>NC_142927.1:27217521-27860021 GCF_054131065.1 Drosophila arizonae
AGCTAATATATGCAAATAACGAGCAACTTCTGCTGCCTCTATTAAGCCGAAATAATAATAATAATAATATTAACAGCACAGAAGTGAGAGGGGCAGCACCAGCAGCAGCAACAGCAGTAGCAGCAGCGCTGCAGGCATCAGCAGCCAGCCAACGTTTGTATGTCAACAGTGGCCCCGTGGTGCATTCTACATATGTACAAATATATGTGTGTAATATTTATGTAATTGAAAAACAATGTTGTCAAAGCTAATCTCGTGATGCGCTCTCCGTTAATTGATCGAGCAGTTTTTACTGACTCAATCACGCAAAACGCAGACGCAGTTGCCTTACACCAGCATCAACAGCCTCGGCGCTTTCATCATCATCAATAACAACAACAACAACAACAACAACAGCAGCGGCAGCAGCAGCAACGGGACTTATCAGCACTCTGCGACGCAGGCGCTGTCTTTCGGGCAGCGCTAACTGCCGTCCGCTGCTTTCATTTCCAGAATTGCAGCTGTGAGTCAGACAGAGGCGCGCGCTGTGCATTTCTTTTGACTTTATTGATCAAATATTTGCGTGCATGTAGTTGCATACGTGAGTGTGTATGTGTCTGTTTCTGTGAGTGTGTGTGCATGTGTTGGCTGCTCCCTTATCAGCGCGTATAATTAGGCTAGCAGACAAAATCCGTGTGCAGAGCAAACGCAAAGTGATAAGGAAAGAACAAAAAATTAAATTTAAAAAAAAAAAAAAAAAAAAACAAAATGAAAAGAGCAAGCAACAAGTGTTTAACACGTTTGCTTTGCTGTTGTTGTAAATATCGTTTCAATTATTGATGCTTGTGCGATATGGCCTAATCCATCAGACTGGACACGCTGAAATCTATATTTGGAATTAAATTTTGATGTTAACTAAGTGCACGCACGCAATTGACATATCGACAGACAATCAATTAACGCCCACAGGTGTTTACATGTATGTTTAAATGTACCTATATATATACAGATATGCCCATGTACGGATAATATATACTATGTATGTATGTATATATGTCGATAGTGTGTGTCCGTGTTTGTCCTATTGTAAAGCGGAAATTGTTGCTCCACTAGACTTTGGCTTTAAGCCCAACAGCTGCTGTAACGGCTTTTGTTGTTGTTGTTGTTGCTTTGTAGCAAATATTTGCCCAATTAATTGATTAAACATGTTAACGTCTTTGCTTGCACAGCGTAGCGACAAAATTTTTCCAATTTGTTTAGCTTATTATTCGGTCGGCGCTAATGAAAGTAAACAAGCATAAAAAATCTTTATATGCATACATATGTACTTTGTATACATGATAAAACAGTTACCAGGGAGATGACAACAAATTGTTGCTCCGCTCTCAGAATCTCTAATATTATATTTAGTAATATAGTACAAAAAGAGAAAGAAAAAATGCTTACACCCTATAGATCTTTAGAACTTAAAGTGGTTTTACCTAAATGATATTATCTATTATATTGCGTTCAATTTGTTAGTTTATAATAGCGCGAAATCAGATGCATCCTAACATGATTAAATATATACTTTTTCATGTGACCAAATATAATATTTAAATGCATTTAATTTTTATATTTGATTAAATTTAGATTTTTTACTGATTATACTGATTATATACATACTATATAAACTGCTCACACATATATATTGCAATTAAATATATGTATTAGCTATTTACATTTGTTATAACATTTCCCCAAATATTAAATGTACTATTGAAATATTGAAATTGAAATTTTTTATCATAACGGTATTGTGCAATGCAACACTAATATGAACAGAGCTGTATATATTCAGATTGATTATTGTACTCAGCCCTAACTATATTCTATAATATAGTCAAGATTAGTGATCCGCGTTTAGCGATTTAAAAACTTATAACTATATATTCGCATCTCAGATATTTAGCTATACAGCTCTTAAGTACTTAAATAATAGAATTCTAATTGGATAGTTACATACATGTAGCTGAATTTCTTTAATCCAAATAATGTAAATCATTGTATACTAACATTGTTATGTGGTCCTTAAATATGTTTAAAGCCAAAATATTTTTAAATACGCCTTACCTTAATATATAAGTCAAAAACTTAAAGCATCAGCGAATCGTTCTTAATCGCAAGACACCTTTTAAGATATCAATAAATTTGTAGGCATATACACATATACATATACAATATATTTAATTGTATCAATAGGTATTTTATAAATTATCTATATCTATATGTATCGAGGTTAAAAATTCCTTTGCTTATCTGCTCTTTGAAGAATTACTTGTGTCCTTAGCTGTTGGACGATATCTTCTAAAAATGATATACTGTTAAGAGCATACTCATTATTACATTTGTCAACTGTTTTGCTTTACACAGCGAATTCTTTTTACACTCATTCACGAGAGTGAAATGAGTATATTGGTTTTGTGCAATGTCCGTTTGTGTGTCTCGTCTATCCGTATGAATTTTGGAACATATACACGTATATCCCTCTCATTAGAGGCGTAGCTAATCAGGTAATCTATTTTCCGGTAATTTAGAACATTTACATAATGTCTCCCTTTAGAGGACTTTACGTACTATATTACATATTTTATATATGCATATATGAAAGAGCATTATGCAGTCGGCTATGCTCGGCCGCAACGTTCTTCCTTATGTCCTTTACAAATAAGTTGTTAGTGCTTAATCGTTCAGTTGCTTAGTCTTTATCCACATGCATATTTGACCAATTACTCTTTATATATGTAGAAACTGTTCGGCGTCTGCAGTCGGGCGTTAAATTACCAGCGACTGAGTGGAAGCCGTTAAATATGAACTGATTTTACATTTGTTTCGCATTCGCAGTGTTGGCTCGCAGTTGGCTAAGAACAAAGCCAGGGACACGACGATAACACCGCCTCCGCCGTCGTCGTCGTCGCCGCCACCATGAAGTTCGCTGAGCATCTGTCGGCGCACATAACGCCCGAGTGGCGCAAGCAGTACATCAACTATGAGGTGAGACTTGTCATACAGCCCCCACACTACGAAAAGAGAGATAAAAAAAAGGAGGGGGAGAAGAAGACTTCAAGTTTCGTGCGAAGCAGATTAGCAACAAAAATGAATTTGGTTTACTTAAGACTAGATATGTCATAGATGATACTCTATTTATAAGCGCAGAGCCAGACAGAGCTCAAATATGTATTTATTGAGGCAGGTAAACAAGACTTATTATGATGAATCACAATAAATAATCCATCAATCTATTCCGCTGACAGAAGGCATGAAATGTGAAATTTGGTTGACCTCTTCGAAATTTTTTGATATGTCAATAGTACTCTATTGACATATCAACAAATTTCCATATATAATCTACCTAAGTGGCTGAAGGAGAAATTATAGCTAATCTTACATTTAAATTGATTAACTGGGTTGATAGATCGATAGATAGATAGATAAGGCAAAATATATACACATAATTAAAACTGAATTAATCAAATTTCATGGGCGTTGGCATGGCAAGCGATTTACAACGCATCATAAAAATAAGTCCATCAATCAGTTAGGATGATGAAACGATAAAATTGCACTTTAATTGAACTGTTCCAAAATTGTAGACATACCCAAAGAGTACTATAATTAGAGAAAACTATAATCGAAATTAGGTTTTTATAGAAGGGAAGTGAAGCATAAAGTAAATATATCATTAAAAAAAAGATTGTAGGGTATTTCGGAAACTCATCGATGTATAGTCGGTTACAATATAAGGATGGTGGATCATTGTGCATGAATATATATTTATATGTATCCAAGGGAATATAAAGAATATTAAGACTAAAGTATGTAACTTCTCACAAAAGAGAACATGGAAAGCGTAAGAATATTATAGATATATAATTTAAGAATGTCGTAAAGTCTAATCGATAGATCGTAAATGGTATATTGCTTGCCATACCCAATAAAAACTAAGTTTTATAGAAGAGAGTAGAAGAGGAGCAGAAAAGAAGAAAAATCATAGCTTTAGAGCGGTACAGATACATAGATCACTAAAGATGCTGTCTGTGTTCTGGAGACTCTTAACGCTAGATCGTAACTTACAATAGACTGCTAGATTATAATCTTGAATTCTTTCTCATTAACATATCATCATGTAGATACTTTAATAGTAGATTTAGGGAGATAGATATTATCATATCGTTATGTATTGGGCATTACTATAAAATATTATGTGCTCAACAGGAAATGAAGGCCATGCTGTACTTGGCTGTCGAGGAGGCGCCATCTGTGGACAGCGTGGAGGATGAGGTGCTCAAACGCCACTTTGCCAACTTCGACGAGAACTTCTTTCACTACTGTGACAAGGAGCTGAAGAAGATAAATACGTTCTATTCGGAAAAGTTGGCAGAGGCAACGCGTAAATTTGCGACACTCAATGCGGAGCTAAAGTCCAGCATCGAGGAGTCGGAGCGCACGGCCAAGAAGTCCAAGGGGCAGAAACGACATGCCGCATTGCCAGATCGCAAAGCACGCGAGCTAAAATTAGCCTTTAGCGAATTCTATTTGAGTCTTATACTGTTGCAGAACTATCAGAATCTGAATCATACGGGCTTTCGCAAGATTCTTAAAAAGCACGACAAGGTAAGAGATGTCTTTATATTTGATGAGCAACTTTTAAAATACTTCTGCTATTGCAGCTGCTGCGCGTAGACACCGGTGCCAAATGGCGTCAGGAATATGTCGAGGCATCGCATTTCTTTATCAACAAAGACATTGACAACATCATCAATGAAACGGAGACGACGGTCACGGGCGAGCTGGAAGGCGGCGACCGGCAGCGTGCGATGAAACGATTGCGTGTGCCGCCCCTTGGCGAGCAGCAGAGTCCGTGGACCACCTTTAAAGTTGGCCTCTTCTCGGGCAGCTTCATTGTGCTCGGCATTGTGGTTGTGCTGTCTGCTATATTTCACGACATAACCGGCGAGAATTTGAAGGTCACGTTTCGTCTGTATCGCGGTCCATTGTTGATCATCGAATTTATATTTTTGATTGGCGTTAACATCTATGGCTGGCGTTCATCGGGTGTTAATCATGTGCTGATCTTCGAGCTGGATCCTCGCAATCATCTATCCGAACAGCATCTGATGGAGCTGGCGGCCATATTCGGCGTCGTCTGGACACTGAGCATGCTCAGCTTTCTGTACAGCGCCAGCCTGAGCATACCAGCGTTTATCAATCCATTAACATTGACCCTGATCATGCTGATTTTCTTGGTCAATCCGTTTCATGTGCTCCATCATGACGCACGCTTCTGGCTGCTCCGCATCACTGGACGCTGTGTTGCTGCTCCGTTCTTTCATGTGGGCTTCGCCGATTTCTGGCTGGGCGACCAGCTGAACTCGCTAGCCACCGCCATCTTAGATTTTGAGTATCTCATATGCTTCTACTTCACCAATGGCAACTGGTCGGAGGCGGTGGATGCGTCCATTTGTATGGAAAAAGATTTTATAGTGCGGCCCATTGTCAACTGCCTGCCTGCCTGGTTCCGATTTGCGCAGTGTCTGCGCCGTTATCGGGACACACGAGAAGCCTTTCCACATCTGGTGAATGCGGGCAAATATTCGACGACCTTCATGGTTGTCATCTTTGCCACGCTCAAAAGCTTTAACAGTCGTAAGCAGACCTCTATATCTGTCTCACTTGCACAGCATTCGATGTAGTTCTATCTCTTTCTATGTCATGTCAGCCAACTATGCGAGCACCTTTGATAATCCCTACACTTGGCTGTGGATAGTGGCGTCTATAGCTTCCTCCTGTTACTCGTACACATGGGACATCAAAATGGATTGGGGCCTGTTCGATAAGAATGCGGGCGAGAATACGTTCCTGCGCGAGGAAGTCGTCTACTCGTCCACAGTGCGTACCTAAAATCTGTGCCATAAACGAGATATATAAACGAGATTTGTACTTAACTGGTTTTCGTTTTATCCGATTAGGGCTTCTACTATTTCGCCATCTTGGAGGATCTGGCGCTGCGCTTCATCTGGGCGCTGTCCTTCTATTTGACTGAAATGAAAATCGTTAGTGGCGATATAATGACCTCTATAACAGGCATCCTGGAAGTCTTTCGGTAAGCCAAGATGCAAACTTCTTTCGCCTTGTTTTTTCATTAATTATTATTATGTATTTGTATTTGTTAGCCGTTTCGTTTGGAACTTCTTCCGCTTGGAGAACGAGCATCTGAATAACTGCGGTAAATTCCGTGCCGTGCGAGATATTTCCATTGCTCCGCTTGATTCGTCCGATCAGACGCTCATCTTGCGCATGATGGATGAGACGGATGGTGTAATCAATCGCTACACAAAAACGAACAGACCCAAGCCAAAGAAGATCAAGGATCCGGAGAAGCGTAGTTTGTTGCAAGCACGTGGCTCACTGCCGGATCTCAGCATTGATATTGATGGCAGTAAAAAGCTTTAAATGATATGGTCCACCCCCACCCACACACCTCATGCGCTTCCTGAACGAACGGTTTATTATTTCCTTTTGTGGCATCTTTACCAATTCTTCCCCTTCTTTTTGTTGATTTTAGTTAATGCTTACACGTCTAGTTACTAAGTACTTAAAGAGCAAAACACATAAATAGTTAGAGCTTAAGTTGAACTAAACAAAACTAAAATTGCATTCCATAAACGCATCTAACAATGGACCAAAACCCAGCCCCAAACGAAAAGAAAAAGGAAAAGAAACCCAAAAGATTAACCCATTCCCAATCATTCCCATAGAGCGGCAGTATTACTTAGTAAGTCCAGACCTAATACCCTTTATACTAATACGAATAATTGGCAAAATCCCAAATAGCAAAACATTCCTTTTTGAAAAAAAGAAAAACACAAAACGAAAATGAGAGGTAAACCTTAATTAAGATTTAGACAATTATTTCATTTTTTTTTTCTATTTCTAAATAATAGCGTCAATTTTTTTGTACTTAGTAGTTTCGTGGAGTTGTGCTTTATTAACATTAATATTATTATTATGAATTTTTAGTTCAAATTCAATTCGAGAAACCACTTTTGATATATGAATTTTTATTGCAGCAGATTTCTAGAATTCCTTTGAGTAGCCTGCTTTTTGGGCGTAGTAATTTCAAATTGTATACATTTTATAGGGACTCTTTATAAAATCCACAAATAGACTTCAAAACGTGTAACGTTATCGTACCAGGTAGAAAGTTTTAGTGAGCGGCCTTGTCTTAACTTAAGTCTGAACAATTTCGCAATATCCCCTTTTGTGTCCGTTAATTTCTTTATGTTTGCCTCTAAATGTTGTAAATAGCTAAAAGCATGACTATATTAAACAGAACTGAACTAAGAACTGTTAATAATAATAAATATTTATATATAATATATATCCCATATATACCACATATAAATATTTATATATATACACAACTCTAAAGCTCTAGAAATATGAATAACACATATGCAAATATACATATAATAATTGTATTAGCCGGGTTATGCCTCAAAGAGAACCCAAAACATAATTGAAACGAACTGTACGAAATAAAGACGCCTAGTTATATGCAGCATATATGTGAACATGTTTCAATGTGTTCAGGAAATGTTCTCCAGTACGGCGCAGACGAGGGCGGTGCCGCGCATTATCCAAAATTCTGGATCGTTCTTACTGAGCAACAGTATGGAGAGCACAAAGTTGGTGGAGTGGCCCGTGGTGGAGAGCACTCCGGAACGCTGCTGGGTCTTATAGAGAGGCGCCTCGTAACGCACAATGGGATTAACCTCCAGGCATGGGAAGAAGCGAATGATAGGCATGCGGGTGTATAGTTCACCGAAGCGCGCATCCGTCAGGCCACCCATGCTCAGATCCCAGCGAGCGGCCTCCACAAAGATGCCGTGTACATTGATCATGCCATCCGTGCAGTCCTCCAGATTGCCATAAAGACGAGCGTCCTAAAATGAAACAGGTTAGCAATTTACATAGCTGATCACATCTATAGTGTGGCCGTCTCTGCACGTACGCTGACATGTGCATTGTGCAGCTCGAAGAAGTCCTGCTGCACTAGCTCCAGCTCGACTACTTGGAAATCAATCTTCAGCGAATCGATGGGCAGCACACGACGTCTGGCATACGTCTGCAGGACACCGGTGAGGAACGACTGTGGGAAGAAGAAGCCGCTGATCCAATAGGAGCGTGGTGCCCCGTTCTCAGCCCAGTGTTGGATGAAGTCGATGCGTCGCTGGAAGTCCACAATGTAGTTGGGCAGCGGCTTGATGGACAGAAAACTGCGCTTGGCCCAGCTCGCGGGCACAACATTGGCTAACAGTGCACGGAATACCAATTCCAGATCCTCGGACATTACAACCAAACCTTTGATTGCCTTCGACAGATTGATCAAGCTATCATGAATGATGCCTAGCGCAATGTTGAAGCGATCGATCTCCTGCACTAAGACAGTCGTCAGCGATGGCATCTGGCCCTTGCTGTCCAACTGGAATATAGATGCTTTTACGGACTTGCGTTTCACGTTAACCCAAGTCTAAGCAACTTACCACAGTGAGAGTGTCGTGTATCGGCTCGCGCTGTATCTTGTTGGTTAGGACTTGCTGTATGCGCGCTATGATAGACTGACAGAGGTCATTCTCCATGGCCTGACCCTCATCGGCTGCGGAGCGTGGCTGGCCCAGCATAAGTGTGTTGATAAAGAATTCGGTTTCCTTGGTCTGGAACACAATGTTGGCGTTCTGATTCATGCCAAAGATCTCGGGATCCTCTAACACCGGGAAACCCAACACAAATGTCGCATACTCCTTGAGCGTCTTGCCCTGCGGATCTCTGTAATAAGTGTCGCCTCGGCAATACTTATAGTCCGGCTGTATAATGCGCTCCGATGAGAAGATGGTTAATATTGTGCGCAGTGTACGCAGATCCCAGTAGTCCGTAACGCGACCGCCCCACGTGATGTCGCCATTGATGTAGAGTATGGCTTCCCACGGTATATCGCTCATGACTTCACGATTGATAAAGAAGTCCAGAGTCTTTAATCCACACTCGCGATCGCTCTCACTGAACTCGTACGTTATATTCCAGCCAAGTGGTCCGAACTTGCGACGCTCCAATAGAACCGCGTGGAACATACACAAACCAAAAACAATTGCACGCCATTTGCCATTCTGGATGTGCTGCTCGAAGAACTCAGTCTTCAGATCACCCAAGGCGCCAATGACATTCGCCTTGATGCCTTTGGGCGGCTCATTGGTAATCTTAACAGAGTTTTGCAGCACACTAATGGGAAAGGATTGGGTGGGCATGGAGGAAAGGAACAAACGGAAGTCTGCGTGTGCCTTTGTAATGCCCAGAGTTAGATTCCGCACTACCGTCTCTAGCACTCGCATCCAGGACGTGGCCAAGTGACAGTTCTGCAGAAATACCCAGTGGCCCATGCGCAAACTCTTATCAATCAAACTTTCGGCAAGTGGTCCTTGGCCCTGGCCCAATGAAATGGAGTAATATTTATCCGTAAACTTCATTTCTGTGGTGAACTTAAGGAAACCAGACATGGGATCCGAGCCGGTGGACAGCACAAAGATCAATGGAGTCACCGATGAGGTATCCAGATATCTGAGGAGATGAACAACTCTAATTAAAAGAGAACTGTCTCTCGCACTCTCCTAAGAACTCTACTTACACTGT
Source organism: Drosophila arizonae (assembly GCF_054131065.1). Taxonomy (NCBI): domain Eukaryota; kingdom Metazoa; phylum Arthropoda; class Insecta; order Diptera; family Drosophilidae; genus Drosophila; species Drosophila arizonae. The sequence continues at coordinate 27,227,227 of NC_142927.1, forward strand.
GCTGAGCTGTGTGCCCCCGGCGGAGACTTCTGTAAAGTATTTACCCACCGTCTCATGCAGGTAACTAACGACATTGAGAACGAAACGTGGCTTTCGGAAATTTGCAATAAACATGAGCTTATGGAAGTTCTTTAGTCGCTTATTCCACTTGTCCGTGGGCGGTGCATTGGTTTGGGCGTAATCAAACTCCTCCCTGTTGTCCTGCAGCTGAATGAAAAACGGAGTGCCCAGCTCGTCGGTGAAGTTCGAAAAGGCTTCCGGAAAATGCATTTCCAAAAATAGTGCCGCCTCCCATTGAACCTGACTGATTTTCAATTCCGGTGGCTGTGGCTTGGCTTTCACTGTGCCAACAGCGCCGCGCGTGAGGAACCCAAACTCATCTTCAGTGACACGACCCTCTTGCCGTTCCACAGACAGCGCCAGCAGGAAGCTAAAGATTAGTTTATGATTCTCGAACAGACCACGCGATATGTTATCGTAAATAGCCTTCAACTCATCCACCATCAATGTAGAGATGCGCAGCTCTACGGCCATAGCGGGATGGTCAATGCGTAGAACATTGCAAAAGACCTGCGTGAAATACTTCAGGCTGTACTGGTACATGGGATCGATTTCAGCTAAGCTGGCGACAACGAAATAGAGAATAGCGCCACGAGACGATAGGATTCGATAACGCTCACGCGATGCCGTTATAATCTTTTCAGTTTCCTCTGTATCGATAAGACGAGCCGCAATGATCAATGAAGTTTCCTAGAAATGAGAGAGATATAAGATAGATTATTGAGGTGGTCTAAGCCATTTAAAAGGATTTAAGAGAGAGAGATCCTCGATAATCAAACCCCTGAGGTTTGAGTCTTAATCTATAATTGTTTCTATCTAAGCCCAATCAGGAACTTACCTTGGCATCATTTAGTGTTTCCACCAATTCCTCATCGTCTAAAATATTTCCCTCAGAGTTGAATAGAAGCTTCAGCACTTTATCCTCCAATGCCAGCAGCTGCTGCTTATCCGTATTGATCTTGACCACCAGATCGTTACGTTGCGCCTCCATGGCTGGCAGCTCGATAGCTACAATGTCTCTGTGGGTGGTAAGGGATATTAGAGCGAGGTGGAAAGAAAGCCAGTCTCTGGTTGCTTACGCCAGCAATTGGTCCTCGAGTCCGCTTTCGGTGACTAAGAAGTTAACTAAGGTCACGTTGATACACACCTCGGGTAGGTAATGGGGATTGGGCAGCTTTGTGGTCATATACAGTTTGAAATTATCATCGTAGTCAATGACTTGGTCGCCCAACTTGAGATAGATCCGACCCTCAGACTTGTACGTCTCCCGCTGGAGTATGGGACGCAGCGAGGGATCTATGGTCTCTTCGATTTCCTCCAGCAGCACTGGATTACCCTGCCGTACGCTGTTCTCAAGCACGCGCATCATGGAGGGGTCTGTCATCTTGATGACCTGCAGGTTGTTAGCCTTCTCCATGTTGCGTATCCAGCGATTGGCCTGCTCCTGCGGATCGATCATGAGGGCCCAGCGCAAGGCACGCGTCGCATATATACCATTCTCAATGGATATGTTATCCTTGGGCAGACCGTCGACATTCCATTGCCGCATCTCGTAGGCATCGCCCAGGACCTTCAGTAAATTGAATTCCTTGCTGGAGGGAATGGTGTACTCGCGACATTTGTCCACCCACAATTGGCTCATTTCGCGACGATATTGATTGGAGAAGGCGCCTAAGTAGGCAACACAGGCAGCTGCCACCAGCACATCCCCGGGCACACAGCCCAGGTCGCCTGTAAGAGATTTGACAGTGTCTCGCCAGCGAACCTGTTCGTCGGCCAACGCAGAGGTGAGTCGTCCGGCGCGATTGATGCGTCCATAGGTGAGATCCACATTATCCTGTATGGCCTGAAATTCGAGCTGTTTCTCTTCCAGGCTGTCGCGCAGCGATTGTATCTTTGCCTCGACAGCCGCGAGCTCCTTTTGCTTTTGTCGCAGCACCTTCATCACCTCCTTGAGCTCCGCTTCGGCTGCTTCTTTGCGCTTGATCTTCGGCTCCACCACTTTGTAGACTTTGTTGAAGCTGTCCATGGCAATGACCCACATGCTCACCGACTTGGCTACTTTGGATACTTTCTCGAATTTCTGTGTCGATAAAAGTGATCGAAATCAAATGCAGTCCTCTCTTAGGCTAGACCATACTCACAGCGGGTACAAAATCCTTATGCTCGATGTACTTTTTGACTTTCTTGACGACGTCGTCCTTCATGTGCTCCTTGTCGTACTCGAACAGTCGCTTGATGAAGTTAATGTCTGCCATAATGGCCTTAGCGGCTGCCCAGGTGGGTCTAGTGACACCATTAAGCTGATCAGATTTATTTCTTGTATATATTTTGCGTTCTACTTACTTTGCGCCCAATAAAATGCAAACAGCTTCCATGCAGAACTGCACTAGGGCTGGCGGTGTGGTGAACGACTTCAGTTCATTGATGTCGGCTTTTGTGAGACCTTTGAGTGCCTCCTCGGAGTCACGCAGAGCTGGCATGGCTGTCTCCAAGTCCTTGCTGGCGTCTGCGGATATGGCCTGGGCAATGGCTGCCTTCTCCTTTGCGTTGGCCTCATCCTCCATGACGCCTTGCTTGACAGCGTCCGCTTGTTTGGTCTCCTTGGTTAGATTGTCCACCAAGGACTTCATCATGGCCGACTTTTCATCCAGCTGAGGCACCATAACTTCTAGCTCCTTTTGCATTACTGCAATCTGCAAGGCGTAAGCAAGAGAGTTATGGATGCCACATGGATGTATGAATGCTAGCATCTAGATGTGATCAACATACCACTTCATTTGTCTCCAGCAACTTGTTAAGACCGCTGGCAATGCGCTTCCGCTTGGCTATAATCTCCTGAGTTTTAATCTTGAGCAGAGACTCGTATAGCTTGAGCAGCTCTAGATAGCTGCTGGGTGTGGTATAGTAATGCCGCTTCATCTCCTTGTAGAAACGCACAGAGGCATCCTCGACGGTCTGCAGGATTCAGTAGGGACGATTAAGCCTTTCCAATGTTAAATTTTAGCTACGTACCTTGTGCATAAACACAGTGGTGCTAGCCAGAGCCACTCTCTCGTTATAGTTGGGTGCGATCTTTGTGAGCAGGCCCAAGGCAACAGAGTACAGGGCCTCGGTGGGCCAGCTAGTGAACCAATCGATGGTGGTGCAGTTAACCAACGAGGGGAACATGCGGCAGCGTCGTCGAAATGCATCACCCACTGGACTCATCGACATGACCACATGTAGATTGTTCCTCACGCGGTTAATGAAGAACTTGTAGATCTCATCGCGTGGACAGCTCTGCCAGTAATTTGCTTAGATTAAATATGTTGAGTTACATTGAGGCTCATTAGCAATTACCTCGTCCTTTTTGGACGCATTGCAGGCATCACGCGCATCCAGTATAATCTTCTCATACTCGTCGCCTTCGAACAAGTTTGGCACCTCGCCAGAGTTGAGAATATTGTTAATGTCCTCCAGGAACTCCTCCTCAACGATTTGGCTGTCAATCAGCAGGAAGGTAACAGGCTGATTATCAATCTAAAAGGAGGCAAGCGAGTTGAAAAAATAAACTATGGCTGTACTAATTGGCTTGATACTTACGCCTGCAATTCTATAGAGGACGCGCAGATCCTCGTGGAAGGCATTGAGATCGTAGTTGCGTCTCATCTCAATCTGCCAGCAGTTGTATTCGTTGACATGCGAGGCAAGTCGGGTCAGCGATTGTTTGCCCATGCCGGCAACGCCCACTAACAGTCCGTTGCCACGATCGCTACGCAGTAGGCGAGCCAGCCGGACCGTATGCTCCATGGCGTCTTGGAAAAGTATCAATTTCATAAACTTGCCCACCGCCATCGAGTTGTAGTCGGCAATATAATCGTTAAGCACGCTCTCAAGCTTGGTATGATCCTTGACCTCTTCGTAGACGCGCTCGTTCTTCGGCTTGCCGAATATCATAAAGTCGCCAAAGAGTATGGGCGGCTCTTCGAGTCCGACAACGTCGCGATTGAAATGATAAAGGCACACATCATTCATCAGCTGGCGAAAGATCGCCTTGTCCTCCAAGTTGATGAGACGATCGTGAAAGACGCGCGTTGTCTCGTGGTAAAACAGCCGCAGAATCTGATTCTCCTGGTTGTAGTACATATTATTCGCCTGCAATATGCCCTGTATGCACTTGGACAAGTCTCGCAAGTTGAATATATAATGGGAGCGATCTGGCGTGGGAAGCATCACTTTCGTCACACGCATATAGACGTCCACACAGGCGTTGACTATCGACTCGGACAGCGCCCGAATCGCGGACGAGAACGTTTGCAGGAAACCCAGCAGAATTCCGTTGAAGATCTGGGAGAGCGTCTCCTCGTTGGGCTTGGGCAGGGAAAAGAGCGCAAAATGCCGCACAAAACGCGGCGTCAACAAGTTGCGTCCACCGCCAGGCGGGGCACAGGCACAGCCCAAGACCACGTCCAGAATATCCTTCCAGAAGAGTTTCTCGCGATCGTAGAAGCCCTTGAAGTCCAGATACTGCCTGCAATTGGATTGGGCTGGCTTACTTATTCGATTTAACAAATCTACTTTAGCTCCGCACAAACCTGAGCAGCTCAATGGCCGGCTGGCTGCCATAAGTATCCAGCTTGGGCATATTGACGTCATCGATGAAGATGATAACAGTTTTGCCAACTGGGGCGCCCAGCTGGGTCTTCTTACGCTTCTCCAGCGGTCCCTCGATCATTTCCTGTGTGCGTAAGCTGCTCGTTTGTGCCGAGAAATTGAGCACCACGGGTATGACCTTGCCCTCGGCTAGGCGCTTCATGCAGCTAATGGCCAGCACTGTTTTGCCCACGCCCGTCTCTCCGGTGACCATGACTGGGAAGTCGCGTTTGAAGAGCAGATCAGCTACATAGCTAAAGGAAATTGAGAGTCAAAGAAATGGCGCTCTAGCCAGCTCAGTTGGCATTCAGTTACCCGTATTTTGTGGTATCCACGGTTGGCACCTGCATGTCATAGTAGGATATGTCCGAATGGAATACAAACTTGGGCATAATATCATTCCAGTTACCCCAATCGTTATTCTCCAAATCGACGCGATAGTTCCACAGGGAACGCTCTGGCATGCTGAAGAGAAAATATCGTGAAACTCTCTTTTAGGGATTTGATTTTGAGGCACTTACTCCATGTTTGGATGCACAGCCATGGCCCTGCCCCAAAAGTCCTCAAATGACAGTTTTTCCGCATCTTTCAAGTTGGATGCAATCGCCCAGAGCACACACCACGTGAAGATCTTTGTAAGCAGATTCTTGGCCGGCTCGTCTCCCAGTGTGTACCAGTTGACGCCCTCCAGCTGCGAAGAGATCAGGGAGCAGCAGAGCCGAACCTTGGAGCCGAGCACTTGGTGTATGGTGTAAGACGCGCGCTTGCGTTCGATTTTCAGCGCCTTCTCAAAGTAACCGATAAAGAGCTGATACAGAAACTCGGACAGATTCGCGTTCAGCTTCTTGCCCATATCAACTTCGCGCCAGGTATCGACGAGCGGTATCCAGCCCAGGTCCCCAGGATCGACATACACCATGCCGCAACGCGAGACTGTCGCTGGCGAGGCCTGCAACAGATCCTGCACTTCGAAGAGCATGTGTATCCAAGCAGTTAGCTTGATACGCTCTGAGTTGGCCAGACACAGCATCTTGTTATCGTCTAGGACAGTGTTCAAGTTCTCAATCCACACGGCATCTACGGGGCCGTCACACATGATCCACTGATGAATTTCCTCTGTGAGTATACAAAATTAAGAGTAATTCGAATTTCACAAAAGTCCTTAGGCGCTTACCCTCTACTAGAGTAGCAACACGCACTGCAAGACCCAGTAGACCGTCTTGCCACTCCAAGGTCTTGGGGTCCACATAGCCGTATAGCTCATTCATGCTAACGGCCTTCGGATTCATTGTCTGTATGACGACAGGCCGGAAGTTTGGATCTGGCACCTCGTTCTCGAACAGGTGGGCCAACGCAAACTCCAGTGCATGCAGCACTACCGACTTACCACCTCCCGTGGGACCCACCGTCATGACGCCCCAACGCACACACATGGTCTCATATAGCTGAAGGCACTTTCGTATGGTGGTGGGCACTGCCTGCAGATTCTTTTGACGTAGGCCAATTCGCAGGCTTTCCTCCAAGTGAGGATGCTGCGAGTCGGGCAGGTCGACGCCCGGAAACAGATCGCTAAGTATGCCACGGAACAGTATAGCATCGTCGGCCAAGAACTTGGGTATGTTTGAGTCGCGCAGCGCGGCAATCAGTGTTATATCCTCTCGCTGATTGGGTGCGGCTCGCTTGAGAGCGCCGGCCATTACCAGCACAGATTTGACGGCTCGCATACCGAAATCGTAGTGGTTCTGTTGGCTAAGCTGCTGACTGCACAGCTGGTACATTTGCACCATTTTGCGGGCCAATATCTTGGGATCCTCGAAGCCCTCAGAATACAAAATAACCTCGGAGATGAGCGCATAGTCGGGCACCATCATAGATATGGGTCGGAAGAGTGCCTTCAAATTGTCCGGCAACTCTGTACGGCCGGCATAGCCCGGATTCATGGTTATAAAGACGCAGCACGAGTGATTGATCTTTATTTCGCGACCCTCAAACATGAAACTATGGGATGAGAATAAAAAAGTTAAATGTGAAGATAATTAAAAGTATATTCTAGATGAGCCTTCTCATAGACTCTCAGCATTTGACTGTTCGAAAAGGCAAAGTAATTAATAGGATTTCCTCTGACTCAATCATTTTAAGAAATCACATGGAAATCCTTTGTATTATATATATTAGGTTCTCCAAAAAAGTCTATTATATAAAAATTCTAATCGCATAATCGTAGAGCTCTTACTATTTTCAAATCACCAAGGGACTTGGGATATGAAAAGGATTCTATATGCTATCCGACTTTGAGGCATAATACAAATTCTTTCATATCCAAAAACTATTCCCAGTGCCACAATAATGTCGATAACTACTTATATATCTTGATTGGCTTACCGTTTGGCTTTCATCACCTTAGCTGTTCGTATGGTAATCAACTGCTGGGCAATGACAGACAACACCTCGATATCAATACGATTGAACTCGTCGAAGCAGCACCAGGCGCCGCACTGTGCCAAGCCAGAAAAGAAGCGACCCATCATCTTGTAGTCGAGACCATCTGAGCAATTGAATACGACGCACTGTTTTGCCAAAGCCTTGGCCAAATCCTTCGTTGTCTCCGTTTTGCCCGTACCAGCCGGGCCAGCAGGAGCACCACCCAAGTCCATTTGAAAGGCGCCCATCAGACAGAGGTAACAACGATCCGTGAGTGGTGTCAGCACCAGCACACCTCCCGCGCCCAAGTACTCGTAATAATAGGGTATATTAGCAGCTGCCATGCGAGAGAAGACCGCCTCGTTTTCCACGGCCCAATAGAAGCGCAGCATCTTCAGCCAATTGAAGTCTAAGCTGGAGAGCGAAGGTGAAAATCAGGTTAAGGCAATCATAGATTTTTGGTATTTCTTATTTAAATGAAAAGAGGATTAGTGATTCTACAACTGGGTAAGCTAGAATACAAAATACCCATCACTCTACGCAGATCTGCTGATTCCCTTCTTCTATAGATTGATTAGTTTTTCACACATGTTTCACAGAGTAAACAATTTTTCTATCGGAAATGCGATAATTGACTCGAAGAGCTTTGTTAATAGTGGTATACCGACATTATAGAAAATAAATGATAATGATACACTGGGACAGCGGGAAAACTTTCAGACTTAATCATTCAGTCCACTACATTTTGTCGATTCCCCTCATTTCTGTTTAGGTATTCTATTGCATGGATACTTACGGATTGTGGACGCCCTTTTCTATAAGCATGCGCACTGAGTCCTTGGCATGGACATCGATCGTGATTAGTGCGCAGAGGATCTTTCTCAATAGTGATGAGATATTTTTGCGTGTGAGGGCGGCCAGGGCGCCAAGATCCTGCAGGCATTTGATCTCGAATTTGATCATCCTGTCAACGGTGTTGACTGCATTCGAATCCTTAGCCTCGAATATACGATGTATGTCGGCGGCCCATTGTACCTGAGAGACGGTGAGTACAACCTGGTTGGGATGATCTTGAAACCATTCGTCGCGGTCCTTGGCTGCATAGCATTGATAGCCAAAGCGCATGCAACGCTTAACGGACACAAACATCGCATCCTCCACCTTGCTAAGCCACTCCTCGACGGCACCACGCGCCTTTAGGCCTTTGCCGAACTGTAGCTTCTCGCCCTCGGGCGATAGGAAGGCAATTATGTCATTTGTGGCAACCATTTTGCCATCGCCACCCTCCTTCTGGCCAAACTCCAGGCGATAGATGGCATCGAAACATTTGCGCAAATGCGGCTGCACAGCTTGCGGTATTCGCGTCTGGGCGAGAATTTCGAGCAGCTCGTCGTTGGACAGAAAGTAGAATCTGAGCAACAGAGTTTAAATGAGTCCGCTTGGCTTAAGTGAAAGACTGAGTCTCTTACCTGGGAAACACCACACGCTTCACTTCCAAATAGGCTTCCAAGCCACGCGAAATCGCATCGAGTAAGCGATTGTCCTCCATAAGCATCTCGTAGACTTCTATGCTAGACATGGTCGGTAGTGCCAACGCCACCTTCTTGGCATGGCGCAGTATTTCCTTAAAGTTCTTGTCCACCTGATTGAACATTTTGGCTTCGTGGGGCAGCTGCCGTTGTATGTCAGCCGAGGCAAAGATGGCCTCCAAATAGATCCAGGCGCCCTGGCAATCCATCCAGGCCTCTATGATCCGAAATAGTTAGGCTAGACTCCAGCTAAATACTCTAATTTACCCACCAAATGTCTTGCCAAATTGATCCAGAGCCGTTGTCCACTCCTCCACACGTGCTTTGATGGGACCCACGAATTTGGATGCAGCTATGGTATTGATATTCACGTTGGCATCATCCAGCACCGCCTGCAGCTCCTCGGTACCGGCAAGAATGAAAACATCTTTCTGATCATGATGCGATACAATGAAGAGCTCTGTCTCCTTCCACATCGTCTCGATACCCTTGAGCATGTTCTCCAGCTGCGTTTCTCCAGTGGCTTGCGAGGAGATTTGCATAAGGCTCTCGGCATTGTTCTCGTCGTCAAATGCGTGTACCTCATCATAGGTGGCAATCTTGATATTTGGTTCCTGGAAGAACTTGCGGCCCAGTAGCTCCTCAACCTCAGTCCAATGACGCTGTTCGAAGGATAATATTATTTTCAAGAGTCCTACGTTTAATTCTTAGCTGTATATTCTGTATGCCTACCGCACGAAGATTCGGATTTCGCAGATAACCAATAACCGGCAACTTCTCCTTGAAGTCTTCGGCAGATTTTTGTAGTACGGGCACTATATCATTTTGTGGTAAATACTTTTGGAACTGCATACAGTTCTTAATAGTCTTTGCATTCAGCTCCATCATTTCATTCACGGGCAGAGTGCTAAAATCGGCTGCTAGCCAGCTGGCAAGCGACTCCTCCCAGTCCATTAATGTTTTGTACAGATTTTGCCGCTGTCGTATATTGTAGAAACCTTCGTCCATCTCCTCATACATGGTCAGATCGATTCGGAATTCCTTCTGATATCCTAGCAGCTCATCGGCTTTCTCCCGGCACTCATTCATACGGGTCAGCAAATCATCTAGCTTCTCATTAACTTTTTTGCGATCTGATTGACTCTGTGGAGGTGAATAGAGCTCAAATTAAATGTACAAATGTACTGTGAGAGACCCCCTTCACAGACTAGAAATAACAGCAAAAGGTAAGGATACCCCATAGCCAGGTACTCAGTGTCATGCCATCCCAAACGACCCCAATTTAATCCATTGGCACGCTATAGCAACGTGTCAATCTGAGATCGACCCAATGTCAGAACTTACCATGAGCAGCCACTCTTCGATGGCCTGGATAGCTACTTCGTGTATATTTTCCTTTAGATTGTGAATATCTTCCTGCATAGCTTCGTCCAGCTGATTGATGAAGTCCTGACGTTTCTCCAAAATCTCGGCCAACGTTTCTCTGGTCCGATTCAGATAGTCCTCGGTGTCCATGTAGTCCTCTTTGCGTTCATCGTCAATTGGTATATTGAAGTCTTTGATGATCATCAGCAAATCGTGTATATAGTCAATAACGGTGAAGAGACCATCGAGCTCCAAGTGACAATTATCAAGGAAGCGAAGGTGGGCAACCAGCGGGAGCGTTGATTGAGGCTCAAAGCCGATGCGGCCAAAAAAGTCCTGGGCATCCTCATACAGCTTCGTAGTCTCCTCCTCGGCCAGCTGGGGCAAGTAAATGGCCAAAACACTTTGCAGGCGCTGACAGACGGGCGTCACCGCATCCTTAAATCCGCTCTGGCCCAGTTTCAAGAGACCAAGGTATACCTGATCCAAAATACCATCCAAGGCTTGCAGATTGTTGCAATAGCGATCGCAATAGTTGCGCAGCGCCGTGAGGTCTGCAAAGAGAAGTATTAAGAGAGAAGAGAAGAGCGAGTTAGTAAGAGAGGAGTAAACTCTGCTTGAAGAAGAACAAATTTCAAGTCTCCCTTTGACTAAGCCCGCCCATTGCATTGCACAGAGACACTTCTCACAGTTCATTTCGATTTGCCTATGGGCTAAGTTACTAACTACACACACATATATGTATATACATGCATATGTACATACAGATTCAACCGTCTATCCTCTTTGCTCTCATTGCTTTGATGCAAACTAAAATCCGTTATGCTTTGCGCTCTGGACTCAATTGTCTCCAAATTTGCTTTGTCCTCGCACTGTGGTGCAGACCGCAGTTAAAAATAGTATTTCTTAAAAATGAATATCGAATAAAAAAAAAATGCATTTACCAAAAATAAAATATAAAATAAAATAATAATAAGCAAATTTATAATATTTCAGAAAATGCCCTACAAGTTAAAAGAAAAAATTATTAATTCAATTAAATAAAACTAAGAGACTATGTTGTATATAACACAGTATAAAGCATGTTTAAATTTGATTTTAATAATTAATTTAAATTAGTTCAAACTTAAAACCTTAATTCTGTATTTAATCGTAATTTTATCTAAATATATAAAACTATGTCGTGTTATGTGTTACAACACTTATAACTCCAGATCTGCTGGACCAATTTTTTTGATTTGTTCTAATTGTCTCCGCCCCGATTAGGAGAGTATATCTTAAAAAATACTACAAAATTGACGAATACTTGAAAAACGCGTTATTTTCCCTAAAGGTTCTTTAATTTCGGAGCTGTCAAATTTTCATTGAGAATTTACCCAGTAGGCTTGATAACAGTGACAGTTTTCGGTCCTGCTCTCATGTTAAAAAATTATTCATGCATATTTGATCAATACGTGAATGAGTAACACGACAGTCTTTGACTTTTAGGCGATACCAAGTTCGCCGGGTCACCTAGTTTTAAATAATCCTATATTCTCTAATTTAGAACTTTGCTCTACACTAACTTAACATTCGAACATATCAACTGTTTGCATATTCATGTACCACTGTGCCATGCAGAGCTAAGAAATTGGCGCACAAATAACTGTAATCGCCAGTGCTGCTTTTGTTAGTGCCGTTAATATTGCAGCGAGCGCAGCTTAAAAATGCTGCAATTTTCTCAGTTTAGCGTTGACCGCGGCTGCAAACGCTTTGAATATTGTGTTAAATAAGTGTGTGTAAATTAATTGCTAAATTACATACAGACATACACATGAGTATAATTACATATGTATGTATGTATATGCGGATGTGTGCGCTATAATGCAATTGTGCAAAGCATGTTAAGCTAAAAATTCTTAATACACGAGGAATGTATACATGTACATACATATGTATGTATGTATGTGTTTATAGGGTTAAGTATGAATAAATTGAAGTATATGCATATGTATGTATTTGTAAAGAGATTACCAAATTGCTTGTTCATATAGATTAGTTAATATCCCTAGTACCTTCTTGTAAGCTCTACATGGATATGCACGGGTAGCTTATCTTTAATAATACCCTCTAATAGCATCTACTTAATGCTTGCATTCTTACCTCTTTCACTGCTAAGCTCTTCCGGATCTGTGGTGGCATCAATCTCGTAGTTCTCACGTATTGTATGAAAGCGTGCCGTATAAAGATGAGCCATCTCGTATGCCGCGTGAATCAGTACAAATATATCTTTGCTGCTCGAACGATTGATGATGATGATGAATATGATAAGAATTAGAGAAAATACGAATGCAGCTTACCGATTGAAAGTGAAGGTGGCATCTTGCTTCAACAGGAAGGTCAATTCCGGCGCTGACTGATACAGACATTCCTCCTGACGGCCCATGATCGATGGCCTAGATGAAATGAAACAGTAAATTGGAGTAGGTCAGTCAAATTAGTCATGATAGCTACGATAGCCTACGCTGTGTATTGGGTGAATTCCGGGTCTGTGGTAAAGGGCGGTATGTCTAGGACAGTCTCCAAGATCAAGCCCGTAATGCGCTGAAAGATCAGCTTCAAGACATCCTCCAAGGGCTCCACCTCAATGCGATCGGGCAGGAGGCGCAACTGTGCCAGGAAAAATGGAGCTTGTGGTGCATCGGGTGGACGCGGTTTTTCGACTTTCGTGTCAAGACGATCGTGACTCATTATTTCCGCCTCCGATGGCGCCACCTTGTTGTGTTCATCAAAAGCCTGATGCAGGTCCTCGTAGCTCTGAATGGTTACACGATATAGCGCTTGATACAACATCATGTCGCAGTAGGTGAGAAAGCTGCCAATGAGCGAGAAGATGTGAGTTAGTTGAGAATGTGGTCATTGAGAGTACAACTGGAATAGTTGCAATCATCGAAGCTCAGATCACAGAGATATTTGAACTCACTTGGTTAAGGTCTTGCAAAACGCGCGCTTCCGGGCTCTATCCATAAAGCTGTGTGCCTCTCGCATTTTCTTGACAGATGGATAGTAATTGATCTCATCATCGGGATAGAAGCCACGTGCCATAATGGCCTCAGTGCATGAACGATCTGTGGGGATAGAGGGAATATTAAAATCCATATAGATATAGTTAAACTATACGCACATAAAGCTTTGCCCACAAAGCCTCGAAATTCGTGGAAGAGGAAGTTCAGCTGCTCATAGATGCGCATATGAAGCTCCAGAAAGTAGAAGGGATGCCATTCCTCGATATTTTCCGTATTTACAAAGCTGAGACGCTCCAGGACAACAAGATCGGCTCGCATCCGAAGCACTGCTTTGGCCAGTTGGGGAATGACGATGAATAGATTATTCTGCAAGTGGTTGCGGGCGTAGTTCAATTTGCGCCACTTTATTGTCTTCTCCCACACTTTGAAGCCCTTCCACAAGCGAAAGATGGAGAAGGTGCGTATTTGAATGATGCTCAGGAATTGCTGGAACTCCTGTTGCCATTGATTGAGCGGCGTGAAGAAGTTCTCGGAGACGCGCCAATAGGTAACGCCATGCCGCGTTACTGTATAGTAGGGCTTATAGATGTTTAAATTGCAGTACTCAACTTCGCGCAGACTGTACGGGGTGAAGAATTCGCTATCCTTGGGCAGCATATAATCCAAGTAGACAAAGCTGTCGTCCTTCATGTTGCGCATCCGATTAATGATCAGGTTCAAGTCGGGTATTAGTGACGCGCCCGTTTTAATCTGTAGGTTGACGTCGGTGAGTGATTTGGTTGACCGCTCCTTGAAAACCGCCCTCATGCTCCGCTGTCGACTCTTCCGCATGATGGACTCCCTCGCTATGCTGCTCGTAGCCCTTGAGGTCGGGGTCACACTTTGAACGGTTCTATCTCTCTCATCTTCCTTGTCGCTGTCCACGTACATGTCGACATGACGGGGTTTTTCCGGTGGGGGGGCAGCTTTCTTCTCGGCTACGGCGTCCTCCTCCATTTTGCGCACTTAACGGCCCAACAATCAGTGAAATATATGGTTCTGCAGTGTAGACGAATCAATTAGCATATTTATATACATATATACATATATACATATATATATATATAAATACATTTAATTGATATATCTATATATATAGAACAAATTTGATAGGCTTCGCCTGGCAACTATTGAATTTGTTGCTTGTTTTCCATCTTTGCCAAGGCAACGGCTACATTTGCATCCGATACGGTGTCATGGCAGCCGTTAAGCTTAGCCTGCAGCTAACTATTTGCAAAGAGCTTTTTTCTGACGAAAAGTAAAGCGCTGAAGGTTTACATTTATAAATAAATTCCTAATAAATCAAGTGCAATTATTTAAAAGCTTATAGTAACTATTTATTTCAAACCATTCAAACTTTCTAATACACTTACAAACGCCAGATATAAATATCTCTATCCAACAATATTCCAGCTTTTTTCTTAATTCAAGCACAGAATTTTTTATTTTTTTGGAATCATACGTATATATAATATATTTGAAAAGGCAAAGAATGCCCGCGCTAGAGTCACATTTTTCGGATTCAAGTGAATACTTTGATAAGTTGTAAAGTCTTGTAATATGTATTGACCCATCTCTGAACAGTAACGAATTAATTGCAAGTTTTACCATTGTATGAAAATTATGATTATGATGATCAAACAACATAGTATTTTTCTTTTATTTAAAAAAACGAACATGGATCCGTCGAATGCGGGCAACCTTGTAGGGTTGCCAGATGGTGCTATCAAATATCCGCAGCCCTGTATTTAAACTTGCAGTAATTACGAAATTGACATATATAATTTAGGTATAATTTATTGGTATTTCACCAGACCGCAGACTTCGATAATATTTGATTAGCGGTGTTAGATACGAGTATATAAACTTTCGTCTTCCATTTTTAATTTGTTAGACCTCAGTGGGCCACATTGAAAAATGCAATAGTCCATGCAAATAGTGTATAAAATCTCTATATTCTTTATTTTGTAATTCGTATATTGTTTGGGGTATATAAATTTGAATTAGCTAAGCTTTTCGTAAATGTTCGTAGCAGTTTGAGTTTCTTATTTAATTTGAAGCAGAATCAGTTGAGTAAAGCTTTTCAAAGCTTTCACGAACAGCTTTCCGCTAGCTTATATGAATGGAATGTGGAATTTCGAAAATGCGCTGCTGCAGTGCGTTGCGGCTGCCGCGTTGCCCCATTTACTTCCCGTCGTTGACAAGGAAAGGGATACGCGTCGGAGGAGCTTTTGCCGGCATTTTGCCACAGTTGGTGGCATTTGCAACGGATTGTTGCGCCTGCTGCCAGCTCGATTCAGAAAAGCACAAGCACTGCCGACAGCCGCCTGACCTTCAAATTCGGTTGTTGTCGCCACGCTGCGGCGCATAAGCTTTTTAATTTTCGATATCGAAAGTGAATACCGATGCTGTCGCTGTCGCTGCTGCTGCTGCTGCTGTTGCTGCTGCCACTGCCGCTGTCGCAGTCGCTATGCTGCCTATGAAGATAAAAAAGTCGCAATAGGCACAGAGCATGGCAGTGGCAAAAGCTCAAGGTGAAAGCATCATCAGCTGCTGTTACTAGCGACAGCGACTGTGGCAGCGACTGTGGCAGCGACAGTGGCAGCGACAGTGACACCGACAGCGACAGCGCCAGCGACTGCGACTGCATTCGGACACTGATTCGGATGCCAATTTACGTTTCGGATTCGCTCAGCGTACGCGTCGTGCGTTTGCCGAACCTGCAGCGGCGGCAGCGGCATTGCTCAGGCGGGTCTCCAGCACGGCCGCTGCGTCCGTGGCCAAATAGTCGTTGGGTATACGCCGCGATGTTAAGAGCCGCGAACGCGAACGCAACGTTTCGCAGCAGCACGCAGCAGCACGTAGCAGCAGCAGCAGCAGCAACACCAGCAGCCGCCACACGCCAAACGCAGCACGCAGCAGTTAACTGTTGTTGAGCCTCTACAGCCGCAGAGGCTGTCGCAGAGCCGTCGAGCCGTTCAGCCGTTCAGCGTTTGCCTTGTGTTAGTAGCCGCCATCGTCGTCGCAGCAGCCAACGCGAACGCTGCCGTTGCCGTTGCCGTCGCTGTCGCCGTCGCCGTTGTTGTCGCCGCCGTCGTCGTCGTCGTCGTCGTCGTCGCCGTCGTTGTGGCTGTCGATTGCAATGCATGGGAAAGAGGAAGAACGCTAATTTGCATAGCGCCTAACGGTTCTCAAGAAACTAACCTGCAAGAAATCTTTATTTTTTTACTGTTGTATTTTTTTTCTGGTGCAAATTCATGACCTTAGAACTCCTCGACGTGTCTCGCGGCCTTTGAAGAATTATTTTCAAAATCTCGCTACACATTAAAACACTTTGTTGTTGTTGTTTTTTTTTTTTTTTATTATATTTTATTTTGGGGTAATACAGTTTTTTTTTTTTTCATGGTGGTTTTTGGTTTTGCTTGTTGATGCGCTGCGCTGCTGTCTTATTTGAGGTAGGTGCCCCCATACGCCACCTACTTGATTCATGCTTTTGGCGGCCGCCTAGTATAATATTTATTTGAATGATCGGGAAAAAAGAGAAACAACAAAACGTCTTTAATTAGTATTTAAAGAGCCATAAAACTGTTGTGACGTAAATCGAGAGACAGCGTCCAACAAATTTGCAGCTATCTTCCAGATACATTTACTTATAGATACATACGCCTCTCGACGTGTTGCCTCGTTAAAAATCATTTTCATATTCATAACACTGCAGGAGACCCAGACTCTATATAATCGTAGGCACAATTATCTACTCAATGTATGCGTGTGTGTGTTTTTTTTTTACTTTTATGACTTTCACATGTGAATTCTTGTTGCTGGTTTCTTGAAATGCTTCATCAAATGTTATTTTAATGTGAATTTGGTTTTCGGTTTCGGTTACGCTCAGGTCCACAGTCTATTTGGTTCTATCTAGTATTTTGCGCACTGCCAAACGTCCTTGAAATTTCCCTACATACATGTGCGTCTGTGTGTGTGTGTGTGTGTGTGTGACAAGCATCTGTCAAGCTCGCCATTTTGTTACAGAGTGATGCCATGAGGGAAAAGTCCAGCCTCTATTTGGAAAGTTTCCTTTACTTGTTACATACCCTATATGTTCATTACATATGGAGAGGTATACTGGTTGGATGTGAATATGTCTGTCTGTATAATCTAATATACAAGTCGACTGAGGCAAAACGAAGTTTTTATCGTTGTTCACATAGAGGGTAACATTTAGTTAATCAAACAATTCCCGATCAAGCCACAAAAATGTGCAATGTGTGTAAACATGTCTGTAGTAAACATAGAGTCAAAGAAGAAGAGATAGCAAACATGCTCTGTTCCTAGCGGTATAGCAGTGAACTATGCACAACCAAATCTTGAAACTCTGTAATTTAAACTAGAGCCATCAAATGCTTAGGGTGTTGAAACCGTTTCATCGATAGCTCTGATCCGAAATATTTATTGGTAAACTCGTTTAAAGGTGAAAAAAGAAAATTTTGTCAATCTTTTAAGTGAATTCTTGGTAAACTTAAAGAGATGAAGCCGAAGAGCGCTTGCAGGCGACAAAAGTCAATCTGAAGTCAAAGCATCGGACGTCACGACGCGAATTCAGTTAAATTGCGATATGAAATTCTCGCCGAGTTTGCATATTCGGCTCTAAGCATTGAGTGGGAGAATAGGTGGTGTGGGAGAACTTTGGAAAGAAGGCTAGAGTGGAGGGGGCAGGGAAGTAAGAGGCTTGGTATTGCTCGAATATGCTGACAGCGTGAAGTCCGCCGGGCAAATTCTACTTACTTATATCAATATGCATGACAAGTTTAAAAGCCTTGTGAAAAACATTAAGTAAAAGGAAGATGGCAGCAGCCAAAATAGCGACAGAGACATAGAGAGAGACAGAGATAGAGATAGAGATGGGGATGGGGATAGGGATGGGCAAAGAGAAGAGCTGCTGATGTAATACAAGGTGAAAGGGAAGTGAGAAGTGAGGCAAGGGCAAGTGGCAACTGGCAGTAAATAGAGAAAGTCAGTTTGCTAACTAAATGCAAAGTACACGCAACTAGAGTGGAAATAAAATGCGAATTGTAAAGCCAAAGTTCTAGCCTAGGATGTGACTGAAAGGATGCTAAAAAGGATGTGACGCTGTGATTCCAAAACGTACAAAAAGTATAAATGTGCCATGCTATATATGGGAGTGAGCCACTTGAAACAAGAAACAATTAAGGTGGGAATGAAAATGAAAAACTGGAAGAGAAACTGGAGAGGATTCCCTATAGGTCTTATGGAAAAAGAAGGAAAATAGAAATAGGGATAGAGATAGAGATAGAGATAGAGATAGAGATAGAGATAGAGATAGAGATAGAGATAGAGATAGAGATAGAGATAGAGATAGAGATAGAGATAGAGATAGAGATAGAGATAGAGATAGAGATAGAGATAGAGATAGAGATAGAGATAGAGATAGAGATAGAGATAGAGATAGAGATAGAGATAGAGATAGAGATAGAGAGAGTCTATTAAAATATAAGGACTACATATATGTATGTATATGTATGTACAAACGACCTATGATACACACACATACATACATATGTATGGCTGTAATACATTTGAGTCTGCTTTATTCAGAGTTCTCTACGCACTTGAAATAATGTTGTGACAAATAGAATTACAAATATTACTCAGATGTATATATAATGTACTCGTTGTGGGCTCGGAAGCTATAAAAACAAAGTACCGTTATTAGATGAGGGAAAATATACTTGAATTCAATTAAGCGAGGATGGCGAAACGGGAAAAAGGCAGCCAAATGGCCAATTGCCTATTTGAAGTACTTGCTGAAATATAAAATTATAAACATGTATATAGAGCACACACATATAGAGAATGCGAGAGGGATATATATATATATATATATATATATATATATATATATATATATATATATATATTATATAGACAGAGAGAGAGAGAGTGATATGCTGGCCGTGTGCACAATTTGCCTCATTTTGTTGCAAATTTATTGAAAAGCCGATAAAAAATTTCCGTTTCCTTTTTGTTTCCGTTGCCATTGCAGCATTACACAAAAAGAGCCGTCCGCAGGCGAGGCACGCCCACTCCCTAAAATAGGGAGCAGAGAAGGTAAAGCCCAAGAGGGCCACAGCTCCAACTCCAGCTCCAGCTCCAGCTCCTGTTCTAGTTCCAGTTTAAATTTCAGTTCAAGTTGAGCTAAACGCGTTCAATGAGCTGGAAATATCGGCCAGCAGCAGGAAAAAATCATGGATGAAAATGAAAACGGGATGCGAGTCCTCGCAAGAGCAGCAGCAGCAGCAGCAGCAGCGTCGGCAGCAGCGATTAGCAAGCAAAATGAATGCAGCAATAAATGATAATTGAATAATTATGAATAAACGTGACACCCTGACAAAGGCTCGATGCGAATACGCTTTAACTCGAACGCCCAAAACGCGAACGCGAACGTGAACGCGCACGTGTCTCTGTATCTGTGTGAGTGTGCATGTGTGCGTGTATGTGGGTTTAGTGCCTGTCCGCGTATGCGTGTGCGTATGTGTGTGTGAATGGGCCGTCTGTATAGCGCGCTTTTCGCACATTCGATTCGATTGAAAATTCGTCTATTTATTTATTTTTTTTTTTACATTTTTTTTCTCGTTCGCCTCAAAAGTGACGTGCAGAAAGAAATATTTGAAATTGATATGGAAAAAATGATATGATGAGATGATAATGAAAGTAATGTGCTTGGTGCTGAAGATGCTGATGAAGCCCAAAATGATGATGATGATGATGTGGATGATGATTATGTTGATAATGCTGCCCACACTGCAAGCCAAAGTCAAAGTGAAAACTAACTAAAAGCAAAAGCCAAAGAAATTCGAAAGCAATATCGAAATACATATATATATATATATTATATATCTGAACTATCTTTCGTTTTCTATGTAAAAAATGAACACTTGCTACAATTCATAAAATAATAATAATAATAGTAATTACTAAAGCTGGTAATACTTACCTCAACAAATAGCAATCCATTTGATATTATTATAAAAATCAACTAAGCAACGTGAGCAGCAGAGCAACCGCTTGGGTAAGTAATTGGCATCTTATGCCAACACATCCCTCCTTAATCTTGACACTGAATCCATTTCTCAACAATGCTCGTCAAGTGCGATGCGTCTAATTGTATTTAGCTTCACCCTTCGCACAGTCTATCTGGAGTCGAGCATTAGGAACATTGGAGAATGCAATCAACTTGCGATTTCTCAATGTCTGCTCGAATCAGGCATCAGCTCTCGCCCCTGTTGAATAGCTTTAATCTTTAATTAAAATTGGCGAAAAGTTTACGTCCACGGAATCCGGCCCTTTTCGTTTTCTGCCACCCCAACTGCGCAAAGCTCAGAGTTTAATTTACTGTAATCTATACTTCAAAGCAACGGGGGAATATAGTTTTCTTTGAAACTAAACTTCAGATTGGTAGCGCTGATTAGGTAGCGCTGAGTGGATAATTCCTTTGCAAGCGGCGACACTCCATGGCTGAATAATTTACTTGGGCTTATCAAATTGTGTTAGCCTTTAATCGAAGGCTAAACAGAGTCTTCCAATGATTTTATTTCGAGATTTTGATGATGAGAATTGGCAATTGCCTATAGTTTTAGTAAGACTCCAAAAGTTTTTATATTGTAATTTTTTCAGAGAACAGAGAACAGAGAATGTTAGAATTAACTTAATTGTCAATCAATCATAAAAATTGTGAATTTTTTATTTTATCTTTTTTGTTTTGTTATATGTATTTATTCTAAGCGCTGAATCTGTACAATGCAAGTGTAGTACCTTAACAACACAGTTATAATATATTATATAGAGCCTAACCTTCTGATGGTAAAAATTGTGAATGATATATATTATGATTGATATTCGCTCTGCTAGGTTATCAACGTGAGTATCTAAATATTACAGCTCCTGAGATACTGAAAATAGTATTTCCCAATTGGTATTAGGCTTAATAGATGCAGGTCCTCACGAATATTCACTGATTTATTTACATTATCAATTTAAAGAGGCTGGCTCTAGACACACCAAAAGACGAACGGACGGAGAGCAAGGCAGGCAGTGAACTAATCCAATATAGCAACGAGTCTTAAAATCTTAAATCAGATACTTGAAGCAATTTTCGTCCACAGTATAATAGTTTCATAAAAACAGAGCTTAATGACAAATAAGTCTATCTATTTATATCGAAACATAATGTTTATACTTTAACTCCGTCAGCTTTAAGTTCTGTTTTGAGAAATTCGCTTGGTTAGGCTTCGATCAATAGTGCTGACCTTGACCTAATGTAGTGCCAAATAATATAATGAAATTTGAAACTAATGCAAGCTGCCCTGTCCGTTGCACTCTTGAAAACATGCCGCTTTGATCTCCGGTCGCAGCGTGCAGCATGGCGTATGCGCAATATGCAGTAACATAATTAAGCATACGTCACGTGTGCCCCAGGAAAGAGCTACAGCAGCAACAACAACAGCAACAACATGGCCAACAACAACAGCAACACTAAAAGCAACAGGAAAGCCAAAGGCAGTAGGACGAAGATAAGCAAAAGGAAACAGCAAAAGGGAAAAAATTCAATTTGCCTCCATTTTATGAGCCCAAAAGCAAATCATTGACAATAATAAAGAAGCAAAAGCCCCAGAAGCTGCACGGTATGCTGTACGCCGTATACACAGCAAGCAGAGGAAATTCGCTAGCAGGGACTGCTGCCCGTTGTGGGTGGGCCTCCGTCGTAAATGTGAATGATGTTGATGATGGGCGGATAGGGACCGCACAACAGCGGACAGTGGCCAGCTAAAGTGCTCATAAACATTTTCAGTGCTCACAGACAGACACAGACACTCACACATACACATAGACTCGTATATTTTGCTTATGTTTTATGAAAGTCTCTTTGTGTGCAAATTTGTTGCGCCACAAACGCCAAAAACTCTAACAACATTTACCAAATATTTTCCACACTTCTCTAACTCAGCTGCTGTTGTTGTTGTCGCTGTTGCGAATTCTCGAAACAGTTGCGAACTGCTGCGTCCTTTGCACTTCTCATTTCTATTAATATGCTGCCGCTTGCTGGCATTCGCCTCAGAGTCGCTTTTGCAAACTTCCTGTATTTAATTTGCCTCAACGCTTCTCGCAGCTGGAGTCTCACTAACGAATCCAAATATGCGAGTCCTAAGCTCCCGAGCCCAATCCCCAATCCCCTATCCCAATCGCAATCCCAATCCGCATTGCCACCCGTTGTCTCCCTCAGCCGCCCACAGCGACAAAGAGCAACAATAATAACTTAGTGCTTGGCAGTTGAGCAGAGTGTGGGCTTGGCTAGGTGAGATACCCTGGAAAAATAAAGAGGTAGTGTTGTGGTTTATGGCTCATAAGCAATTATAGGCTATTAATATATATGTGTATGTAATACCGTTAGATATGATTGTATTTATATATTTTTTTTATATATTTTCTATGATTTTTATAAAATTATACAATACATTTTTCATATAATTTAGATTCCTACGACAAATTAATGTTAGAGTTGATAGTTGAGAAAGAGATAGATAGAGTTTCTTTTTACAGAGAAAATATAAAAGTTAATCAAATAAAATCAATTAAAAGTTAATAAAAATTACAAGTTAATTATGTAAATTTGTTTGCAGATTTACATCACTTTTAATTTTTAATCAGTTATTGTGCATACCCTTTCAGCATGCTCGCTGCTTTTCCAGGGTATAAACAAGCCCCGCTTGCACAGTTTTTATGACTCGCTGGAGTCTTCGCTTGTCTTTTTGTTCTCATCGCCGCTGCGAACTGCTTATAGTGTGTATGTGCCTGGAATTTTAGAGTGGCATAGCATCCAATGGCATTCACAAGCCTTACACACACACACACATACAAAGGCACGCACGCATTTGCTCACGGAGATACACCCACATCGCAGCAGCAGCAGCAGCCGAAATAGATGGCCCCCAACTCCCAATCTACTTATTTTGGCCATGGCGACAAGTGCCGACTATATCTTTGCTTTCCATTCTCTTTAAGCAAGTGAAGAGAGCATATTGGTTTGAAGAGCTTTGAGATTTGAAATATATATTGGGGGTGTACCAGATCTAGCTTATAGAGAAAGACTATACATCCACGGATTCATAGAGGGATTACAAATTATATTGGAGCCAGTGCTGGAATGGTGCATGACAAACCTACATATACAATTCGCCGTGCCTGAGTCAAGATCATCAGGGTCATCTATCTTATATGTAGATAGGTCTATAAATTATGTGGTTCGTCCATTGAAGACTTGGCACATCGGAGAATATCAAATGGAATGGGTTTATTGCCTAACTGCAATGATCTTACTCTGTTTACAGTTTGCATATTAACGAATCGTATTTGAAGTATATTGGTTTTGTAAAAGGTCTGTCTGCCCGTCAGTACCGAAATTTTGAATATGTAATAAGAGCATTACAGCTTTTCTGATCCCTCCTCCTGGGGCGTGGCAAATCAGTAGCTTAGTAATGCATATTTTGAATACTTTTCACTTTGATAACATACGTATATAATTGATATGTATCTACGTCAAGTGGGAGCATGGGTAAACTCTAAGCTTTGGACTTGAGCGACAGTTCCTGGACCGTGAATGAGTATTACGCAGTCGGTAGCGCCCGACTGGAATGAGTTTACTTGTTGTTTGAGCATCTAAGTGGGCTGACTTGCTTATAGAATATCTATGCATAGACTTACATACACAAGTATATACGTATGTATATATCTGTGATATGTTGTATATACTTATTAACTGTTGTTGTTGTTGGAGCTGTTGAAGTCTCAACTCTGATTCGATTGTTGCGGTGCGCTGCGTCGCTTGGCGTCTGCATTCATTCCAAAGCCAAAGCGGCTAAAACCTTAAGCCGCTCGAGCCGTTTAAGTTGTTCAGGCTAAGCACTGCCATTTCATTTGGGTAGAACTCTCGTGCTCCTGCTTGGTATTTCAAAGTCAGTTTGCTTGCTAAACAGTTGGGAGTGCAATTTGTCGTGGCTGTTTCAACTGCAACAGATGTTGTTGTTGTTGTTGTTGCTGTTGCCGTTTGTCCAAAAATAAAAGGCATTTTGGGAGCAGTGCGACAAATGACGCTGCTCCGCTGCCCGCCAGAGTTCCTTCTAAATTTATGTAAGTTTTATTTTTAATTTTTATGGTTGTATTGCCGTAGACGTTGTTTTTGTTGTTGTTGTTGCTGTTCATGTGGCAAGTCAAACCAGCCAGCTGCATTCATGTTCAGCGCCTGCATTTTTACACTTTTCTATTTTTATTTGCATTGAAGAGTTTTTTATGTG
Source organism: Drosophila arizonae (assembly GCF_054131065.1). Lineage (NCBI taxonomy): Eukaryota > Metazoa > Arthropoda > Insecta > Diptera > Drosophilidae > Drosophila > Drosophila arizonae. The sequence goes on from NC_142927.1 coordinate 27,251,647, forward strand.
AGCGCGCGTCTTTTTTCGCATTCATTTTATTTTTTTATTTATTTATTTTTTTCAATGAGAATACAAAAGTAGGTGAATGGGGTATATCAGTCATGAATAAATGAAAATCTGGCTAAGAGAGCTTATATATTCCAGCACATTTGCTTTGTTGGCCTTTATATTGATCTCAAGAAGAATAAATGGTCGCTAATATATTTATAGTTTATTTATATATTCTATTATCGAAATATTGGTTTAAATCGATTTGAATCTATGATCCATACGGCATAGCTCGAGCACTATAGGAACTAGTAACACAGATTGTTCTCCCCTTTCATCTAGGACTCTAGGAATGAACCCATCGAATAAATATCTTTGAATAGTGAGATACTTAAAACTAATAATCGATTGATATTTACAAAATTGTTATTTTTATTTATTTATTTATTTTTTGAATAAAAATAAAATTATAGTTTCATATTTAAATACACATTAAAAGAACTCAGAAAAAAGATAAAAATAATGTTTGAATTTGTGTTTCAAGGGTATTGCCTAGTCGATCAATTCCGACTGGAATGGCTGCCTCTTTCTTTTATAAATTTGTGTTAAAGCAACTAATTTATTTAACATAAAACTAAAATAAATCTAACAGAATTCGTGAAAACAGAAAATGCAATAGAGAACGCGAGCCATTAAGAAGGGTAAATTATTAAAGGGTTTGGCTAAAAGGGAAGAATGGGATATTGAATATGTATATATGGGCTGAGTATATTAATGTATGTTAACTTGAGAGCCATATAATTTTCATGGAAATTTACTCTGGTGAGGTATCTAGAATGTCGTTTTGCTAGATCTCTTTAGGGCTGTGATACGTTAAGGTTTGACTAGCCAAGTCAATTTTCCCACCTCTGAAATAAGTTTAAACGTATTTAAAGTGCGCGAAGGAGAGAATCACGAACATATTAATATATTTCATATTTTATATTTCATATTTTAAATTTTATATTTTATATTTTATATTTTATATTTTATATTTTAAATTTTATATTTTATATTTTATATTTTATATTTTATATTCTATATTTTATATTTTATATTTTATATTTTATATTTATAATTTTGATTATAATCAATATATCTTGGCCATTTTCAATGGCAACAACTACATATTTGATATAATCCCTTAATACACATATGTGCAGTGTCTACTTTAAAAATCTGTATTTTAGTTGCTCATACTTGTTTCATGATTGTTCTCAATTGCCTTAAATACATGCAACTGCAACTGCTAAAAATGTATTCACGTAGAGCAAAGATGTAAATACTTGAGTGCTTTAGTTGTTAAGTAATAATTCAATTTCTTTGGACAGCTTTGTTTTTGTTGTTCCATCCAAAGTGATATATAGACAAGCTGATATCTATTATAAATTAATGGCCGCATCAAAGCCGAATTTATTGTCTATTGGTGACCTTTTCGGACCCGACCCTCGCATTTGACTTGTATACACATATGTAGCACTCATGTAGAGCCGCCCTGCCAGAGGTCGTTGTATTGAATTGTTTAATTTACATTGCGGTTTTTAAACTGTGGCAACTCTGCATATTTAATGGCTCGTTGCGGCCGCGCGGGGATGCATAAAATGTCAGATAAAAGGGTTCACAGCGGGCATCGAGCTGCGGGCGAGGTTTGCTTGCGATATGGTGCATATTCTAGTTTGGGGAAATCAAATTAACACACTACTATGTGCTAGCTTGTGTGTGTGTGTGTGTGTGTATGCAAATGGAATAAAAATATCGCAGCTTGCTTGCAGAGTATTCGCCAAGAGTTGTCAGCGATAAAGAAACAGGTGCAGATAGAGAGAGGGAGACAGATAGCGAGCGAGTGAGAGAGAGACGTTGTAGAGGTGTAGCTAGTAATCAAATAAGCTGCCTTTTGCACACCCAGGCGGTTGGGCCCATCAACTTATCCCAATCGTGTGAGGTGATAAACCAATTAAGAAATTATATTCATTTTTTCCACTCAGATATTCACGTGGGCAGCAAGACTGAAGGGATTCATAAAGGAAAGGGAAAGGCGAGAGATAAAAATGAAATATGTATAAGTGCGGCTGGGTGGGAGAGCGAGAGATGCACAGAGACACAGAAATGGGCGGAGAAGGAGAAAAACAGAGGGAGACAGAGATACTGCGAGAAATAGAGACGTGGAGACAGTGAGACGGGAGACAGGAAAATGGGAGATGTGGATACAGATGCAGGGAAGGAGAGGAACATAGGGATAGAGTCGACCCAATATAAATTTCCTGAAGCACATGTATTGGATTTAAGGAAATAACGCATACGCACTGTGAACATCAAAGATCAATGTCAGCGTCACCTTGGCTGGAATATATTTTAGCTATAGTTTTTAAATAGACTTAATGTATTCCCACACTCACTCAATCACACACACACACTCACTCACACACACATCGGTAAATTTCACATGCAACTGACACAGTTGGCACTGGGAAATCAAACCGATTTACGTGTTGTAACAAATGTCGCACAGATATCTAAAGTTGATCAGCGATCATTTGTCGCTGCTCGCAGCTTCGATTGTTCGGGGCGAATTTCATTAGTGGACCAATCAGGTGGGGGCAGTCGGTGTAGTGGATTGTAGACCAAATAGTATTGATAGTGATGAGGATTGATGGGCCAGTTAATGCCCTGTAATTGGGCTAATCACTATAGCGTTCTTTTGATTGTAGTTGCAGTTAAAGGGTATATATAGTATACATAGTCTGATAGTTTGAGTTCGTATACAGGTCAAGGACACTGCTACAGGGTATAACAAGAACATCACGAGCATTGGTAATCAGAGTAAGATTCTTACAGGGTATTCAGATCTCTTATCTGTACCAAGAACTTTTGTTATCCTATTTTATTTATGTATATAGCGCCAACCTACACTCTCTTATCGATTTCATGGCTACAGGGTATATTGAGAACAAGTCGAGAATTGGCAAACGAAATCAAACAAATTGAAAACGGGCCGACAAACGATCGACCGTCTAAAAAGCAAATGCCCGCTTGTTGTTGCTGTTTGTTTCAGCTATTTTATAGGCCCACGCGCAATAGCAATAGATACACACTTAAACGAATACATATAGATGTATATAGATATGTGTGTGTATATACATATATATACATTGATAAATCGTCAACGATATTTATAGGAGTTTCGCCGGCGACGCGCCCATTTGCGAAGGACAGAGTCAAAGGGCCCTCAGGGCCCGACTCGACAGCCATCGAAACACTTGCCGAGATACATTTTTTATGGTACGCGCGTGTCAATTGATAAACAGCAGCTCGAACAGTGACTACTCCCTTGACTGACCCCATCTGTCTCCATCCCTCGCATTGCCTGCGATGGCGAATGTCACAGCCACTGGCGCAATAAATCGACAACAAATTGAGAGCTAACAAAATAATTGGCCACAACTCCAGAAGCCCTGGACAAAAGTCCAAAATCTCTTCTAGCACACATAGTACGGACCCTAGAATGTGGTTAATTTGAAAGCGAAAAACGCATAATTAGATCAAGTCATATATTAGCCCATTAATCTACTCGACTTTATTGTTGAGCTTTGCAGGAATAGAGACTGCATCGATTCTAAGTAGAAGGTAAAACATTTAAGTATGGAAAGGACAGTGCTAAGACATACTTTCAATTTTATTGTGTAATTAATAAGTAATGAGGAAGATATGTCGAGTGGTCTAGAGTTGGAAAAGAATACAGAGAGAACCTAGCGAGAGAAAATTCAATTATTTTAGCATTTGGCTCTTTGATAAGTGATGGCAAAATGTTTAAGGATATGTCGTAAAAAGTAATTGAATTTATTTCATGTGCCAAATAACTCGACGACTGAGAGGAGGATTAAGAAAGAATGAAAGGGAGATAATGGAGGAGAGAGAAACATATGTATAGGCAGCTGTGTGGCGAAAGAGAGACATGAAAAACAAGAAGCAATAGAACGAAGAATTGAGAGAGAGAAATGAAAAGTAGCAGAAGTTGACAGAGAGAGATAGATGTAGAGGGAGAGGGAGAGAGAGAGAAAGAGAGGAAGAGAGAAATATTAATAGATAGAGAGAGACCGAGAGACAGAGAGGAAGAGTGAGAGAGATAGAGAGAGAGAGAGAGAAAAGAGAGAACGAAAGAAAGAGAGAGAGAGGAAGAGAGAAATATTAATAGATAGAGAGAGACCGAGAGACAGAGAGGAAGAGTGAGAGAGATAGAGAGAGAGAGAGAGAAAAGAGAGGGAGAGAATGAGAGATAGAGAGAGGGGCTGAGATAGTGAAAGAGAGAGGGAGAAAAGGAGAGAAAAAAGCAAGAAAAAAGAGAGAACCCGCAAAAAGAGAGATCAAATTGACAGAAGCTGAAGTAGAGGGAAATGAAAAACACAAAGGGGAAATAATAAGTGGAAAAGGGTGGATAGCAAAGAAAGAGAGACAGACAGAGAGAGAAATAAGAGCAGTGAGAGAAAATGAGAGAGTGAGATAGCGATTACAGCCAAAGAGAAAGAAAGAAAAACATAAAACGACGCACGGAAGGGCAGACAAAGAGACATGGGGAAAGACAGGCTGACAGATACTGAGGGTGATAAAGAGAGCTAATGAAAGCTGGAGTAGGTGGAAGAATACTTTAAGTAGAGTATAAGTGCTGATCTAGTTACGGTGTCAAAGAAATTGAAAGAGGAAAAGATAGTGTGGAAAACAAAGAACCAACAATTAACAATAGATAAAAGGGAGGCAAAAGACACGATTTATATATTTTTTTAAGAAATGTTTTTTGTTTATAAACACACATCAATGAGTGAATCGATAGGGAAAATTACACATTAAAATGAATCAATTCATATTATGAATATTAATTTCAATATATATATTGATTTCATAAATCAAATTTACAAATTCGACTTTCAATAGTATGAAATGAATATAAATAGATTAAAAAGATTTCACTGATAAAAAGTGGCGCAACGGCTCGGGTATTGAGGTTTAAATTTGATTTCGATTTGATTTTGGACGCGTTTATTTCGTACTATAGGATTTATTTATAGACCCCGCCGAGGTGGGCGTCGACTGCGACGTCGACGTGGGCTCTTTGGTTGAATTAAAAAATACGCAAATAAAATAAAAGAGCAAAAAAAGAAAAAAAAAAAAAAAAACAAAAACAAAAAACGTGCGACAAAAAATGTGAGTGCAAATTGCTATTTTTTGTTTGCTCTCAATTTTTAATGTACTCAGGCTTTTGGCCAATATGGTGTATGCAGTGTTTTAATTGGGCGAGTTTTAAGGTCAAACATACACACAATAGCACACCCACATACGCAATCAATCAATAAATAAATTGAAATTGGCGCAAAAAGCGAAACGCGAAATGCGAAAGAACAAAATTAAAGGCGAAAACGTTGCGGAAGCGTTTTGAAAGCGCGTCGATTATTTTAGCCAAAGCAACAACAGTGGCGAAATTGCTGCTAATCAAAAACTGCACGAATGTTGAAAACAGTGCCAGCAGCAAGCACAACAACAATCACAGCAGCAGCAGCAACAACAACAACATAAACATAAAGAAAGTACAGCAATAACTAATCAAAAGCCAGCGCTCTGTGGGTGGCCAGAGTTAACGGTGGCTGGCTGGTCAAGGGTGTAGCAAAGTGAAAGGTACTCATACACACACACACACACACACACATAGACACATAGTATATACACACCCACAACATGCATTTGTATAGGACTTAGAGCAATGCCGGCAGCTTAAATCGTTATTAGTATACCCTGTAAATAAAGATCGAAAAAAAAAATATATCAATGAAAATCAGAGAACATTATAAAAGTAAAGTGTGCATATTAAAAGAAAAAATTAATAAGAAACATAATTGATATACATTTTATTATTATACATATACCTGCACTCATTTTTCTTCTTACTGGACTACTCAAAGTGGCTCCCGAGCTCCTATATTTATATTCGAAAAATGTTGTAATGTGTCTCCGGCATATATGTAATATCTCTACATTTATGTGTAATAAATTAAAGCTAGCATTGAAATTATACAGATATAAATATACTAAGCGCAACAAATTCAATTTCAATTACGCCTCACACTTTTTAATTTAAGGCAAATAAATACTAAATAAAAAAAATTGTTCTATAATGAAATTTATTTTATACATAAATATATACATATATATATTTCGACTGTACAACATTAAATCAAGGCCGAAATGCTGTCAGATCCATTTTCCGATTTTCCATGAGGATGTCAACAGTAATTTAGTTGTTAAATTTTAAGTTAGTTGCGCTAAGACTATAGAAAATAAAGTTTTAACCGATTTGCCATTCCCTCAATGAGTATAGATATATCCAGCATATCTCTTTGATCTTGAATAGTTAATTTTAGTATGTATATATTCCGAATTTCAACTACCCAGCATGACGACTTTTCGGGCTTCTGAGATACCGGTAAGTGCATTGTCCGATTCGGCACGCCCCTAATGGGCGGATTGGGTAATTAGACTTGCAAAAGTTGGCTGATTTATAGAGTACCTGTACGTCGAGTTCTTCCAGTCGTGTTTATTCGCTTTTGTTGCTGTTGCCCGAATCCATTTTAAATTGAGAAAAATCGCAGCTACTGGCACGAAATCACGAAAACTTTTAATTATTTTCTAACAGGCGAACACACGCGAGCAGAGATACTGCGAGAGAGTGGGAGAGAGAGGGAGAGTAGGGAGGAAATATAACGGTAAGAGACAGCGTAGAGCATATGCGTTGTTAGGGTTTGCTGAACTTTTTCCAGGCACGCCATTTTATAAATTGTTAGGAAACGGGCCTCTCGTTAGAATCCCAAACAGTTATGCCAGCTGTAACTTGGCGTGTGTGTGAGCGTGTGAGTGTGTGCGTGTGTGTATCTGTCAGAAATTAAATACGTTAAATCGTTTATTGTGTGCGTCTGTCTGTGTGCATTGCGGTGTGCACATAGCGACGGCAATTTGTGGTCATTTCCTTTTCATCAGCTTGTGAAATTTTTCTATTTTATTGCTGGATCCTGCGACTTGAGCTGTGTACGTGCAGATGCTCGAATTACGCACACACGCACGTGCACACACAGAGAGAGAGAGAGAGAGAGAGAGAGAGAGAGAGAGAGAGAGAGCGAGACACATACAGAGTCGCGCACAAGTGCTCTCTGCCTCGGAATGTTTAGATTACAACAGCATACATTCTAAACCACACAAACACACACACACACATGCACACACGTGTGAAAGCAGAAGACGGGGCACACATATATTCTTCTTCTTCTTCTTCTTCTTCTTCTAGGTTTTCTGTAGCTGGGCTCCAAGCAGTTGCTTTTAGTCCAAATATTTTTGGTGAGCAGCCGCAGCTGCTGCTGCTGCGGATGCTTCCTCGTCTGCGCCTCGCTCTGCTTCACTTGCTGGGGTCTGAGGTCAGGCCACGCCCCATTGCCCCACATTTGGCCCTTGTGTGTTGCAGGTGGGTGTTTGTGTGTCACCTGAATGCCTAGCAGCTCAAATTAAGTATACGTCACGGTGGACACTTTAAGTGCGATTCTCTCATCAGCTATTCTACTTAAAAGCCGCTTCAGCTTGCCCTCTCAAGTAGATTTTAATTAAGGCAAATACAACCTTAGAACTGTTTATTAACATTTGTGCTTTAATTGAAAAATAATATATGTATATACATGTTTGCTTGGATATATATAAATGCATATATATACAAAGTACAAGTAAACATAAAAAATGATTTATTTAATTTTGAATCGCCTTAAAGACTTCCGACCATTTAAAGTAAAATTGTATACAATAAAACTGTACATATGAGGGATATACATATCTATAAGCGAGCTTCATCAATCTATGTTGGACTGAAACTGTAAGACTTTGTCCTTGATTCGAGCATCAATATTTATTTATAATTAACATTACTTTATTCAAACATAAAGCAATAACCAACCAATACGAATAACTGTATGAAAACGATAATTTCATGATTGACTAAATACTTTTGCTTGAACTTCAAGAAGAGGCAGAGGGAAGAGAATTTAAAGCAGAGAAACAAAAACAAGAAGAGTGAAAAAGAAAAATTAAAGAAGAACAAATAACGAATAAACAAAATTGAATGAAGACTAACTTTCACCCAAAATAGCCTAGAAAGACTAGGCTAGGCCTTCGCAGTGGATCTAGGAAAAGATTCGGATGTCACCGACCTCTAGACCTACTCGACTGGATCTTGACATATCTATCACATATCCCGTTGAGCATGAACAATTTGATGCCCTATGAATTCTGCCTTCGTTATTTAACATAGATAATTCTATCTCATTAATTTAATAAATTAAAATTAAGTAGTTACATAGTTATAAATAACTTGACAAACAAAAGAGCTTCATAAATTGGCCTGATTCTAAATTTTGAATAAAAGTAATCGAAGCTCAGGGTCTGCTAGCTTTTGGTAGGCCTTTGGGTATGGCCCATATAATAAACTCTTATCAATATAGGAGGGCTACATATGTACGTGTGGTTATACATACATACATACACATGTGTTGGCCCTGCCAATGTGTATATTTATCCAGTTTTTGCCTCTTAAGTCCATTTGTTGCATTAAAATTTTACAATTCTCTGCACAGGATTCACAATCTCGAATGCATAAATTGTGGAATGCAATTAATAAACACACACAAATTTCGTACGATGCGTGTGCGTGTGCGTGTGAGTGTGCGTGTGTGTGTCCGCCTATGGATAGCAAAATGTATGACAAAACTTTATGCAACCGCTTGAGCTGCGCGTGGCTCGTCCCCTGTGCCCCATTTGCATAAATATTGCTAGCAGCCCTGCCCTTTAGCCCCACACACAGCTTAAATGTTTATATGTACATCAGATTTATATATACATATATATATGACCCCAGCTTAGTTGCGTGCGGTCGCTAGGTGGCGCTGTAATCAACTGTGTCAAAATGCCAACGCAGAAAGTCAAAAGTCGTCGTCAAGAGGCAGCTGCGACAGCAGCAGCAGCAGCCTCAGTAACAACTGCAACATCAACCCTCACATAAAAGTCAAGTAAAATGTTACACAGACACACATACACACACGCTGCCAAGCAGGTGGAAGGCAGCATCCTAGGCACAAATATTGTTGCTGCAAACGAGGCAGAAAGTTAAGGAAAAACTAAAGTAAAAGCCAAGCGAAATCAAGCCGAAACATGTAAAAAAGCCCTCGACGGGGGGTGCTCGACTAGGAGATTCCCTGAGCCCTGTATAAATACTACACAAATATATAGCATAAACTGATGGGAAATTATTTACATTTTTGAGCATGGAGCATGTTTGCTTAAAGAAATATAAACAAATAAAATCAATATAAGAAAAATATGAACTGAAGAACAACAGATAGCAGCCTGGACCCGAGCCTGATATTGGTTGGGTGCACAACCGCCGCCACATCATATTTACGCAAGTAAGAGTACTCTAATAGAGACTGCTAGACTAGGAGACTCCCTGGACACTACAAAGAGTTGATATTCCCGCACGCTTTGCTAACTGCGGAGTGTGGGCAATAGTATCCGAATTTGTATTCGAATTATCTTCATCAAACGTGATCATAATGATCAAGTGTGTGAATATTCCAAAGCAGAATTCCCTAGTACTTGAAATACGGTTTTACTTATTGGTGGCGAAGGGGCGTAGTCTCCAAAATCTGATAATTACAAAATATTCGTCTTCATAAAATGTATATACACAGTAAATCTGAAGTCTCTAGGTCTAATGGTATTCAAATTAAGCTGAAAAAACGAAATAAATCTATCGATAATTATCGATAAAAAGAAATGGGATGAGTTATCAAAAATAATATGATACCATTCTGCGTATGGTGTAGGCGAGCATAAAATTCCAATTATATCTTCTGAGATCTCGGCGCTCATACGGAGAGAGGGATGTACAAATAGACGGATATAGCTATATCGATTCAGCTCGTCGCCCTGATTAAAAATATATACACGACTCTTTCTGCTTGCTACATACATTTTCATAAAAACATTGTATCCTGATTTCCCACTTTAATGTCTGGATTCAGAGCATACAAAAATAATAATAATAATGGAATTGAGCTGAGAAACGCCACCACTGTTCCAGCAAAATTTCACTGCTATAGCGCCATCTAGGGAATCTAATGAAGCGGTTCAGATTCAAGCACAATTCAATAGCAATTGTGATACTTAGACAATGTTAGAAAGCATGCAGCTGAGAGAAAAACGGTTGAATATTTAAATATACATATATATGCGTGCAGACGTATGGGAAGGCTCTGCTTAGTTTTGCGTGTCTCGTTGGTCAAGCGTTTTGTTTAATAACATCTGTATGACTAAACGAATTTAAATGATGCTTTCAGCAAGTGACTCACATATTCCATAGAATTTTTAAAATTCTATAAAAGTTGCCAACTCATTTACGTAATGCCTATATATGCGACTGATCTTCTTGTATATATAATATATATTAATTTGCCTGCTTGTTACATACATATTAGCAAAAACATTATACCCTGAGTTTCCTTGTTCAATGAGCTCTAATGATGGCAGCAAGCAATCGAGATACAATAGTCTTAAATGTAGATGAAAGTAGAGGCCTTATTGAGAATGGAGAGTGAGAGAGTGTTTGGGGGTATTTGAAAATATTTTGATGTAATGGTTCATTAGCTGAATAAATTTAGAATATATATAGAGCAGAGGGAAGATAGTCATAAAAAAGAATAGAATAATGTATAGAAATACAAACACAACATCAAGTGCTAAGCCTATACATATACATATTTATACCATATATAGGAGAGAAAACTACGCGAAAATATTAGGTAAAACAATTAAAATGCTTTCTTTAATTAAAAGATGATATTGGATGCTCGTATTGAAAAAACTGGTTAACGTTCTGTTACATATAAGCAACTTAATTTAAACAGATATTAGGGAAATAAATATAACATTTTTTAAGGTATACTACATTTTATACATGATCTAGACTAGCCATGTTCTGCTGGATTATAAAGATAGTTGAATGAATATATAGTTTTCTTATATATCTTATATATGGAAAAGTTGAATTCAATTTCCCACTGATTCTGTTTAAAGGCCATCATAGGGAGAGCGAGAGAGAGAGAGAGAGAGAGAGAGAGAGAGAGAGAGAGAGAGAGAGAGAGAGAGTGAGAGAGAGAGAGAGAGTGAGAGAGCGGTTCCAAATGCTGCTCTTTACATTAATGGTTACATTAATATCATATGCAATTTAAATGATTTCGATTTCTAATGGCTGTACTTCATATATTGAGATCTAACATTGCTGAGTACCGCTAAACTAAACTGTTATAGTATATGTAGCGACACAAGAGCATGTCTCTAATGCGCTTAAGTGATTTGAGCTCTCCTACATGGTATCACAAAATGAAACGGAAAGAAAACGAAATGAAATGCAAAAGCTGACAGCTTGACGAACGCTGACAGGGGGCCACGCTCATATGTGGGCGAGTGTTGGTGTGTGTTAGAGTGTGTAACAGACAGGTGTAAAAGCTCTGCAGCGATAGTTGCTGCCACAGCAGCGGGAGCAGAGGGAGTGGCGGGAGCAGTGAGAGCAGCTGTTCGCGTTGTTTTGCTTGTTGTAATTGACACTTTAACTCGAAATTTGACGCAAATTGCAGAAGCAGAGCGCTAGGCAGCAACAACAATGTCGTGTGGGCGAAGTGGCTAGGCAGCAACAACAATGTCGTGTGGGCGAAGTCGCTAGAGGGGCGTGGCGTGAAAAATATGCCAGCGGCAGCGGTAGCAGCAGCAGCAGCAACAACAACAATGCATTTCAAGTGTCGCCTGCGAAACGGAAGTTCTCAAGCTGCAGCCGAGACGAATACAAAGTGAGAAAGAGAGAGAGAGAGAGAGAGAGAGAGAGAGGTACAGTGAGAGAGCGAGTGAGACACGCGTACACTTAGCGTTGACATAATGAATTGTAATTTGAACAGACTCGCATGCAGGGGCGCAACGCATTGAAGCTTTGGCTCAGCCTCAAAGTCATTTGCTATTAACTTAAATTACGTATACGCTGCATACTTTTGTGCGCCGCATGCGAGTGAATTTAATGCCAGTAGCGAATTTTACAAAAGCAGCGCATTAAATTCACCTGTCCTGGTAACGCCAGCCACCCGCATACACACACACACACACGCACACTAGCACTCACACATATATACATAGAGCAGCAGCAGCAAAATTTATTGTTTGCGCCAGGCAACATTTTTAGTGCGCCAGCTGCCTTTGCCTTGATTAAAGTAAAAATTCACATACGCACACACACACCCACACACATACACACACACACATATGGCTAGAGCATATGCACGGCTATGTTTGGCGTTTAACACATGTAAAGCCGCGGCAATGGCTTTTGTTGTTGGCCGCCTGCTGTGAAAATGCGCGAATGTTTAATGCCAAATAGCAGCAGCAGCAGCAGCAGCAACAACAACAACAATTGGAGACACAGCAACAACAACAGCAAAGACAAGATGCTTGACGTTATGTAAAGTCTTGCAATGCCAACAACAACAACAACATCTACTCCTCTACTACTTTCAGCAACAACTTTTAATATTATGTGTGCAAAAAAAAAAAAAAAAAGTTTCGTGAAAATGGATGTACCGTTACATTTATGGCACTATGCTAATACCCCAGAGAATGTTGCTTATGGCATGCAAATATATATACCCATATATGCATGTATATGCATTTCACTATATATGTGCACATACATACATACGTATATCTTAAGGCACGTGGAAGAGCTGTGCTTAGCCCGGAAACCTTAGCTAAGCGACAGCTGACAAACGATCTGGCAACTCTGGCGTACCAAACTATGCACAATGGACTAGTTTAGGCAATTTGCCAAGGCGCTTAGCATTTGGCGCTAGCCGAAAAAAATTAAATATCACAATATATGTATCATGTTAAGTGAAAGATATTTGTGTGTATATATATATATGTGTGTGTGTGTGTGTGTGTGTTTCTATAATAATATATATAAATCTGTATGTGATAAACATTCTATTAATATATTTGGTTTGTTATGACTGGTGAGCAGTCTGCTGATCTGATTAATGACTTGCTGATGAACAGTCTAATGAGTTGATTAAAGGAATGATGAGTTGACTGATGAAGAGAGCAATTAATTGACTGATCAGCTTTACAATGAACAAGCTAATGAGCTGACTGATGAGATTATGAGTCGATTGAAGTATGGGTGATGGTATGGTATGATGATTGCTAATGAAAAGAGTGCTAAGTTGGTTGAGGGAATGAGTTCTGACCTGAATAATGAATAATGAGTTGACTGATGAAGTGCGTAATAAAGTGATTGATAACCTACCTAATGAACAAACTGATGAGTGGACTACGAGTCGAATAGATTGATAAGTTCGCCGATGAAGTGAATGTTGAGCTGGTTGATGAGCATAATAATAAGGTAACTGATGAAGTGAGTAATAAAATCAGCCAAGCTTCTAATGAACAAACTGCTGAGCAGACTGACTACGAGTTGACTGATGAATAGAATTGTGGATTGGGGACTGATGAGCTGACTAATGAATTGATCAATGTATTGGCCGCTGGGTTGATGAGCTGAAAGTTGGACAAACTAATGATTTGACTAATGAGCAGATTAAGGAACTGAATGATGAACAAACGATGGCAGTCAAATGACTGAAGAACTGATTATTAATAATAATGCATTAAGTGGTGACCTGAACTATAATCTGACGATGATGATATAAGTTGTTGAAAGGACGACTTACAGTGGTCTCGTTTTTTATTTTATTTATTTTTATTATTTTTATTTTTATTAGGAAGCACAAGAGCATCTTTTTTGAAGATAACATGAAATTGTTGATTTAGAGAGATTTTCGGCCAAAATAAAGAATTATGCAGAAAACTGAATTATCGTCTAACTGCATTTAGATTAAAGGAATTACTATTTTCATATTAGCGCAAAGGTATCGAATTGGGATACCTTTAAATTCGAATTTTGGATTGCTATGGAAATTCTCGGATATACATAATGACGGATGAGCAGAGTATTCAGCGTATTTGGAATTCGAGAAATATTACTAAATACTTATACATTTATTGTTGAATTCGTATTCTGCAATAAGAATAACGTGTAAATTTATATAAATGATTAGCTGATATATGATAACTCTATAATATAGCTAATATATTATTTATAAACCACATCAAAGGTAATTCTAGCATTATAGCTCGTCTTGGCTACGTTTTATTCGACTTACACAACCCTATTTGCATGCATATACATATATGTGTACATGTATAGGTATGTGTATGTATGTATTTATGCAGACATGTTTCACAATGCGACCTATTAAATTATGCGAATGTGTGATATATCGTTAAATATGTATAAGACTCGTCGCATTCCTCCTCCATATGTCGAACACAACAGCGAAACACAGCATTAATGTGTGTGTGTGTGTGTGTGTGCGTGTGTGTTTGTTAACTGCTTTGACTGGCAAATTAACATATTCCGAGCGAGTTATCCCTTAATGCGGCGTCCCATCTTTCAGTTTCTTTTGCTCAGTCTGACAGTGACACGCGGCGTATGCGCGCCTTAATGCGTCTCTCTCTCTGTATATGTGTGTGTGTGTGTGAAGGTCACCAGCTACATTGGGTGCCCCGCTGTCTGAGTGCCAGCAATCATTGCCCTTAAACCCCATGCCCTGCACCCGTCTTAACCTCTGCCGGGCCCCATTCGCACATTGCCAGCGGCGCCTGTTTGTCTGCCGTTGCTGCTGCCGCTGCTGCTGCTTTTGGGCTGTCGTTTGTTTTGTTAATGAGCGAGTGCCTGAACCACGCCCACCCACGCCTCACCCATGTCCCAGCAGCCCCAGCTCGCATATGAATAAATAATTAAAAAGTGTTTGTTCTTCTGGTTGAGCTAAGCAGCCGCAACGTTTGCGCCCTCTCGTCGTCTGCCCTCAGGTAAACTTTGCAATTGTTTCAAAACGAAGCGAAACGAAACGAAACACAACAAGATTTTGCATATCAGCGCCATTCAGCTTCCGCTGACACATTTGGCAATTAATTTTCAAATATTTTCAGCTGCTGTTTCGTTTTAGTTTTCTGTTCCTTTTTTTTGTGTTTTTTTTCATTATATTTTGGGACTGTGGGTGTTTGGTTCGAAGAGGATGCCACAAAGCCGCAGAACACGGCTGTGTGGTTACCTGTTAAGAGCTGACAGCGTTTTGGCCGGCTGTGGGGAGGTGTGGTTGGTTTAGTTTGTGGCATTCACATTTTCGACTACGCTTCCGTTTCCGTGTTTGACACCTGCCACTACTTTTCCGGACTGCACGACTACGTCACCACAGCACCGCCAGCGCTGCCCACAATAGTCGTTCGTTTTCGGCAACCAGATGAGCCGAAATTCCGTCATCCATTTGGGGACCAAGCGACGAGCCATGAAACAATGGCACGATGGAACAATAGAGCCATGAAACGGGAGATAACACAGCAATGCGATTATGAAAGACGAAACTATAAAAGAACGAAAATTAAAGGATTGTACAATAGCTAACAATGGATATTATGATCATGGTTGGTAGTGCTAAAAAACTTTGGAATAATGGAAGAGAGGCTTCATAGCATAAGCACTGTTAAGTTATAGATCTATATGAGATTAAATTCATGCTGTGACGGGGAACGTTGAGATTATGTAGGCAAATTGATATTAACGTTAAATGGAACAACGGAATGTGAAACACTAGGGATTTATAACTGGGAAAGTTTGTATTATTAAAATTGAAACGAATATTGTGTATAACTTAAGTGTACTGACGGTATATGGAATCGAAACAAAGAGAAATATACATAGACTATAAAGCAATACTACTAAGATCTTTTGAAAACATTAGAGAATTATGATTAAAGATAACTTAAGACAATAGATTGATAGCATACACTGTAGAAACGTAAACTACAATAATTAAATATGTATAGTGTGGTACGGAAAGATGGGAATATAATATCAAGCTAATATTAATCTTAAAAAGAAGTAGACTAGATAATAATCGAAAGAGAAACATTATTGCCGTAGTTAAATTTTGTATATAATAACTCAAATTGAAGTGCATCAATATATATGGAACAGTGGAACGCAGCTATAGTCTCTAGAATTGAATCATAATACTAAAAATTCCTGAAAATATTCCTGTTGCTGTTAGACTCTGTGAACTGTGCCAAAATGTGGCTTCAAATGTTTCTGCTGCGACTCGCATACTTTATTGCTCTTCATATTTTATTTTTTCATGGCGCTTTCATTTATAATGAGCAATCAAACTTTTTGTGTGTCTGTGTGTGTGTGTGTGTGTGTGTGTGTATTATAGATTGGAAATATTCATTGCGTTTGATTTCGCCTCTCAGGCGCATGAAATTCAATGCTAGCTAATTCACTTGCCAGAGTGTGTACAACAGCGCTGCTGCCTGCTGGGGCCACGCCCACAAAGCGCTCACAGTCCTCCTGTGTGGCAGCGAAATTCGTATTTGGAATGTTATACTGTCACCTGGTTTTATTATGTATACCCTTAACCCATTGCAATGGAAAATCAGGGTATAATGGATTTGTTAAGGTAGAAGGAGGCGTGGTTGACTCCACAACGAGCAACGAGCTAAGTCGATATAGCCATTTCCCTCTACAGGCTCGTGTATAACATGCACATAACATGTTTAAATAAAGCGATAAATATTATCGTTTTAGTGTTATCGATAAAGAGCCTCATTGAAAATGAATGAAATCATATTTCATTTTTGAGAGCTGGAGTGTTCAAATTTTGCATATAAATTCTTGTGTATACAATATTGATTTTCGTCATATTTTGAACACCGGCCGTAAACCCATCCCTCTCGCTTAAAATTCGCAAACAAGTATTTATGGTACAGTAGGATGCGGCTATAACGACGGCGTTGTAGCCGGAAGGCGGTATAACCATTTAAGTTTGTTTATATAACTTTGTCTGGCGACCAGAGTTTCGTCTCAATAACCGTAGGGACGCTATAAACGGAGTCGTTATAGCCGGATGCTACTAGTGAATATACACAAATGAACGTTGATAGCTCTTTCGGAAAGTGTGATGAAAACTGTCCATCCATAAGATCAGAATTATTGGAGGACTAGTTCTTCTAAGGGTTCAGGTGATCCCCTAGTCGAGCAGTCTCGACTAGCGGTATCTTACTTGCTTTGTTGTTGTTTTGTTCGACTGGCCGTTGGGCCTTTTGTGACCTTTTGGGAAGCCGCTTAGCTGTCGGAGCATAAATTTTGCAGGCAGCCCGCAGCTCAAAGTTGGAAAATCGAGAAGAAAAAACTTTCATATGAAAGGTGTATGTATACAAATATGTAAAAGTGTGTGTGTGTGCGTGTGTGGGTGTGGTCTGTTTAGCCTCTTTTGATATGCATTCCCCCATGCGGACGTTAGCCAACTTGGCTTGCATTTCATTTTACATAAATTTACAAGTGGGCTAAAATATGAACGCTTGGCCAACATTTTTGCCATGTAGCCATATTTATTTTAACACTCCAAAGTGTGTGTGCATGTATGTGCATGTATGTGTGCGTGTGTTTGTGTGTGCCAATTGACACTCGACGTGGTCAGCGCCGGGGCAACTGTTGAAACTCGTTGAAAGATTTGAGCACTTTCGAATGAATAATTTTCACTCTTGGCTATTCATCATATTTGGGCAAACTTTTAAGGCTAACGGTAAAAAAAAACGAGAAGAAAGAAATAAGTAAAGTACGGTCCGAGTCCTGTGCAAAGTAAACAGTTCGACGATAAGCGACGTTGTCAAGACTCTGACTAAGCCAAGACAGCATCGCCTAAGCCCTCTTGGCCAATGAGTGTGCGAATGGTTCAGGGTGTCAAGGAGAGTTACTTAAGCTTTATGATGTACATCTTTAGAGGAAAGAAGGCCAACTGCCAGGTGTAAATTACATTCATCCCCAGACATTTGGGCAAACATAAATTGACCTACAAAAGTTTATGAGTCGATAAAGAGAGGCGAGACGGTTTTTTTTTATTGTTAAGGAAAGAGGCACAAAAGAAAAATGCAAAGAAGAGTTTTAATGGCAGATAAGTAATATTAATGTAAAGCTGCTGATAAAAGGACTTTAAACATTCTTCTGGAGATATATAAAACGATATATGAATGTAAGGAAATGTAAATTAGAGAGTGGCTAATATTGCCAGTCCTTACCGATTTCTTGAGAATCGTATAGTACAGCGATATTGAATTGGATGAAAGTTCTCATAGTGTATAAGCAGAGTTCAAGTTGATGAATTTTTAATTGAAATGGAAATATTGCTCATATTTCAGCTAAATATTTGGATCATCAATCAATGTGAAAGCTAAACTAAGCAGCTAAATCTATTGGCTGGGAAAGGGTAAATAAATTGAATGGTAAAATTGACAAAGTTGTACTAAAGTCTAAAATGCCTTAATGAGAATCGTATAGAAGGGCTATAAATTCAAATACTTGAATTCAAATGGCTGGATATAAAATTCTAGTTAAACCCATTATTATCATTTACTCTTTAAGGCTTAACAAAAGCTAAGAGGTCTAATGCCAGTCAGAATGCTGGCCACATTCTCCCTAAGAATCGGACTCATGTTGCGCTGTTTCTCCAGGCTGACGGGCTGTGCGTGGGCCTGCGATAGCTGATAGAGATCCGCGTAGTATTCCATGCCAGCAATGCCGACTGCATTGAAGCTAGCCGACACTTCGGTGCAGTCGATGATGGAGGTTTTGAGCGGGGTAACCAGCAGCGTGGAGTAGTAGGGCACCTTTTTGCCCTCGAGCAGCTCGCGGATGAGCAGCACAGCTGTGCGTGAGCCCGCCAAGAGATTCCAGCGGGACCAGCTGAAGTTGTGGGACAGTGCCAGGGTCGAGATGCAGGCGTAGGTGTGCATTTCCATCACAAAGTTCTTCTCGCAGGAGCCCTCCGTGTAGCAGAAGGCGTCCTCATCCGGAAAGATGTCTACGGCGGATAGGATTAGCGTCGCCTTCAACTCGCTCAAGCTCAACGTCTTGCCCAGCATATCGGTCAGGCCCTGCGTGCTGCCGCCCTGGAAGTTATGCACAGTGTAGCCCGCCTCAGTGATGGTCATCTCCAGGCTGATCAGCGAGGCCGTCAAGCTGAAGAATATGGTGCCCGGACTGGCAAATGATACTTTGATATTAAATCACATGGACTCTGTCGAGCATACATACTTCTTCATATCGGGTCTCAGGTCCCAGGTCTGGTAGGGCATGTTGCTGTATTTGTTCAGGGC
Organism: Drosophila arizonae; assembly: GCF_054131065.1. Lineage (NCBI taxonomy): Eukaryota > Metazoa > Arthropoda > Insecta > Diptera > Drosophilidae > Drosophila > Drosophila arizonae. Next base: position 27,271,051 of record NC_142927.1, read on the forward strand.
GAAGCCAAAGATGCCTGGAAATGAAAGGGGCCAGGTGAACATGACTGGAGAATCATTGGGGAATTGTTTTACCAAGTCGCCCCGTGCGAAACTGTATGGAGAGTTTGTCCTCATTGAATTTGGTGTCGTGGACATCGCGTGTGCTCCACTTGCCCTGTGTAATGGCCGCCAGGCTGCTCTGCTTCTGCCGGCGGCTAGTGGGAGGAGAGAAGAGGAAACGGGAGCTGATAAGGGATTTCCACCACGAATTCATATAGAGCCTACGTTTCGCTGTCGCAGTTGTCGCTGTTGCTGTTCCCGCTGAACGCCTGCTGAAGAGTGCCGCCGGCTGAGGAATCGTTGCCGACGTTGCCCTCGAGCAGCTCCAGGAGGCTGTCCTCGTCGTCATCATCGTCCGCATCGTCGTCGCTGCTGTCCTGGCTGCCAGCTGACTTGGGCTTCGTGGCCTGGTCTTGGTCATGTGCGGGCAGCTGTGTGTCGCGGATGAAGGAGATGCCCGTGTAGTAGGCAAAGGCCGCAGCCGCTGCGGCTGGCTGCAGCACCTCGACCAGCTCCTGGCTCAGAGGACGCAGCTCGTCGGCCAGCTCCTCGCTGACGTCCTGCTGAGAGCCGCTGGGCGACAGCTGCTCGGATATTTGCTGCAGCAGCTCCTCGTGCTGCTCTCGCGGCAGCTGCATGCGCCACAGCCGATCCATGTCCTCGATCAGCTGCGAGAAGAGGTAGCAGCCGCTGGGCGTCACAGGCGGCGGACGCGCCAGGCTGCGGAACTTGAGCAGCTTGTCGAAGCAGATGGGGGGAAAGAGCTCGGCCGGCTCCGCTGTGTCCAGGAACTCGGCGCCAATGCCCAAGCTGCTCGACGGCTGCGCTGAGTCTGTCGCACACGCCGACGTTGTCGCAGCTGCCGCTCCCTGGCCCAGGCGCACGTGTGTCTGGCGCGCCAGGAACATCACCTGTCGCTGCGGCTGCCCGCTGCTCGACTGCGGCGTCTGCTGCTCCAGGCGCACGCAGAAGCCCTGCGGCAGGCGTGGCACCACAAAGTCCTTGACCAGCCCATACAGGTCCACATTCCGGGGTATGGCACGCAAATCAAAGTCTCCGATTTCGCGCAGCGTTTGCGCCTGCAATGCGGCCAGATCGGATTTCTGGGAACGCATCCTGGCTGGACCGCGCGGCGAGCTCTTTAGCGGGCTGGGCTGCGCGTTGGTCGAGAGTGGTGTGGCCTCGGTGGGCGTGGCTGTGGTAGCTGCTGCCGTTGCTGGCGCCGCTGCTGCGTCGGGCTTTACGCCATCCGCCAGCTGCGACTCGAGCGTCTCGATGTCCGTCTCCCAGCGACAGGCAATCGGTGGCTCGAACCAAATAACTGAATCGGGCAATCTGCAAGGCAGACAGCGCAAAGACTGTATTTACATATATATATTAGATATCATCTGTTAGATATATAGCCTATTATCATTTCGTTTCTCTTCTTCTTGGTTTCAAGTTGAGCTTAGCAATAAATTGGCAATGTTTATGCATTGGGGTCTGGGTACTTAATTAGTACTCCAGTTAGAAAGACCTGATTAGTGGGCCTAGCGAAGGGCTTAATCTTGTTTACGACATACATATATAATCAAGGAGCAAAAAAAAAAAAAAAAAAAATAAAAATAAAAAATTTGTCAATTTATATGGTTAATAGGGAAATCGGAAAAGAATTTTATTTTATAGAACAGATGGCGCGGTAAAAGGGGGAAGGGATAATCGATGATATGACGAACGATCGACTGGACGGTGGGACGGATGGGATAGACGCTGGGACAGACGGTGGAGCGAACGGTAGACCGGACGGTGGAACGAACTGACGATAGACAATGGATAGACAATGGGATAGACGGGGAAACAGAACGTGGTATATACGATACGACGACCGGTGGAATAGACGGTGGTACAAAGGTCGGGACTGAAGGTGAGACGAACGGTGCACGGTAAAGCGGAGGATGGGGCTGATCATGGAAAAGACGGTGGAGCAATTGGACGGACAGATGCTGCGACGACCGGTGGGAAAGATGGCGGAAGGGATGCTAGAAAGAACAGAGGAACGGACGGTGGAAGGGTCGGTGGAATGGACGGTGGAACGGACGGTGGAACGGACAGTGGAACGGACAGTGGAATGCACGTAGGCATTGACGGTGGGACTGACGTTGAGACAGAGAGTCAGTTGCACGGTAAAACGAAAAATGATGATGACGAAACATCGGAAAGGACGCAGAGACATTGACTGAATGGCTGCCTTTGGCTGCTCCTTACATTTGCTCAAACATTGTGCTCGGAATTCCCATCTTCAATGGTTGCAGGGCATACAAAATCAGTTTGATTAAACGGCAAAGCCAAAATGGCGGAAAAAAATGTCTTGTAAACAACAATAAAATGTTTTTCATCTTATATAGGGCTTACGGTTTGCAACGAATACTGAAGATGCTGTTGTGGGTAGCAGGTCACAACATATAATATTGTATATACATACATATACATATACATATATACGAGTATGCATTTAGCTAGACTGGCAAGTCAATTACTTACTGCAGTGTGACTAAGGCGAGCTTATCCAATGCCGCTTCAATCATGCGCATCTCAGCCTCAATTTCCTCGGGCAGGCGACGCACACCAGGCAAAACCGGAGGCGGTGGCTTATAGGTCTGATAGTATTCCTTGTGCATCAGATTGTTAGTGGCAAAAACTGCAAGCGGAAGCAGCAACAACAGTTATACATATGTATATAACTACTATCAGATATGTATGTATGTATTCTCTGCTTGGTCTACCCACTGGTGCGTATGAAGGAGCGAGCATTCAGCTGTTTATCCTGCTGCGGCGTCTCCAGAAAATCGATGCAGTAGACGCCTGATATGATGCGGTATTTGCGCAAGTTGACATCTGTTTCGAGCAGGCCATACGCCTCTGGTCCGACGGCTCGGCGGCGCGCCTTGTTGAGCTCATCCTCGTATTGGGCGTAGAGCTTGTCCACATCGTAGCTGCGCTCACGTGGCGGCTGCGAGCTGGACGAGTGCTGCTCCTGCGTCAGCTGCTCCAGCTCGGACAGCGGAATATCTCGGGCGCACTCATCCAGCATGGACTGCAGAATCTCCTTGCGCTTGCGCCACTCCCGCTTCGTTTGCCGTAAAATAGCTGCCAGAATAGTATAAAACTGCAGCTCCCAAACGGCTCAGATTGATTAGCCAATGAGCAGACTTACTGGCATTTTCGGAGCGAGCGTGTTTCAGCTGAAAGCTGCTGCAGTAGTCACTGAAGTGATCATAGTTGAGCCAGAGCCCTCGCAGCGCCGAGCTTTGCAGCTGAACTGTCGGCGGCAGTGAGAGGTTCATCTCGATGGTGGGAAAATCGATCTCATTGTGGGCCGACTGTTCGCCAATGCGAGCTTTTGGATTGACAGCGCTGCATGCGAGAGGGAAGAGGACGAAGGGAAGTTAGAGTGGTAAGCCAATAGTCGAAATGAGGAGAAGACAGAAAGAAAGGGAATAAAAGTGCATTAAAATAATGAGTGGCAGGCAAGAGCTCAACTATGAGAGGCTTAGCAGGAAGTATGTAGCTTTATTTAATAACTTTGGATCGCTTGTGGAAAAACTCATGCAGAACTGCTTACCTTAGGAAGTCTATTCAGCCTTGAAATTATGAAGGCATAACAAATCTGGGACATTTGGAATTTGTGTCTTCAACACAGAAGCCTAAAGCTTTTATCTTCTTCAAGTTTAAGTTCAATCTGAAATATCGATATCTATCTATCGATATCTATCTTCTTCAAGTTTAAGTTCAATCTGAAATATCGATATCTATCGATAATGTAAAATGTGTTATTGCTGTAGGGTATGTGAGTAGAAGAACATCCAGTTCACATTTCAATTCTGATCTTTAGTGACAAACGGAAGGGCAAATGAGATGAAGGGACCCGATCGATTCAGTTCGACGTCCAAGTTCAATATTAGAGATGCCGAAAAGAGGAAGAGACAGAGGTATCGAAAAAAGAACAGAAGTACAAAGGGAGAGAGATAGAAATTGAGAAACAGAAGATTGTGAATAGAGAGAGAGTGAATTTTAGATAAATGAGATCGACGTGTTCAAACAGACAGACAGACAGGGTTAAATCGACTCAGCTCGTTGCCCTGATCAAGAATATACATACTTTGTGGGGTCTGCCACGCCTTCTTTTGCCTGTGACATAAATTTTACCCTGATTTCCCTTTGAAAATCTGTTCAGGGTATAAAAACACTTTTCAAATGCCAATTGATTAATTAGATGGAAATATCTCACATTTGGGCATCCTTGGAGAACGTCCAAACGAAACTCTGAAAGACATCGGAGCTGTAGATGTGCTTGGAGACGCCAGGTCTATCGATTCTAGAAAGAAAGAAAGAAGATCAACTCTGAGCAAGATCTATGGCACTTAGATAGCAGATTGTAGTACTGACTCCATGTCACGCTCGATGTGCGACATTGTCTTGTGGGTGAACTCGTCCAGGTGCTGCTTGAGGAACACGCGCATCTCCGTCTTCAGCTTCACGAGGTCGGCGGCCACATGGGCCGAGCGGGACTTCGTGTACGCGAGCGACTCGTCCAGTTCGCTGAGAATCTGTCGGGGGGAGCAGAGTTTAGTGTGGCCCTCCGGCTGGAATGTCCGCCCGACTTACGCCCAGCACCTCCTTGATGCGCTGCGCATAGACATCGCCCAGGTTGCCCTGCTGCTGTCGCAGCGAGACGCGCGTCAGGTCCTCCACCTGGACATCCTGGGTGAGGAGGGTGCGCTCGTCCGTGCGCAGCAGCCAGTTGCGCTCGTCGCGCTCCCGCTGGGCAATGTCCGCGTGCCACTGGTGGATGTATTTGCGCAGGTCGCTGGGGCTGGCCGCATTGGGCAGCCCGTTGCAGCGCATGTACTTCTCCCACTCGCGCTGCTGGCGCTCCTCGGCCTTGATGGCCTCGATGGTCGTATGCACCTGATCGAAGAATCTCATGCTGTCCTTGAGTTGGCGCCGTCGCAGCCGATTCTCAGCCACCTCCTGCTGCTGGCGATGCTTGGCCTGTTCCATTTCCAGTTTCTTGCGCTGACGCGCCTCCTCCAGCTTCTTTAGTCTATGGATAGGAAGTTTCTCAATTACATGCGATTATCTCTGCTCGCAAGCCTCTTTCATACGAACTTCTCCTTCTCCATCTCGATGCGCAGCATCTCGGCTTGCTCGGCCTCGAGGCGTGCCTTCTCCTTCTTCGACAGCTTCTTCTTGGGCGGCTGCAATGCCATTTGCATTACATATTAATTGCATTTCAATTACAAATTGCACCTTCGCCACGCCCACTTACCATGATGTTGCGCTCCCAGTTGCCAAATACCAAATACCAAATACCAAATACCAAATGCCAAATGCCCAAAACCAATTGCCACACACCTGCCAGGTATCGATCCAACCAGCTGCAGCTATGGCTACAGCTAGTTGTTGACGTTTTTGTCGTTGCTGTTGTTAGCTGTTTGTTGCTGTTGCCTAGCTTTGCGCCAAGCAAATCCCTTGGCCAAAACACAAACATAGCCGGCCAACACAAAGCATCAAAACAGTTTTGCAGCTTCAGCTTGCAGTATCAGTGGCAGCAGCTACAGCCCCTAATTAAATATTCCTTTGGGGGCTGCGAGCTTTGTGCCCTTTAACCTTTTGCATTTGTTGGCAGCCATCCAGTGGATGGCGAACTGGAGAAGAGCAGAGCAGCACACAGATAGAGAGAGAGCGACTGAGACAGGGCGTGAGCGGTCTTGCGGTTATCATGATGGAAGGCGTCATTGGATTTGCACGTCATGCCCCTGTGGCTTAAGCTGCTACCGGGGATCAGCTAACAGTAACTTGCCAACTGCTGTCAGCTCTCTCTCTGCCCCTCTGCCCCTCTGTCTCCCCCTCTCACCCCTCACTCTGTATCCTTTGCAATTTGATGTCCACATGCGCCAGCCACAAGGTGTGCGTGTTGCTCTGCTAAGCCAAATTGTGATACACATTTCATGGATGTTGTTTGCTGGGCTGCTGCAGGTGCTCGAAGTGAAACAAGCTTAAATAACCACACGATAATTATTTGATGGAAGCAGCAATTTCAAATCTTTGAGATGAATGTGAAAAAATTGTGTACTTATGTAAATTATGCAATCAGAGCTTCAGTTTAAGCTCTTCAATTTAGCTATCGACGTGATGGAGCTAAAGAGCAGAGATATATGTAGATGGATGCTTATAAAAAGAAATATGTACATTACATAAGTAATATAAAAGTCTCGCCAAACACCAAAGAGAGTTTTAATTTTCATTGATTATCTTATTAATGTTCAAGATTGCACATGAATTTGACGACCATCTCAATATTCAAAACGATAGAGTGTGGCGGCATGAGATAAACAGTTATGCTCCATTATCTAAATAAGTTTTGTTCAGCAAAGATTGCTGAATGCTAATTTAAGTGTAGATCAATGCGATCTTCATGCTGTGATCAGCTTTGATCGATATAAGTAAATATAATTAAGGGTATATATATATCCTTTCGAGTCTTTTGCGTGGTTGTCCATAGTCGACAGACCCGCCTGGCAACCCTATAGCTTCTGACCGATACGGGCTCAAGATAGGCTGTACAGAATAAACGCGGACATTTGAGAGATATCATGTACAAGTAAGAAGGCTCCAGTCGAGACTGCTCGATTAGGAGCTTTTGCTAGATCCTACGCTTTTGGCTAGATCCTCACTATGAATGTTGCTTGCCATCATTAATTTGGAAAAGGTGACAATAATACATCTATATACACATAAACATATGTATGTACAGTGATTATGCTATATTTGTTCTGTCTCCCCCTCACATTACCTGCTGAATAGGTACGGATAAGTGCACAGCGCAAGTGCCCTGGACAAGCGTCCAAGCATATAATTAAATATATATGTATATGTACATATACATGTACATATTTACATACGTCTTATAAATCAAATGAAAGGTATTAATGCGTAGATCATATATATATATATATATAAATATATGATCTAGCTCCTTTAGTTCAAGAGATATTTCAATTCAATTTTTATTTTCAATTTTTATAATAAAAATCAAATCATAACTCTTATTTTTGATTTTTATTATAAAAATCAAAGATAAGAGTTATGATTTGATTTTTATATAAAAATTGTTCTGTAATAATTATTTTTGATATTTATCATAAAAAATCAATTTTAATAATTAAATATAATTTTTTAATAAAAAATAAAAGTTTATCCTTTTTTTGAATTCGCCATAAAAGAAATCCTTATTTGTGATTTCCTCTCTCTTCTTGGGAGTTCTTTTGACCCTCAATTTTTTTAAAATGCATAACACTTATTTGCGGTCCCTGAAAACAATATTTAGTAGTCTTGTTGGTTATTTGGAGGGTATTTGTTTGCCAGCTCAGAGTGCAGCACTCACGTTCTAATTTATTCTATTCAACTCTATTCATCAAATTAAACATGATATATTTTCTTATAATTTTACATTACTTTTCACAAATACATATTTATCTGTTAGACTTAAGGTAAATTGCTGTTAAGGTCTCCGTGATATGTTGCCTTAGTAACAGCCTTTCAATTTTAATTACTTTTGGCAATTTACTCATATACTGTACATATTATATACATATATAATATTATTTATTCAAAGGGAATTCTATCAGAAAAGTTTACATATATATATTTGAAGTGTTGAGCATGCAACTTTTCTTGAATTTACATTATATAGAGCTGAGGAATTTTTTTTATTCATCAGCATGTCTCAAACTCAAATTCAGTCTGTGCTCGCTGATTGGGCCCTTTGCTTTTGGTTTTCTATTTTACGCCTAATTTGAACTTTTTTGCGACCTCGCCCAGGTTTTCGTGTCGTCCCAGATAGCAGAAAGTTTGTGCGCAGTGTGGGAGGGGCAGGGCAGGTGCGGGTACTTAAAGCACAGGCAAAGGCAAAGGTAAGGTGACAACGAGGGCTAATTACCTGGCAATTTAAATAGCAGGTCACAGCGCTTCAGTTCCGCCTCTCAGACTCGCATTTCACATTTTTCGGCTAATTGCCGCATCCAGAGCCACAAGCTCAGCTTATCAATTTAATGTGCAGCGCTTTGGGGTGACGTCAAGCGATTGCAGCTAGCAGCAAAGATTGCGCTACCTAATATGTTAAATTTCCACGGACGAGATAAAAATGGAAAGAGTTGCGTGAATGGGTTAATCGCTATAATTATGCAAACGAAAATATGTTCGTATGAAGTGTGATATTTTATTTTAATGCTATTCATTCACTTCTTAAGATTAACATGGAAATATGGAAGTTTGGCTAAATACAAATGTTTTGGCTTATTAAATAACATTTTTATTTTAACAGACTGTTAACGCTTCTATGTTATTTCTTGCAGTCTCTCTTAAATTTCTACTGGTCCTTCATTGGAAACCTATTTCTCTTTATTTTCCTCTGGCACATCGTGAGGATTTTTAGCTTTTTTTCCAGCAAATGAAAATAAACACTGTTGGTTAATCGGGAGTGTTCGACTAAAAGATACGCCGAGCCCTGCGATAAGCTGTTATTCTAATCACTCTGCGTTTTTTCCTCGCACACATAAGCACGCGCTCTTTTTACTGCAGTTGGTTTTAGCCCAGAGCAATCAGTTTTTCAGCTTTTGGTATTCTGGTATTTCACTAAAAAAATACCATAAAACGAGTAAGGAGAATTAAGAATAGAAGCAGGCGTGGCAGACTCTATAACGTATATATTCTTGATCAGGGCGACGAGGTGAGTCGATTCAGTTCTTTCCGCCTGACTATCCATTCTTATGCATGATGCGTCACCTGTGCAGTCAGCAGAGCGCGAGCCTGCGTTCGAGTGTGTGAATGTGTGTGGGTGTGCATGTTGTGTTACATAAGCCATAAAGAAGAGTAGAATGACTGGAATATTGGTTTAAGAGATTTATTACTCTAATAGTCTTCACTAAAATTGTATTACTTTTTTTTATTTTATATATTTTATTAAATATTTCTCTTATATTATTTAATAAATGTTGAGTCTATGTTATTAAAATTATGTAACTTAACAGCACAATTAACAAATGTTGTTGATTAAAGAAGTACTAGAATCTTTGCTATTTTGATCAAATTTAGTTGAAAAGTTGAAAAACTACAGCGTAAAGTAAGTTTCACAAAAAGCTGCTGCAAAAACAGAGCAAAAACAAAATATTACACTTCAAATGTAATTTATTGCGGCTGATATAGTTGTTGTTGCTGCTGCTGTTGTTGCTGCTGCTGTTATGCATGGCTCTGAGTTAAATATTTGACTGCAGCGGGCAGTGCATAATCCTGGCTGTAAGCTGTGACAAAGCTGGTGCCAGCTGCCAGCTACGCAGTGATATATATGACAGTCAGTCATACGCATATATATTTATAGCACACATGTATATGAGGCGGAGAATAAGAAGAGACAGAGAGAGAGAGAGAGAGAGAGAATGGGGCAGCAGATGAAAGAAAGAAATACTGTTTGCATGCCCAATAATGATAAAGCCGTATGCGTAATTAGCTTCGTTTTTGCTATCATTTCATTTGCGGGCAGCTGAAGCATTTCAGCTGAAGTGCTGGCAGCGCAATATAAAATTTGTCATACGCACCGTTGACGTTGACAGATCGTTGAGCTGAAGCGATGCTGGCTGACGACAGGCGAACAAACGACAAAGGACAAAGGACGAGGGACGAGGGACGAAGCACGTCGGACAAAGGGACGCAGGACAAAGGACAAGCGCGACAGCAGTTACAGTCATAGATACATCTGCCTTCACTCTGAATGCAGCACGCTTCAGCGCACTTTGCAATGTGTCAACAATTCGTGAATGTAATATATATAAATGTAAATGTAAGTGTATATATATGTATATATACATACATACATATACATATATATATACGCTGTAGCTGTCCGCAGCAGCGTGAACTTCAGCTCCAACTCAAGTCAACTGGATCGAGCTCTGTTTGTAATGCAGCTTAACCCAAATTGACGCAACTGTGTGAAAGCCAATTTAAATTTGTATTTATCAACGCTGCAGTGCACCTAGCATATGCGAGCTCCCAATTCAATTTATTTCACATGCACAAACATGTAATATTTGTATGGAAATCGTAAGAGTAATTCACCTTTCATAGTTAATGAAAAGAAAATGTAACCAGAAATAGCCAAGATTTGATTGCATAACTGAGCAAAGCTTATGAAACGTTTAAGAATACAGTATAAAGGGAATGAGGGGAAGGGAAAATTGCAAGTTTAAAAGTGAATAGGGAGAGAGAAGAGAACATGTAAAAAGCGACGGAGGAAAAGAGAGGACGGAGAGGAGAAAATGAGAGAAAGGAGAGATTGCAAAAATGCAGGGAGAGAGAGAGAGAGAGAGAGAGAGAGAAAGATAGAGGGAGACAGACTAAGAGAGACAGAAATGTAAAGATTAGGTAAAACCTAAAGAGCGACAGAGAGGGTAAAAAAGTGAATGATCGTGTGAGGGATAGAAAGAGGGAGAAGGAGGCAATGAGTGCAAGAGTGAGAGATAGAGTGTGGCAGAGTGCGAGAGAGAGTAAGATAGTAGAAAATGAAAAAGTTAGCAAAGTATGAGAAGAAAGTTAATAAGAGAGAGAAAATCGAAGATGAGAGCAAAGGAGAGATGAAAGAATCGTAGAGATGACGAAAGAGGAGAAAAATAAAAACAGACCTAAACTGATATTAAATTGCTTACGAATGGAGAGAGAAAGATAGAGACAGACAGGGATAGGGAAATGGAGTTAAATGTTCCGTTAGGCGTTAACTCATTGAAAAAGTAAACATGCTAAGTATTTCGAAATATTCATGCATATAATACGACTTCATCTATATTTGTGAACATACTTGTGTACATATATTTATACATACATATGTATGAATATGTAGATATGTCTAGTTCTATTAGTTTTCAGAATTTACACATTTCGGTTTTCTGTCGGGTTAAAGTTGAAGCATTGCAGTTTCCCAGCTACCCCATTCATTTTAATTTTCATGTAATTTCTTTCGCATACACTTACAATGAGTCCATGCGCTTGATGGCATAGTTTGTAAGGTTCATAGATGAACGTATAAATGAGGCCAACAAATGTTTATTTTGTATATTTAAGTATTGTTATATACAGTCTATAAAATAACGGAAAAAATATTCAAATGTAAATAAAAAAAAATATTGAATGAGTACATATAAATGACAATAATATAATATGTAGTTTGTTGTTTTTCTTTTTGTGAATAATATTTTAATATACCTAGTTGGTAAAGAATTTTGTGTGGCCATGAAATATTTTCTAGCCTGATTTAAATGGAGTGTATTAGGCTAATGAGATTTCACATCTATTATTTATTATTAATGCCAAGCTGCTCTATAGTATTTGATTTCTTGATTGCGCTGAGGATCTACAAGGAGTACTCCTTCCAGTCTCCGCCTTTTGTTGTTGATAACTACATATATTGACTGCCTGTCTATCCCTCACCTGGATCAGTCTGCATAAAAAGGGTACTTGCGCTTCGCTTCGCCGCCTCGAACAGCATTTTTTCATGTAAATTGTTGTTGTTGTCAGCTTCTTGACAAATTGCTGTTCGCGTGGCTGTGCAGTTGCCGCTGGCTGTTGCGGCGGCTGATGCTGTTGCGGCTTCGAGCATGGAGCTTGGAGCATGGAGCATTGCCAGCCAGTTAAGCGGGCAGCTTGCCAAAGGCAGTCAATGCAGGCACGTTCACTCTTCCCTCTTCCTCTCTCTCTCTCTCTCGCTCTTTTGCCTATGCACAGTAGCTGAGGCAGTTGCTTGCAAAGTGTAACGATTATTAATTACAGTCAATTTACTTTAATATCCATGCATATGTGTGTGTGTGTGTGTGAGTGTTGGTGTGTTGGCAAGCGTTGGCTGGTCAGTTTTTTGGCACGATTTCATAATTATATAGTCAAAGTCTGTGGGCAACCAACTGCCGCAAGTAAAAAGACACATTACACATTTTCTTTTGGGGAAAAGCTCAAAATGAGCTTCTGTGACATTGATGGCATTGCAAACGCTCACACGCGCACACGCACACACACACACAGCGTGTTCGTTCACTTTATATCCATCTTATCCTAACTTATCTTCGCAGCTGCTGACTATATATATATATTGTATATATATCGTATGTATACCTTGTATATATATAATTTGTTGTTGACCATTGCAACGATTGACAATCTACTCAGCAGCTCAGCGAGGCTTTGTCTGCGTTGCTTCTGGCTTTTCCTTTAAATTCTATTACTTTGTTGATAAAACTGTCAGTCGAGCTGGACAACAGCTTATACACAAAACACACACACATACACACAACTGATAAAGGAGTACGTACGTATACATATAAAAATATATATGTATGCCTATATATAAATTATATGTAACTTTCTGAATTTGTATGTATAATAGTATCCGATTATACCGACTGGTGCCCAGACAAACTTATATAAGCAAGCCTATATAGTTATAGTCCCTTGAGCGTCAGTATAGCCGGCTTCTACTGTATTTTGTTTTGATTAAATTAGAAAGGGAATCACATCGAAGCTAAAAAGCCTTTTACACAAGAGGCTTTTAAGGGATATTTATAATTGCTGCGCATAATTCATAAATTACTTTGGACAGACATAAAAATATTTTGAGCAATCTAAAGAGTTTCTATACCAGAGTCCAAAATACAATATATGACATATATAAGTTAAGCGCTCCCACACTAGAGTACTAGTGATTGGGGACGCTGTGTTGGGTTCTTGTGAATATATAACAACTTTGTGTTCAATGAAATAATATATTTTATATAATTTGGAACAATAGGTCTAAACTCTCTCTAGTCCGAATATAGACTTGAACAAAATCTGTTCTACTGGTTAGGTTCTCCCCTTGAGTGTCTGACTAGACTCTCCAGCCTCCTTAGATTGTCGAAAGTCTTAATTTATATATGAATTAATAATATTCAATAATTTCTTCAGTATTGCTACATACTTTTTCTTATACTTATCTACATATAACCGAAGAAGTTTACATAATAATTGTAAAATAAATAAATAAAAAAAAACTAAATAAAAAATTTATTATAATAAGTTAACCTATAATATACTTATATATACCTATACGGTTACCTATAATTGTTATTAATTTATGTGCTATATTATTTATTTTGCAGCCGCTGTCTATATGCCGGATATCAAATTCATATCGTCAATCCAATGCAATGATTAGAAAACTGAGCAATGAGTAAAAAATAAATGTGGAAATTTATTCAAGTTTTTTTTACTAAATACTCGGAGAAGATCATAAGTAACAGCCAAAAAGAAAACAAAATAAGTAAAAGAAAACAAAAACAAAAGAGAAATCAAGGCCAGCCGCAATTTAGCTAGAAACGTAGTAAAAATAAAAAAACAAATAAATCCTAAAATAACAAAGAAATATACAAGATTATATACAGCAAGGCAATAATAATTAATGAATTAACAACTAATAAGCGATACAAAATTAATATAATTAACTAAATTACGTTTGACTAGGCGAACAGCAACAAATAGCAAAGCAAGAATACAAAACGTTTAACAATAATTAGCATTAAATGGTTAACAAGACGAGAATTATTAAATTAATACTAGTTACAAATTGAAATAGTAAATTTAACATTAAAGCTACGAAATAATAAATTAAATAAAAAAAATTAATAAACCCAATTTACGCCATTGTGATTCTTAATTTTAGACATTATGTGACAAAACAACAACAAAATATAATTATTAAATAAATAATAAATTTTTAATTAAAAATGCAAAATTTACGAAAGCTTTAAAACAACAAAACGAAACCGAAGCAGCCACAAAGCATAAATCGAGCCAAAAAATAGCAAAAAAAATAAATAAATAAATAAATAAAACAAACCATAAAAAATAAAAGCTAAATGACCAAAAACCGCAAAACTTGAAGAGCTATAGAAACACATGTATATATATAGTATATATATATATATTTAAATGAACCAAGAAAGGCAAAATTCCAGTTAGGCAAATTAGAAAATTCAGCAAATTATAAGCCAAGAACGCAGAACGCAACGCCAGCCGCCCACAACAACAACAACAAAAACACCAACAAGCAACAACAATTAAATAAGCCAAGGAACAACACAATAGCAAACTGAACCACAATAAACTCTGAGCTAAATTCCATCCAAGATATCAAATTGTTGCGGGCCATAAAATTATGAGCGCCTCCTAAGGGTATGCAACAGAAATTTTAATGCTGCTGCTGTCAGCAACCACAGCAGCAACGCTTCTCCCTTCAATTTTCGAGTCTGTCTGAGAGCAAAAAACACTAGCACAACATAATTGAAAATTTGTAATAGAAAAGTTAAAACCAAAAGCAAACAAAAATAATAATAAATTCAAAAATAAAGCCAACAACAAAACATCCTTGAATCTATGCAATTATCGTCGCGTTCGTCAGGTTTCTAAGGCCCGGTTAAACCGCCATTCGTTTTGAGCTAAAGCTGTCACAGCCCATACCACGCACCAAACGCCAAGATGACGATGTGGCAGAGTGGCGGCATGGGAGGCCATGGCTCCCAGAACAATCCATGGATGAAGCTGATGGGCATCGTGCACAAGGAGCGCCGACACACGGACAATGTGCAAAGCCAGAGCGGCTCCAACGAGCGCAACTTGAATCAGTGAGTACAGCTTAGAATTAATTGTTATCGATAGTTTCGTGCATCGTTGCGCCATTGCGAATTGCATCCCAAATTTGTTTATGCAATTTTAATGCTCGCTCACGCAAGTGCAATGGGTATATTGGTTTTGTGCAAAGTCTTGAACTTAAACTTTGAATATATGTATAAATTAAGCTTTTTTGCTGTAAGTGTTAGATGTTAGTGTGCGGTGTTGCACAAAATGAGTAGACTTCAATAATCCCGTGGCGACGACCGACGTTCTTTATTATCAAAAATCAACTAAAGTACAGTGACATAAATTCTTATATCCAAAGCTAGCCCTAAACCCTGATTATGCTGACATTGCATATTTACGCGAGGCATCGCATTACTTCGGGCAACAACATTGTTGCGCGTTGGAGCCACTGCTGCTGTTGTGCAATATCCGCTGGGAACGGCTACATTCATGCTGACGGCGCGTGATCAATCTGAACATTTATGTTTTGCTGGTCGATTGTGTTAACTTATATATGAGGATTGACCCTTAACGGGCCCTAGGCAACTTCTTTTACTCGACCGAAATACAAACGTATATTTTGCATACAACATTTTTGGTCACAATGTAATAATATCACTAACTGCATTTTAAACACGTCGTTTTCTACACTTGCTTTCGGGAAATGCATTAATTATATCATGAATATTAATTTTATTCAATCAATCTGACTCCATTCAAAGTATACCCAAAATGTCCAGTTGTTCGGCAGAACAATTTGTGATCTAATGATCATTAATATGTTATTAAAAATCTGAAGAGCTACATATTTCTGTGCTGCTAAATACGCAAACTAGCTAATCCAATTTTCATATGAGAATACTAAATGAGTATGAGTTTTTCATGGAACAGTGTTGTGATTCTGTTCTTTTGTTGTTCATTTTCCTATTGCGCATTCTATCTACATGACAATCCGACCCTTGTCTGAATGGTTTTAAGGTGTCCCTGATATGCGGTCAAGAGGCGCGTGAAATTGGGAAAATATATCTTGTATATCAGGAAAACTGTTTCTTAAGCTTTGAGAGATATATGATATTTAACATATACATATACAATCGTGTTGAAAACCTGAAATCAAAAAGATATGCTGGCTGTATCTACGTGTGAAAATTAAAGTAAAACTATATAAATTGCAGCTATAAAATTACATCCCCAACATTCGGTATGTGAGTTACTGTAAAAATCCTTGCAGATCATTGAGCTGACTGTCTTATATGGGCTGTAGGGTTCAGCCTTAAATCAAGATAATGTTATTGAAATTAGCTGCAGTCAGCTGTCATGTATATAAGCCATTTCTGTACTACGAACAAAGTCTAACTATCCACTTCGGGCTAGCTGCGTTTCTTTAGGAAGAGAGGAAAACAATTTCGAAAATTTAAATTGCGTTTTCGAGCCGAGTGAAAAAAGCAAATCATAAAGAGCTGAAAAAATGCTGACTGAAGGCAAAAGTGTCTAAGCTGCCATGTAAGAGGCATCTCCCGACCCCTCCTCCTGCTCCAACCGCTCCTCCTGGCACCTCCTCCCAGCTTGCGCTGATAAGCAACATTTCGCATAGCTGGACGTCCATGGGCAAGCAAACTTTTTACGTGCAGGCACGCACTCGACACTCTGCTTGCTGTGAGCGGAGGCATGCAACATTGTGTCTTGGTGCGTGAATATGCATACGAATGTGTGGGGGCTTCGAGTGAGTAGTCGTAAAACATGCGGCAATTGCGCAATTAAATGGCCAAATCTGTCGCACTCACTCTGACTCTGGCTCTGATTCTGGCTCACTCTCCTTCTCTCTCTCTCTCTGTCTCACTCTGTCTCTTCTGCTTATTGTTAATGAAAAGCAATGGGTCTACATGGTGCAGTACATTGAATTGTAACTGCGCCGCACTCTCTCGCAGACACAAATCAACGCAACTGTCCGGCCACCTGGCTGCACCACAGCAGCACCACAGCAGCACCAGTGCACCACAGCAGCGGCGCTGCGGCTCTGTGGGCTTTTAAAATTGGCTATAAATGCGCTGAAGCATAAATGGATTTACGTACATGCTGCTCGCTGCTGCAATCCATTTCCATTTCCATGTTGCATGCAGCAACATGCTGCCATTATGCCACGCCCAGCCCACGCCCGCACCACCATATTGACGCTGGGCAAATGGCGCACCGTGCGCTGCTCTGCGTTCGCTTATTGTGCTCAATATTTAACGCAAACAGGTGGAAAAGGCCAGACGACTATTGCATACCCTTGCTAATGGGAACTGCATCTATATACATAGTAGTAGGAGTAGTGTGATATCTATATGTTGTATATACCCTTTCAGAGCTTAAGCTATTGGCAACTAGATATACACCATAGTGCGGTGTGATCTCGTATATAGTTACATATCTGCTTCAGGGTGTAGCTATGCAAACAGAGCGATTACAGTTTGATAGCTGATTGGTCCCAAATATGTAGGGTATCTGTACGTTCAGCTCTGCTTCGTTTCGTTGTAGTACACAGTTAATCACAATATTTCTATAGCATCGCCATGAGCATACAATGCAGCCTTTTAAAATTTAAAGCCCGTCTTGTTTTCCTTGGAAAGTCAATATTGTTTGTCGCATTCCTGAATGATTTGTCCTATTTGCATTTTGATTTTCGATATCGTTTTCATTGGATTTCTCCAACTGGCCGACTGGATTTTAAAGATTAAACAGAGACTTTGAAGACTTTCCGCGTCTTTAATCTCTATCATCTTCATGCTTCAGCGTGTTTCATTACCAGTAGTTTTAAGTCACTGTAAATTCGAATTCGAAATGGGCTTAGCCACATAACTCTAATAATGTTTCATTTGCATACATTATGAACCATACAAATACCGAGATATGTTTCAATTCCAATCGTTTCAATGTAATTTATAAATACTAATCTTGGTCTCACTCCCAGCTAATTCCATCGCCTATAGTGCATAAGTCGCTTAATCTGTTAGTACTTCAGCGTGTTTCATTCTCAGTTGTTTCATTGTTGAAATAGATTGAAAAAAATTCCAGCTATTTCAATCAAAATTCAATTCAATTTTATTATCAAAATCATATTGCAATTGCCTATATCGCATATTTAAATGTGTTTCATTTCCATTTGTTTCAACGTATGGTATCCACAAAACCGAAATACAAATTACATCATTTAAACTGAATAGCGTCAATATTTTTACGTCTGTTTCGTTAACATTTGCTTTCAACATAGAAATCGCGAAACCAACAATCGGAATCTTTATAGCTCTATTTAGGCGTATATCATTCTCAATGACTGTTTCATTACCAGCTATTTCAATCAACTGTGCCTCCGGCTATCAACTGTAGACCAGGCGCATTAATGTGGCTAATGAAAAGTACTTGAAAGCAAATGGAAAATGAGAATTTCGCTTATGTTTATGTTTACATATATATTTTCCTGCTTTTCCTACATTTGTGAGTGTTTTAAGCTACCCTTGGGCAACTGCTGCTAGGGCAACCACTTGATTCGACTCGCTCAGAATGGGAAACTCTCGTTACTAGAGCTTCACGGCGCTGGGAAGGCGACTCTCAGATTGAGTTTAGCTAAATGATATGAGTCCCGGCTCTATACTTTCCGCCAGTTTGCAGTTGCCTCAGCTTCAATTGAGCTCTGCGGCAACATGATTTCAAATGAAGTGATAGCAAAAAAAGGAAAGTAGGTAAGATGAAAAGAAAAGTTGCAGAAGCAGACATTCGTACTTATGTATGCATGGCGGCAGCAAAGGTGAAAGTGGTGTACTTAACGTAAGTATAAGTATGCTTTAAATGTGATTAGATCTTCAAATTAAAAGAGGCAGCGCTCTTCACTTGATTGAAAAATTCAGTTCAGTAACTGCCTAAAGTAAATTGGAATCAAATGTTGATGGAAGTACTTATGCAGAAGGCAGTGAAAGGTCCCTGGAGCATATTAAGTGAGCTAATGTTAGCTCATTAATAATGTATTATTATTGTTAGGCAGTAGAGAAATATACATCCACACTAATCACTCATAAAGTGCACAAACTCAAACAGAAAATTATTGTTGGGCAGCAAATAATGTTGATGGAGTCCCAGATGATTCTTGGCAGAGCAACGCAAACAATAAGTTGTAGTGGCCATGCATAATACATATACATATATAGGTATATATATTATATTTACATCTCAAATTGCATCTCTGGAAACTTTCGTGAGAAGGCAAAATGCAAAATGTTGCAATACATTTATCACTTTGGCCATAATTTGCTGCTGCCCACGCCGCTTACACATAAGCAAACATGCTAAGGAGGCCAACAGAAGCCGACACCAGCAACAACAGCAACAACAACAAAGCGCACATTTATGCATAAGCACGACGAAGGTCAGCAAAGGCTGACATAAAAAGGGCTCTTAGCCCGCTCGGGTCAGGCTGTGTGTCATCTCTGAAAAGAGAATGAGAATGAGAATGGGAATGGGAATGGGAATAAGAATGGGAATGGAAATGGGCATGGGAAAGGGCATGGGAATGCAATGTGGACCGTCATGCGGAGCACTTGAAGCATGCCTCAAGCCGGCGACTTGAGCCGAGCCGTGCGAGATCAAGCATGGGGCAAGCAATTGAAATGTGCGCCTCGAAGTAGGCAACGAAAATTTCAGCGTGAATGTTGCGAATGTGTGTGTGTGTGTGTGTGTGTGTTGTTATTATGTTGTATGCAACAGTTGAACATTTGTGAAATTTGCATAAGTTTCGTTAGAATCCTTCATTGGCCACGTGTGGCATGTTTTGTAGCTAAACTTGGAATTTGTTGAATTGTGCACGAAAAACTTGTTCCATTTGTTTGAGCGTTGCCTTCGCTCGAGTGTTTGTGGGTGTGTGTGTGTGTAGGTGTGTGTGTTGGTGTGTTGATAGCTTCAAAAGCATTGGACTGGTATGTGCATATGAATATTTTATAAGCCTCTCAAATGTAGTTGTATGCGTCCCCATGAGTGCGTGTATGTGTGTGTGTGTGTGTGTGTGTGTGGCTGGGTGTGTGAAAGGCTTTATTTATGCAAAGGGTCGCGCAGTACGCCCAACGGTGGCAGACAGAAGGAATAGACGTAGTTGTAATACTTAACACCAACGCAACAAGATACTTTGGTCATAGAATGTCAAGCATACACACATACACACACGCATGCACACAGAGGGACACATGTGTGTGTGTGCGTGTGTGTTGGAGAGCCGACAGTCAGTCAACTATTTTGCATTGAAATTGAAATGTTCGCAGCTTTTGTGCCGAATCATTAGTTGAAGCAAGGCAGCTGCGGCTCTTGTCAATGTCTCTCTCTCTCTCTTCCTCTCTCCCCTTCTCTCTCTCACGCACAGATTGTTGATGTGAAGCGGCATTTACTTTATACATCATACTAAACGAACTAACTTAGTCTACCAGAAAATCTCGGCCCATTTAACACTTTACTCTCAACAAATTGTGTTGTTGCTGCTCTAGTTACAAATGCTTGTTGTTGTTGCTGCTGCTAGTGTTGCTGTTGCTGCTGCTGTCAACATGTGTGCAACATCTAATTATTATGTATTCTTCATTGGCAAAATGGATCTTTTTATTTCACACTTAAACTTATTTCTTAGATTTAAATGCGGAGGGATAGCTAAAACACTCTATATTAAATGCTATATGTGTATAACTGTATATATAAATCTCTATATGATTTATTATATAACATATGTAGCTATTCAATAAGCATTCCAAAAACTTTCTGTTGACTATGGAATGATTATTGGTCATAAAGTAAGTTTTATTTTAGGAAAGCCGATGGAGTGAAGCGATTTCTTGTTCATGATAGTCTACTCCGATTTGAAAAGCTATTTGAATGCATGCAAATTTGAATATAGAATTAATCACTTATCTATGACTAAATTAGAGACTTATAATTGAAAATATATCAATTAAATTAGCTCAAACTTCAGGGTGAAATGGTTCTGTGAAATTGTATGTAACAAGTAGGAGACAGAGTGGCAGACTCTATAAAGAACATATATATATATATTCAGGAGGAAGATGACGAGCTCGATTGATAAAATATAGCTCATCCGTCAGTCCATTTGCTCGATCATTTCAATCTTTGAATCCATAAGCCTAGCGACTTTACATGTATATGCTTGAGTACCATACGCAATACGAGTTTATCATTGTCGTATCGATAACTTGTCCCATATCTATCTGCCTATCATATTATCATTACTAATCGATTATTTTATTTCGGTCTTTAAGCTCTGCATGGGACTCGGGGTATCTCTTATACCCTTCTTCTTTTATATACCCTGAACCCACTTTCAATGGGAAATCATTTCCTTATACAATATATTTAAGGAATTTGAAGGATTGAAGTATTTGGTATTTGGATACTCACAGAGTCTGGGCGAACTGAGATTCTTTCCCTGCTTGAAAAGAGACTCAAAAAGGGCATCAAAAGCAAAGAAGATTTAAAATTTAAGCATTTGAGAAAGAAATTTTGATGGAAAACCAATGCAATTGCTTTTAGCTTGCTGTTACAGATAAATTTGCATAAGAAATCAATGGGAGCTCGTCATAAATAAGTTTTGCACAACTTAAATGCAAATCGCTGGAATTTATGCAACAAAGTTAAGAGTTGAAGCGAAATGCAGACATTAAGCTCGCCTCGCACGCAACGGGAAGCAATGAGAACGGAACTGAGGGCTGCTGATACTGAGATATCTAGCACTAGATATATATATATACATATCTGTGTGGTATTATAATGTTGCAGACATAGGTAAGAAAGGAGCAGAAAGGTGGGCTGCTCTGGTCTGGCTGGGCTGAGCTCAGCTGTGGTAAATGATGATTCGTGCCTTGGTCAGCGTTGGGGCAGTTCCATTTATATTCGCTTTTCGCTGAGCTGTTGCTAAGCATTTTAGTTGTCTAATTGCGGGTCATTTGTTAGGCAAATGCCGCGTCTGACGTTGCCCACTCCTGCTCCTTCTCCTGCTCCTGCTCCTGCTCCTGCTGCTAACTGCCGCTTATCCGTGGCGCAACACGCGACGCCGCGTCTGTTACAACTTGGCAAGTTAGCGAATCGTTCGGGCCACACATTTGTTAGGGTCGCTAAAATCATTTTTCATTTGCCAGTTAAAATTCGCAAGCCTCACAAAGTGGACGAGCCCGTGTGGGCGGGGCATTAGTGGGGTGTGGGATGTGCGGTGTGGGGCAAGTGTGAGACAGTTCCATTGAACTTCGCTCAAGCGAAATTAATGAGCGCATAAGCGGCCTCAATGGCCATAACACGCGCCAAGGGGCGTCCACTGGAGTGCACTAAAGCGAACAGTCGAACTGCAGGCTCAGGGGTTGCCCTGGGTGGTGTGAGGCGGGGGGAGCGGCTGCCAGCAACAGGGAGGCCATGCATGTGTGTGTGTGTGCGCCACTCTGTCAGGCTATCTGTCTGCCTGTCAGCTGGTCATTTGGCATTTTAATGATGGTCATAAAACGCAAAGTGTCAATGCGAAGCGATTGAAAAAGACAGCACGAAAGTGGGCTAAGCACGACGGCCAGATACCCTACAGCTGCTCGTTGAGCTCGTGTGAATAAGTTCAGACTGTTTTCGATCTATGAGCATATATCGACATACATAACTGTAAATAAATCCGTTTAAGTGCTTGGTTGATTAATAGATCGATTGAAAATTTAATTAAGATGCGATGCATCTATATCGGTATCCTCCTATCTGTCCTTGAAATATTGCATCTGAACTCTTATATAACAAACTTAGTAAAAGTTGTTTTCTCTTCTCTTTACTATCGATAAAAATCGATAATTAAACTTCATATTTTAAGCATAACTTGAAATACGCAAAAGATAGAAACAACCAATTACTTACTTCCGCAGTTATATCTACTATTTTTCACTTTAAAGTAATTCCCATCTGATATAGACTTTTGTCAAGGTTTTTTATCTTGATAATTTTTCTTCGGAGCTCTCTATCTCAACCCAATTATGCTTTCAGTATGCCTCTTCAAATTTCAAGTACAAGAAAAGGACACAGCGCGCCAGGTGTAGAGTATAGCTGCGGCATCATAAATGTTTTTTTGGAGTAAAATTGGAAATGGATTCCTTTTACAGAAGAGGCATGTATTGAAAATGGACCAAAGCACGTCCAAGCCAAACAGTTAACAGACCTCGTAGAACCCCTCATATGATAATTGCGAAAAGCGAAAGTTAATTTAGGACAAGCCAAGAGTGAATTTACAGTAATATTTGAAATTATGTAACATTAACGCCTTTCATGCCGGGGACCAAAGGTTCCAGTGGAGCTGAGCGATTTGCATATGCCCCACTTGAAATACCGCGCACATGCCGGGGTATTTCAATTCAACAACTTGGCCAACAATTTTGGCTGACATTTCAATTGGCGCAGCCATAAAAAGGCGACAAAGGCAGCGGCTAAAGACTTGACGTGGGTCTCGAGGGATGGCCAAAGAAAACTGCCTGAGAGCAGAGAGGCAACAGAAACAACAACAGCAGCAACAACAATAACAAAAGCAAGAAAAATTGGCAGCACTCAATTAACGCATTTAAAACTACAATGCTGCAGCAACTGCCACGCCCCCTTGCTTGTAAATACCTCAGAGCGCTACCACATTCCTTTGAGTTGAGTTGGGCTGCACTTGGCCGTGTGTTGATTGGGAATGTATGGGCGTGTGTGGGTGTGCGAATGTGTGTGAGTGGGTGTGAGTGTGTTTATTTTCAGGCATGACAAGCATTGCTGTTGCTGTTGTTTCTCTTGATGTTGTTGCTGTTGTTGCTGCTGTGCATTGTGCGCCTGAAGCTTTTGTTTGTGGCACGCAGCAGCAACAGCAACAGCAACAGCATCAGCATCAGCAGCAGCGGCAGCGGCTACGTGAACCATTGTCTGCCACACAATGCGGCACCATGTGAACGTTGACGACAATGTGCTCGGCAATTGAGATGAGGCTCTCCAAAAAGGATGCTTAGATGCAGCCAGCACAAAAACACAAAATGGGGAAACGCTTGCCGAGAATATTGAGCCATTAAAGTGCATGCCACACGAGTGTGGGAAAGAGAGAGAGATAGAGAGAGTCAGAGAGAGAGAGAGAGAGAGAGAGAGAGAGAGAGAGAGATAGAGATATATAGAGAGAGACAGAGAGAGAGTGAGCGAGAGAGAGAGGTGGGGGGCTAGAGAGGAATATGTATAGCCTATGGTGTGGAGTGGGAGAGAAAGGGAGAAAAATGAAAAGTGAGAAAAAAGTATGGCGGGAGCTAAGGCGTTTCAGATATGTGAGCATCAAGGCAAATATTTTATTATTAGTATTACTAAAGGTATTATTAATTTCTATAGATGGCTCCCGCCATACTTTTTTCTCACTTCTCATTCTTCCCCCTTTTTTTTCTATAGAAGGTAATAATACCTTTAGTAATACTAATAATAAAATACTTGCCTTGATGCCAAGATATGATTATCGAAAATAATTATCGCTCCTTTAATCATCTCATCTTTTCATAAACGAAATATCATATCATATTATATATATTTCATCAAACTTTGCTTACCTACATTTTAAATAAAATAATGTTGTATAGCATAATGATAATCTTCCAGTTTTTGTAGAATTCGATTAGAGATATAAATTAAATGATCGATTTCCTATCGATAACAATGAAATTTTATGAGTTATCGTAAGCATACGGCAAATTAGTTCTTTGTGGGGTCGCCAAAAATCGTCGAACTGATCATTAATATATATGTATATACTGCCACGCCTCTTGCTGCCTTTGACTTACATATTCACAGAGCCTTTCTATCATGGTTCATGACATTAATTTTTTAATGCGTTCAGGCCATAAACACAAAAAAAAAAAAAATTATCATGTTTATATTTTATTGAAAATGAAATTTATGATATTTTTCCACATATTACTCAGCCGTATTATACACTCAATATTAAGTGAATCTATCAATCAAACTGAATGTTGCGCTCAGACAGTTTATGCTACCTTAACTCAAATCCCATCGGGAATGCCATTGATGCTGTCATCTGGGGCTCAAATTTTAAACGCTCAGCTCCATGAAAATGACATTGTCCTTAATGACAGATGTGTGTGGTGCGTTGTGTGTGAGTGTGGCACGCCCACAGGCTCAAATAGCTCTAGACGCCCACTTTAGGCTGACTAGCAAAAAAATAATTTAACGCTTCGGCGGCTTCTGCATATTTGTGCCCTGATTATTGTCACACCAAATGGTTGTTGTTTCAATTGTAATTGCTGTCGGCTGTCGGCTGGGGATGATAGATAGAAATCGAGTCGGGAATTGTATTGCTTTTCATGCTCCAGTGAGCTGCGCACCCACACACACACCCACACACACGCATAAGAATTGCAATTATATTTTGCATTTTGATTAAAACTCCTGCCACACTCACACTCACACACGCGCTGCAATTGGAGCTGTTAATAGAGGCCAGAGGCAAGGCGAAGGTGGCCATTCAGGGTCAGGGTTAGGGCTCGGGTGAAGTGGGGCTGGATCGGGTGTTGGGGTCGTGGCTTGATCAGCTGCCAGCTGTGCAAAGTGAGAGCGAATGCCAAAACACGCTTAAGCGCTAAACAGCTGTTTCCACATCCGCACCAAACACACGCCACATGGCCCCAACCCCAGCCCCAGCCCGAGTCCCCGCCACGACTCTATAAGCTTCAGGCTCTTGGCAATTTGACAACGGCGCATTATCCTTACAAATGGTTGTCCGACAACAGCTGCGCCAAGTGCCTAGTCCACTGTTTCCAAAAACTTGAAAGAGAAAAATATGTATTTGAAAAATGATGTGAATGTCGCTCAGATAGCGAGCGAGCGAGGAAGAGACACGGCAAGTCAAGCTGTTTTTGCTGGCGTTTTGCCAAGTTGTACGGATATATTTAAAACTGCATAAATCAAAATACATACACAACCACACGCACTCGCCAAAAGAGAAAGAGAGAGAGGGAGACAGGGAGGGGAACAAATGTTGACACTGCCAATGGTAATTTAATAAAGCCAGAGTGAGCGTCTGTTGGTGCCCAATTAGCCACGGATTGAAAAAGAACGATTTAATGAAAGCTAACAATGAAAAATTCATAATGATAAATGATTCAAATTGTGCTAGCATAAATGGGGCTAATGTTGCAAGTACTACAGTGTTCGTGTGTGTGTGTGTGTGTGGTTGAAGAAGAGAGGGTGAAGGAGATAAGCAAAACTACGTCAAGTGAACAGGAAAAGTTGCTGAGCTGCAGTTGCAGTAGATAGAGCTAGATCAGTCAAGAGTGAGACTGTTTTCGATAGCTCTATTGTAATAGCTATTTAAATTATTGATAACATGCCTAGTGCTTAAAGTAACTTGTGGGGGTAGATGCTGAAATTGTGAGGGCGAAATTCTAAATATCAATCAATCAGTCATCTAATAGTGGTTAAGATTCCAATGTTCTATATTAAGATTGAATATATTACTATTTTAAAGGTTTATCAAAAACTATTAAAGTTATCGATAACATGCGCCATGTGTTTGGGAATCACTAATAAACTGATTGAAATATCGGCTGGAAATACGAATGATATATTCAATTTATATAGCCCATAACTATACGTTTCTGATATTTGACTACGATTCTGATATAGCTATATATAAAAGTGAGCTTCTTTTCGATAGCTATATAAAAATATTTAATTTCTCAACTCAGTTAACCCCTTAATACCTATGCTCCAGGGAAGGATTGCACTTTACTGAGCTCAACATTCGAGATGCTATTAAAGCGTCTATCATGAAGTAAATCATTTAAAATTAATGATGTGATATATAAGAAAAATATCAAAAAATCAAATGAAGATAATATGTACAACGCTTAAAAATACAATTCGTAACAATAATTTATATATTTCAAACAGTTTTTGTCTTGTACGAAATTCGTTTCCACTTGCTTTAACTTGATATTTGGCAATTTTTGCATAGTTTCACATAATCAGCAAGTCGGAAATTCTGCTCTGGCATTCTGAGTGGCTCACTCAGCAGGCATTATCTAGTTCACTGCAAGTTTTATAGACACTTAAGCAGATAGCACAAGGGCAAATAGTTGGAATCCAATTCAAAGGCTTCTCCATTGCCTTAATCCCATTGTAAATGCAAAAATTCGAAAACTCATCAAAGGAAACAATTCGATATTGATGATTGTGTATGCACGCTGAGTACGAAACGATTTCGAGTTATTTGACAAATTTTGTCCAGAGCTGCATTTGCAGCTGGCATCAAATTGCTAATGCGATAAACTTTTAATCAATTCCGTCAGCTGCTTGTCCCGTTGATTAAAGGGGAGACACAACAGGGACTGAAGGCAGCTGAAAATACGAAAAGCATGTGAAAATCCAGTGAGGAAAGCATTTGGCAATTGCTCACGCAATTACAAACGCAAATACAGCTGGGCCAGAGGAGCGAGACACGGGACGCGGGACGCGGGGCGAGAGGCGAGTGAGAGGCAGGGCGGTCTTGCTGCAATTGCTGCAGCTGCATCTGCAGCAAGAAAACGAGAAATGCAAATTGTCAGGCATGCAGCACAAGCGGAGGAGCCTGTGTCTGCCTCCAAATATGTATGATGTGCGGCGCACACGCACATGAGCCCAAATGTGAAACGGAATTGAAATGTGGCCAATGTGGGTGGGGCGGGGCGGTGCGGGTCTGTGCGAGTGGGCGGTGGCTTGATACAAAATCAACTCTTTGGCTGGGCACAAAAGCACAAAGCAATCAATGAGAGCTGCCACGCCGTGGGTGAGCAGGAGCTGGTAAAAGGCATACCAGAGCAGGAGCCGGAGCAGGAGCAGGAGCAGGAGCTGAGTGTAGGTGACAGCTGGCTGCCCGTTGAGGGCGGCTGTCAGGACATGAAATACGCTCGATGCCAAGCACTGACAGCCAGTCTATCAGTCTATCAGTCAGTCAGTCCCTCAATCAGCATATCAATCAGTCATTCACGTCAGTCAGTCTGCTCCAGGTACTTGTTGCTGGGCAGTCGAACTGCCAGGCACACATAATTGATGAAGCAGACGAGGCAAATGTAAACATTATTGCAACTAATTGCAAATGAGCCGAGACTAGTCCCCGAGCATTCAGCTCGAATAGGTAAATGTAGTTAGCGAAATGTTGCCAACGGCAGTTTGCAGCCAAAGTGTTCAGCTGAACAAAGAAATCTGTATTTATTTTGCAAGTGCAGCAATCAATCAGCTGCAGCACCAGCACAAGTGCAGCGCCCGGGCCTCGTTCATGTTGCAGCAAGAGCTAAACTCGATTTTAAAAATCAATAATTTGGGGCTATTGCTAGAGGGGACAAAACTGTGCTACGTATGTATGTGAGAGATTATTTTATTGACACAGTATATATACTATACTGAAGACTAAATAGACTGAATTATAGTGTTCATAATATAGTAGAGTATAAACCTATTATGGTATTTTTCGCAACACAATTTGGTCCCGTTTACATTTTTTTTTTTCAAGCTAAATTAGCAATAAGAAAAGACAATGTCCACTCAAAAATTAGTAAGACTATTTGCATATACGAATGAGAATAAAAAAATGAATTAATAAATCCGAATATAATATAATTCAATATGAGAATAGCTCGAAGAGCTGTAAATTAGTAAATTAAAGTAGAATAAAGTAGAACATTATTTCAAAACATTGTACCATGATTTTCCTATTTCAATGGGCAATAACTGCAACATAGTATTAGGCTAGTATTCCAGTGTTGTAAAAAAGAGTAAACGTGCCCCTAGCAGATCAACTGTCTGAGAATGAAACACCGAGTTTCTACTCGTTGTGCTCTAGGTGTGATCAAATAATCTAAATTATAATGGAGTGTGAGAGCATGAGAGGAAAAGAGACTTGGATTGGGAGAGCACCTAACTAAGGATGCGCATACATAGAAAATATTTTATGTTACTTTGGTCTACTTTCATTCAATTTTTTAAATTTGATCTCCGTCTTTCATGAAGTGTTCTTGCAATGTACCTATATAATAATAATATCCAGTCACGTGGTCGAGCTTCCGTATCTGAATTGCCTAACTGGCCATCTTATTCTCACTCAGCAACGTCAGAGATTCACGCTCTGCACTTTCTTCGATTCCCACTCACGGAGTGAGAATTAGAGTATAAACTAGAGCAATGAGAGGATGCAAACTCCCTTAGCAAATATTTTAACATCAACTTTGGACAAGTCTTTAGCTTCACTAATACTATTGCGATGGTACGACCTTGTTAACATAGAGAGCAGAATTTGCTATTAATTTCACAGTTGCACGAAATATTTATAAGCAATAAGACTATGCTATATACATAAATATATATACATATATTTCAGTAGACGAATTCCATTTTGTGCTCAATTTTTGTAGTTCGTCCATCGTCAGTTAAATCTTCTTCTCCTTGAATGAGCTGACTGTGTTTGATATGCTAAATTTCTTAAAATCAACAGAACTTCTTGCGCTCATAATACTCAACGTTCGAACGCGTTCTCTGTATTGAATTTTATTCAGCTGAAATTCGCATTTTTGTTTGTCAAAGGTCAATGTTGAAAATGAAACAAGTACTACAAGTATATATTTCTGGATAGTTGGATAATATGCATATAAGTTCAACAATTTTACCATAAGAGTGCCCTAGTCGGGTGTGTCCGACCAGGTGATACCTTGCTCGTTGCGAACAGCTTGTAGTCCAATCATTTAATGCTTCTTTTATACGCCCAACGCAAACAACACATGCACACATATACAGCCACGCATCCACATAAGCACACACAGTCACACACACTGAAAAATCGGCGTGGCTTGGGCTGCGCTTATGTATGTGCTTTATTATGGAAAATTGAGTTGTTGAACAAATTTTGTTGTTGTTGAACTTTTTTAATCAAATTTTTAGAGCATGATAATGACATCCTGATGTGTGTCTTTGCCAATGCACATTTCTTTTTACCATTTAAAATACATTAATTTTAAATTTGGGGAAAGCTAAAGTACTCGAAGAAGGAAACATTTATTCATCACTGTGAATTTTAAGTCTTAGGTTTGTGTTATTCTAGCAACGCTTTAAAACTGAGTCAAGTAATCGATTGTTATCGATGATATTGCAAATGGAATGAGTAATCGAAATAATAAATGTCATACTCGTACAGTCTAAGGTACAACATTTTATCTCTCAAGTCTCTCCTATCGAGATCAAGCTGGTCACCCTGCTGAAAATAGATTTATATTTTTAATGTCTTCCTCTGCCTGTTACATACGCTTATACAAAAACGGTATACCCCTAAACTCCATACACAATGGGTTTAGTGTATAAAAAGGCAAACAATGAAATTGCTCGACTATTATTAAAACATATATGGGAAATTGAGCTTGAAGCTCATTGCTCAATTTGCCTTGCATTGTGTATATAGATCCAAAGGAATATAGACATATATGTTGTTGTTGTTGTTGTGGAAATATTGCCAAGTAAGCTCCATTGGTGTAAACTTTTGAGTTTGTTTGCTGCCAGCTGTATATCTCTGTCTCTTTCGTCAGACACTTTGGGCTCATAGAATAACAGCTCTTAGCACGTATAGATAGATATACATATTAGCAAAGATAGTCTTTTCCACTATATAGATTTCGTATGATGGGCTCCGTCATCATCTTAGTCAGCTTAAAATTGCATCTAATAAATACTCGACTTTATTATGTATACTTTGTATTTGTGCTTTATTGGCCAGGTTATCAGAGCTGTTGTTTGTATTATTCCGTTTATTGATTGTGTCGACTGAGACATTTGTTTGCCTTTGCTAAGCTGTGATTTCTGTCTGCTGTTTGCTTGACTCTTGTCACAAATAAACATTTCGCACCTAGCCAATCTGCTATAATATCGTATTTCATTATGCATACTCAGTTTCAAGTTGCTGATGAGAAGTGCAATCGCTGAGCGGAAATTGTTTGTGCAAGTGTGATAAGTAAATACATCGAGTTATGGATGGCTGTAATAGAATATGAAATGCATTCAAATGGCTTAATTAATACAACTGCCAGAGTGAGTGGCAGTTCGTGAATTGATCAACCACTCTGAATTGTGTTCTCCCGCACTCATCTAAGGTAATTTACAGTAAAATATTCCTCGTTGATAGACGATATATCCATTATAAAATATGGTCTATCCTATGATATTTTCAAACTCAAGTCTGCTCTGTCTCATTGAGCTTAATAGTCAAACAAATAATAATCAGCTTTCAAGAGCTCTTAGCTCTAGTCCATCTCAACTTTCCATGTCATTAACCATGCATATTATGCTCAGACCCAACTTCTAAGATCTTCAGATATGTCATGAATTATGTTTCTGCTGTCTCTCTCTACTTAACCTGGTTCGCTAACCTTTAGCTGGAATGGTTTCATGTGTATAAAGTAACTTTCCGCTATCTCCACATACCTTAGAAAATAGCGAACCCAGCATTGCCTAACCTAACCCAACCAAATTGACGCGCTAATTAAGATAATCAATGACAATATATGTGGTAAAAAAAAAGAACAATTTGTATTTATTTGTAGTAAACATTTGACTTAGATATTATCTGTAACTAGACGATGTTCGTTATAGCGTATAGGATATGTGAGTGCGTTACCCTTGTCCCAAGAGTATAATTCCTGAAAACAAAATAGATAATACTCAACATGGGCCCAAACCAGACAGCAGCTAGACTCTTACCACTGTGAGGGGATTATAGCCGACTGTCGTCGTGTAGCTGAACGGATTCGAGAAGGGCAGATTCGCGTTGAGCAGTTTGCCCTTGTAGAGATCCACGACGTAGCGAATTTGTGTATTTTTATCGGTCCCCGAATCGATGGCATACAAATTGCCGCAGACAATAAACATTTCGCCGAATTGTTTATGATCAAGTGTTATATTAAAATTATACTGCATGCGCAACGTCTCGGCATCCAGCTACAAAAATAGACGCGACATATATATAGAGACGAGATAGAGAGGGAGATAGAGAGAGAGAGAGATTTACCTTAGCTACCAGAGTATTGTTCGAACCGAGCGTGCTGTAAATAACCCAAAGACCGACTTCATCCACGTTGAAGTCCATATAATTATAGTCAGTTGCGTAGAGTCGATTGCCAGTCGCAATTCCCGAATATGGCAACTGAACGCCTATAAGAGTTTCATATTTGTAGCTATCAATATACATATATTTGTATATCTCATAAAGGAGAGCCACTTACTTATCTTCTTGGAGGTCGTCAAGTCCAGTTTGACAACCAAATCGGAGTTCTTCTGTTGATAGTAGAATGAACCGTTGTAGACGACGTGTGCATTGCCCTAGGAATTCGATAGTTCTAGAGAACAGATTTGCTGATATTACATCATCGACTTACTTGAAAACCTTCAGATATTTCGTACTTGTGCCTGGGCACACTGTTCACTCGATATTGCGTGCGCGTGGAGAACTCGAATAGGTTATAGGCATCATTTTCGTTGGTCACAAAGGTTTTCTCCCGATCGACTTCTCTTGGCGCTGGATCGCGCAGCCAGGAGCCATATTTCTCATTCACCACCTTGTGGAAAACGGGCTTACCCACTGCATATAGATAACAGGCTGTGAACAAAGAGAGGATATGTTATAACCCTGAACTAGTAAGCTCCATCGGACACTTACTTTTCACACGCTTCGGCAAGCCCGGGTAACTGCGATTGCCTGTCGGCTGTATCTCAAAGTTGTTGAGTATGGAATCCTTGCATTGATACAAGCTATGAGCATAGGTAGATAGAGGACTTCTGTTTGAGATAGCGGGCAATGAAGTAGCACTACTCACCTAGGGTCTGGGCACTGATCACAAACGGGACACTCGCTTTCGGGCGGCCGCTGTCCGTAGATCTTGACATTGTTGCCCACATAGGGAATCTCACTGTTTGGATCCTGAGCTATAAATACCAAAGGAAGTCATTTGATAGCCACTCATCTGAACGCGTATTTGAGGAGTCGAACTTACGCGCTATTTCGAAATTAACCATAGTCGCATTTAGCTCATTGCGTGCCACGCAATGGTAGTAGCCGAAGTCGTCCTTGCGGAGGTTGTTTATGGTCAAACGCATGGAGGTCTTGAAACTGCAGGGAAATATTTAGTTGTATATGAGTTTTACGAAGAGCTCTATAAGAGTGAGTGACTTACCCATCTGGATAGGACTCAATGCGATACTTATCACTTGGATCCAGTATTTTGCCATCGTAGGCCCGCTCCCAGTACCGTATAGCCTCCGGAAAGGCTTCGACCTGACACTCCAGGGTGGCGCTGCTCTGGTACTCCGCATAGATCATTTGCCGGTAGACAGATATCATCGGCGCAACTGCCACGAGGGAGAAGGTGTTACAAGCTGCTCGAATTGGTTTCCTTTGCTACTCACAGTGCACCTCGACCAGGAACGTGGCGTTGGCAACGGGCGCAATGCCATTGTTGGCATAGCAGGTGTAGGCAGCCATTTGATGTCGCGTAATGTTGCCGAACTTGAGAAACTGTCCACTAATGGAGCTCACTGTCGCACGGTAGACATGCTTATTAGGAATTACCTCACAGAGCTATGCAGGCATTTTCTACTTACGCTCGATGCCGTTCACGTTGATGGTGCGTCCATCGTCGCGACGCCACTCCACCTGGGGCTGTGGATTGCCCGTCGCCGAGCAGCTCATGTTGAGCGTCTTCCCCTCCTCGACGATGACATTGCGTCGGAAGTTGGGCGCATTGACATCTGCCGTTAGGGTAGATCTTAGCTCAAGGGCAACGCAAAGCTCTCAGGGATTACTCACCTGTGATGGAAGGTGGTATGAGCAGATCATTGGAGGCGCTGCCATTGGGATACTGCATCTTCCAGGTGTTGATGCCAGGCACGCCGGGTGTGCCGTTGGTGCCCGGTTTGCCCGGACGTCCGCGTGGACCCGCTATGCCTGTGAGCGCGAGAGTGTGGGAGAAGGGGAGGTTGAAATCATCGAAAGCTAACTTTACCCTCACTTACCCTTCAGCCCTCGTTCACCGGGTGGACCTTGAGCACCCTTTGGACCTGTTATGGACATGCCATCCTTGCCATCTTTGCCATTCAGTCCATCCTTGCCATCGCGTCCGGGTAGACCGTTCTTGCCGTCGGCTCCAGCTCGACCCGGCACCCCATCCAATCCCGGCTCACCGGGTACGCCGTCTCGGCCATCCAGACCGGCGCGGCCCACGGCCCCAGGATCACCCTTGGGGCCACGAGGACCCGGTGCTCCCTGCTGGCCCACACCGTCGACGCCTGGTGCTCCCGGCAGGCCGACGTCTCCGCGATTCCCTTTGGGACCGGGTATGCCCGGCAGGCCGGGATTGCCGGTGGGTCCTTTGGGTCCTACTGGGCCCATTGGGCCAGCTGGGGCTGGCGGGCAGTATTCCTGTGTGCCCTTGCAAAAGCCCGTGATAATCTTTTCGGGCACACGGCAATACGTATTCAAATAGATCCATTCATCCCCGCCTGGGGCCGCGCCCTTCAGACCCGTTCGCTTGCGTATCTCTGTGTCCTGCTCCTCCAGAGCCTTGCGATGGTTGGGATTAAAGAACTCAATCAATGGATCTGCTGCAAGTACATACAATATATAGATTCAACTGGTTCGGTCATTGAACTGGATTGAACTAGTTCTGGCATTGCTTGACTTACCATGCATCGAGGCGGGAGACGACGAGGCGATGTCTCTGCGAAAGCGCTTCTCTATTGGCAATTGGCTAATGAAATTGTTGTTCATCTTCCGCTCGTTGCGGACTATGCTCATCGGCTGCGCTGTTGTAGGACTGCAAAGGGATTGGAATATATAAATGAACTAAGGTTGAATCACATATATGAATTATAGATGCCACTTTAACTGAGCAGAAGACTTCATAGCGCTTATCTTATTATGAGAGGAAACGAGAGGCAATATTTGAGATCCCTGAGCTGGAACTAATTTTGTAGATAAAACTTGGATTGTTCATATTTCAATGAACCGAATGAGTGAATCCGAATCCTAATAATGAAAACTGGAAAAGGAATTGGAACTAGAGTTGGGACTAAACCTATAAGACGAACTGAATCTATTATCAATGCTTTCCGGTAGTGTCTCATACTGGAACTAGAACTGGAACTAGTAATAAAAGAACTAAATTGAACCGGGACTAGTAGAATGCAGAAAATTGAATTGTAAATTGAAGAGGAACTAGAACTTGGCATTATCAAACGCACCTCGCCGCCATGGGATAGTCCCTTTCCATGATCTGGGTGACCATGGCGCGCAGAATGTGTTCGGAGCGCAACAACTCGTCCTGGAACTGGTTCCGCTGCTCCCGCTGACGCTGATGAACGCCCACGGTCACCGACTCCTCGCCCGCCTGGGTGTACGTGTAGAAGAGTATCGACAGTGTGGCCAGCATCAGAGTAAGTGCGCCCAAGTACAAATAGACGAGGACAAGGGACGTGGGCGGCGGGGCGTCCAGTTTGTTGATGCAGTTGCAGCTGCACTTGCAGCCAGCCGGCTGGCAACTCTGCCGCTGGCGATGCTGGCAACTCTGGCAGACGCCGCCCATGCCCACGCCACTCGCCTCATCCGGCAGCAGCATGTTGGCCACCAGCTGCGTGCTGGAATCTGTCAGCTCTCTGGAGGCGCTGCTCTGTGATGTTGCCGTAGTCGATGTTGTCGATGTTTCGCCTGTTGCCTCTGCGTCGCGTCGCTTCTTCGAATTGCTCACACTCTGATTAACGGCCAGCAGCATGTTTGGCGGGCAACTGTTCGATCGGTTCAATTGAAACGGCGCTCCTGATTTATGCGGCGCGAGTGCAGCCGTTGGATAAAACAGAGATAAATTAATAGATAAATAGATGTGTCAAATGAACCACTCGCTCGTATTTTTAGACCATTCAAGTGGGCGCGCTCTATTTATACGAGCTCTCGACACGATTTTAGGTATTCAAATCGAAAAGGCTTTATATTATTTTCTATGGCCTTCCTCTTCTTCTTGTTGCTCTCAGTCCGGACACTCGAGTCAATAGTTGTTGTTATTTTTTTTTTTTTACTGCCGAGGGCGGAACTAGTATAAAATTCACAAGTTCTGCGTTAATTTCCGCTGCATGTTTGTTGACAAACTGCGACTATATACGTATATATATATATACATGTATATATGTATATATATATATATATATATCTCGATATACATACATACGTTCGATCCGCTGCGTTTGACAACTTTTTAACACTTGCTGGCCACACTGTGGCGGTCAGCGCGTGTGTCTGAGCGAGCGCGAGTACGTGTGAGCGCTAGAGACAGATAGAGTGAGTGAGTGAGAGAGAGAGAGAGAGAGAGAGAGAGGCGCGCGCGCTCTGAGTTGCGAACGCGTTGGCGTCTAATTTCCGACTAAAAATTTTGTGTGCGACAATTTTCCATTTCGCCGGCAAGCGGACGCTCTGTATGTGTGTATGTGTGTGTGTGTCGCTCTCACTGTAAGTGTGTGTGTGGGGTTTACTTTTTGTTTTTATAAGAGAGCCAAACCAGGCATTCGACACATTCGCAACTCCAAGAGAGTCAAAGCACGCGAGCTGAGCGAACAGCGATTGATATAAATTTTATTTTAATTTATTTATCCCTGCGATGTATGAAATAAAAGTTAAATATAAAGCGAAAAATAGAAACGTCTGCCAGGTCGAGCAACAGCTTTCAGTGGGGAATAGAGGACGCCAATGTGACCAGAGCGCCTTTATTTACCTTACTCAGCCAGGCAGACGCATGCGTCCTGTTGCATGCCACAACACTGCAGGAGCGCCGCCTGGAGTCCATGTCGGCGGGGGTCGGCAGGCACGGGGGGAGTCTGACAGCAGCGAAAAACAAAAAGAAAAACAAAAGAAAAAAAAGGGACGCACATGTTCCGATTCTTCTTCTGCTTTGTTTGCTTTCGAAACATATGAGTGGGCAAATCGTGTGTTGCTCTCTCGACCCACAAAATACCCACACACACACACACACATGCACACATACACGAAGCCCACATGTCCTCAACAAGTATGAAAGCGAGAGCATCAATGCCCCAATCAGATGACTACTCACAGCTCAGAGCTTCACTCGACTGCCATTTATCAAGCTGCAACTGTCAATCCAATTCAATCCAATTTATATTCCTCTATTTTCTCACATTTGCATTTGCTTTTGCATTCAGCTAAATATTTATGATTCCATTTAGATATTTCAAGTTCTTTTCTAAGATACTAGGATAAAAAGCAATTTTTTTTTATTAGTTTGAATTAGTTGTGTATGGAGAATATTTACATACGTGCATATGTAAATGTATTGTATGTATAAATATATATTCCATAGTTTGTTTCTCTCGTTTTGCATTGTTGCAAATTCTGGAATGTTCCTCCTAGCATTCATTCGTTCATTAAAGTTCTAGAAAGTTTATATTTTTTTTAAGTGTCAGCACTATTAAATATAACTGTAAATTATATATAAAATAAATTACTAAAACTGACTTTGGCAATGGGAAATATTGAAAATCAGAAAAAATTATACCTGATACGCTCATTAAAGCCCATTGAAAATAAAAGATCTGGCGTTAGCTTATCCCAATGCGTTAAATTTTTTTTTTTTTTTATCAATATTTAATTTGATTTCTTTTTAATAAGTATTTATATACTACAATATTAAAGATATAAACTGCAGATTTTTTTTGTATAGTTCTACATTGTAATGAATTGTAATTTTTTAATATTGCCCTGATTTGAAGAAGAAAATGCTAGAAACTTTTGCTTTGGCATTCATTTATTCGTTCAGCTTATGGCAAAAAATAATTATATAATTTAAATACCAAGTAGCTAGCGAAGCTAATGAATATTGAGAACAGAAAATTCAACATAGCTGGCGCTACTAGTATTAAATCCATATGATTCCTGACCCGAGCCTACCTTAGCCTAACATTTGGCATTGGACAACATTATAACATAAAACTTGGTAAAATAAACTATTGAACTCCTCGATCGATGGAGGTTGAGTCATATCTAGTCGGGGAATATTGAAAAACATCTATTTTTCAGCTACAGCTTAAATCGCTAATTAGTTTTGATCCATTCGCTGGCAATTTAAAAGCAATTATCTTGTTTTACAATCAATTATTTATTATTATTTTCTGAGTTGTTTATGAATTTAAATTGTATTAAGATTTATTTTATATTTTATTCGTATATCAAGCTAAAGTTTTTTTTTTTTTTCGCTTTCATATTGTATCTGTACATAAATTAAATTGTATTTAACATGAAATTCGGTTACAGCTCGTTAAATTCTTCCTTTATTATCTGCTTACTTCGAAACTTTCTTCAGGAGTCCATTATAATGCTAATTTAAAGCAGATCCCGTGACTTAAATCGCTGATATATAAACTCGCTGCACAAATCTCAACTTCAAACTGTTTTTCAGTCCATTGTTTTCCTTTTGTTAGCCTTGTTAGACTTCAGCTACGTTCAAGTGGGCATTCAGATTTGTTCAAGCTCTTCACAATCCTCGATTGTTTGCATAGGCACAAAAAGTAAGGTAAGAACTGTCGGAGCTGTTGTTTCAACTGGCAATGATGATGAACACGATGAACATGAAGTAGATGATGACGCTGTAGGCGATGATGAAGGTGATGGAGGAGGGGAAGCGCAGAGCAGATTCAGACGCTGACACTTTGAGAAGTTTTTTCTTCTTTTTGTTGTTTTACGCTGCCTTTGCAATTCAGGTGGCAAGTCTTGCACTTTTATACAGAAAACAATTGCTCAGTCCGCCCACACGCCCACACGCTGCCACGCCCCAGTCTCTGTAAGTAGTTTGCACTTCATTTGCATTTGTGGAGGCAAATCGGTTTGTGAATTCAATTTCCATTAGTCTGCAATGCACACAGAAAGCACGGCCGAAGTCAATGAGACGTAACGAGCTCGTTAACTCTGTGACAACACCAACACCAAGAGCAATGCCAACAGCAACAGCAACAGCAACAATTGTAGCAGCAACAATAGCAATTCATTTGATTTTTAGTTACATAAGCACTAGAGCTGCTTCTTAGGCCATCGAGTTGGGGCATGCAGCAGGCAATAGGCAGCTAAGCCGCAGGACAAAGGCTACCATGGCGATAAGGTGAGTAGCAACAGCTGCAGCCGCAACAGCAACAGCAACAGCAACAGTATCCATAGTATATATAGTAGCAACAACTGTGTCAGCTATTTGGCAACGAAATCAGCTTTCAACTGGATTCAAGTCCGCCAGGGCAATGCCAATAAGCCGATTATGTTTATGCCAAGCAACAAGCCGCAGCAACAAGCCGCAGCAACAGCAACAGCAACAGCTACAGCTGCTGCAGCAACAGTCTGTAGTAAAATAAATCAAAATGTCAAGATGTTGCTCTTGCCTTTGAGTTGCTTTTAAACAACAGCAATGGCAGCAGATGAGATTAGGGGCGTGGCTAGAGCAGATTCTATCTCTCCACGGACAAATAGCAGATATATATATGTAATCAATTTTGGTGTGTAAATAAATTTGCAATTGTTGAGCTTGCTTTGAGTATCTTAAAAAAAGATTTACAAAAGAAAATAGAGAAAGTGAAAATAAAATGAACAAGATTTTCATACGTTTCTCATTTTCCATATTTCACAAGTTAAATGGATGGTAAATAGGGTTTCTGTTCTGTTGTTCTCAGAGGCCAGACACGAGTTATGTATGGACTAAGAAATGCTTAAGGGAGTGCAGGACTAAAATATATATTGACCAGCTTAAAAAGAGTGGAAGATAAAATATATCCTGTAAAAATATATCTTGACTATTGCTTTTCTTTGCTATTGATATTAGGTATAGACTAAATACCACTCAACTGAAAGAGTGAGAAAGTGCGAAAGTGAATAATAGGCCAGAAAATAAGTTGGACTGAATAATGAAAAGAATTTACAACGCATTCAAGTAATCTTTACAGATAGTGTTGATATATATACATATATAGATAGATAGACATTGATAGACTACAAGCATATTGTCTATACAAGTACTTCTACTCCTATTGAAGTACTTGAAGTAGAATGAAACTGTAGATTCATCGGCTAAATAGTATGAGTGTGCTCTGGGTTAAGGTATATCAGAATGATTTACCGGAAAATACCCTCTAATTTACACACATTACTAAAAATAAATTAGGTCCACAAATAGTGCGTTCTGTACTCAATAAGTTGCAATTGTGGAAATTGATAGACTAGAAGATATTGTGTACTTTAAAGAACTGTATTGGAAATGCAGGCTGAAAAATATGTCAAAGGGTATACTCCTTGAGAAGCTGCAATAGAATAATGGACGAAAAGCGATATATAATTAATATATATACTCGAAATTATACGAATAATGAATTATATGGGGCTATACAAAAATTTATTTGTGAGCAAATGAGTCTTAGTCTGTGTTGGTGCAGCTTAAATTGAATGAAATGATAAGAGGAATAATTAAAAGATGTAGATTTATTTAAAAGATGTATTTATTACATAAGAGTCAAACTAAGAATAAATAAAACAAAACTATTATACCCAGATTTTCCATTGAAAATGGGTTTGGGAAATAAGAAATATACTTATATAGACTAAAACAATACAAAATTACAAAATCTTCGTATCGATCAACTGTATATATACAGTAAATCTGAAGTCTCCAGGCTTAAAAGTGTTTAAATTAGGCTGAAAACACAATATTTCGATTATTCTCGATAAAAAAGTTATCAGATGAGTTATCGAAAAAATATGATAAACTTGTACTGCGCATGGTACACACGTGTATGCATGCCAAATTTCAGCTCTCCCGCTCTTATATCTTCTGAGATCGACGCACTCATACGGACGGAGGACGGGCGGACGAATGGACAGACAGGCGGACAGGGCTATATCGGCTCAGCTCGTCGTGCTGATCAAGAATGCATATATATACTTTATGGGGTCTGCGATTATTCCTTCTGCCTGTTACATACTTTTCACAAAACCATTATACCCTGATTTCCCATTTTCAATGGGTTTAGGGTATAAAAAGAAATAAAAGTATAGAAAACTAATGTAAGTGTGGCTAAACTGCAGCTATAATAGAGTAGACGGTCGAAAAATATACTGTAAATCAATGCATATCATTGTCAATTTATATAGAGAAACAATCAGTATAGGCTATAACAGAGATGCTTATTATAATGCTTATTCAGAGTCTTGTGGATAATATTGCATTACATCTACTTCAGACGTCATGAATCAACGTGCAATCCATACAAAGTCGCGCCAGTTCGCGTAGTTGCTTAGGTAGCTGTAGATTAGCTTTAAGGACTAGCCTGTTAATGCTTTAAATATTTGAATGGGGATGCTTTGGCATAAGTCAACGGGGCCGTGCGGAGTCCCGTGCTACAATGTTGCATGTGCGATGAAATAAACTAAAGGGTTTTACGACTATGCCAGGCGCACTTTCAACTGCTCTTTGTGAGCGCAGCAATGGAAGTGGAAGTTAAAGAACAAGAATAAGTACAAGAAGAAGAAGAAGAAGGCAAACAACAGTTTGCATCTGAGCCAAACAAAAAATGAAATTGAAAATGTCGCTGGAGACTTTGCAATATTTTTTTTTTTTTTTAATTTTATTTATTTTTTGTTTGTTTTTGCTTTTGTTTTTTTATTGCTGCACTCGAGAAACTTGACTTGAGTTGCTCAACGGCAGAAGTTTTCAATTAATTTTAGTTTCAAGCACGGCCTACGCCAGCGACGAACTGCTGCAGTAGTTGACTTGCATTCGAATCAATCCAGCTGAATTACTTTAAAGCATTTCAATAATAGCTTTATCGCATCATCAACTACCATTTCATGCCATGAGTTGCTCTTGGAAGTAGGTTAACTGGCTTTAACTTGCTCTTAACATATTAACTATGAGAAATAGAAATCAGTAAAATTATTTATGTTTTAATATTCGTTTAAGCAGCGAGTTTTATTTTTTATTATTATTATTATTTATTTATTTATTTTATTTTATTTTTTTTTTTTTGTACTGTAAAATACTAACCCGATTTTTTTTTTTTAAAATCCTAAATTTCTTTTCAAATTTTAAAATTAGTTCTCCAATGAGTTTATGAATTTATGACCTTCTGAATATGTTTCACCTGAGCCCTGCATATCTTCTGATCAGCTCATGAAGCGGAAGCCTAGCTATGTCTATTTCTCCACTTCATTTAACATATTTTGTCGATAATTTACGATATTTGCTTCTTATCGATAAATATTTATTTGGTCTAAAGAAAGACTTGAATTGATTAGAATTTGTTGTTGTTGTAAAATTGTCTTTGTTATTTATTAGCTCTTTTCTTATAAAGCCTGAAAAACTTTGGGTTTTTAAATTTTCAGAAAATATACCTAGCCTAACAGGTAATGTTTGGACTGTACTCTGAGCATTCTCCAAACTTAGGTCAGGGGCTCTAAGTCGTTAAGACGGAGACGGGCCAACCTAAGACTGAGCAACCTGAGATCATACAAGATATCTTTCTCTCTCTCTCTGTCTCGCACTCTCACTCTCTCTCTCTCTCTCTGCATACAATCGTATCGTATCGTGTCCCGTTAATTGTTCTCAAGTATCGATGTTGCGGCTGCTCTCCATAACTAGATTACTAGAGCAAAGTTATAGATCAGAGTTCAGATTGAGTAAAGAGCTACCCAATAAATGCTATTGACTTTCAGTTTTAGATATATTCTTTTAGGTTCAATGAGCTGGTGCGAATCAATTCTTCATCCAGATGTACTCCTATATACATTATATTATTTATTGTAACAAGCGCCTATTATTTGCTTCCATCATCAGCAATGGTATAGGTTAAAGAAATGCATTCATATTCAGTTAAAGTACATCTTAAATGCTTATCCCTATATATACGTTTATATATGTATATATGTATATCCTTATATATGCTCCACTCTCTGAGCATTGAAAATCGTTTACATTGCATTAAGATTGCTTGTGTTATCGCTCGCCTCAGATCTCGAGCCGAAATGGAAGGTACTTAGTGGAGGCAAAGGATGCGGCAGGACTGCATTCTCTGGCTGCAGGCTTCAATTAAAAGCTGATGGGGAAGCAGAAGAAGAAGAGGAGAACGAATGGGGGAAACGCGACACAAAGAAATTTTGCTCTTGGCAATTGTGACTTCGTTTTCGTTTGCCGACATTTTCTTGTTAAATTGCCCTAATTGCCGCTGTGGGCGTGGCAATTGAACAAGTTAAATATTCACACGCCCTGCGTGCCACGCCTCAGTCTCAGCCCCAGCCCCAACCTCAGCCAGGACCTGTTCCTCGGCTATTGAAATTTCGACATTTTAGCTGGTTTTCCCTCAATTCGGTTTGCTTTCTTTTTTTTTTTTTTAACGTTTTTCGCTCGATTTTCTTGTTTTATTCTTTTTACTCTTTTCGACTCGTTTAGTTCGTTTGCATTTTCTTTGCATATTTATGAGGGCGATGCCGGCGTCGCTGCTGCGGCTGCGACTGCGGCTGCTGTTCAATAACGCACAGGAATGTGCAGTGTGTGGGAGCAGGAGGCGGGGAGCCAAGCAGTAGGTGTGGGAGTGGGGGTAGGGGCAAGAGGGCGTTAGCTGAAGTCCTTTGACGGATCAAGAGTTTCGGCAGCAGACAATAAAATATAAAAAAGAAAAGAAAAGAAGAGAAGAACCTAACGAGGAAGAGGAAGAGGAAGAGGAAGCTGGCGAGGGGCTGGCATTGAGAACTGATAAGTTTCAAGTGTGGCACGTAGCACACACAGCAGCCCGTGCCGGCAGTGCAGCATTTTTTTTATTGCTGAGAATGAACACACACACGCACACATACGTGTACTTAAGCGCACACACTCGCATGGGCAGAGAGACAAGCTGAAGACACGCAGCTGGCTGAGACGCAGCGCATGAGTGTCTTAAAAACTGCCGCAGCAGCCGAGCGCAGCCGACTCGAGCCGAAGCGCAACGAGGCGGATGGCGAATCGCGATGAGCCGAACAGCAAGCACGTGCTCGCTGCTGCTACAGAGCAACACATGCTTCGCCGCTGACGTCGACGCTGGCGTTGTCGTCGACGCCGACGTCCGTCTGCAGGGTGCGCAGCGAAACTTGTTGAAATTTCGAAAAAGCCAACAGCCGCTGGAAGTTCGAAAAATAGGCAAAACTTTAACAGCTTTCGTTGCGCCAGCTTTCGCACAGAGGGCGCTGCAGCTAGTGTGACGTAACAGTGGCCACCCGCTTTGCAAGCTCGTCGACG
Source organism: Drosophila arizonae (assembly GCF_054131065.1). Lineage (NCBI taxonomy): Eukaryota > Metazoa > Arthropoda > Insecta > Diptera > Drosophilidae > Drosophila > Drosophila arizonae. The sequence goes on from NC_142927.1 coordinate 27,315,198, forward strand.
TCACAGAAAGCTGCACGGCCGATCGAGTGCTTTTGTAATTAAAGCTTCTGCCGACGTCACAGTTGCCCCACTATCCATGTGCATGTGTCAATGTCCCTTGAACTTTGCTGACGCTCAAGTTTCGCATTTCGCCGACGAACTTGAAACGAGGTCACGCTCCTAAGCTGTATGTGACGTCAGCGCTTAGCCTCAACTCAAAGCCAACTGAACTTTTGACATCGCCACTTGACTAATGCCATCTCTCTCATGTTCTCTTCTCTTTGCAGGTGAGTACTTGAATCTATGTACATACATATGTATATAGACCTTCCCCCCACACAAGAGCGTAAGCAAACGAAACGAGCATAATGCGGTTTGTGTCTAGGCTAAGGGTTGCGATATGTGCTGCATGTGTAGCAAAGATTTGCTAGAACTACTATGCGTAATGCGTGTAGTAAATGAGATCAATATACAGTTGATTTATGCAAATTTATTTACACTTGGTGTCATCCAATGTTGCTGTTCAGATAATGCTGCTTGGACCCCTTCTATTACATGTTGCGCATTCGAATGGGATTTCTAATAAACTTAAAGACATGCTGCTAAGGCTATGCACAGCAATGTATGTATACATATGTATGTACACATACACATGTTGCTATAGCCAGAATGTTGCCTTTGAAATGTGGCATGTCCGTCCTGCATGTTGCCCAGAGACGGCTTAGTGACATTTTGCTACTAAACTATATCTTACACAATTCTTCACAGCTCCTAGAACATGTTGCTAAGCAAATATTGCTAGAGGATGTTGCTAGGCAATAAGTGTTACAGCATGTTGCTATTGTGTTTGCTCTGCAGCATGTTGCTTGGCCATGTTGCTATAGCAATTCCGTTCAGCTCAGCCACGCCTCCTGGCTTTTATTTGCCCCCTTTTTACGTTGCTGTGATACAAGGGCTATTGTGTCAGTGCTGACGTCACAAAAAAATTAAATGAATATTCACTTATGATGATATCCGAGCCTTGGGCTGTAGATATACATGATTTATATAAGTGTTACTGAAATACCTCTTTAGTCATATACGCGAATTGTCAAGGGGACAAAGAGAAATACATCAAAAGCTAAAAACTCCCTTATATGCATCTATAGTAGGAACTCGTCGCTAATCTATTTCATTTCGTGACTCTGTTGTGGCACGAATGTAGGCAGAAGCGAAAGTTGTTGCACCTGCCATGCTGGGTGCATCAATCAAGTGCGCAGATTCGATCAATCAATCAATGGGGCCAAATACACTTGTCGAACAAACAAATAACAAAAAACAAATAAGCAATTCAAATGCCAAAATGACTCAATTAAACATGAATATCGACCCCGCCCACTCTCGCCCCCAGTCTTGCCCTAGAGCTGTGCTTTGCACTGCAACTGATCCATTCGCACCCATTAACAGCCCGTTGCCCCTGAGGCCACGCCCCCGCCGCGGTAATGCCCTCACCAGGCAAACTGAAGGAAAAAGCGGGTGTGCCTGACTAGCGAATACCCTGAGCTCCGTGTGTAGAGCTATTGTTTGTTGAGTGTGTATTGCTCTATGTATGTACATGTATATCTATTTCAGCTACTCTACAGATACTCTACATATTCTCTTTCTGCTTTGATTGCATGATTTTGGTTCCAGATATATGTATGTATGTTTGAATTGAATTTTCTGGTTGTAAGTATGTACATATAATCATGTATATATGTATATACTAAACCTTAAGATTCAGATGCTCGAAAAAAAATATTTATATATTTTTAATTCTGTATAATATCCAAAGCATCCAAACCCAAAAATATTCAAAGCTTTATAAAATGTTCCAGACCTTTAGCTTGTATAATTATACGCATATAAAAACTTATACTTATATAATAGGTATATGCTATATTTATTTAAGTCGTAAATTCAAATACAAATAAGTATATTCCAAATTTGGAAGCTCTATCAGGCTATTCAAGTTATGCTTCAAAAACAAAGTAAAAGTATCGATACTTATCGATTACAAGGAAATGATATAACAATGACATGACAAAGTGACATATACTGTAGTCTATAGCTAAAATTTGGGGTCTCTATCTTTCGTAGTCATTGATTTTGGAGCACATTACGTTTTAAATATCGATAATTATCGATAACCAAAAACATCTGAGATGAAACGACAAACATTTGTCGCCTTTTAAGCTGATCAGGGAAATATAAATAGATATATGCATGATTCATAGACTATTCATACAGACCACTACACAAAATCATCATACCCAGCATAGCCATGCTCAATGGGTATGCTTCTTGTTTGGCTCAAATCACTTTTCTGGCAAAAATCAACAGCAAATCAATCGGCGATGCTTGAGAATGAAAATGCATTAAAATTATTTGAAAATTGCTTCGCTGTGCTCGTGTTTTTTGTTTTTTCTTTTTTGCTTCATGTGTTTTTTGCTTTTTGTTTTTTGCTGTTTGGCTTTTGGCTTTTGAAACAAATAAAGCGATATTGTCGACAATTGACGAAAGCAAGGCAACGGCTCTCTGCTGCGTAGCCATCAGATGATAGATAGATCGATCCGCAGATAGATGGATGTATCTGCGTATCTGTGTGGCCGCAGGCAAAGTATCTGAGCAGCATTTACGCAATGTGCGTTCGCGCAGCTAGCGAGTGGGAAAATGAAATTGAAATTGAATGGAATGGAATGGAAAATGCAAGTGAAGGTCGCTCGTTTGCTGGCTGCTGCTTCCTCTTCTCACACTTAGGCCTCTTGCGGTTGCTGTTGTTGTTATTGCTGTTGGGCTATAAAACGCATTAATAACTCATGAAAACAAAAATATGCTAAAAGATTTAGCTGGAAGTACTCAGCTATTGCCCCAATCTCACTCTCTCCATCTCTCCATCTCTCTCTCTCTCTCTCTGTCTGCAGCACATCCATTGACGTTTGCATCTAGAACAAATACAATAAATTAACCATATACCATTGAAAAAAGTAAATAGTGCAGAAATTTGTGCATTTCGCAAAATTCTCTAATTGTTTTTTGCGTCATTTGCCATGCGAGATCAGCCTGCCACCCCCGATTTCTCCAGCCCGCTCTCTCTCTGCCTCTCTATATATATGTGTATGCATAGTATCTGCAATGCATATATCAATTTTGGCCAACTTTTGCTTAAGCAGATGTTTGCATTCAACTTTACTCATTTGCCAGTTCCCCAAACTTTGTCTAATCGATAGTTTTCCAATTTGTGTGCTGGATGAATGCTTCACTCAGCTAAACAAATACGTGACAAAAGTCTCTGCATAAATATATGCATGCATATTCATGTATGTGTGGCTAGCCCATCGCAATGCTCGCTAAATGAGTTGTCAAACTGTCGCCCGAATCGCTTAAATAACTTAAATAAAGAATAAAAATAAACCGAGGGAACTCTTCTCCAATGGATAGTGAACGTCTTGAAAATACCCTGACTTCCTTGTCGTCAGCCACAAGAGTCTCTTCACTGATTCTCCATACAGCGGACTGTGGATTTCTATAGGTATTCCGTTTCTTTTTAATTTATTTAAATTTAAATTGCAGTCGAGTCCCGATAATTTGAAAAGGCAAGGGAATCAGTTTTTCTTCGATTTAGAAATTTAAACTATCGAGAATTATCGAGAATTACTGTGCGTGTGTAAAATTAAAATTTCCAGTGTTTTTTTTTTTCTTCTTTTCTTTTATTTGAGGCATATTTCAGTAATTAAAAGAACATATTGGTTTCGTGCAAGTCCCGCTTGGACTGTACTTGTTTGTATTTACCTTTTGCAGGAGTAAGTGAAAGTAGTCAAAATGTTCTGTTTATTCCTTGACACTTAAAACAGTAAGAATAGTAATATTCACCACATTCTCTTAAAATAATAGAGATATATCAAATTCAAAAATCAATTCTCTAGCAATTTAAGAGTTTCAGGGGAATAGGAGAATGGAAAGATAGAGGAAAAAAAAACGGAAACAGAAAGACAGGCGATTAGTCGGAAGGTATTAGATAATTTTGCTTAAGGCTAGCTTATTTTTCTTTATAGGGAGCTTAGACTTATTTTATGTCTTCGCAGCTGATATATCATATTTACATAGATTTTAATTTGAAACAACCGACTTAATAGATAACTTAAACTAGATGGGAAGGCACTTTGGAATCAAAATAATATTGAGTAAAATCTGAAATCAAATGCAATCTGCTTCAAAATTCATATTCATCTTCAAGTTCTGGCTTATATAAGCTATAGGCCTTGAGATAGAGTTGGCTTAAAAGTTTGTTTTGGCTATAAACTATAAATATATTGAAATATATAAATTATATAAGCTAGTTGAGCCAGTTGGTAAAGAACTACTCTTAACTCACATGAAATTAAATGAAATGAAAAAAGTCGAAATGAGTTTTCCCTTTTCTCTTTTTTCATTTCATCAATAAAGTTATTTGAAAACGAATAATTGATTGAATTGCTTGCCTTGAAGTTTTTTATGCAGTCATTTACCAGGGAATGGGGTTATTTGCATTTCTATATAGATAAATTCATACATATATACAAATATTAATATATGCAACTAAATATAAGGCATTGTGATATCTATAGACTTTTCTTTCAATAAACCATCGACTTTTGCCTATAATTTGAATAGTTTTTTATTCAAGCGTGTGAGGAAGGAATAATGTCTTTCCTAATATGAATTTTTTGAACAGGAACAGAAACGCATTCCAAATAGAGTTTTGTAATTAGTTAATTAATTGTTTCTCTTTAAGTACCAAAGGACAATTGCCTGATAAAAAGTGGGGAAAGTATAAAAGTTACGTTAGCTATGGTTTGCTGGGTATATCCTAGTCGGGCACTCTCAAGTAGATTACTCTTCGAGCTGCTTGGCATGTTTGCTGTAATTCTTGAATAATTGAGGAAATAAAAATATTTCAGTCTTAATGTGCGCATGACTAATGACGACGCTCCCTATATGTATATACATATACAATATATTGACTTGAGCAACAAATATGTCAATAAACTGAAAGGTGTATAAATATATGTTATTGTGATCGTATTTTGATAATCGCAGCTGTTGTCTAGAATAGATCGGAAAGACATTCGTCAATGATCTCTTCATGCAAAGCATTTTGATTTTTTGATTTTTTGCTCACTTGTGCGTTGTCTAAGCACTTAAGCGACAAGGCCGAGGCCTTCCTGGCCCAATGCAGTTGAACTGCAATTCGAGATGGAAATACAAGGTTGGAGCTCAGCAAACGCTGCCTACGTTTACACGGGCGGACATTTCATGAAAAGCAAAAGCAAAGTCAATCCCTATTTCGGCCTAGTCAATTCAATATTTTCTTTTGATACGAATACGATAATATCTTGGAGGATTTATAAACTGAAATAGCAAATTTTTAACTGTACCTTCAATCAGCGACTTTATCTGATAAAATAGCATTCACTTAATTAATCTAGGCGTAATACGAGTTTGATATATTAGATCATAGACCTAGAGTACTACTATTATGTGATAATAGTGTGTATGGCGAAGAGTTGCCCTTATTCGACTCAATCCTTCTCCCTGCTCACCTTAGCATATAGGGATCTACTTCTAGTAGGAGTAGTAACGGTACATTCTATGAGCAGGTGTTTATATTATATCAAATGATGTAGGAAGACTTTCATAATTCATTCCTAACTTTTTGCTTTCATTTTCCTATGCTTTTCATTCCTTTTCTATCTCTATCTCTCGCTCTAACTCAATTTCTCAAACTTTTCCTGTAGTACTGTATGTTTCTTTGGCTTTCTGCCGTCTATATTACATCTTTGACTTTAACTTTCTTTATCTGTATCTCTTGATCTAGCTGACTCGCTCGTTTCTTGTCTTTCTTATCTTCTTTCCCTCTCACTTCCGTCTCCTTCTGTCTCTATCTCTGTCTAATTGAATCTCTCTTTTTGTCCTTGTGCTCTCTTACTCTCTCTTGCCTTCTTTTTCTTTCTCGCCCTTTCTCTCTCTCTCTCTCTCTCTCTCTCTCTCTCTCTCTCTCTATTATCAGTTTCATTCTGTCGTTTTTATTTTCTTTCACCCTCGTCCCCTCTCTCATTCTCACTCTCTCTTTCTCTGCCTTATTCTCTCTCTTTTTCACTCTCTCCACTATTAACTTATGTTTTTTTGTTAATTTGATTCCTGTTTCTTGATCTTGCAAACGTGCGCCGTATGAACGCGTTGCGGAGCAGCTTTGGCCGGTTTGACGTTGACTGTTGCAAAACAATTTGCGTGCACAGAGCGTACACACACACACACACACACAAACTCACACGCGCAGACATGAGTGATCTGCGCTGGATCTGCTCAGCAGCATCGGCGTCTTCTACATTTTCGCCTTGGCGTTTGCCAGCGCCTTCTCCTGGTCTGCTGTTTAGTCCGTAGTCCGTTCGCTGTTGCTGCTGCTGTCGCCGCTGGCATCACAGCTGCTGCCGCTGCCGCTGTCGCTACCACTGCTGCTGCCGCTGCCGTCGCTGGCGATCTTCAGTAACTCGCACGCCGGTGAACGCTTCGCACTTGCCTTCACAATCCGCAATACGTTGAGCGAAATCTTTCCAGTGCGCGTTTTTCGCTGCGATTCGGCATTCTCCACATTTTCTTCAACTTTTTTTTTCTTGTGACCAAATTCCTGTGTCCCCCGGCTGGCCTCACGGTGCGTGCAGTATTTTGTTCCATGCATACAGCAGGCGGCAATTAAGCCCAAAAGTAAATGATGTGAAAAAGTGTCGCCAATGACGTCGCGCTCGCTACACACGCCCCCCACCCTCTCAGCTTCCCTACCCGACCGGCACACAGCTCACCCCACCTACACGCACACTAGTTCCCCGTTCCCCACACAAACACCTCTCACTCTCTTTCTCTCTCTCTCTCACTCACTGCCTGTGTTAGCCTGTGCACGTTGCCGTCTTTCATACAGCTTCGCTGTCGTGTGGAATTCATGAGTTGCTCTTGTTGTTGCTGTTGTTGTTGCTGAATATGTGAAAAATGTGTGCGACAAATGTTGCCGCCGTCGACCCGCGTCTGCAGCTCGTGAAAAAAAAAAAAACAAATAAAATAAAGAATAAAAAAAACTAAAGAAAGAAAATTGTTTCGTTTCGTTTCATTTCTTTTGTCATCTGAATTTGAATATAAATAAATATATATATTGCGGCGTCTGTCTATATGTCTGCTCCATAAATATGTGCTCAGCTAGACACAGCAGCAACAGCAACAACAACAACAACGAGAATAACAACCACAGCAATGACCATATTACGTATACGTAACATATTAAATGTATTTATGTATAGCTCTGCAAGTATAAATGTGTGCGTGTGTGTGTGTGCGGGTGTGTGTGTCATAAAACAGCCTAGATCTGTATATATGTATATATATATAACCCCGCTGTACATAGGACCAACACTTGCTATACATATGTGTGTGTATAGAAACTAATACATACATGTATATATGCATATGCACATACTTACATATATATGTGTAGATTTGACCCAGTGCAGCGCAGAGGAGTAAGTTAATGGATCGCCTGCATGGCCCACATCACGACGACGCACGGCAGCTTAAGCCAAGCGCCAAGGTAAGCAGCAAATGTTGCCAAAGCAATTGCCGCCACGCCTACATCCCTCTCTAGCAACGCGCTCACTGCCCCCATCGCCCATCGCGCCTACATCGAGTTGCTGTTGGCTTGAATTTCTTGCAATTGCAGCTGCTTTCTCCGTCACATTTTGCTTTCTTCTGCTGCGACTCCGTCTTCCTCTTCCTCACTTGATAAAAAAGCGCGAGACAAAAAATTCCGTATGTTTTTTTTTTTTTTTAAATATTATCTAAATATTTACATAGGTTAGCTAAATTCCAAGCGATTTACGATCCACAGACTGCCATATGCAAGAACTTTAATTTGTTTCTTTTTACCATTCTCTTTTTCTTTTGCTCTTCCGATTATTTTGTTCGTTCATAATTTCTATAATTTCGTAGTTGATTTTCGTACGTTTTTCTTTTTGATTCGCGATATTGCATGTTTTATGCTTTAATTAACAAATAAACAATTGTTTACTGAAGCGAACATTGCATATTAGACGCCGGCTTCGTAATTTCCATTTGCTTTATCTAAGATTTAATTGCTTTTCCGTTTATTGCGCATACGTCGTGTGGGCCGATGGAAATATTCAAAAATCTATGAAACTAAAAAAGTGAAAGAAAAAATCGAAAATATCAATTAAATTTATAAAACTCAAACATCAACAGCACAAATAAAATAAATACTCAGCATAATTTATGGGCGCGTAAACACTTGCCCGAGAGCATTTCGCCTTAAGCAAATCTAATCATCGCCGTAGTGCGGGTCCGTGACTTTGCCGTGATTCTGAAATCGTTAACCACTTAACCAACATGAACTAGAGGAATTTATTGTGAGCAGAAGTCGCAGAGGAGCAGATCGAATGGCTTCCATTGGATGGGATTAGATTATTAGATTTGGTGATGATTATATAAAATGATATGAAAAGAAGTGAATCGAATAATCAAATTACTACTCAAGCAAAAAGGTGAGGAATAGATTAAGAGTTGCGTTTTGAATAATGAAATCTAAGTGCATGGTTAGAGAGCAAACGCAGCAAACCCGATCAATTTGGATAGCTGAGAGCAAGCTAGGCATATCCATTAGAGAGCTGCATGGCAGCACTCATAACCTAGCAAAATTGAGTCCATTTGAATTGAGACTGAGTGAGTGAGTGAGGGAATACAAACTAGTTGATAGAATGTGAGTTCGTATGGACTCAATGCCTCATGTCTCACTCCATTAAGTAAAAAGGATGAGAATAAATAAGACGTAAATAGGAATACAACATTTAACCGAAGCATACAGGCGTCGAGGCACTTGAGTTTTTGCATGCATATATCTTCGTGTCAACACTTCGTATTTGCTCGGCTCCGTCGCTTGAGGGTTGAGGAGTGAAAAAAGCTAATGCCAAAATCAGTGCGCTGCGAGCGGTCAAGCAGAAAGCACGCATTTTAATATGAGGCCTGGTTGCGCACTTATTTTTTCTTATTTTCCTTCTTTCTCTCTGCTTTTTCCATTTAGAGAGTATATCGAACTTTTGAAAGGGTTTGCCTTGCTCATGCATGTTAGTGTTTTCATGTCATTATGTTATGTTTCGATCTATCCATAATCTTATTAAATTTTATATTAATTAATTATAATACAAAGTATCTAATTGAGCATTCAGAGAGAGTATTTTCTAAGGCTAGAAGCTTGATTACTGAAAAACGCTGTTTACTAGCCACGAATCCAGATCACATAAATAAAATTATGTTTCTCAATTCTAATATGAACTAAACAAATAAATATATTGTATTACAAAATTACATAGTCTTTCGGGTATGAAACCATTCGTACGCATAAAGAATGTGTTGTCGCTACGAAATTGCAACGCTAAATTTGCCGTGTGTCAGCCGTCTGGTTTGCACACACACAATTACATTGCCCTTCGTGTTTTCCTTTTTTTTTTTTTTCGTTGCTGGCAGCGCAGCAACTCATACACTCGGCAAAGCAACTCATATACTCAGACTCAAACTTATTTATTCTTTTTCGCTCAACACAATATTGTGCATCCAAGTCATATACGAGCGCACTCACACACTCATACAATTTTCGTTTTGCGCTCGGTGCCACTCATCTCAATATGAGCATTGTTAATTCGAAGCCGTTTTTTCGGCACTCATGCAGCTCTCTAATATCCATTCGGCATCCAGATATCGTCTGTCTGTCTAAAATTCCTAGAGATATGCAATTAAAGTCTTTGTATATATAAATTAATTAAATGAAACTAGTCCAATATATGTATCTATTTATATGTACATATAGATTAATTTCGTAATTTTTTGCAGAGATAAATGTAAAGAGAGAGGTGGTAGTTGGATTATAACAAAAATCGAAATGCTGTAAAATACACATGAATCCATATCTAAAATTTGTAGACTCTAGCTCTATATATGTAGAAGATTTAATATTTAGAGTGGATTTTCGGTAAGGCTTTTAATCGATAACAATAAAGGAAAGTAGCTATCGATATTTGGAAACAGACTTGATCTGTGCGACCAACACAAAAATTCCAAGTCTGCAACTCGTATAGCTTCTGAGATCGACTCGTTCAAACATACGGACAGATGGAGAGACAGGCAAACGGGCAGGGCTAAATTGACTCAGCCTTTATCAAGAATATGCAAATGGGTCTAATGGGATCTGTCACGTCTCCTTCTGCATGTTACATACATTTTACGCAACCCATTATACCCCGATTTCTCATTTTCAATGGGTTCAGGGTATAAGAGGTATGCGAAAAACGATTTCAATTTGTTTCTTCAATGCATAGTAAAAGCTCGAGTGGTTCGAGTAGCATCATGAGCCAACATTATAATGTGACAAGAGTCTAGCTGCCTTGCAAATATTAGTTTAAGCAATTCAGTTCAATCCCACTTAACCCAATAAAGTGGCTCAAATAACTGTTTACCACTTCAAGTGAAATTCGAAATGTGAACAACTTTGGCTAATGCCAATGCGAAATGCTGGAGTGCTGAAGCCACTTCAACAGTTGTCAACCTGACGTATTTTACCGTTACCCCTATCACCTGCCACCGGCCACCTGCCAGCTGTCACCTGCCTCTCGGCACTTGGCATTTGGCACACTTGCTTAGTGAGTCAAGCCTGTGAAATGTTTTTACCTGTTTCGCTTTTGTCTCAATCTGTTGAAAGACCCAAAATGATAAGCAATGAAATCGTGTGTCTGTGTGGATGTATGAGTGGGTATATAGTATCTGTGTGTGTCTTTTACAGTTATGTTTTTGCCACTTGTCATCATCGATTGCCACTTGCAGCCAATTAACGCTGAATATGCATAAGACTAACTTGGTAGCTTGGAGAGGGTTGCCTAAGGTTAAGGGTTTTGTGTGGCTGGGCTTGGGCTTGGGTTTGGGTTTGGGTTTGGGTTCGCGCCATATTGCGGCCGATTATTAAGCACGGACAGCGGCTGGCCTTGAGCGCAGCTTAAAATGCGCTAACAAGCGCGCGTGCTTGTCGCTCGTATTAAAGCAACCCTTCGGCACCCGCTGCCTCTACCTCTACCTCTACCTCTACCTTATTAGTCTCTCTGCCTGCAATTTGTTGCTCTCTGCTTGGCTGTTGGACATTGGACATGTGAGAGGCCTGTGCACTCATATTTTTGCTTGCGTTCTCTACCCCTTTCTCTCTCTCCCTCTCTCTCTATCTTTCTGTTTCTTTCTTTCCTCCCTTGTCGCTTTGTGAGCTTTCTTTCATTTCCGGCTAGGGGCCAAAGACAAGGCTTGAAAATTCAATTAGAAACTAAACGCAAAAAACAAACCATTGTCAACGATCATAGAGCCGCGTTAACAGACGCTCTCGGCCACCCCTCCCATAGGGCCCCACTCTGCCGCCTCTACCCAGTCGGCTCAATGGAATGACAAATGCTGTCGCACCTGCGGATTTTTTTTTTGTTTGCTGTCACATTTTAAAGAGGCGCGCGCCCGTACACATCGACGCGCTTTTCGCTCTATTGTTGTTGTTGCTGTTGTAATTCGCACTGTTTGTCGTTGTTGCTGCCATTGTAATTGCGGTGCAGGGCGAAGTTAGAAAACTACAAAGCTGGTGTCGGGAATTATGCACGCGGCGCCCGCTGTGCGCTCGCCAGCAGAGATGCGTCAGAAGAAGAAGAGGTAGACCAAACCAGGCCGAGGCCAGGTCCAAGCCCAGGCCAGGTCCAAGACTAGCCCAAAGCTGGCCACAGCCAGTTCCAAACGCAACTCAATTAGAATGCCAAGCTCTGTATAAAATATGCTAAAAGATGAAAAAATATTTAAAATTTCTTTTGTTGTTGTCGTTTCTTTTTTTGCATGTGTATAATTTGCTTTGTGTGTGTGTGTATCTGTATCTCTGTATCTGTATCTGTATCTCTCTGTGTGCGTGACTACTCAACCGACCAATCAACCGGCCAATCGCACGGCATCACCAACGACAGGCAAAAGCAGTTTGTCATGCAGGATAACTTTAAAATGATGTAAATATATCTATCAATTACTATATCACTAAGCATAGGCTCAAGTATCTGTAGCGTAGTTGGAGCTAGTTGGCTTCCAGAGAAACGTTATCCCTATGCTAGAAATATTTAAGCCATGCAAACTCTATGCTAGACATATCGTGGATTTGATGCCGCAAGTACTTTCGTTTCTTTTCGATAATCGATATCGATATGCATCCTCAGTTATTTAACAGCTGTGAAACTCTGTATAAAAGGAAATTCACTCAAATGGCGAATAATTATATAAATTATTCACTAATGCATTTAATATATAATTTTTTAAATATATATTTAAAATTTTCAAATCAATCGATATATGATTTCTTAATAAAAAACATTAAAAGCAATCGGTATCAATCATCAGCTTTATATAACAAACAGATCGTATAACAAATAATCTAAAGTAAATAACTTGACTAATCAGCGAGACAAATTGGCATTAAATGTCAGTCGATATTATTAATTATTATCAATACATTTACTAGTCAATCTATTAGTGCATAAGTAACATTTATTTGATTTATCGATCAATCAATTAATTAATTAATCAGACATGTATTTAAAAGATGAAACAAATCCTATTGATCAATTTAAAAAATTAAATTTATTTTAAATATAATTATTAAATTGGAGAAATTTTCTTTAATTGATCAAAATAATAGTAATAGATATAGTATAGTATAGTTATAGATATTTTGAGGTGTAATCCAAATATAATAATTTCATCAACTGACTTGAGAATATATTCTTTAGTAATTCGTGAAGGATTCATTTCAAGGAATGTCTTTAATCTACTATTTAATTTGAAAATCTAATTTATATATTCTTGACAAAGTAATGGCATTATTATACCAGAATCCTTCACGAGTTATTAAACAGTGAATTATACTCCATGTTCTCATCAGTTAATCTATCATTCAATCATTTTACTTTAATTGATATGGGAATTTTATAAATCAACAGCCAGTTATTAAATTAAATTTATTTTTTAAAAGACACTTTGCAAATATTATAGAATCCTAAACATGACAAATAACTTTAAAAGCTGAAATCAACTCAATCGTGATACTGAATATAAATAAATAATTTTATAACTTTTGCAATTAGAATTCTATTCTATTAAAAAGTATAATCTTAATACAATATAATAGCAATCTGAAATTCATGAAATGATCCTAATAAAGCTGTCGACGTTGTGCAGCACTGGCTCGCCTTGAGTACAGTTAACCGACGCAGTTAGTAACAGTTAGCTGTTGCCAATGCTTCACAATTAACTTCTGGCTATAGCTATATATACATATTTACACGTCTGATGTTGGGCTCGCTGTCAGAGTGTAGCATAATGAGTCGACCGCAGGGCTGAAGTTGGCAAGTCATGAAAATCACAGACGGAAATGTCAAGCGGCACGAGAGAATGCCATCAAGTGGTGTTGCAATGGGCCAATTGCCCCGAGCAAGCAAGCAACATTTGTCGCTTTCAGGGAAGGGGCAGGGGCAGGGGCTGACAGAGGGGAGGGCAGTGGGGACCCACAAATCAACTTTGTGAGTATTTGCCGAGGCGATGTCTTTGTTTTGGCTGTGCTAAACGCAAAATTTTTAATTGATTTGCTTGCGCTTAGTGTTCTTTGTGTTTGTGTTTGTTTTTGTTTTTGTTTTTGCCTTCACCGTGGCCATGACCAGCTGGCCGATAGACGAATGCCCCGCCCTTAACGCCCACATGGCCCTCGCGTTGCTGGCTTTATGGAGCACACGCGGACTCATGCAAGTGCGCTACGTACGTGTGCAAGTGTATGTGTATGTGTGTGTGTGTGTGTGTCGTTGTCGGGGCGGGGGGTTTCTGAAAGACGCCATCAATTTAGTTATTTTTAGCACGAAAATCGTTTTGCCATTGTATGCGCCTCAGACAAGAGCAGCAGGCGAGCAAGAGCGAGAGAGAGAGAGAGAGAGAGTGGGCGACAGAGGTGAAAGGATGAGGAGGAAGAGGCCGGAGGGGACAGCAGCAGAAAGCGAGCTGCTGCTGTTTGCTTTTGTCAAATGCAAAGCGTCTTCGTCAGCTGCAGTTGGAGATTGCCCAGAAGCAGCCTCCCAGCGGTTGTCTAAGAGGCGTGGCGGGGAGCATGTAAACTAAGAGAAAGAGTGAGAGAGAGAGAGAGAGGGAGAGGGGAAGAGAGCCTCTCTGCCGATCCATTACAATGAACGGGTGGGTGCTGAGAATTTATTTGTTTGTTTGTCTGACATTTGCTCTGTCGCCGCTGAGCATTGGGTAGTGAGGGGTGAGGGTGAGGGCCGGGGGGAAGGGTGTAGGTTGGATGTGAGGTATGTAGCTCCACCAATTCATTTGTCCCATTTGCTGCTGTGGCAACGCTGACAAACAAAAATTTGATCAATATTTCTGTTGCCTCTCACACACACATACTCTCTATCTCTCTCTCTTTCTCTTTCTCTCACTCTGTCTCTCTCTCTCTTTTGCTCTTTCGCTCTGGCGCTCGCTCTTGTTGGAGTCAAAGTCAGTTTATTCCACGTGCCGTGACTGCTACCAGCCTGCTTATTAGCCATGAAGGTTGCCGCAAAAACGCAAAGCGAACCAACAACAACAATAACAATAACAACAACAACAACAAAAGCAACAGCAGCAACAGCCTGGCAAAAAAGAATCGCATAATAAAACAAGTGGAAAAGCTCTAGTCGAGACTGCTCGACTAGGAGATCCCCTGAATCCTATGAGCAACTGATATCTCGATAATTCTTCAAAACTTTTTTGCTTAGACAGGACACAACACCTGCACACACACACACACACCTCAGCTACTGTGTGGGCTTATTTTGGGAACCTTTTTGCCTAATCGCTTTTCCTGCCGACTTCATCTTCATAAAAGGAGATCAGGAATACAACTGCCAGCTACATGAATATTAACAAGCCCAGTATACCCTAGTTTCCCATTTTCAATGGCCTCAGGGTATACAAAATATATATAGATATATATACATATATATAAGCGTATGAAAATCAACTAAAATGGAAAACTCTTTGCTATGACACTGTCAATTTGCTTTGACAGGCAGCCAGGCAGCCAGGCAGGCGGGCAAAACAATATGGAGAATGCACACAGAAGTGCTTTGCATATTTGTTATGATCCAAACACGCTCTCAGTCATACTTCCTCATACTAATGCCCCACTCTGCGCGCCCCTCCGGCGCGCCACGTTGCGTATGCGTCACGACAATTCAACAAATTGCGCATGCGACGCGTTGGCCATGCCAAGCATCAAGCATTAACAATATTTGCGTTGGCTACGTCTTCTTCTTCTGGCTGGCATTGTGTGTGGTCAAAATAAAAGGCAGGAAGTCCTTAACATATACAGATATATATTTATCGGGCATACAACTTGCTGAAAGTTATGTTAGGTTTCCTATGAACATCTGAGATATATCTGAGCTTCATTAGACATTTTGCACGACCAACTGCATAATACTCGGTCACGCTTGCAAAACAGTTAAATTACTTTTGATACTTATCTTTTACTTAACTGAAGCTCTTTTCTACATTTTATATTGTTATATACATAATATAGCTGATCAATGGTAGTTGATTAGTTTTTACCGTATTGCCTAGATTTCAATTTTGGGTGGATTTATTAATTTTCGGGGGACTCTACAATAACGTAATTGTCCAATTTCTGGATTCAAGACCAAACATAATAGGTGCTAGAGATTTAAAATAAGCTGTAGTTCGCTCCATTTGCATCTGTACGTCATTTTTATAAATATTAAAAGATTTAACTACGAAATTTACATATATTTTATATATGTTTCTCGGGCATATCCTGTTTTTTCGATAGATCATCTCGTCTTCTAATGATCGATTCAGCTTGGAAGAAATCTATAATGCTTTCTGAATGTTTTCAGCTTTACAGCCCCCTTTGGGCCTTACAGCTCCCTACGGAATTGTATATGGAGCAGTTAATTTCTAATGCATAGTGAATGAAAATATAAATACAGGAATAAACTTGCAAATCCATCAGGCTTAGGATTGTCAACTGGTTATAGGTTGACAAGAATTGAGCTTTAATTTATAATAGATGTTATAGATGTCTCGATAATCAGATACCATAACTAAAACAAGATTTGAGATGTAATCAGTCCTCGTTAATTGTGATACATTAGGGAAATTCTAGGAATTGGTTTATACACGACCTGCCTATAGCTGAATATTGTTGTATAACCGACAAACATGTGTCAAGGTGTCTCTCATTTGATTAGAAAATATCGTAGGCATTTGAATAGCATATCTCAAATTTGAGCTACTTTAATATTGCAATCCATATTTCATATTTGTCATAATTGAAAGCCATTGGCTGTCGCAGCTCGGCAGTGCATGCTGTAAGAAATATGCGGGTCTACTACATATATGCATATGGAGGTTAAATGTGACCGACAGCAACAGCAGCAACAAC
The DNA here is from genome assembly GCF_054131065.1 of Drosophila arizonae. Taxonomy (NCBI): domain Eukaryota; kingdom Metazoa; phylum Arthropoda; class Insecta; order Diptera; family Drosophilidae; genus Drosophila; species Drosophila arizonae. The sequence continues at coordinate 27,331,777 of NC_142927.1, forward strand.
AGCAGCAGCAGCAGCAGCAACAGCAGCTGCAGCAGCAGATATTGTTGTTGACAATGTTGCAGATGTTGCTGATTTGACCTGCAGGAGCAGCAGTTGAATAAACGACTGCTTTATGGCAACGGCAGCAGCTGCTACACACACACACACACACACACACACACACACACACACACACACACACACACACACACACACACACACACATTTTTAGTATTAACTGTTACGAAATCAACAAAAAAATAATATTTATATATGTATCTCTGTGAGTGTGTGTGTGTGTGTCTGTGTCTAGGAGGTGGTCTGAAAAGGGGAAAAAAGAGCAACTGCTGAGGACGAGGCGAACAACAACTATGAATAAGGCAGGCGGAACAGCCGCACGATTCGCAAAATCCGAATTGAAATGTTGCCGCCTCGGCTAGCAGCAGCAGTAGCAGCAACAGCAGCAACAGCAACAACAACAACAACATGTTAAACTAACAGGAACAACAACAACAACAGCAACTATAATACATTAGTTACAGTCACAGCTTTGTCAGAGTTCACGAGTTGCCAGCCGATGAGCAGCCGAGTTGAGTTAAAGTCAAGCATGTGTGTGTAACTGTGTACGAGTGTGTGTGTGTGTGTGTGCACGTATGTGTATGTGTGCATTGCTGCTACTCATGCTGCAGCGCGGCATTTAGTTAAGTTAGCCATGAAGTGAACTCAACTGAACCGAAACACTCCCGAAATTGAGCCCGAGCACGACAACAACTACAGCTATATATATGTATATATGTACATAGTGTGTGTGTGTGTGTGTGTGTGTGTGTGCTTCAAGTGGTTTGTCTGCGCTCTGCTTTTGGCTTAGATTTCTGGCCAATTGTTTGGCATTTTTTGAAGAAGTCACAACGCGCTGGCAGACAGCGCGAGTCTGGCCCCCAGTTCCTGTTAGCCAGCTCGTCGGCCCAGTTAACAACACACACACACATATTTACACGCAGCTAACAGCGCGAATGACTTCGTGCGTGTGCGTGTGCATGAGTTTCGCTAGTGACTTGCTCGCTCGCTCTCTCTCTCTCTCTCTGTCCTGCTCGCTCGCTCTCGCAGTCAGCTCGCTGCTGCTGCGGCTGTTGGCGCTGCGGCATTGTCAACAACGCGCCGCAGAGTTCATACAATTGTGGCACGCGGCCCGTTAAGCACGTGGCTCTGACTGATAACAGCAGCGGCCCAGTCTGAGGCTAGCGAGCGACTCTCTCTGGCTCACAGTGTGTATGTGAGCGTGTGTGTGTGTGTTAGTGTATGTGTGCATGCGTGTGACATTCATTGCAGCTCTAAGTGCCGCGCGCTAATTCAAACTTCAAATTTCGTTTGTTTTTTTTTTTTAATTTTTTTTTTTTTTATCCTCAACGCACTGACCAACACTGTGATAAACAAGTGGCCTATCGAACGAAAACCTTTCCTCATGTGTGTGTTTTTTTTTTGCTTTCTTCTCATGTGCAACAGTGCAAAACGCAGTGAAAAGTAGATGAAAACTCATGTGTTTCAACTGTGCTCAACAAAATATACAAAAGAAAATAGAAATAAATTAAATAAATTAAAGAGAAATAAATTAAATGTTATGTAATGAAAATACAATTAGTTAAAACTGTTAATAAAACAATGAAAATGAAATTAAATAAAAGTTAATAATAATTGGCAAAAATAAAAGATAATATTAAAGATAAGATTAAAGTTTTAATAACTCAAATTTATTAAACTCTCTTAAATATAAATATTATAAAATATAATAATAAAATGACATAAATATTAAATCACAAATTTTTTTTTTTTAATAATTGCAATATTTCAAGCATTTATTAATTATCGCAAATGCAAAAGAGTATATTTTTTTATGTAAAAAAGCATTCTAAAATAATGTAAAAATTTATAATAAAAATATATTTAAACAAGTAAATAAATAATTAAACCAATACAACTAAAAAGAAAAAACTTTCAAACTAAATGCAATACTCAAATAATAAATAATAAACAAAGCTAAATAAATTTGTTAAATAATGAAATTTTAAAAATATTAATAATACCAAACTCCAAAACTCTAAATTTTTAATGCACAACATACTGATCAAACTTTAATACTAAATAAATGCAAACATAGCCACAAAGAATTTATTTTCAACATTTAAATATTAATAACAACATAAACAGTTTATGTATAAAAAAAAAATATTTTTTAACCACTTATAAACATAAATAAAAGTGAAAAGTTCAAAATTTTGCATCAATTGGTTTCAACAAACGCGCAACAATGAGTGCAAGCAACGGCAACAACAACAGCAACAACAACAGCAACAACAACAGCAACAGCAATGGCAATAGCAATGGGAATGGCCATGAGCGAGAGCAGCAGCCACAGCCACAGCCACGAGCACGAGCAACAGCAACAGCAACAGCAGCAACTGCAACTACTGCCAGCAACACGCGTCAATTTGTGGATATTGCAACAGCAACAACAATAACGACATCAACGTCTGTCATGCCGCGACCTGCCACAGCGCCGGAGCGTGGCAGACGCACCAGCAGCAGCAACAACAACAACATCAACAATAACAATGACAGCAACAACATCAGCTTGCCAGCCAGCAGCAACAGCAACAGCAACAACAATCAAAAGCAACAGCATCAGGCCAGCAACAACAATCACAACAACAGCGAGAGCAGCAACAGCAGCAGCTTGATGGTCAGCGGCATCAGCAACAACAACACGGCAGCAACAATATCGCACAGCAGCAACACGAACAGCAGCAGCAACAGCAACAACAATCACATCTATGTGAATCCGCATAGCTATGACAGCAACAGCACCACCGGCAGCGGCAACATCAGCGGCTCGACGGCAATCATGCTGCCGCTGCCGCTGACGCTGCAGCTGCTGCCCGACCAGAGCAATCCGAGCAGCAGCAGCAACGGCCTCAGCCTGGGCGCCATCAGTCGGCCGGGAACAACGACAACGCTCAGCACCCTGAATACATATCTGTTTCCGTGTGGGGCCGACTCGGCGGGCACCATCGGCGGCGGCACCTTCAACGGCAGCGCCAGCTGCGATCTGGACAGCAACTTCAGCCAAATGGTGGCTGGCGGCAGCGAGGCGGGCAGCTCCACGGCGCACAGTCCCTGCCCCATGGCATTTGCGGCGGGTGGTGCAGCGGCCGGCGGCGGCGCGGCCGGAGCGGCGGGTGGTGCGCTGGGAGTGGCTGTCAACTTTGGTGGCTTCATCAATAAGCGGCGCATACGCAAGCTGTTTGGCGTCGGCGGCTCAGCGAGCGGAGATGGCTTTGGACCGTACGGCTCCGCGTTGCGGCGCCGCAGTTCGCAGCTGGTGCAGTTCCACAAGAAGAAGCAGCAGATGGAGCAGCTCGAGCAGCAGCAGCGCATTGCCACGGTGGCCTCGGCGAACGCGGCGTTTCTGGAGAAGCGCGAACAGCAACAGTTGCAGCTGCAGCAGCAGCAACAGCAGCTACAGCTGCAGCAGCAGCAGCAACAGCCAGCGATTTTGCTGCTGCAGCCGCAGCCCGAGAAGAAGAAGAAGAAGCCGCCAGGACCGCCCCCACAGGTGCGCCAGCAGGCATCGCGCACCATGGACGATCCGCTAATGAATCGGCCGCGCAAGAGCACGCCGGCATCTGGCAAGAAGAAGGACAAGGACAAGGAGAAGGACTTCTACAAGGACTATGGCTATGAGAAGTACCCAAAACACAGCACAAATTATTCAAAACCAATCAAAATAATCAAGCAACACCTGCTACAAAAGCAAATGATGAAAATCCACCTGCTAAACTAGCTTAAAAAATATTTATATTTAATGTTTTTGCCTTAAGTTATATCTCTTAAGTTGCTCTCTCTCGCTCTTTATGTCTCTTTATATTTTTATCTATCTCTCTCTCTCTCTCTTTGTTGGCTTTGTTAGTTGGCAACAATTTGAATAAATGATTATCTAAAGCATATCAAAGTTTGCAGTTTTCTTTGGCTTCAATTATTTTCGTTTATTCCTTTGTAAACATCCACTGCGGCTTCAGCTTCAGCTCAGCTCAAACACATAATTAGTGAATATATACATATACATATATGTATATATAGTAGCATATCATCATTATCACCAACAAGTAGCCTTTGCACAGCTTCTATATTAATACAAAGTTTGGCTTTACAAATAAATAAAAATATATACTAAATAATACATATGCTTGCTTTGCAATTAAGTTTTAACATCTAAGCTGATTCTGATATTATTAAATATAAATATATTACATATATGATGACAGTCTGAAGGAACAGTGAGAATATCTCTGTGAGTGGAATGGAATTAAACTGGGAACTGTCTCATATATTGGGTTTATCTACCTAGATATACAATGTCTTGTATACCTAAAATTACCAGCTATTGGAGGAACTATTTTGTCTATAATTGTATCCATCTGAAGACTCATTTTATATTTCTATTGACTGTAATCTGAATTAATTCTGTTATCGGTTCTTGAATTATACATATTTTTACCTTTAACAATATTATCGCAATGCAATACAGTCCATAAAAAATGCGATTTTAGAAACTGATGAGAGGATTAGGTTGAGTCTTGTATGCTTGGAGGTGTATATTTTTTTGTCATTTAAAGGAATCAGGAACTCTCCTCTCCATAAATTGCAGCTTGAGTTAGTATACAGCTAGTTAATATCAATGTCAGGCTTGAATATACTTGTGCTATGAATTGATCACGATGAGATGGGACTTGCAAACTGACTTGAATAATATTAAAGGTCGTGATGTTCTATTATGTATAAGTATTGTATAACTACAATATTATTGCATGCTCTCAGAGTATCTTTTCTACGTTTTCCAACTCGTGACTCTCTCAGACTGTGATGAGTAGTGCTGCAGTGGTATTAATGTAAGGCTGAGAGCCTCTACAAATGATATGGGCGTTGTTAATAGGTGTTCTGAGTTAGAGCGAGATAGCTAGAGAGGCCATTCGTAGAGGATTGGCATAGTCTCAGTGAACGTAGAGTAGGTGACTGGAAATTAACATTTTGCAGGATCACAATGGGAAAGAGATAGTGATTTAACAATTATTATATGATAAATTAGATGGTTGTCCATATTCGACGCCCTACAGGGCTGTCTATATTCAATGGAATTTCTTTATTTTAATCAAAGAAAAACAAAATTTTTGTATGACTATAATATTGGATTTATTTGGTGCAAGTAAATTTGTTGAATATGATATCTCTCAAATGGCTGCATTGAGCCGGTACGGCGTATTGTTCCCGTCTGTGTCAAATGATATAGGGTTGCCAGATAGGTGCGTCGAAGTCATTCCCTGTTTTTCTTGACTGCTCATATAGTACAGATTAGATATATCATACATAATGCCTTGGCTCATTTCAAGTTTTTTAACCTTTGCAGACGTTAAATTCAATCACAACTTTTTCTTCTATGATTTGCCGCAACAACTGAAAGATTTTGATGATTTGGTGTAGGTGCTGTGTTTAATTGCTTATGTGATGTCATAGATTTAATCTACTTGAATCGGTTGTGAACTATAAACTAATGAAGTTTATGACATCTGTGATTTATAGCCCAATTCATTTATAGCACGAGGCAAATCAAAAAAGATGCTTGCTTATCAAAAGGAAACTTCATGCTCTGCTAGCTAACCAAATAAGAATTGGTATGACAGGCTTAAGATTGTTCAGCTCTGGCTGCACTGATTGCTTTTGCAGCTGCACAGCGGGGCGTATGCGTAATGTCAGCAAACTGCAGGCGCAACGGGTTCAACAAATCCGAGTCGAGTCGAGTCATTGCCCTGCCGCATGGAGACAACGACTTCACAATGGCTGGCAACTTCCGCCTAGCCAGTCGAGCGCTCTTCTTCTGCCTTTCACTGCCTCTGGCTCTGGCTGTTCTTCTTCTTATTGTTATTTTTTTAAAACACATTTTTGCCAGACGGCGCCGTCGGTGTCGCCATTGTCGCAGCCAAAAGTCGCAGAAAGTCACAAAAACTCGCAAATATCTGATTCCATTGCCAGAGCCGAGTTAGCAGCACAAATACAACGAATGTGCGTAGTCATCTGTGCGACTAACTGGAGCCGGCATAATTCAGCACTCACACCCATACATACATATAAATATATACACACAACTCACACATCTACAGCAATTGCCTAATAGCAAATGCTTCATTACGTATACGCCGTGTTGCATAAGACGAATTATTGTAATTAATATGCATAAGTATACATGTGTGTGTGTCTGTGTGTGTGTGTGCGTGTGTGTGTGCGTGAGTAGGTGCACGCACATATGAGCACGTGCTTAAGTGTTTTCACACATGAGTTCAAGGTCAACGTCAAGGGCTCTCCCCCTAATGCAAAATTCAATGTCGCGAAAGTGTTTCACTTCACGAATTTCGGCTGATTAGCAAATTAATTCCGCTTTTGTTTAGTTTAATTTGAGTGTGGAAATTCAAATGCTTAAGAGCTCCTTGAACTTCTAAGTGAAGCACTCCAATTAGGCAAATATTTGTGCTTAAGTAGATGTTTAGAGATAACTATGGAACTATGGTTGGGTGTACTCGTTTAACAGATACCCTGAATTCTGTGCACACATACACACATACACACATACACACACACACACTTAAGCAAACACCTTATGCTGCTGCTGGTCTGCTCTTTGCCAAATTGGTTATTCAAGCAATTTTCTTTAAGATTTACTCTTAATATCTTAATGGAATTCCAAACATAAAAAACAAATCTGAATTGTAAGCTATTTTTGAATTTTTTCTTAAATAGCTGCTGTGAGAGGGCCAGTACAACATATCCGCAAACAATTCGAGGCAGCGTTTTGCCACACGAAGCTTTATGGTCGATGGGCTTGCTTGGTTTCATGGCTTTCAACCAATTCATAGCAACGATAAAAAGCAAATGGACTGAGTTATCGTAAAACTCGTGCTGCGCATTGTCTGACATTGTCTTTAACCTTTGTATTTGACGAGAGAGATATAGGGCATACGGGCAGACAGACAGGCAGACATGCTGCGATTGACTCAGCTCATTCAGCTGATTGGGAATGTGTATATATGAATCTATATTTCTATCTCTATATTTGTATCTCCTATATTTGTATATCCTTCTACTTGACCTAAATTCTTTTCTTACTTTAATAACACATAGCTCTTACATTTTCAATAGATTAATTAGTTATCTGTTATATAGCAAATTGTTTTACCAATACAGCCGAGTCTCTATAAGTCGAAATGGCAGGGAAATCATTTTTTTGTTTCTCGATTTACACAGATAAAAAAAACTATCGAGAGTTGTAGAGGGCGAATTTTTTGAAGGGAATATATTTTTTTTGATACAAGTTATCGAGACTAAACTGTAGCTAGTCACATTAATTTCATATATGTATATACATATAATGATGGGGCTCCCTTGGAGCAACAACACAATTTGATTCGTCTAAAATAAGAGTTTTTTTTTTATTACAATTAAAAGATAGTTACACTTGGTTACTAACCTAAAATAAGAGAATCAACAATTAAATGTTCATGCTCATATTCTTTATTCAGTTGAGACTTCAATTAATGCTTAACTTGTATGAGATAATAATTATTTAACAAAAAATTAATTTTATAATATTTGATATAATATAATATTCATTTAATTTTTTATTGAACTTCACTTTGTTAACTCTCTCTTGTTATACAATAGTATTGTTGCTACCCAGCTGATCTTATTCGATAGGTTATTTGCATACATCGATATGTGGCTCACATATGCATGTACATATGTAAAGTTCACCAACATATGATCAGTGAACTACATGTACACAAAGCTTACATATATATTAAGCTAGCCATAAATTTTTAGATTACAAATTTTTCTTTATAAGCTAAAATGAGTTTGATAGTCCGAAATTTCCCTCATCTGTATCTTTTTTAATCATCTATCTATTGATATGCGAAGAGCCACTATCGCAATTGTAATCTTTTTTGAATATCTGAATTGGTCTAATTTAGGGACAACTATTTGAGCTGTTTGACATCCTGACAGCAACAAGAGCTAATTCGATTTCCTTCAATCTACGCCAGGCAGTGCAGCCTTGTATATCTTGAACAGTTTCCATATGCAAATCGATATTTATATTTGACGACAGCTATGATTTCTGTTAGTCTGTTTCCATGCGATTTAAAAGCCATTGCCAAATCTATTTATTTTCAATTTATTATCATTGACATTGAAATATGTATATATTTCAGCCGTCAAAGGAGCATGGGATATAAGTTAATCTATTTGAATAGATAATTCATGTGTCTATCTAATCTATCTAATCTGTTTAATTTTGCTTAACAAATATAACTTGACTAAAATGGCGATCATTTTTTCAATGACTGAGATTTGATATATCATATAAATATTTTAATTATAACGTAGCAGCAAAGCGCGACCATTTCTATTTCAATTCCTTATAAAATAAGAACATTCTTATGCATAATCTACCATTTGCCTCTAAAAATATCCTTTTCCTATTGCCATCGTCTCCCATGAAGTGTAATTGGAATTTGGGACACACGCAACTCTCTCACGTCGCTCTACTCTATTTTGAGGAGGGTCTGTAGTCCTTGAAGATGAAGGCGTCGCCACAGCAGTTAAAATGACGGACTGAGATGTTTCTTAATGCCATGTTCAGGCATGAACAGGCATGATTCAATAATGACTCAATTTAAACAGCTTCACAACACTGTGAATACTTTAACATCTTTTAATCACCGGTGCGAACATCTATACTCGTACTCTATCACAGTTCTTCTCAAACTTTCTTCTTCTTGAACTGGTGTTGACACTCTGCTGAGATTGTGTAACCAGGATGCAGCATCGCGCGACAAAGCTTGTCAACTTTACATGCAATATATGGATACCTTAACAATTCTCATTTTAGTGTTATCGATTAAAATCCTAATCGAACATAATTTATATGACTATCGTTCTTCTTTAGAGTTAGACTCATCATATTTAAAGCATATATTTACATATATTTTATACAGTCTGGATTATTGTGAAGATCAAGTCTTCCCTTTTTCAAATATTAGAGACTTGTAGTTTGGAAAATATACACATATAAATGTCATTATTCCATTCGAAAAGTTTGATTACGAAACTTCATCTACAAAATAAGATAATGATGATAATTATGATACCATAAATTATGATTCCAAGCGCAGGCGCTGCGTCATCTGCGCAGTTAGCAGAGCGCGTACACATGTGTACATTGCATGACTTGTGGGGTTTCCAGAGTCCAATATGTACAGCCCTGAATGCAGAGAAGAAACGTAGAATTATAGCTGTACATCAAAGGGTTCAGAGGGTCTCGAGCAGTCTAGAGCAGAGCACTCTTCATATTAAAGAGTTTTATTTTACAATCTCTAATTAAATTTCTGTCGAGTTTTGTCTCGATTTTAACACATTTATCGGAAATAGTTGAGGATATACATTCTTGTGTTCAAAAAAAAAAAAAAAAAAAAAAACAAAAAAAAAAACAAAACAAAAAAAAAATGTACAAGGAAATTTGCAGTTTATATTCGAGGTCCAATGAAGTTGTTTATTCCTTCCATATAGTTCGTGATATTTATAAGAAAATAAACTTCGATTTAGCTTAACCCTAAAGAGCTTACGCCACCCCTCGACTATATGATTTTTCCCCCTTCAATTTTACTTCAAAGTCTTTCCTTTTGCTCTACTTTTACGACGATTTGTCTCTCATAGCCTTGCAGCTCGTGGGGCTAATCAATTTTTATTGAAATAATAATCAATTTAGAGTTTCCATTTTCGATTTTCGATTCTGGCTGATTTGAGTGCCTTGAGCATTGATTGTTTATTTTCTTTAGCGGCTTCTCTGCCCCTCTGCCGCCGCTTCAATTCGATTTTCGCATTGAGTGGAATGGTTAGCCTCAGTTTAGCCTCTGAATGCCATTTTCTTGGTCATGTACATATTTCTATTTTATTTTTTATTATATACATGTATATGTATTTTTTTCTTTTATAATACTATGTTTCGTATTTATGTAATGTGTCACACAACAGCAATAACAACAACAACAGCAACAAACGACAACCAGCGAAAGCTATAAAAAAATATTGCGAGAAAATTGCTCTAATGTGCCTTGCGTGTGTGTCTGTGTGTGTGTTGTGTTTCGCGTGTGTTGTTTGCCCTTTGCTTTGTTGTTATTTTGTTATTTTTGTAAGTGTTGTTGCCTTGTGTGTTGCTTTTGTTTTTGTTTTCTTTTTTTTTTCGCGCGCGTTTCTTAGCTGCTTCCGCTGCCGCCATTTCATTTGGCCAACCAAAATTTATGTCAATGCCACTCAGCAGCGGCAGCGGCAACAACAATAGCCGGCTAACAACAATAACTAAAATAATATCACGTGTGCTGCAGGTGTGTGTGTGTGTGTGCAGACATGCAAAAGTCAGCCCGTACTCCCGACTCCCTTGCTTCGCGCCTGGCAAACATTACTCCGCAGTTTCTGTTAATTGGCAACGCCAACACAGCCAGCCACGCCCATACGCCCACACACACATTCAGGGAAGTTGTGTTGTAGTTGCTGCTGACCCCCGTCAACTTTAGACGACAAAAAAAAAAAACAAGCAGAAGCTGAAGAGAAAGAGAGAGAGAGAGAAGAACATGGGACGCGACTTTTAGCCGCCATTTGAATTGCCCGGCAACTCGAGCGCCCTCAGCGACCTCGCCCAGTATTGTTGTGTTATTGTGGGCGTGGGGTGGGTCGAGCTGAGGGCAGGGAGCTGGCGGGGGCATCGGTTGCTATGGGGCGGGGCCGTCGGAGGGCTGGGCAGACGGGCAACATGGAACAAGTGCCCTTGATTTGTGTGCACGGCATGTGGCGGCGCGTTGACTATTTGCATTGCATGTCAGCGGCGCAGCGTGTGTGTGTGTGAATATGACTGTATGTGTGTGTGTGTGTGTGAGTATGTCCAATAATTTCGTAACATGGCCTTTGTGGCGATCTTTGTGGCGCGATAAGCAAAACTGAAAAAAAACACACAATCCAAGCTGTTTAAATGAAGTGTTGAAATGACCGACTATCGCATGCCCTATAAGACATATTGACATTCGAAATCCATATACTCATATATACTTATCAACCATCCACCATCTTTCTGCCCTAAGTTCTATATACCCTCATGTCTCAAGTCACATGGACTCCCCTCGATTACAGGGTATTTAGAGTGAAATAATACATTTCAATGCCCCAGTCGCAACTTAATTTTGCACTTTGGAGCTGAAGCTAATTACAAGTGGGTTCTGGGGCGGGGGCGTGGCATTCGACCCTATATTGCTTTGCCCGAGTCCTTTGACGAGGTCACTAGGCAAATGGATTTCTCCAGCTCTTCTTCTTCTCCTTCTGGGCTTGCCATATCTGCGTGGGTCGACTTGGCTTGACTCGACTTGACTTGGCTTGGCTTGGCTTGACTTGGCTTGGGTAGCAACTGCATGGGGCACACAGTTGGCAGCTGCATTTGCATTTTTCAACGCCTCGGCGCTTCATCTATAAAACACTATCCAACACAAATGCAGTCGAATATTGTTTGTTTTTACCAGAACTAAAATGTGACTAAAACGACAAATTGTGGAAGTTGCCATTGTTTTTCTTTTTATACCCTGAACCCATTGAAAATGGGAAATCAGGGTATAATGGTTTTGTTGAAATGTATGTAACAGGCAGAAGGAGGCGTGGCAGACCCCACAAAGTATATATATTCTTGATCAGGGTGACGAGCTGAGTTGATTTGGCCCTGTCCGTCTGTCTGTCTGTCCGTCTGTCCGTCTGTCCGTCTGTCCGTCTGTCCGTATGTTTGAACGCGTCGATTTCCGAAGATATAAGAGCTAGAGACTTCAAATTTTTTGTAAAATGTTCGTAATTACAGCGCGGATATCGAGTTTATCATTAAAATTCGATAACTCATCCCGATCTTTTTTTATCGATGAAAAACCTTATCGAAAACCAGTTATAAAATTATATCTTCTACACCTTTATTGCTAGAGTCTCCAAATTTTTAATGTATGCTTATATGCAATTTATACAATTTCGGTTTTTGTTAAAATTTACCCCCCACCTCTAAATTCACCCCCTCACCCTCACTTTTGTAAAACGCGTATTTCAAATACTAGAGACTTGTGCTTTGGCAATTACATGCATATTCATGTTATAATCATAATCTGAAAGTTTCATGAAGATCGTACGTCCACAAAAAAAGTTATTAAACAATTAAGTTCTCATAGTAAGCGCACACTGCAGCCCATGCGTGTTTATGCGTGGGTGCTTGTATGTGTATGTGTTTGTGTATGTGTGTGTGTTTCTTGTGTAAGCTGAAAGACGCGAAAAATTATTGAAATAGCTAGCACTCCAAGGGTTCAGGGGATCTCGTAGTCGAGCAGTCTCGACTAGAGCTTTCTTACTTGTTTTATGCTCGCTTACCAAGTGAATGGAGTATATTGGTTTTGTGTCTACTGGAATGAAAAAGTTGAGATCAGCTGTGTAACTATTTAACTGCTCTACAGATGCACTAAGTGACTCACCCATCGGCACTTGGGCCCTTCCCAAATATTACCTATGAAAGAATATTAGATAGCCGGCTTTGTGCAAATTTATGTTGTATTTTTTATGAAACAATTTGTATATGTATTTGCTTCATATATTAAATTAATAATAATATTAATATTATTAATTAAATATATATGTATATTAATAAAATATAATATTATTAATATACATTATTACTATTAAAAGTCAAAGTCGAGTCGAGTGGTTCCATGAACCACTGTAATCAATATACGTATACATATGCACTAATTACACTGGCCTACAAACAAAATGGGCATTTAATTTTTGTGGAATTGATTAAAGTTAGTTTTGTCGAGTGATTACTGTACTGCTCTATTGCTATAAATATATGCAAATTTATTCACATTCGCCTATAAATTTCGAATTTACATACAGACAATATGTGTATATTTTTACATTGAAGGCGGTGTAGTCCACCGTATTGGCTGAGCATATGTATAAGTGCACATCAATTACACACGCCTACAAGTTATAGTTTTATGTTGTTTGTATAAGTTTTTTGTTTGTTTTGTTTAACTTGTGAGACTTCGTCTTTGAATAAGTATGCGTCATCATTGAATTACTAGTATGTTTTACTACTTTTTTTTATATGCTTACATATTTATTCAACACTCGTCTACAAACTAAAAATTTATAGAAATTATTGTTGAATTTCGGACAGTTTGTTTTGACGTGTGTTTGTTTCCACACTCGCCTACAAACTCGAGTTTAATAATATTTTTTATTTACATATACATATACATATACATATGTTTGTTGTGTAGTGTAACTATTATTTTCTGAGAAAATGTTTCTCATTATTCTATATTTATATGTGTGTATCATTTTTATTACACTCGCCTCTCAATTAAAGTTTTCTTTTTTGTTGAATTTGTGAAAATTCGTATTGTGTGCATAGTATTTACACTATACTCCTAGTCATATACATGTATATATGTATATTTATTTACACTCGGCTACAAACAATATATTTTAATATACTTTTTGGGCAGTTCTTTAGTTTGTGTAACTACTGTATTTTTATAGTACTATCCATATTGGTATATATTTAATTACACTCGCCTACAAACCTAAGTGTAATATGTATGTTTGTATATGTAGATCCTCAATAGGAATTGGAGGGGATAGTAGTGTTGTAAACTATCGATACCTATGTATAAAACTATCGATACTTAACTACAGTCCCCTCGATGCTCTACTCATTATGAAAAAAAAAAAAAAAAAAAACAAAAAACCAATTCCATTGAACTGGAAAAGCAAAGCGAATACTTAAACAGTCTACAAAATTAGTACAAAATTGTAATAGAGCCTTTTTTAAATTCTAAATATTCACCTTGTTGGGTGACTACTGTACATATAGTGTATAGTATATCAATTACACTCGTCTGCAAGTTAAAGTTTCATACTATGAATTGTTCAACATAAAATTGACTTTTGGTATTTTCTGCTCATGCACATACACATATGCATTTATATATGTACATATATATATATGTACATATATATAGATATCTAATGTTGCCTTGATTCATTCAATATATATATATAATATATTTCTTTATTTTTTTGGGCGCACTCAACAAAGCTGTGCGAATGAATATTCATGAATGTGCGCCTTAAAGAACATATAATCAGCTAACTTGATTCGCGCTCAAAAGTACGCTATGAAAATGTGTGCCAGGCACTGCAGCAACTCCTCGCTCTATATGCACGTGTGTGTGTGTGTGAGTGTGTGTGTGTGTGTGTGTGTGCTGGCTATGGCTCCAGCTCAAGTGCTACCAATTAGCTGTCGCTGTTAACGAAGCAAGCTACATAGCTGCACCTGGCCCCCCTGCGCCCTGGCCACTCTCTGACCCCCTGCCAATTTGGCCTTGAACTCGCTTTAGCCGGCACGAAACACCGCGCCAGTCGAATGAAAGTAAAAGTTGCACGTCGTCAGTGCCACATGCGGCATAGCTGCATGAATAATGTGAATGTTGCACATGTCTGCCTGCCGTGTGTGTGTGTGTGTTAGTGTATGTGTTTGTGTGTGTGTTTGTGTGTGTGTGTGTGCTTGTTGTCCGCATGCTGCAAGCCTTTGACGAAGGTCGCTACTGCGACAGCCATTAGCTCAGCTACTTGCCACGTTGCCAACGTGCCACTCTGTGCCTCAGCTCCTGCCCCTGCTCCTGCTTCTTCGCCTGCTCCTTCGCCTGCTCCTGCTCGTGCTCCTACTCCTGCTAATGTCGCCCGGTGACGTCATCGTTGCAGCACAGCGTCTAGCCACTGGCCCAAGTCTCTCAAGCTCTCACCTGGGCCGCAGCCGCAGCTTTGTCTTATGCTGTGTTTGCTGCAACTGTTTTGCATTTATTTATTGCTCGCTGCGACAAAGTTGCTGCCACAGTTTGCTGTCGGCACCGATTTATTTGCTGCCCCACCAGCCAGCCAAACAGCCAGCCCGCTCGCCAGCCGGGCTGTCGTTCATCTTTTTTTATGGCTTGCAGCTGACTTTTAGCTGTTGTCATTTGGCTGCTGCAGCTGCCTTTGGTTGCTGTTGTTGCTATTGTTGCTGTTGCTGATGTCGACATTTATTGGCCGTCAGCAACTTTTGGTTCGCAACACGCGAGCAACTTTCAAATTGCATTAAATCGCCCGCCTGCTGATTGACTTTCAATGACTATATGTGACTCCCTGCGAGGACAACAGCAACAACAACAACAGCAACAGCAGCAGCAACAGCAGCAACAACAACCATCACAATTATAAGTTGTTTGCCAAAGTTATGAGAGGGAAAGGGAGATTTGTTTTTCATTGACTCTGTGTCATTCAGCCTCTCTTACTCTCTCTTTCTCACACACACTCTCTCTCTCTCTCTCTCTCTCTCTCTCTTTCATTTCTATTTCTCTCCTTTTCAGCATTTAATCAAAAGTTGAAATGCGATTGTTGTTTTCCAACAGCTGCTGCTCGTATTGTTCATGTTTTGTGCTTGAGCTGCTAAGCTCCGGCCCGTGCTGAAACCAAGGAACAACTAGCACATACCCTGTAATTGCAATAGATTATCATATAAGACCCCTTTTTACCAAAAGCAGCCAAATGCGCCAAGCTCTGCCTTTCATGAACAGCGCCACTGGGCTGAGTGAGCCGAGCAACCCTCTGGCTGCTGCTGCCAGCAGGGTATTTGTGTAATGCTCAAAGGAAACAAATGTAGTACAATAGAGCTAACAAATTAAAGTCAAATGTCAAAAAGGGCAAACAATAAGCACATTGACTAAAGGGCGTGCGACAACAGCAACAGCAACAACAACAACAACAACAGCAGCAGCAGCAGCAGCCAAAGGACTGCCAAAGAACAACAACAGCAACAACAACTGTAAAGTAGCAATAGAAACAGCAGCAGCAGCAGCAGCAGCAGCAACAATGGCGCAGCAGCAAGAAAACTTGCAAAGCCAAGAGCAACGACAACAATGAGCAGCAACACCACAGCAACATCAGCAACAGCAACAGCAACAACTCTTGGCCTGTATAAATAACATTTTTGTTGAGGCGCCTCGTATGACAAAGTGTCCGCTTAAATGTGCGCGACACACACACACACGCACGCACACATACACACGTACACACACAAGTTGTAGACATAGACCTATTGCGCACTCAAGTGGCAGCATTTATTGCTATTGCTGCTGTTGTTGTTGCTATTATTGTTCTCCTTGTTGTTGTTGTTGCGGTTGTTGTCATAGTTCAAACGCCAAGAAGGGCAGCAACTGCAGCGCCGACGCCGACAGCGCTGCGCTCTATAATTCCTTTGTGAGTTGCTGTTGCTGCTGTTGTTGCTGCTGCTGTTGCTGCTGCTGTTGCCTGTGGCTGAGCGCCTCGCGTCAATTGATGAGCGTCGCTGCTGGCGCAGTCAGTCCAGCATGTTGTTGTTGTTGTTGTTGCTATTGAGTTGACATTCTTACAAGAGATTGTTGTTGCTGCTGCTGCTGTGGTGACAAACATTTCTTGTTGCTGCTGCTGCTGCTGCTTGTGCTGCTGTTGTTGTAGAGCGTGTGCGAGCGCCTTCTCAGCTGTCAGCAGTCAGCAGTTTTTGCCATGTGTGTGTGTGTGTGTGTGTTCTTTGATTATTTAGATTCTTTTATGGTTTTTCTTTCTTTCGATTTTTTTTTTTTTTTTTGACAGTTCTTTTGGGGCCTCAAAATGTTGCTGGCGCTGTGGCAGTTGCCGCTGCTGTTGCAGTTGCAGTTGCAATCGGCGCGGCACGGCGCACAAATAAACTAAGCGGAAGCGCCGCCAGTTAAACACGTTCCGCATACGCGCTGCCTGCCTGTGTGCGTGTGCGCGTGTGCGTGTGTGCGTGTTGAGCCAATACGCACACTTCGTGTCGAACGTGACCCGTTTCCTGGTTTTCCACACGTTTATTTTCGCTTTTTTTTTTGCTGTTTTCATCTGGGTTTCCCGCCAAAGAGTGAAATAAAATGGGCTCGCAGGAGGCGACTGCCCCAGCGGCCGGTGCTGTGCTCCATTTGGTTTTTGTTTGAGTGTATTAGCAACCCTTTTTAGTGTGGTGCCAGAGCGCTGCCATTGTGGTGCAGTGGAGCGGCTACAGCGACTGCTGCCAGACAGCCGGCTGGTGGGCGACGTTTTAAGGATCTGCAGCGCCCTCGAGAATGTCCTGTACAACAACATGTAAGCGATGTCGATCCACCACTCACACTCCCCCTGTCCCAAGCACTCCACTTATCCACTTGCCACTGCCATTCCACTCCACAAATCTCTCTCATCTCACACAGATTGCCAAAAATCAAATATTTACAGGCAGATTGCATATTCGAGTATTTTGTCGAAATCTTAAAAACGACACACAGAAAATCAATTCGGTACGCAAATCAAATTTCTGTATGTGTGTGTGTGTGTGCGTGTGTGTGGTCGACTGACCCAGTCTAAAATAAAATACATGCTTTATTGACCGTTTCGTTACGAAAAATAATGGCATACATCAGCTCCAGACTCGCAACTCGAACTGCTTACACTGAGCGAAAGAGTCTAGCAACATTTACTTGACATATACTCTATAATTACTGTTGCTATTTTACATTTCGCATTTCCATTATAAACATATAATATTGCAAAAAAAAATGTATACAGATTGTAATAAGACATATTTTAAATAATATTTATAACCAATTGCATTGGATGATTAGGGCAAACAGTTTGCCCTAATTTAAAATACAATCCATTTTAAATAATATCATTTGGAAGAACAATCGGTCTTATAAGCATTGTTAGTAATATTTAGATGACTCACTATTTATACCCTTTAAAAATTAGTAGGCGGGGCATAATGGTTTTCTAAGCATGTATGTATCTGGCCGAAGGAGGCGTAGTAGACCCCATAAAGTGTATATATTCTTAGTCGATATAGACTTTTCAATCTATCCGCCCATCTTTCCTGTTCTCCCGTATGGAAACTGAGATTTAAACTAAAAATGCTAGAGAATTTTACATATATGCAAATTTATACCATACGCAGTGCAAACTTATCAGAATTTTCAAAAAACTCATCCCATTTCTTTTTCATTGATAATAATCGATAGTTTTGCTTTGTGTGGCATTAAAACTGTTTGAGCTAGAGATTTCAGATGTATTTGATTTGTATAGTCTTATGTAAGGAATACAAGAATTTTGAAATTGATAGATTTTGTGCACTACGCCCCCTTTGCCCTAAATTTGAAAAGACTAATTTCAAGTATTAGAGTTTTGTGCTTGGACAAATACAAATACACACATTTGAATGCTTTTATCACGTTCTAAAATTTTGATGAAGATTGTCTACAAGGTGTTTTATAGAACAAATAATATTCCCAAGTCGCAGTTCAAGCGCAGTGTCTGCGTTAACTGCGCAGTTAGCAGAGCGTGTCCTTTTGCGTATGTATGTGTGCATGTGTTTCTGTATGTGCACATAAAAGAAGCGAAGTATGATTGGAATATCAGCTGATTGCAGGTCACAGGGAATCGCTTAGTCAAGCAGTCTCGTCTTTTTTTTTTCAATTCTCTCTTAAATTTTGAAAAAGTACTACAAAATCGATAAAGGCAATTGAATATTATTTTGAAATTAGATAAGAGTAAATAATACTGAAAATAAATAATTTTAATTTTTCGAGCTTAATAGAGCTAAAAGTAAAGAAGGAAATTTCCAGATGACTAGTCAGAGTTCTGTGAGATTTATATTCATTGTATAACTTCCACTTTAAAGTAGGCTTGCATATATACTATATACCTAGTATTGTCATTATTCAAGTTTTTGCTATTATCGAAACTTCCAATTTTAATTTAAAGCCTCAAAAAGACATTTCTGGGTAATACATAAATATGTAAATTTCATTTGTAAATAAACACATTTCTCGTAAAGGCTTATTATTATAAATTTAACATGTCTATAGGATATCAACCTCTTCGACTTTTATATGATTTCAATATATTTTTATCAACGTCCTCTCAAGTCCTTTTTTCGTGCTGTGTCGCTTCTGCTGCTGGTAATAAAATAATATTCTTTAATGTGCAAAGAAATATTCATTTGATATTCGCAAATTGTGGCTGTAAATCATGCATTTTCATACCCTGAGCCCATTGAAAATGGGAAATCCGGGTATAATGGCTTTGTGAAAAAGTATGTAACGGGCAGAATTAATCATCGCAGACCCCATAAAGTATATATATTCTTGATCAGCACGACGAGCTGAGTCGATATAGCCCTGTCCGTCTCTCCGTCCGTTTTATCGAAAATAATCGAATAATTGATTCTGTTTTTTCAGCCTAATTTGAACACTTTTAAAACTAGAGACTTCAGATACTTCAGATTACTGTGTATATCAGTTGATCGATACGAAGATTTTGGCATTTACAGATTTTGGATGCCACGCCCCTTTCGCCCCCAATTTGTAAAAAACGCATTTCAAGTACTAGAGACTTGTGCTTTTGAATGTACACACATATTTACCATATGATTACACTCTGAAAGTTTCATTAAGATCGTATTTCTACAAAAGTAATTATTCAACAATTAAAATCTCATAATATTGCCCACATTGCAGCGCAGCCCAAGCGCAGTCGCTGCTTACTGCGCAGTTAGCAGAGCGCAGGCATATGCGTGCGTGTGGATGCGTGTGTATGTATGTGTGCATAAAAGAAGTGCAAAATGAGTAGAATATCAGCTTAGAGGGTTCAGGGTATTTCCTAGTCGAGCAGTCTCGACTAGAGCCTTCCTATTTGTTATACCCTGCAATGTTGAGAAGGGGTATATTGAGTTTATAAATAAATTTGTTTAACTTTTTACTATTTACCGATTGACTCCATTTAAAGAAATAACTAAATGCTATGCCAATGGTTGGAAAAAATATGTAATAGTACAGTAGAACTCCGATTATTCGAAATTGCAAGGGGATGCTTTCTTTTCGATTTCCACAGTAAGTTAAACTATCGAGAATTATTGAGAACAAATTTCTTTCAAGGCAATAAAAAATCCTTTTCTTATCGAATCAATTTGAATTATCGAGACTCGACTGTATATATTTAAAATGAATAACTCTTACTCTCACTTCAACCTATATCCAATATTAATATACGTATATGTTCTTACATACTAAAGCTAAGGCAGCTTAGTAGGTCAAATACAGGGTATCTGGCAGTCAGGCAATGCCAACTGGGCCACTTGCCTCCTCATCAAGCCTCATTTTGCGGTTCGTTATGCGGCCAATCGATGCGTGGGGCGTTTAGGGCTTCAGGCAGCTTAGCGCTGCCAATCGATATGCTATCGATATCTTATCGAAATGCTAATTGAGCCACTGCCAGTGCTGAAGCGGAAGTAAACAAGGAAATGGGAAACCACAAATTTTGCACCCATTGCTTTCGCCACAATCGCAACAAACAGTTGGCCAAACACATCCAAGCTGATTGGCCGTCTAACTGACTGACAGGCAAACAGGCAGCCAGACAGACAAGTAGACAGCAGACTGGTTGACTGACTGACTGGCTGGTTGACTGGTTGACTGACTGACTGACTGACTGACTGACTGAGTGGCAGCTAAAGCGCCATTAAAGCGAACACTTTGCGTGTTTTGTTTGCCTATTGCTTGCGCTGCTGTTTGTTGTTCGCTTGTCTAAGCCCCAAGACGGTCTGTAAATGCAGACGGACGGGCATATTTGTAGTGTATATATACATGTGTGTGTGTGTGTGTGTGTGTTTGTGTGTGTATGGCATTTACATACTAATTTATGTGCATACATATATACTTATGTATATATGTATATATCTATATAAGTACATATATAACTTGCCAATGTGGAGCAGCTGTCTATAATTACACACACATGTGTGTTTGTATGTGTGTATTTTGGTCTGTTTATAGAGAATTGTGTAACCTACACACAGCAATAAAATTAAAAGTAAAAGTAGCAGAAACAAATTTTTGCGCCACTTGCTGACGCTCGCCCTCCCCGCTCCAATCCATCTATCTCGCTCTCTCACTCGCTCTGTCACGCTCACTCCCACACTGATTTCCGCCCGACAGCCGTCTCGCTTGCACACGTTCTAGTCTGACACTTACGACCAAATTACAAGCATAAATTGCTGGGCGCTAAAGTGCAAGTGACGAAGAAGAAGTAGTAGAAGACGAAGACGAAGACGATGAAGAAGAAGAAGACGACGCAGCAGCTGCTGCAGGTAGCGGCAATCGGCATGCCAGCGGAAGACAGAGAGAGAGAGAGAGGGAGAGTGGGGCGCCGGGTTGGGTGTCTTGCGGGCGTGTGTGCAGCTAGTTGATGGCGCCAAAGTAACGTTAAACGTTATTTTCATTTTGCCATTTTCATTTTCATTGCATTTTCATTGCATTGTTTTCCGAGTCCTTCGGCGTTTAGCAATCAATTTTTTTTGGGTCGTTGTTCTAGTCGGCATTTTTCTTACTGCTGCTGTTGTTATTGTTGTTGCTGTTGTTATTGTTCTTCTTCCTCTTCTTCTTGCCATTTCAATTTCTAAAGTCAGCCAAAACTTATCGAGGTGTTTGAGTGTGTGTATGTATGTATGTCCGTGTCTGTTGTATGCCCGCCTGTGTGCGAGTGTGTGTGTGTGTGTGTCTCGTTGCGCTGGTGAAAATGTTCTGTGCCATCGTCGTTGCCAGTTGCATAAACGGCGCACGCGGACGCGCATGAAACGAGCGAAAATTTTAATGAAAATTACATAAATGAAACGGTAAAAGACTAAAACTACAAAAAATCCAAGTAAAAACAACTTAAAGACGACTGCAGCAGCAGCACGGCAACACCAGCAACAGCAGCAACACGGCAGCAACAAGGCGCACAGCAGCGGTCCAGTTGAATGTGAGAGAAAGTTTGGGCCAGTGCGAGAGCGCGAGAGCGTGACTCCACGTATCAAAAGGTTTCGGAAGGCGGCCTTCGTTGTTGCTTTTGTTGTCCCATTACGCACGGTGACACTCACACACACACACACACACACACATGAATCTAGCTGCACGACAAACGGTTAACTTATGCTAAGACAATAACAAAATCAAACGGAGCAACGATTGCCGCATGCTGCCTTGCATCTCGCTCAGTCCCATGTGCGTACGCTGAGCGTGTGCAAAGACGCGCGCGCTCTCTCTCTCCCTCTCGCTCTCGCTCTCGCAGCCAGTGTGGCATGCGGCCGCTCTCTTCTATCTCTCTCCGTGGGCATCTTCAGCTCACTCGCAGAGTCTGAACGGCCGCTGGAAACGTTTTGGCAAAACTGTGAAACATGCAAAACAACTTATTTGTTGTTGCGCTGCCCTTATCCGTTATCCGTTTACCGTTTGTCGCGTGCGTCGCCTCTATCGCTTGTCGCCTGTCGTCGCAACTGAACAGCTTAAATTATGTTTTTGTTCTCTATTTTGATTCGCGTCTTTTTTTTAGTTCTTGATATTTTTTGGTTGTTTGTTTTTTGGCAATAATTAGGCACAAGCCCAAAAAAGTATTTTACGCGCCTGCATTGACTTGCGCAAAGACTGTGTTTGTATGTGTGCGTGTGTGTGTATATACATGTGTGTGTGTGTGTTTGTTTGCGATTGTGGCACACTTAATTGCATTTGAAAGCCGCAAACAATTGTCGAAAATGCAAATCAAGTTGCAAAATTTACAACCGCAAAAAAAAGAAACAAAAGTTTTTGGCAGCACTCGCACACACACACACACACACACATGCATATATATGTGTGTGTTCTATGTTACTGTGTCAGTGTTACATTGCCAAAGCCGGCGCCAGTGCCCATTGCCCATTGCCCATTGCCAAACTGTTCCTCTTGTCCTTTGGCTGTGCGCCTCAGCTGCTGGAAACGTTTTGGCATTTGGAACATGCCCACAAATAGAATTGTTGTACTAGTTTCTATTGTGATTGCTATTGTTGTTGTTGCTGTTGTTCTCGTTGTCGTTGCTGCTGTTCGATGTCGTTGTTGTTGTTGCTGCTGCTGCGCTGCTACTGCTGCTGCTGCTGCTGCTGTTGCTGTTGCTGTTGCTGCTGTTGTTTTCCTCATTGCGTTGGGGCATCCGCACAGCGCGCGCGGCATTTACGCAACGTGTGGCGCGTTTTGCGGAAATCGAAAGCGGATTTTTGTGTAAATTCTTTTAAATTTTTTTTCTCGTTCTGTGAGATATTCAGCTCCAAGCAGCAATGCGAAAAGTGCATCTGAATTTATTAAAAAATACCGAAAAATAAGTAAAAGTAAATCAGCAATATTTCCACGCTAATAAATGAATGAAATGTAAAGCGCGCTGTTTGCTCTCTTCGCTCCCACTCTCGGAGAGGCTAATCGTGTATGTGTGTGTGTAGGTGTAGGTGTGTGTGTATCGCGTCTTACATGTTCCTTCATATTCGTGCCGGGTTTTGCTTCTATTTTGTTTTTGCAAATGTAAACAAATTTTGTGCCTGGCAGCAAAAACAGGGAAGAAAATAAACAACAAAAACAAAAGCTGCTGATAGCGCGTTTCACATAGTGCTCCCTATGCATGTCTATATATATATACTTATTTGCTATAAATATATATGCACCTACATACATATACTACGTATGTATATATGTATATGTATACTTGTATATACTATATATATATATGTATATATATAAATAAAAGTACATATATTTGTATTGGCTCTGGCGCTTGGCGCATGCTTAGCCCATATTTCGCTAAGCCAAACCATGGCCGGCCGTCCATCGTCCACCGTCCGGCGTCCGGCGTCCGCCACCCGCGCTGACCAGCGATGCAGCCCTGGCCTCGCCGCAAGAGCCATAACAATGACACATTTGCCGCAACTGTCGTCGTTTAGTTAAGTTTATTTAATGTCAAGCGACTAACTGTTTAATTGTCTGCGTGTACACACACATACATAAATGTGAATGTGTCTATAAACAGATCTCTCTCTATGTGTGTGTGTGTGTGTGTGTGTTTGTTGTGTCTCTTGGGGCTCTGGTGGCGCCTGGTGGCGTATACTTAATATTTAGTTTTGTAATTATATGCGCTGCCCCAAGCCAAAATGTGCTTAATTAATTAATTAAAACAGAGCAGCAGCAACTGTAAAACAACAACAGAGACAATCTTTGTTGTTTTTTGTCTGTTCCGTTTTGCCGCTGGATTAGTTTGCCGCGTGGCGCCAAGCTGAGCGCAGCTCGACGGCGTTTGCAGTTGACGGCGTTTAATTCACACACACACACACTCAGATGCACACTACACAAAGACACACGCACACATACACTATACACACCTGCTGCCGGGCGGCGGGAAAGCCCGCTTAACAGCTGCTCGCAGCAGCAGCAGAGAGCGACAGATGTGCGAGAAACAGCTGAGCGCGCGTGTGCGAGCGAGACGCATATATGCCAACGACCTTGTGAAACGCAATGAAATGAAATGAAATGAAATGAAACGGCAAACAGTTAAGCGAGCAGCATGCGAAACAAAGCGCAATTAATTACAAACCTAAATTCCAAAGACACAACACAAAAGGAAAAACGCAATCAAAACAAAACAAAAAGTAAAAATAAATAAATAAAATAATAAAGTAAAAGAGAGAGAAACAAATACGAAATAAAGACGAAACCCATTTAGCAAATGTTGTTGTGTCAGGCTGCGCTTAAACGTAGGCTACGCTAAAGTTTGACAGCAACAACAGCAACATGTGGCCAAACAACAACAACAGCAAAATTAACCAAGCAACAACAACAACAACCAGCAACTTTTTACCATATACAAATAGTTTTCTAGTTGTCAACTAACGAAAATGCAATTTTTGTATATATATTTATATGTGATATATGTATATGCGTGTGTGTGTACGTGTAGCTACACTTATATGCAGCACTGTTTAAAGCACTCGGACAGCAGATTAACATGGGGAATACACATGCATAGTTTCTCTGGGTCTCTCGGCAAAAAGTTTGACACAAAACTTTGAGCAACACCCAACGAAACTTTGTCGCACAACTGTAAACAAGCCACAAAAGAAATGTTTCTAAGGCTAGAGTTACACACTTAAATAACGGTTGAGCAATATGGAAAAGTTTGATCAGTTTTTAATTTGCGTTTAAAGAGAAGATAGACCAGGAAAAGAGAGGAGAGATTGTCAAGTGCAATGCAAAGGGAGCAGCTACTATAGCTATTCGATATACACAGATATATTTATAGAATAGTTTAGGTCTTATAGATAGAGAAATGCGATAGTATAGATAGGTATAGGTGGTTTAAATTGTATAGGTAATGAATACGGTATAGATAGTAAGAATAGTATAAATTGTATGGATAGTATAGATCGTATATATAGCATAGATTGTATGGTATAGTATAGATAGTATAAATAGTGTAGATACTATAGATACTATAGATAGATACAATAGATACTATTGATCCTATAGATACTATAGGCACTGTAGATACTTTATATACTATGGATACCATAGATACTATAGATACTTTAGATGCCATTATCATCGGCTATAGTAAATACTCTTCAATATATTAAATAATACAGTAGAGTCCGGCGCTCAAGGCTCCGTCTTTATAACCGGAAGGCGCTATAGCCAAATAAGCTTGCTCATACCAGTTTATCTGAAGACCAGAATTTTTGTCTCAGTAACCGTACGGACGCTATGGGCGAAGTCCTTGTGACCGGTTTCTACTGTATATTAAATTAAGAAGAAATTTACTGTCTATAATGAAAAGCTGCATGCAATGCCATTTGGGTTGTGAATTTCGTGCGTGTTTACTAATTTCGAGCTCTGCTATTTGATTTTCTACTTTTGGTGCACAACTGATAAAAAGTATGCAAATTTGTTTATTGACCACTTCTATTATCAGCCAGCATCGGTATAGACATTGCCTGGTTCTCTGTTTTCTGCAGCATCGTATACACTATCTCAATTTGAAGAAAAAGTTCATATACTACATCGAGTCGCAAATTATATCGTTATCTCGCATTTTATTCGCTTGTTCCAATCAGTAGAAGGTAGACTTTCAGCTTGCCTTGAAGACTTGATTTCAATATATACTCTACTATACTATATATACATTAAAATGTTATGAAAAGTGCAGTCTTGGAGTTTGATTTTGACTTTGGACTTTGGCAGCACTTGCGGGCACTTCACAAAGTTTCCTTTTTACTGATATTCAAAATGGCCATAAAAGTGAAAAGTTATACCTTTACCCATGCGCTGGCTCTTTAAGCTTGAAATCATAGTTCGTCATAAAAGTATGCAGTCAAGTATACAAGCTGAACTCTTGCAAAAGCAGTAAATGAAATGCAAATTATGTTCAACCTCCAGACCAAATTTTATGGTCTTGCAAGTTTTGGCAAACTTTGTAGAAATATTCCAAAATACATAAACAAATAATGATGCATATATATGTATGTAGCTGGACTGAAGATATAAGGCAAATCACTGTATATAACAAATGTTGCTCTAATGTATATTCTTATTAAGTGAAAACATTAAATATTTATTTTTAAAATTGACTAAAGTTACTTATACGAATTGAGACGGGAAATATGTGGGAAAAATGGTAAAGAAAACTATTCAATTTTGGATAAACCATAGCTTAGGATTCACTTTTTATGTAAATGTTTTACATTAGTAAAATGTACAAACGAATTCAAGATCTCCGTTGTTAAGTGTACTAAAGTTTTATCATAGCGTTTATTCATTTACCCTGATATAGTTCATGTATACATATAGTCGACTCTCGTTATTTCGAAATTCAAGGGACCCTTAAAATATTACGAATTATCGAATGTTTGAAATATTAAATGGCTCGAAATATTGAGAGAAAATAAAAAGAAACAACTTCGAATTATCGAGAGTTTTTATTTAACAGCTGATATTTTACATATTCGTAATGTACTTACTTATGTTCAAATTAATTAATCTTTGAAAGGAACTCATTTATACGCATTTGCTTCGAAGCATATTGTTGCTGCTCAGACTTTTCAATAATTTTTTAAGGAGAAAAAGTGTCTGATATGCTGTTTCATCAGTTTCGCTTTGTAGATAATCGTTTTGTAAGTTATGCGTAGCACGCAACCACGCACAATAAAGAAAGGTAGTTGCAGCGGAGTCCAAAATTACAATCCACAGCTCTTACTAACAAGCCAAGATCTTTCGCCAATTTGAACTGTCGAGTGTTTGACCATATGAGTATGAATTACGGCGTTTCAGTTTGAATTACTGAGCGCTTTACTTTGAATAAATGAAAGGCTCGAAATCGCAGGTTTAAAAAAACGAGAGTCACCTGTACATATGTATCTATGGTATGTGCTATAACTTTATCAGTTGCTAATTCCTTATACCCGCATAATAAAAAAGTGACCTGCAGCACTCCCTGATGCGCGTTGCTATTCATATCATATTATGTTTAGTTTTAATGTTGATTGAGCTATATATGTATATCTATATATGTATAACTCAATAAACATTAAAATCCTTTCCTATAGAATTGCGTCATATATGTCGCCATACAAACTATGCTCTAAAAGTTTGCATTATTCTTGACTTTACACTCTAGCAAATTGTTTTGTAGAAGAAAGAAGGTCGATGCACAAACCCAATATACTCTATTCGCTGAGTGAGCGAGTATCGCATTGGATTCACTTTCAGCAGATTTGCGAATCTCATGCAACTTCTTCACGTAATATGCAAATCCAGCTGGTACTCTGACTCATTTCAATAAATTGATTTTCTGCTGAGGTCTTGCTCAGGCTCAAAGTGCTCGAGCCAAGATTTCAGCTGGTGTCATTTGGGGCTCAAACTCTTTTGATTACACTTCTGACTGGCATTTGCTTAGAGCAGTCATTAGATGCCCGCATAAGACTGCAATTTATTAAATAATAGACTCGAGAGCTGTGCTGATACCAGATCACAAGGCAGGAGGCGAATGGCAAAAGGCAAAAGGCAAAAGACTGTCAATTTGCCTTTGTCGGCCGCCAACTAAATGTGTGTGTGTGTGTGTGTGGGTGTGTGTGTATTGCAGTGTTAATATAAACTAAGCAAATGCTGTGCCGCAAATGGAGTTGTGCGCCGCAAGTACAGTGAAGCACAGCCAGCACGACCAACACGACAATAAATCACAATAATAATCATAATAACAACAAATAAATAAAAAAAAGTACAAATATATTGGAAAAACGGCTAGAAAGGCAGCAAGGATTGTGTGCTGGCCGACATGTTGCAGCAGCAGCAGCCGCAGCAGCTACAGCAGCAGCAACAGCACCAGCATCAAGAGCAGCCCCTGTGGCCAGGACCAGAGCAGCCGTCAGCCGTGTGTGAGTGTGTGTGAGTGCCGACCAGGATATACGAGCTGCACACGCACAATCGAGCAACATGCAGATGATACTTGTTGCTGGCGGGTGAGTAAAAAAACGCTAGAAAACTCTGGCCAAAGGGCAATGGATGCCAGCCCCACTCAACATCTATGTGTGTGTGTGTGTAAGTGTGTGTGTGTGTCTGTGTCTGTGTAACACAGGAATCTGTACGTAACTCGATGTCTAACCAATTGCAGCTCTCAATCAAAGCCTCGATTCGCAAAACCCAATATATGCATATCAATTCGCTGGCTCAGGCTTCTGCTACGCTTTTGCTTTCTCGCATCATGCACATTGCTTCTCGTTGGCTTCTCGTTGCTTAACGCTCGATGGCAGTTGCAGTTGCAGTTGCAATTGCAATTACGATTGAGTTTGCCGATGCGACTGCAATTGCAATTGCATTTCGATGTAGTACTGTATACGCTCCGTTTCCCGCTCTGCCCATTTATTAGACCACTTCAATGCCAGACTAATCACTGACTTTCCTCTTTCTCTCTTTTTCTTTCCCTTTTACGAATGCTCTCAACACGAATGGATATGCTGCAACCTTCAGGTAAGTCGAAACGATATAAATATAAGACGTATATGTATTTTACCTGCGTAGTACTCGAGGTAGAGGTATTCAAAGATTTGACGTTAAAACCCTTTGTGAATTACAAACTGCTTGAAGAACACAATTTTCTTTATTTCCATGCTCATTAGTATTTATATATATATTGATTCTTTATCAAGAGCTGAGTTTTGACAGCTGTATATATTTACATTTAAATATAACAGAGTGTAAGACCTTGTGGGAGTACTAATAACTTTTCAATCTAGCAATCTATGTTAAATTGTTTAACGAACAGTTGAATATATGTAGCTCTATTTCAGCTGTTGTTAATATTGGTAAATGTATAAATAAACTTACATTTATTTATTTACCAATATTGGTAAATGGAGCTAGAAAGACACAGAAAAAAACATGCGCAGTCATCTATAGCCTAGTTTATAGGTCGGTAATTAGTCTCCGCCTCGAAATGTTTGCAGATGAGTGAACAATTTGGAGTTGTTTTTTTTTTTTTTTAATATTTTTTTAATTTTTTATTTTAATAGAAACCAGGGACCGTAACGATTATAGCTTTTATAGCAAAAAATTAAAAAAATAAGAGTTATTTTTTGAGTAATTAAAAAAATTTTTTTTTAAATTATTATAAATAATTTATATGATAAAAATCAAAAATAATTATTATAGATCAATTTTTATATAAAACTCAAGTCATAACTCTTATTTTCATTTTTTATAATAACAAGTAAGAAAGCTCTAGTCGAGACTGCTCGACTACGAGATCCCCTGAACCCTTCGAGCATACACGCATACACACACACAAGCAGCCACGCCTAAACACGCATTGGCTGCAGTGTGCGCTTACTATGAGAACTTAATTGCTTAATAATTTTTCTTGTGGACGTACGATCTTCATGAAACTTTCAGATTATGATTATGACATGGAATAACATGATTATAACATGATATGCATGCATTTGCCAATGCAATAGTCTCTAGAATTTAAAATACGCCTTTTATAAAGGTTTGGGTAAGGGGGTGAATATAGGGTGTGGGGTAAATTTTAACAAAAACCGAAACTGTATAAAATACATATAAGTCTTCATTTAAAATTTTCAAGCTCTAGCTCTAAAGGTGCAGTAGATATAATTTAATTACTAGCTTTCGATAAGATTTTTAATCGATA
The DNA here is from genome assembly GCF_054131065.1 of Drosophila arizonae. Lineage (NCBI taxonomy): Eukaryota > Metazoa > Arthropoda > Insecta > Diptera > Drosophilidae > Drosophila > Drosophila arizonae. Next base: position 27,362,023 of record NC_142927.1, read on the forward strand.
ATAAAATATAGGGTGTAGCTATCGATATTGAGAGAAAAACTCGATATGCGCGTGATATGCATGGACCTAGAAAAACAATATACTTTTTTCACTTTGGACAATGAGTATAACAACTGAATATTCCTAGTCTTAATCAATTCATGATTATTCCAAGATGTGACTGAAAAAAAAGAAATACCTAACTATATAATAGAAAGATAAGAAAATCTTCAATTTATAGAAAATTCTTTATGGATCAGTACACAGTATGGGAAAGTCGTGAGCGGTCATTGATCATTGACTCACTGTGATCTTTGTGTGTGTGCTTTTGCTGAGGAGCTCTGGAGCAGCACCGCGGTCATTACGGTGGTCGTGTGCTTGGAGGGCTGATTAGTAATGATTGAGGCTGACCTGCAGAGCAATGGGCACCTGATGACCGGATAAGCTGTTGACAATGAGCACGTGTCACTCCTCGTGTGTGCATCAGTTGGAGCCGAGCACATTCGTGTTCAGAATTGCATGCACAGGAGCGATGTTGCCCTCGACAACGGGGTGTCGCCAATCTCCTGGCAGATCCAGGCAAACGCCCCGATCACTTGATGATCCACTGCTACATCGCGGGCGCTGCGACTTCAGCAGACTTGAGTACGACCATTCCAATGCCCGAACTGACACCAATGACCACAGCCAGTCTGTGATTCCTCTTGGTTACTTTGATTCAATCCCAAACAAACATGTATCAATATGAATAGTCGTTGTTGAAGCAACCAATGTCATATTTTGAACTGCCTTGCTTTATTATATATTGCTTTAGCATGAGTTTACATTTGTCAGCTGCTTAACCTTCCCTCGCGATAAGAAACAAAATGTTGGGAACGAAGGCAGTCTGATTTGAGAGCTAGACGTCAAGCTGAACTCAATGTTTGCTTTCTGTCTGCTGTCTGAGCCTTATCTGCATTTCTCGAATGCCCACATAGAGGGAGGTAAAGGGGGCGTGATAGAGGGTGATATAGAGCAACAGAGTCGTTCCGTCGGCACACGTAAAAGCTCTTCTTCCTCTTTTCGATTTATTGTTGATCATTATTAAGTGATGTATATGAAATATAAATTTATATATACATATAATGTCTTCAGATTAAGCGTATTTAGGTGCTGTGTCTTCACATTTAAAATAGCAACGTTTGTAAAACGGTCTAAAGTCAAAAGCTTCCCATCGAGGGATAAATAGGGATTATTTTAATTTCAAAAACTTTACACACAGTCGAGTGTCGTTAATTCGTAACCCGCTAAATCGAAAATCGCGATAAATCGAAAATCTATGCCCTTGGACAAAGTTCGTTCTCGACAAGCCTTGATAATTTCAATTTTTGTGTACATAAAAAAAAAAATAAAAATAAATTAAAAAAAATTGAATTGAAAATCAAATTATAATATATAAAATATAAAATGTAAAACGTAAATATAAAATATAAATATAAAATATAAAATATAAAATATAAAAAATGAAATATAAAATATAAAATGTAAAATATAAAATATAAAATATAAAATATAAAATATAAAAATATAAAATATAAATATAAAATCTAAAATCTAAAACTAAAACCCAATCCTAAACCTAAAATAAAAATATAAAATATAAAATTAAAAATATAAAAATATAAAAATATAACTATAAAAATAAAAATAAACTATAACCTATAAAATATAAAAGATAAAATATTGAAATATAAAATATAAAATATAAAATATAAAATATAAAATATAAAATATAAAATAAAAATATAAAATATAAAATATAAAATATAAATATAAAATATAAAATATAAAATATAAAATATAAAATATAAAATATAAAATATAAATATAAAGTATAAAATAAATATATTTATGTTACTTTTTCAAACTTCATTCAATCCCAGGAAGTTTTCTAAGATTTCAAGCTTAGCCTAAAGCTCTTCAATAGTTGAAGCATATAATTCTAATCACATTTATTTGACGCTTTCTTTTAACTTTATTTCTATTCAAAAAGCGCTCAAGCTTACTTAGCTTAAAAGCTTTGACTTGCTTAGCCCTTGAGCTGCATAAAAATCGAAGCTCTGAAGCTCAATGCTGAGGTTTGCGTCCTGTGTAGCCTTGCAAGCTTTATGCGAGCTTTTGTGTGTCTTCAACAAAAAGCTTTGGGCGTTAATCCCAATAACTACAAAAGCTTTAACCACACACACACACACACACACTCACACACAGACCGTGAGAGGGAAGGCTGGTAAATGCATTTGCGCATATGCTTATTAATAATTGCATTACACATACGCCGCGTGGACCCGCTACAAATGCAATTGTTATTGGTGTTGTAGTTGTAGTCGATGTTGCTGTTGTTGTTGTTGCCGCTGCTGTTACGCTGCTGTTGCTGTTGCTGTTGGCAGTGGTGTGCGGCCTCTGCGGCGCCAGTGGCTTTCAGCTTGGCGCGTTCAAGTGCACACGTGACACAAAGCGCAGCACAGAGAAGGAGAGAGAGGAAGAGAGAGAATGTGAGAGTGTGTGAGAGAGAGAGGCAGAGCAAGAGAGCTTGTAAGCGAGTCGGCGCTTGCATTGAGTTGTAGTTGCATTATATTAATCATACGCCGCGTGCCAAAGGCCAAAATAAAAAGAAAAAAAAAAATGGCCACGGCGCCCGGCGGCTTTTTAAAGCAACACATAAATAATACAGATAGCTGGCAGAGTGTGAGTGTGTGAGTGTGAGTGTGTGAGTGTGAGTGTGTGTGTGTGTGTGTGTGTGGTGAGTGTGGACGCTTTTAACCTGCCTTATACGCACGCACACACACACTCATATAGCCCTTTGACTTTTTTGAATTCGATTTTCGCTTTTGTCGTCTGTTTCTCTTTTCATTTACACTTTTCACCTACTTTCGGCTTTTGGCCTACACCTGTATGCGAGTGTGAGTGAGTGTGTGTGCGTGTGTGCCTATTATTGTTGTTTTTATTATTGTTGTTCGTGCCACACGCTTCACTGCGCGCGCTGACCGGCGCTGGTCGGCGTGTCGCCTGTTTGACTGTTAGGCCCCCTCCTCGACCCCCTCGACCCCTTGGTCGCCGCCTCTGGTCGTTGGCGCTGGCACTTACTTTCATTGGAGTCGCGACCGCGTTCTTTTGGTCAGTTGAGCCGGAGCCGGAGCCGTTTGCCAGGGCTTTTAGCCTGACCAAAAGGCAAGCCTCGCCCCACCCCGTCAGCCCCTACCCACTTGTGCTCAGGCATGTTCAGTCAGTGCTTCGTTTAAATTTGCTTTTTTATTCCGTTTACTTTTCGCCAGCCTCTGCTTAAGTCCGAGCTCCTCTTCCTTCTCCTGCGCCTCCTGCTGCTGTTGCTATTGTTTTTCCTTTTTTTTTTTTTTTTTTTTGCTTTTTTAACTCTATTTTTTTTCGGTGTTCTTTTACTTGTTCGTGCCAAGTGGCACTAAAACTATTTGCCTTCGCTTTTGGCAGTGGCTCGTTGTTGTTGGCGCGGCTGTGGCAGGCACCTGCCCGGCACGCAACACGCAGAGTGCAGCTGTATGGCAGCAGGAACAGCAGCAGGAGCAGCAGCAGCAGCAGCAGCAGCAGCAGCAGCACGGCGTCTGCCGAGCAGCACATTGCAGCAAATCGCACGTGCTTGAGCTGCGACTCGGCCAACGAGCTGTGAGTCGGTCGTTCGTGGCGCGGCTCGGGCAACGTGTCGACTGGGCCTTCGGTTGTATTTTGGGGCTCGGCTGGCTGCGGCTGCCACTGCCACTGCCGCTGCCGCTGCCCGGCTCGACTCGGCTCGGCTCAGCTCAGCGTGCTGGGGCATTGGCTGTGCCAGCAGCGGCTGTGGCTGTGGCTATGGCTATGGCTATGGCTGTCGCTGTGACTGTGGCTCTGCCAGCGACTCCATTTGCAGCGCTCAGTCGTCGCAGTCGCAGTCACGTCGTCGCAACGTACCGCGTTTCACGTAGCGCACGCGGCGGCTCTTGTCGTTTACGTTACGCCAAGCGAGGCAGTCGGTAGTCGCATCGCTCGCAGTTACTCGATCGCTAGCTAAATAAATTCAAAACGAACGCTCAATCAATCAATCAGTCGGTCAGTCAATCAATCAGTCAGTCAGCCAGCCAGCCAGTCAATCAATCAGTCAGTCAGTCAGTCAGTCAGTCAGTCAATCGGGCTGTCATTTGTTTGTTTGTGTTTTTGTGCCTCGTTCAGTTGCCCGCCTCGGGGCCCGGCAGCCGCGTGCAACATTCCGTTTCCCGCTCGCTTGCGTGCGCGTGTGTGTTGGTGTGTGTGCGTGTGATTTTTTTCTACTTTTTTTTTGACGTTGTTGTTATGCGTGTCAACGTGAACTGCAGCTTGAGACAGGTGCATATAGCGTCGCTCAAAACTTTTGCCTGCAACTCCCAAATGCAAAAGAAAAATAAAGAAAATAATGAAATGAAGAAGAAGAATGAAAAACATCAAAAAATAAAATAGAAAAAGAAGTCGCTGAAATTTAGCTGCAACTGCTGCATGCCAATAAAAGTCTTGAGACTTGCTGCAGCAGTTGTGACGCAGCTTCTTCGCATCGTCTCCGTTGCAGCGTCCCCCCCACAGGCCACTTGCTCTCTCGCCTTTGCTCTTAGTCATTTGTTTATTTACCTTAATTAATGCAACGTGCAGCGTGCAAATTGCAGCGTGCAACGTGCAGCATAATTTGCGTAGACTAAAGGCGCCCAGCAGCTCGCCCTTGCTGCCTGCCCCCTGTTCCAGTCCCTGTCCCTACTCCTGCCCCTGCCCCTTAAGTCAACTTGCAACTTTGCTGCCTAGCAACTCTCGGCTCCTGCACTAACTGGCTCAGCTGTTGGAGGCGCACTTAATGAATATTTTAGCCAAGCTAATTTCCATGGCTCGAATTCGCAGCAGGCATCGAAGCTGAAGTTAGCCTCTGACTTTAATTTGCTTTTTTGCTATTTCAATTACAATCTCTATTTCTTTTTTTGCCGATTCAATTTCTATTCCTTTTTCTATTTCTATTTTTGTTTGGGTTACATAAGCCTCGGGGCTTTAGCTTCAATTGAAGCCTAAATTAAATTGCCAATTGCAAATGGACTCAAATTTCTATATATACTAAATATACCATTTTTGATTTGTCTGAATTTAAATGAATACAAGTTAAAAATATTCTCAAAGCGTTTCGCTGAAACCAACAAACAGCAGCAGCAACGGCAACAACTTCAAAAGAGTCAATAATATCACAGTTTACATACGTGTATTTATATTTATTTACACATACATACATATGGGTATTTACATATGCATGCACATATCTATGTGTATGAATAATAAAATACAAATGTTGCGCATACGACGCGTTGACGGCGTCACCAGCCGTTGACCCAAATTAAATATTTTTATCAGCAAAGAAAAGGAGCACAAAGTATCATATGTGCATATCGAAGAGATATATGTATATTTACCTCAAAACCAACTAAAAACTAACTCAAACTAAGCCTTCGCCGCCAACTGGCGCCAGATGGCGCTTTAATCATCATTGAAACGCCTCCAATCAAATTCGTATTCCATTGAACATTGAAGATTTTTAAGTTACAAAATATATACATGCATGCATATATATTCTTGTATATATGTAACTTGATTTTTTACCCTGTTCATTAATAAAAAGCAAAAATCGCACATTTTATATTCATTTAATTCAATTTGTAGCTTAAATGAAAAAAAAAAGTAAATACAAAAAATGTTAAATGCAAGAGTTCATTTTATTTCAGGAATATTGAATATTGTGTGTAATTTTTTATTTTAATTTTTTTATTACTTGATTAATTGAATTGAATATAGTGACAACAGTGTTACTGTTTAAATATATTGCATTAAAAATACATATAATATATAAAATTAATTACCTAATTTGTTTTTACGCAAACGAAAACACTTAAAATATCACAATATATGCAGAGAAAAATTGCCATTAAAAAACATCTATATAAAATATACATTTATATTGGTAGTAATGATCAGATAATGTATTTTAAAAACAATTCAATGTTTAAAATTAACATCATTGTTAAAAAAAATTTATGTTAAGAATAAATTTATAAATGTTGAAAGCAACCCAGTTAGGGCCCTGAACCCTAGACTCCAAACCCTGCAAAGAGCTGATATCCCAGTAACCGCTTATACATACATACAAGAACAGCTACTATGCTATGAGAGCTTATTTATTGAATAAATCCCCTTTAAGGTGGACTTTTAATACCAAACTTTTCGAACGTGATAATAACAGTCATTTGCCAAAGTAAAAGTCCCTAACAGGCTTTTTTCGAAATTTGGGGCGAAGGGGGCGTGGTATACAAAATATATACACTAAAAATCATGTTATTCATTATGTGGAAGTATCTAGGAATGACAATACAAAATTATTATAACAATCAAAATCTATTAATTGATTTTAATCGATAATAAAAAATTGTGGTGGATTATCGAGAAAATTATGCTCAATTTGTACAGCGTTTTGAATACAAGAATATTTCAAATCTCTAGCATTTATGGCTTACGAGATATCGGCGTTTATACGGCCGGACAGACAGACGGACGGGTATGATTATATCGTCCTGATTTGGAATATATATATATATATACTATATGGAGCTAAGCCTGTTTTATACATTTTAACAAAACCATTAGCCCCTTATTTCCAAATTCAAAACAAAAAACTCCTTTAGTTTAACAAAAAATTGTATTAAAAATCTTTAAAATTTATTTTTAATTATTTTATTTCATTACAAATTTATTTTATTTATTTGATTTCATTACAATTTGAATTTCTTGAAATAAATTTGAAAATTATATTCAAAGTGAACCAAGGAATTATTCTTTAAATTTTACATATTTATTATAAAATTATTATAATATTTATTATTTTGTCATTTTGTGACTTAAAAAATAATTAAGTGCGCATTGAATTCAAAAATATTTAGATTTAGGCAATCAAAGCGAATCTTTATTAACAGTCAAGCATGTGTACTTAGTAAAAGTGGACTTATTATATGTTAATATATAAACGAGTTGCTCTTGGCGCCAGGTAGCGCTTTAATTAGCAAAACATACTTACATATACCCACACACACAAACACACACACATACACACACATACATATTTGTTTATATAGATTGAGCACTTTTCATGTGCCATTTGGCAAGCTGAAGCTAAAGGCTGGCGTGACGGCGTCGCTTGCTTAGCCTTGGCTTAAGCAACGCTTCTTAACTTTGATTGAACTTTCAACATGCAACCGAACAACAGCAACAACAACAACATGAGCAACAAATCAAGAAAAGAAAAAAACAAAAAAAAACAGCCCATAACAATTCGCGCATTGTTGAGGGGCAGTTGAAGAACTGCGAACGATTCGCACGCACATTTTCGCCAGCTTTGTTGTTGTTGTTGCTGTTGTGGTAGAATGGTCTGCTCTGGGTGGGGCAGGTCGGTCTAGGTGGTGCGTGGCGCTGCTAATGAATGCCTCATGAAAGTAGGCCCAAAGCCACTCGAAATTTTTGCGCTACGGCAACTCCATTAACAATTTGAATTTGAATTTTCTGCTGCTATTTTCCTCATTTTTGTTTTTCTTTCTCTTTGTTTTTCTCAGTTGATTTAAATTCGAAATTGATTTTCCTCTTCATATACGGCTTGTTCACTCTTTTTCCGTTATTTTCGATGTTTCGATGCTTTTTGTTTGGTTATTTCAAATTGAAATAAACGCATTCCCAGCATTTCCCCAGCGTGTTTTGTTTGATTTTGCATTGTCTTTAAATGGATTTTGTAATTCATTATCAATTTGAATACTCAGTACTGTTATTTCCATGGAGCCTAATGCCATATATCTTGTTTACTTCGGCTTCAATTAGATGCATAGTTTAGTATAAAATTCCACATCCCACAGCCCATTGGAGAAAATTAAGCAATACGCAATTGAAACGCAATCCAAAGGATTTTTCATGAAATTAACTGTTTATTGGCCAACATGAAAATTGGTATTTACGCTCTCTAGTTTTACCATTGTTATTTTGAGGCTGAGTGGAAACATAGCTGATGTGGCTTATAGCAAGGGCTCTTGAACGTGTGGCCGTCGATAGTTTTGATGCAGCTGAAATATTTTGTAGGCTGGCAGCGCTGATTGGCAATTCTGCAACTAACCATTGGCAGTACACACTAGAGTTAACTGAATTTAGTTTGAAAGTGCATCAATTCTGCTTTTTATTGCAGTTGTTTTGCTCAGCTCATCCAGAGTTGCCACACTTAAAAGAAAACAAGAACGAAATATACCTTAAAAGAATTTTCAAAACAAGATTCTGAAGCTGCAATGAAAATACTTTTGAATATTCTGTGTGTTTCTTTTTCATTTTGTGGCAACTCTGGCAATGCATATATTCTCTCATATTAGTTTTTCTACTGTTTCTTATATAGCTTTCTACATATAAAAATAACTTTACGCAATTTTATTTTTAACTGAAGCAACCCAAACTTATTGGAATCATAGAAATCTGCATTTGTGCTATGGCAACTCCAAAATTTGATCTCTAAATATGTATTTGTGTTCTATGGCAACTCTAAGCACGCTCTTATGCGAGGCTGTCCATATTCGACGGAGCCATCAAAGAAAATCAAAAATTCTCTCATATCTCTAATATGAACGCCATCTCTGTCAAAGGAAATAGAGTTGCCAGATGGGTTCGTCGAATATGGACAGCCCGCACATGGGTAAAGATGAAGAAGCCATTCGAACATTATTGAAATATTTTGAGGACAAGCTGTATTTGTATTGCTAATAGCTGTATTCATATGCATACATACATTAGTTTGGCAACCCTGCAGAAGTGTGTCCTCGTGTAAATCACGTCTCACAATCTTAAATTATTGCCTTAGTCGTTTTTAATTACTTGCAATTACTTGTGGACGGGGCATCTATTTAGTCGTGCATGCCCCATTTGTGCGCGGCTTTTGAGCTGCCCCTGCTCCTGCTCCTGCTCCTGCTCCTGCTGCTGCTGCACATATTTGTAGCATATTCGAATTTGACTTGACTTTCAAATTTGTTGCCTATGCAGAGCCATGGGAACCATGCTCCAATATGTCTCACTCTCTCTCCCTGTCTCTCTCCCTCTCTCGCTTTCTCACTCTATCTGTTCTTCTCTGGTTGGCCATTAACTTTGCATTTGTCTGCTCTGTTCTTCATTTCAACTGCTGACTGGGCGCTACAAATTATTTGCTGGCCAAAACCTTTTTGTGGCACATATTTTTTGGCAGCTCACAGAGACGAGGAGGAGGTGCGTGTGTGTCTGTGTGTGTGTGCGTGCGTGTGTAATGTGTACAGGCAGCAGCTTAAGGCATGGCCAAAAGTTACGCACTGCGGCGAGTTTTTTTTTTCAGTTTGGTTTGGTTTTCGTTTCTATTTTTTTTTTATTTTATTTCTTTTTTAATATGCCGTGACCCACAGAGCTGTCTTTCTCTGTGTGTGTAAGCTTCACGTGCGCTGCGTGATTTTAATATGAAACAAACACATCACACACACACACATACATACACCTTGGAAATGCCCAGCTCTGGCTCCTTCTTGTTTTTTGCATTTCTCTTGTTTTATTTGCGTCCTATTTTCATTTATTTTTTGTTCACTTGGCCTTTGCGTAATTCTTTTTACGACTCAACAAGCAGTAGAAACAAAAACAACCAAACATATACTATGGATGAAGCCAACAACAAAATGCAGAAATGAAGAAGCAAATACAAGAACTTATTGATCGGGCCGCCAAATTGAAGGTCAAGCATACGCACCGTGGGCCGAGCATAGTTTCGCCTGAGTCTCCTCGCTTGAGTCTCCGCCGCATTGTTATATAAACATAAACAATTATGCAGTCGCTGCCAGCCAGCAGCAGCAGCAGCAGCAGAGCTGATGCGTCCTCCTATTTTTTTGGGGCTGCTGCTGCTGTCATGCCACATGGCACTTGCCGCATGCAACGATGACGTCATTGCAAATTATTTTCAAATTTTGCGCCAAAGGCCAAGCAGCTGCAAAATCTGCTGCGGAAACGGAAGCAGCGACAAGACAGGCCACAGCACGGCATACAAACAGCACAACAGAACAGAACAGAACAGAACAGAATACACCACATCAACTCACACACTCTTACACACACACACACACACACGCACACACTGGCAGAGACAGAGAGCCATCTAGCTGCTAGAGAGATAACTCTGACTGCACTTTGCTCTATCCGTGTCAAACATTTTCATCCACTTGTTCGCATTATTCTGGCACAGCGGGAGCACCATATCTATTGCCCCTTTCGTACCACGCCCCCCGCCCCACCGCTCCTGCTGTGGTGCCACCTTGGCTCAGCAGTTGACTTCAAAAGAAATTTGTCGCCGGGAAGGGGCTGATTTTGGGGCAAGCCCCATTCGAATCGCCCTGCCGAACCCAAAAATGAGAATCTAAAAGGAAAAGCAATAAAAATCGCTAAAGCGAAAACTCGCTCGCTTTCAAATCTGGCCAAATATCGCAACAAGTATATATATACGTGTATATATGTGTGTGCACACTTTGCTGGGCCAGGGGCGTGGCTTAGTGAGCGATTTGTTGAGACATTTTATTATTGCTTAAATAGAAATTCGATTTGGTTGCGATTTGCTGCGCTGCCTGCGATTCAATTTGATGTTTCGATTGCGCGTCGCAGCTGTTCGCCTGGTGCCGCCGACACTGCCCTACCCCTCCTCCCCCCTTCCCCACAGCCACACTCACTCTAACGCCGTCGCCTCCGCAGGCGGTTTTGCGGCATGCAGCGATGGAGCTGGGGCAAGCTGTGGAGCAGCTGCTGCATTAGCCGCAGGTCAATCAATTGAAGTCGAGGAATCGCTTTTAATTATGCAGGCATTCAGGCTGAATGGCATGGAGAGGGTGGATGGGGGCTGTGGGGCACAGCCACATCGACTTGCTGTGGGCTGCGCGCTATGCGCTATGCACTGGGGGCGTGGCAGCTGCTAACTGGCAACTGGCAAGCAAATATATGGCCACAGAACCGCAGTTAGTCGAACCACAATCCATTCCAGCCCATTTGGCGCGGCGAACTCTATCGAAATAACATCGCTTTGACTAGCTAATATTTATTTTCGAACTAGTTCGAAAAGTGATTTGTAATTGGTTCGCTTATATTGCCCACCTGATTACTTACCCGGAATGTTTGGCCATATATTCTTCTCTCTGCTCACTCCATCATATCTTGCTTCGTGAGCTATGCGAACTAGTTCAATAAGTGATTCGTAACAAGTTGGAATTTCTCTACCTTCTCAATTACCAATATTCACTGTTATTGTCTGGGATCGTAATGTGAGAGCAGATGAACTAGTTCGTAAGTGAACCGGTGAACTAGTTCGCAGAAGACACAATTACTGTTAATATTCATTATTTAGCTGGTTCGCTTACAGTGGTAAATATAAAGAATTATGTGTGTTCTCTTGAGTCAACTATTTATTGATTCAAGTCTTAAAATGAATTAGCTCATAAAGTGATTTATAATTATTATTAAAATAATTAATTTCATTCCTTCCCATTAAAATTAACAAGTTCATAAATAGCAATGACTGAAATAATAGCTTATAGTTATTATTGAACTAGTTCAACTATTTAGTTCCGACAGACTCTCATAATAAACATTAGATTTAATGTCTGAACTAGTTCCAAAAGTGAATCATGTGGTTCATTATGCCACAGTCAGACACTAAATCAGATACGATCTCAGTTGCGGACCTGGTTGTCAATGTAATGCTGGCAGACAACTTGGACTTTAATGGAGGCAAAACAAGATGAAGAAAAGAAGCTGTCGATACTCATTTGAATTTCAAAAATATTTGCACAAATACGAGCAAACCTGTGAAGGCGTGCACGAGGAAGAAGTAGGGGAGCAGGACGAGGAGGAGAAGAGGAAGAACTAGCAGCAGCAGAATAAACAATAGCTAGAATATTGATTTTGAAGCACTCGCAAATGCGGAATCGCATTTTGCAGCTCGCCAAAAGCGAGGGGGCTCATCTGGAAAGGGGACAGGTTCCCAAACTGTAAATCCGGAACCCGAAAAGAGCTAAAAGGGGATTTAGCTTGAGGTAGAATGAAAAAAGGTACAATGAAAAGCTTTGCGTGTATTTAGGCAGATTGTCTATAATTGTATTTAAGTATGTGCGTGTGTGTGTGTGTGTGTGTGTGTAAGAGAGAAATTGGATTTTTTGCTGTTGAAGAGAGTGACTTAGGGAGAGAGAGAGAGAGGCTGATAGAAAGAGAGAGGGAGACAGAGAAAGAGAGAGATCGGGAAATTTAATATAAACAAGCGCCGCGCCTAATTAAGCAAAAGTAAATAAACAACCAACAAAAAACAACAAATTAAATAAAACAAAAAACAAAAAAAAAAAAGAACCAAAAAATTTTTTATAAAAAGAGAGAGGAGAAGCTGAAGCAGCCGAAATAAGACCAAAAAACGAATTAAATTAATTCAAATGGCAACTACAACAGCAACAACAACAACAACAACAGCGCCAGCAACAAGAATAATAAAAATCAGCAAGCAGCGAGCAATAAAAATTAACATAAAACATACCAATGCCAAACAGCACTGTATATGTGCTTGTATTTGCTGTGTTTGTGTGTGTGTGTGTGTGTGTTTGTTTGTTGGCTACAAAAAAATTACGCTATGCCGCCTGCGGCGCTGTTTGTGAGGCAGGTGCAACAACAACAACAACAACGGCACTCGAGGCAAAGTTGCTCAAGTATAGATCCACAGATTTGTAACAGCTGTCAACAGATACCCTGTAAAGTAGTCTCAGCAATAACTGCCAAGGAAAATGTGTCAAGTTTTTGTTGTTGTTGCTGTTGGTAATTTGAATATTTCTAGAAAAACTACATTCTAGCTTATAAATATATCAATTTGATATGTTCTCCTGCATTGGGGATTTGCTCTGTTGATACCCTGTGTTAATCACCAATAAATACATATTTATTTGTGCACACTTAATATGCTGATATTTGCAATACGATTTGGGTTCATTTCACCTTGCCTAATTGCGAAAATAATATGAATAATTATAAATTCAACAAATGCATTTATTCGCAATAATTTTCCAATTGAATCAACTTCAATCCCATTTGCGGTTGCCAGAGGACCGCACTCAATTTCAGATGGCTAACAAAAGCAAATAGCAAAAATAGAAAGAAATATGAAATGAAATGTTTATTCATTTCAGGTTGGCTTAAATGTATCCTTTGTGAAATATTTGTTCAATTGCCAAAGCATAGAACGAACGAACGAACCCAGAGCAATAAATCACTCTCACAATTGACTCTGGATACTTTGAACATACTCCACAGGAAAGCTAAATGAGGTAGACAACTAAGCTGCACTTATTTACGGACTTAACGTAAAGCTTAGGAATTTATGAGTTGCTTTGAGGAGCAAGTAAAGAAGTTGAGCTCGAAATTGTAGAAGTGTTTAGAATAGAAGCTGAATTCTTCAGTATACCAACGGAAATCAGAGAGAAAATCGTCAAAGGTTGAAGGAGGTTCAAGGAGAAGATAAGGGAACAGAGAATAAATAAATAAAAATGAAAAAAATCGGACAATGAACTGAAGAAAAAGCCCCGAAAAGATCAATTATAGAATAGACTGAAGAAGCAATATTAAAAGAAGCTGAAGAATCAATGCAGAAATTGAAAGACAACTACAGGAGACTCTAAGAAAGTAGCTTGAAAATACGTTAAAACTGTGAAAAATAATCAAGTTATATCCCCCACTTTGGCTGGATTTTTCTCCACAGGCTTAGCTTCTTTTCAAGCTGCCTTTTCAGTTCCTCCGTCAGAGACTTAAGAAGAAAGAGAAAACGACTACGGAAGAAACTGATAAAAAAAAATTGGGAAGAAGTTGAGGATGCAGAAGAAACTCAAGGAAACTGATGAGCTCTAAAAAAAATAATTAAAATAGAAGAGGAACATACAAAAGATAACTGAAGAAGCAGGAGAGAAATTGAGAAGAGCGGTAGACAAGAAAAATCAAAAAAGGAATTGAAGCAGAAACTGAATTGAAGAAAAAGCTGATGTAAGAAATTAAAAAAAAAAAAAAAAGCTGCGGCAGAAATGGAGCAAAACTAAAGGGTGAATGTGTATTACTCAATAGGCCTGAATATTAACTCGGAGATTCGAAAAAAAAATCCTCAATCATATTTGAAGCCTAATATAAACAGTTCAGAACAATAATTTTAGAAAATACTCAAAAACTTCTTAAACAATAAATTGTTGAGTTAATTAGACTAATAAAAAAAATTCAATACTGAAGAGGCTAAAAACTATGCAAATAAATATAATTAAAATAAAATTTAAAATAAATACAAAACTAAATAAATAAGTAAAAATAAAATAAAATAAATAAATAAGTGAATGAAAAATAATAAACAACTAAATGATAAATAAATAAAAATATTTAATAAATGAGAATTCAAAGCAGTAAATTTAAAATATAATAATAATGTACAATATTATAAATAAATTAAAATTATAATATTGTATATTAAAGAATATTTTCAGCTGCAAACAAATGCCAAAATATTTAAGTAGATTTCAGATTTCTCAGCTCTAAGTGAAATGAAATTGTTAACAAACTTTTCTCATTGCTGCCGGCGCCAATCATGTAGCACTCTCACTCACTTTCTCTCACTCCCTTTCTCTCTCTCTCTCGCCTCACACACACATATTATATGGCTATAATATGTACTTTAAGGATTTTATTAGCTAGATTTCTATAGGTGAATAAACAGTTTTTAAAAGCCTTTCAGCTAAGCGCAGAGCGCAGGGCGCAGGGCGCAGGGCATAGCATGTTTGCGGCTTTTGCGGCTTTTAGGTGTTGCTGCAGCAGCTTCAACTGCCCTTTTCTCACTCCCCTATCTATGCGAGTGTGTGTGTGTGTGTGTGTAGATCATATTGTTTACACGAGTTGAGTTCTATTAAGCAGGCGCTTAGTTAGGTCAGCTTGGTTTTAGCTGGTTCGGCTCAGCTCGGTCAGTGTAGGTGGTGGTTTGGCAGTGTCCATTGTTTGGGCTCATTGATTTTTGGGGCTTGCACTTAGCTTAATTAAATGCTGGTCGCTTAGCTGGCCACCTGGTTGCTAAAGTTGCAGAAGAAAGGCTTGTGTCGCAACGTGCAACGCGCAACGTGCAACAAGAACGCAAATCGAACTTTGAATGTCACGTACAGACATTCTCAGACTCACACACACACACACACACACACTCTCTTTCTCTCAATCTCTCTCTTTCTCTCCATCTGAGTTTCACTCACTCTTGCTGTCAGCTTAGCAGACAGTTTACAAATTTTTAAACACACCCACACAGAGACGGAGCCAGACTGGAGTCGACACGAAACTATAAATGTTAATAACAAGCAACATTGTTAGCAGGTTTTTGCCTCGTTTTCTGTTCTAGCAACATGGCTCATCCACAAACCGAGGGTGCCACCAGCTAGACACAAGCGAGTCGTGTTGCCGTTGCTGTTAGACAAAAAGTTTTAATGGCATTAAGCAAGCCAAAAATAACACACAAAATACTAGCAGCGAGGCAGCAACAACTACAACAACAACAGCTACAGCTACAGCAGAAACTATGTAAAGTTAGAAGTATACAAACATACACACAGACAGTTACTATTGTGTGCAATTTGCCGTGGGAATGCAAAACAATTTGGAAAGGGGAAGCAAGCAAAAAAAAAACAACAAATAAATAAATTTAAAAAAAACTGCTGCATACTTTTTGGGGCTGGCGATGTAATTGCAGCTTGCCACCCGTTGTTGCTGTTGTTTATACCGTTATAAAATATGCACTTAAATTTAAATTGTCGTAAATTAATTTTAAGGCCCGACAACAATAACAAAAACAACGACGAGGTGACAAACTCTGAGCGACTGCAACTAAATATTTCCGCTGTCTCTGCTCTTGAAATTGCATATAGTTTGATTTGATGTATCCATCCATGGAAAGTGATTGAATGAAAAGCCTATTTCGGGCTTTGTATAGTTAGATATAATGTCTGTATTGCATAAATATAAGTGTGTATTAGCTAAGGGTCAGCTGTGTATCTAGGCAGCTCTTTCTATCCAATAGAGTCTCTAGCGTAAAGCAGGGCGGCTTACATACAGTATATATGCATATATCACAATCCCAATGATTAAATTCGTAGCTATGCCCTCAGTGCAGGGTATCTGCTAGACTGCTATCTCGATCAACTAAAGCAACATTCGTGCTTGTCTTATTTGCCTATTTCTATTTGGACGCAGTGAGGCATGGGTACTGCATAGGTGTATGTGTGCTTGTCTGTGTGCGTGTAGGTGCGAGTGTATGTGTGCCAATTATCTGTGCCCGCCCAGCAGACCACGTGGCAAGCCGCAAAACGAAAAAAAAAGAGACCGACAGCAATAGCAACAACAAAAGTAATAACCGAAAGTTGCGTGCGTGGCTCACCGCAACAACAACAACAACAACAACAACAACTGAAGCCAACTTTGTAACCTTTGCACTTTTATGAATTTCAATCTCGCTTTGACCCGCACACATACACACACACACACAGAGAGTGCGCCCATACCTACTCAACGACCATTAGTAACAGGCCAAAGGAAACCCACGAAAAAAAACAACAAATACTGAAAACAAAACTAGAAAAAATCCTATTTGTTAACGTGAAAAACTAACTCTTTTGTTTTTTTTTTTTTTTTGGTAAAAAGCAAAAAGTTGAAATTTTTTGTTATTAGCTTTGTCAACTAAAAGCAATTAGTTTTGGGATCTTGAATATTAACTCATTCCAAGTGCTATTAGTATATGGGTTTGTGCATTACGCAAAGGGATTACAACTTTTTAAGCTGAGCATTTTTTTGTGCGCTCTGTGGGCATGGAGCGTGCTAGATAAGGCTAGAACTCGGCCCAAATCTGTTTCACTCGTCCGTGATTGCTTTTGGCGCTTCATAGGCCATTTAAAGAGTTTCGATTTGTTGTGAAACATTTATTTCATTTTGCTTGTCTCCATCAAACTTCCGCTTTTAAGTTCATTGCGAAGTTTGGCCCGATTTTTCTAGGGCATCTTGGAGTCAGCCCTAGGACTTTTTACATTGTTGTTGCAAAAATTGGTCCCGGGCATATGGGTCTGTCCTCTCTACCTCTCTCTCAGTCTCTCATTCTCTCCCTTCTGTGTGTGTGTGTCCTGGCTTTTGCAATTTCCTCATTTTGGGGCAATGCAGAAAACGGAGGCTAACGGAAGTTGGTCAAATGCTTCACAGCACTGAGAGTATAAAAAGCACCAACAAAAAATCCCCCAAAAACTTATTTGAAAACCCCAACCGCATGACCAAGCTCCGATCCCCAGCGAACACCCTGGCCCCCCTTTCGAGCATGTGCAAACTGGCAGCTTGACAGGCCGTAAGCGAATTCTAGAAACTCTCGAAACTCAAATAAATAATGTGCATATTAATTATGCGAGGGCGGACTAAGCACCTGCAACACTTCTATAGTTAATAAACCATAAGCAAGGCAGAGAGTTAACAGCATAGAAATGAAAATAATTAATGTGTGTAAATGTACCTAAATTTACGTAAACTATAAGCACTATAAGCACTTCAATAAAGACGCTAGAGAGAAGAGAATTGTAATCAGGATAATGAAGAGCGTAGTCGATAGTCTTCGTGATCTGTATAATCTAGAAGTTGCTATAAGTCTAATTGTAACTCCAAAACATATCAATACAGATATCGCAATATAGAAGCAACGCAGTGCTGAAAAAATTCTTAACTTTAAGTATTATTTTATCAAGAAAGTTTTGAGCTCATTTCAGCATATCGATATATGGTTAATCGGTAGTTTTATCGACTATTCTTAAATAGAATTTATAATTAGAAAATATATCGAGATAGCTATTTGTAGCAAAACTTATCGACATAATTATTAATATATCCAAACAACTCGGACAGAATGTATAAAAATTTCAAAAAAGCTTCTTGTAAAGTTAGCCTGAAATTTGAACCTATTCGAAAGCCAATTTGGTTTAAAAATTGATAGCATATTTATATACAACATGTGTAATATAAACAACTTTTAGAATCATAAATACCTTCCTCCATAATATTCGGCTTCCTGCCCTGTCTTTTATCACACACTGAGCTGATTTCCAAATATCGATAAGTCTCTTTCTGGCCTGAAGCGTGAGTCCCACATTCATTCAATTTCACATGCCTGCTTAGCCTCTGTTCGCTGTCAAGCAACAGAGGCTAAGTGCTTGGCCGACCCTCGCTTTGAGGCTCTTTCTAGCTCTTGAGCTATTGCGCTAATGTATACCCTCTCTCTCTCTCTCTATCGCTCTCTTTATGCGTTCGACTGGAATGATGTACCCCATTGAAGTTGATTTGGCCATTGATTTGTCAATTATTCGAGAGTCGTGGGCTAATTATCCTTATGATTATTTATTCAGTGGGTCGAAACGAATCGAATAGCTCATTGCCTCGCCCAATTGCCTATTCGCCTACGCCTTCGCATACATACATAACCATATATAATATACATAGAAATATCCTCAGCCTTTGAACTTTTCATATTGCTGACAATAGGCGATTTAAATATGCATTCGTGTTGATTGCAATGCCATCTCATTCTCTCTCTCTCTCTTTTTCTCTCTCTCTCTTTTTCTCTCTCTCTCTATCTCTATCTCTATCTCTCTCGGCTTATCTCTTACAACTTTTGATTGCATTCCTGTGCATTTTGCGTGCTTGTTATTTATGTTGAAAATTCCCATTAGTAAATGTGTTTTTTATGCAATAAATATGCAAATACACATATTCAATTTAATTTGTATATCCATTCATTGCAGCTCCCGCTCTTTCTCTCTCTCTCTCTCTCTCTCTCTCTCTCTGTGTGTCTCCCTTATCTTTTGTCTTGTAATCCCAATTTGTGTTCAACTATTTTAATTGCCAGCAGCTGCATTCGTTAGTTCCATCTGCTGCAGCTGCTGCAGCTGTCTTGAATCTCCTCGAACTAAATGTTTTGCCGTAATTGCGTATACGCCGTGTGCACCACGTGTAGCTTTAGCTAAGTCCCGCACACACCACACACCTCACACTTCACACCGCACACCACACACCTCACACCGCATGCCACATACGAGCTTCCTAAATGAAAATCGTTCAACCAACTAGCATTAACTTTAAGGAATTCATGCACAAAGCCAAAAACGACTTGGCTTTACGACACACAACATTCTTTTCATTACTGAGCCTGGCATTGGGGCGGCTTTTGGGCATTTTGCTCGGCTATAAATGTTGTAACTAAATAATTGAAATAATTGCTTGTGCAATATTCGAAAATATGTTAGATAGGCTTTATCCCTCAGTATTTATCTAAAGGAGGAAATTATTAGACTGTGCAAAAAGTCCATACTTACTTTCAAAGGAAAGTCCCACAAAAGATTATGTTACTTAAATTGCAAATGAATTAATAATAATAGGGAAGCATGCAAAAAGATTTCAATAAAGAAATTTTAAATTATATTTTATGAAAATGTAAATCAAAGTTAAAGTTTTCGATTTGACTAAATTCCCAAAAGAAGAATGTTTTTTAAGAGCGAAGCAAGAAGATTTCAATTCGAATATTATTTCATTCAATAATTCTGATTCAATTCTGATTTATTTATTTATTTATTTTATTTTTTTTTTTTTACGGATTCAAGTAAACTAGAGACATAAATTAACGCAGCCTTTAAGCAATCAATTCATATATGTTAAGTGACAATTGTTAGTCTAATACTGTCAAGTCGTCAATTCTGTACCATAAGCTGTTGTCTTAGGCGTTTAACAGTTGAATAACAGAGCTGCCTAGCAAGTCCATTATTTATGCCATGAATCTGTGCAGGCTCTGGGCAATCATAAATGGATAGAAGAAATCGTAGTCGACTCCAGGCAATCGCTTCAGGAATGTTAAGCAACAGTTCAATGTTAATGTGACAGGTCCGTAACATAAGCTGTTGACTTATGCGCTTAGCAGTTGCATAACAGAGCTGCCTAGCTTCCGCTTTGCTTCCTGCCGACACATAAGCTGACGCTTGCACGAGCTAACAGAATATCGATATGTGGCATGTTTGGGTGTTAGCTGATGTTTATGCTTATGCACATATCAGTGGCATGCCACACTGAGCGCTGCAACAGCAGCAAAAGCAGCAGCAACAGCAACAACAACAACAACAACAACTTTGCCTGCCTGCCTCAAAGTGGAAATGCAAAGAATTTCAGCCATAAAAAATCAGCTCTGTTTGCCCCAGTGGGCGTGGTAGTTGCATGCATATTTGGTATATAGTTTATGCAGTGCTTGCAGCGTGCACACGTACACACACACACACACTCACACGCATACTTAGCCATAAATTGAATGTCATAAACGCTGGCGCAAAAATTTTCCAATGACTTTTTTTTTACTTCCTTTCAGCGTTTTGGTTTGTTTACTCAGTTTGATGGTGGGAGGTGAAGGGATAGCTAGCGTGGTATGTTGAAGTTTACCTGCACACACAGATAGACATAGATAGAGAGAGAGAGAGAGGGAGAGAGATATAGAGAAAGACTAACACGCACACATTTACCCAGCTGTGATATTTGTTGGCGTTTGTCTGTCAATTCCAATTTGCTGTCGTGCCCTTTCTCTGACTGCTACTAATCGATAAATTTGTTGTATTCCCATATATTTGTAAATGAGATAGACACAGCGATAGAGTGGCAGGAGGCATGAAGGTTGCTGGCGAGGCGGGGAGGTAACAAAGAAATGAAAAGAAAAACGGAAATGGTTTTCTGTTGTTCCACTCAGAAAGCAGGCCTAATGCCCCGTGCTCAGCTAAACACTGAATTGACAGGGGCTGAGAGTCTTATGCCTCTAATACCGTTAGCTCTACAACTCTTGCTGGCAGAACTGTTTTCATCTAATACTAGAATCAGGAATTCGAGCTCTGCAACTGTAACTTGTTTGCAGTACATGTAAAACTGTGATCTTTTCACTTTACTTTGCTGCTTCAAATCAAGAATCAATGCAGTTCCTATAAAACTGTGAAGCTCTGCCAAGTCAAACCAGCTAAGCAAAGAAACAAACTTTAATCTAGGCAATAGCAGTGCCTCTCAAAGTGTGCACATCGATCTCTCTCTCTCCTTGTGACTCTAAAACTGCATAATAAATACGCAATTCCAGTCACTCTTTACCTACGACCATAACTTCACTTAATGACTCCCAAATTGTCATTCGCTGTGACTCTCAAACTGTAGCGCACTTAAGCGTATTCGCTTAAGCGTATGCAGTCCATTGACTCCATTATAAAATCATCATTCAGACTGGCAGATGCTCAATATCAATATCAATCAATATGTCCTCAGTTATTGATCCAGCAGCCGAGCTAAAAAAAAACCATAGCATACATTTTAGCGCAAAGCCGTGTTAGCCATTCGCAATTTGCTGCTGCAACTGTGCTGGCCACATCAAATGCTCGTCCATCAATCAGTAGAGCCATGGTGACGGCCACGCCCCCCTTGGCACGATGGCTGATCTGAAGAGGGAAGCCGCCCCTGCTACACTCTACAAGTCATGTTTATAAATAATGACGACCCTCTCTTTGCAATAGAACAATAAATTTGTGCATAGCTATAGCGAAGCTCACAAAGTTCTTTATGGCACCTTGGGGAGTGGCCGGCGAGGGGTTGGCGGGGGCCGATGGGTTGGGGGATCGGGGTCAGCGCAGCCAATGCCATGGGCTATATTTAAGCGGCAGATTGGGCTCTGCGCTACGTACATACACACATATACTACGTAAACATAGAGCAACTGTTTCGGTGCGGTCCTTTTATAATGCGTATAAATTATGCACATGTTTTGTTTGTTGTTTCAAAGCGTTTCGCGGAAAATGCGCTGCATATTAGAATACAGAGAGGGCGACAGAGGCAGAGACAGAGAGAGACGGCACGCTGTCACAGCATAAATTACACGAATAATCACAGCAGCTCAGCGGGCAAGCTCAGCATGAGACGGGAATATCCTATGGGATCATTACGCTGCTTTCGGCGAGTTTCAAAGGATTTTTCTTTGTTTTTTGCCGTCAGTTTGACAATTTTTTGCTCTATTTTTAGTTATTACAATATATATAGAGAGAGAGACAGACAGAGAGAGAGAGAGAGAGAAAGCTAAAGTTCTATGAAATGCTAATGAATACTTTAGGGTGCTTCCACTATACAAATTTGCAAATATGCTTTTAATAAAGCGGCTATTGCAACCCAACCAGAGATGCTGACCAAGAGATGCTGCTACTCGAACGGTTCGCAGAATCCGCTGCCTGCCAGTTGAGGCCAAGCGAATCCAATTAGGCATTACTAAAGTGTGCTTAGCGTAACTGAGACTATAAAACAATTTTGGAGTAATAATTATATTGAAAATATGTGTAATAATGGGGAATCAGCTGGGCAGAAAACTGACCACAGATACAAACTGCAGCTACTTAAGTGCTTAGTCTATAATGCCAGTCAAGTGTGTTCAATCAGTTGTAGCAGGCCCGTATAATATATGAGGGACTAGCACTATGGTTAACCATCGATAGATACACATGTATAGATAGTCAACCATATCGATGGCTGAGAAGGTGGATACTTGGCGTGCCATTATGAGCAATAGAACAGGAAGAGAGATATCGGCAGGGCAAATTAGAAGCTGAGAGAGTTAAGTTTGAATTTAAGAAAACAAGAGATGTAGAAATAAAGTGACAATGAAATTATATACACAACACAATGAAATTATATACATATATTTTATAATTATGGCCAATAAAATCTCAAACGCTAGCTAGAGTTGTGGGCTATTAAATCTACACTCAACTTAAAAAAAAAAAGAAAAATCACAATTAAATTACATTGACCAACTAAGGATACTCTAGTCGAGACTATGAAAAACCCTGAACACTTCGATAGTAGAAAAGTTATCGATTTTTCGAGAAAAGTGCGTGTGCAGAAACCTATAACAACTTGCCTAGCTTTTAAATGATCTGAGATCGACGCGTTAACCCATGCGGACAGCCGGAGTTAGCTAAATAAACTCAGCTTAAGTGATGGCCAATAAAAATTATTAATCGATTATTAAATCTTGGGATTATTTTAAGCAATGCGATTATTAAGTTAAACTAATCGATGTAAAATAATCGATTAATCATGAATCAAATTATTTTTTGTATATTTATTAAGAAACAATAACTTCGTAAGATGTATCATGTTTAATCTGTACCGTCATAGTAGCACCCGCTCTAAAGAAAAGTCGCTCTGCTAGCGCTGAAGCTCCTGATGCTTCTCCGCGAAAATACTTTAGAGACCGAGGCTATTATTTTTTAGAGCAATCGATTATGGCTTCAGCTAATCGCCCATGAACGCAAAACAATCGATTAATGCGTATCACATGTTTAATCGTGCCATCACCTGAGTCAGCTCGTCGCCTGATCAAGAATATTTATACTTTATGGAGTCTGCCGCCTCCTTCGGCGTGTTGCATATATTTAACAAAACCATTTAGCCCTAAGTTCCCATTTTCATTGGGTTGAGTACATACAAATTAAGTATTAAGAGAAAATTTGCCATAAACAAATCTCCAAAACCACTTTAAAGACAACTAGAGAGCTTTCCACTGAACAAAAATTCAAGTGTTCACACAAATTTAAGTCTTTAAAACGCGCAGCTCAAATGAGTTTTCTCTTTTAATTCAATTTATCCCGCTTTGCATGTCTATGCACACATATTTATGTACATATTCATACTATAAATATGTTTATATATACATATATATACTATAAATATGTCCCCGTTAATGAAAAATACCGCAAAGCTAGCTAAAAATAGCTAAAACTGTGTGGAACGACGCGGTGAACCAAATGAATTTTCATTGGACTTTTAATTATTATTCGATGAGTATTGCAAATTGTTGTTGTTGTTGTTTGTATTGTTGTTGTTGTCGCCGTTCAGAACTCCCATTAGTTTGAGCGTTTGGCAGCTGACAGATTTATGATTCATAAACATTAATTACACAGCACTGGAGCGTGCATCTCTCTCTCTCTGTCTCTTTCTCTTCCTCTGGCAGTCGCTTCAGTCTCTGTGTTTATGTCTTCTTAACACCTGACCTTTCTTTCTCTTTTTTCGGGGATTGCCTTTTTACCTGTTGGAAAGGTTGGCCGCTTAAAGCGCATTAAATACGCATTATGTGGCCAGTCGTACGCCCACTCGTAAAACTCTTACAGCAGCAGCTATATCCACTCATTCCCGTTTGCTCTTTCTCACTCTGTAACGTTCCCTGTCTCTCTCTCTCTCCCGCTCTCTCGCACTTTTGGCCAATGAGAGCCGCGTCGTTGGTTTCAAATTAGCGCAGAGCTCAATTAAAAGCTTTAGCTGTTAAGGGGGGCTGAGCGGGCTGACGATAGCTGACGGAGGTCAGACGGAGCACGAGCGGTGGGCGGTGTGGGAGATGGGCAATGGCTGTGGGTGACTACTCATTGCTTGCCTGGATGCGCTTCGACGCTTATTTTCTGCTTGAACACTTACACACATGCCAACCCGCCCACAAACCCACACACACACACACACACACACTCACACGTGTGCACACTCTCATTTAATTTAGTTGATTCTAATTTAATAACGAGCTGCACGAGTTGAGATGCAGCGGCGGCGGCAGCTGCGATAACCGCAGCATATTAATGTTAATGATAATGTTGATGAGCATTGAATGATGCTCCAAGTACTCTAGAGATGGCATCTTTGCGATAGTCGTGTGAGATACGCCAATGAAGCAGTGGGGGAAAATCAATTATCGATTAACTATCGCTTGTATTGCAGCTATCAGATGTGCGCAAAATTTAACTTGTGATCTTAAATTAAATTTGATATGAGAAAGATAGGAAAAACGGTATGACTTTATTTTAAAATAAATTGGAAATATATGAAAGTATGTTATTTTATATTGTTGGCATAGAATTGGTCGGAAAAGAAGAACTAAAAACATTTATTTTTCTATAATAGTGTAAAAGGTCTGAGTAATAAATTTATTTTAGAAAAATTTTTCTCTTTGATTTTTCCTAAAATTACATGAACTGTAAAAATAATCGATGTTTGTCGATAGAGAAATATAAAAAGGGATTCGTGGATAATGCAGCTTTATCTGTAAAGCAAATTGAAAGTGATTTAGAAATCAAGAAACTCCGATTGTATATATGTGTGAATCTTAAAACTCATTGATATATATCAATAATGTTTTATTTATTGATATATAGAAGATATCAATGGATTATGAAAATTTCAAAATAAATATGATCTATCTGCATGTTATTGTACAAAGTAATTATAGCCAGTAAATATCTAGAGATAGTTACCTAAATATTTGTTAATGGTCCATCACTAATGCAAAAATACATGTTGAAAGCCATAAGATTAATATTCCTGTAAATGGGAGAAATGTCGATAAATATCGATACACAGAATGAATGATGATGACCCATCACTAATACAGCCCACACGCGCAAACTAATATGCACATGCCATAACAAGCAGCCACGCCCCACCGCCCACTCACACACTCGTGCAGGCATTAATGCACTGACCGTCTCTAATGGACTGCCCACTGACGTACTGTCTCCCTCTCTCCTCTTCTCACCCTCTCTCTGTCTCTCTCTATCTGTCTTTCTTCTGTCTCTGCCTCTCTTTCTCATTCAGTTTAGGCTTACCACTGACCCTGACCTTGAGTGGGCCCAAGGGCCCCTCTCCCAGCCCTCGTACAGCCAGCACATAACCCTGGGTGGGTGCTTGGACTTGCACTTGAAACTGGGTGGGAATCGGTTTGCAAGCTAATACGCTTACGTCGACGCTGATGCAAGTGTTTGGCATTGCATTGTAAGCCATGCACTTAATAGTCAGATTAGTGCAACAGCGCAACAACCACAACGAAAACAACAACAAGAACAACAGCAAATAGCAGCTGTACAGCTCGTCGTATACATGATGTGTGGGGCACATAAATCAATAGAATGGCTCGCGACATGCCAAATGGGAGCAGTTCCACCTGCAGCTCGCACACACATACTCACACATATACGATTTTCACTTGGCACTTGGCACATGCCACCAGCCACTTGCCACTTGCCACACGGCAACCTGGCGAGCAGGCAGCCGAGCATTGTTAACTCAATTTCGACACGGAAGCAATTTTCATTGCCCCAGCAAAACCAACGACAAGTGCCAGCTACTGACCACCCGCCTCAAATACCCAGGGATTGCCCCCACCCGAGCTGGCTCAATAGCTGCTGCACCGCCTGTGGTCCCTTAAATGCTGCCCGGCTGGGTTACACGTTGTCACCTGCGACGACGAGCGCGTGCCACATGATCGAACGCAGTTAACCTGTGATTTGCTATCATTTCTGTATTGTTTTAAAGAGTTTTTGCTCTGCTCAAGCTACTTGACAAATGAAACGGGAATGTGCTATGGAAATTACTGCACATAACACACGAGAGGTGGAGACCTCGAGAAACCAAAGAAACAGTTTGATTGGTGTCGGTTACCTTGGCACTGCAACCAGCTGGAACTAGCATTCCAAAAGTATAAAAAAGATAAGGATAAGGAATCCAGCACGGTAGCTGGAATATAGAACTAGAATTCCAAAACTAGGTGAAGAAATTTCCGTTTGCTTGATAAAGCAGTTTCCCTAATATAGGAATTAATATATCTTGACACCCGAGTCTCAATTAGGTCCTGCTCTCCAGAGATCTGCTAGCACCACATAAAAAGTAGAGGACTCAAGCGCCATCAACCTCAAGATCTTTTGGACCAAATTTTGAGCTTTATGGCCTTTCACTCTTGCTTTTCCAAGACAAGCTGTAATTTAATAACGTAATATTGAAAGTGAAATTTATACAGAAAATCTAGACGTATATGCAATAAAATATTAATAGATCATATCGATACCAAATTGAGTCAGCTCATACCATAGAGCTTTATCAATGAAAAATCCTAGAGCTAAATAAAATATTTATAATATGTATGCCAGACTATATTTTATTATTGGTTGAATCTAATAAGGTAAAAACTAGTGTGATTAGAGTAGGGTCGGGACCCTAGGCCTGTCACGTCCGTTCCCTTCTTTTTTTTTTACCTTTAACTGTCTATTCTGCCTATTTGTTAATCTGAACATGAGTAGAGGAATAAGTCATATATATAATGATGATATTGTGTTATGATACAAATTGGAAAGGTGATTGGAGAGCTAAAGGAGTTAAATGGATAGAAATCATGATAAATTTGTCATTAGAATTGGTGATGAAATGAGATGATTAAGTTAAATGATTGGATGAGTGCTGAATGAGCTGCAAGTAATGAAATTAATTAAGTGTTTAATTAAGCACCTCTCTCTGTCTTTTTGAGTTCACACTATCTCTGAATTATAAGTCGGCATTCCATTTGCTGCCCTATAATGAAATCTCCAGCTTATCTCGCCTTACCGTCTGACATGTGCTCATGCTTGCCCCTAGCTCGACTCGCATTCCGTGTTGTCTTTTCTGACGCACTTCTCTGATTGATATTTGCTTTGGCTTCGTTCCACTCTCCATTCGCCCATATTACACGCCCATCTCTCGCAGCTATGTTTATTTTAAAGTCTGCCTCGGCTGCACGGCTCACTCAGGGCTTATGGTTTGCTCGGCGCTCGACGTTGCCTCATAAGGCCCTAACAAGAGCCTGACATATAAACATAATGTGCATTGCATGCTTGCAACATGCCACTTATCCTACACACGCCCACTTGAGTCGAGCTCAACTTTCAACGTTTCTGGTATCTGAGTTGTTGCATCTGAGTTCTGTGCAATTGTTTTTTATTTTTAAGCAGGTCTTTTATCAATTTGACACACTGTCAGCTGACCCACGCTCATCCATTCTCTCTCTCGCTCTCGCTCTAGCTATATCTATCTCCGTTTTTAGCTGCTACTTTTCTCTCTGTAATCGAACATAAATTGCCACTGATTCAATGTGAGATAATGTGCGTTCATTTCGCATTCACATTCACATTCACAGTCCCCAGCCCGAGGGCCGAGTGTTGTTTGCTTTGCTGAAATCGATGAGTGCGTGTGTGTTTAGCTGGGCAAGCGATTCGATTTGATTTGCTTGCACTTATTTATGCGGCTCTCGATTGGTATGGAAATTGCTTCGATATGCTTACAATTATTGCAATTAGTTGAAACAGCAGCAGCAGCAGCAGCAGCAACGCAATTGTTGTTGTTGTCCTGCTAGGAGCAGCATGTTAAGTTGCGTCATTAACAGGCGCATTAACATGAAGATTAACATGCTAATGTTACGGCGCGACGCGTGCAATTTATGACCGTCTCTTTACGTAACGCACTTTGAAGTTTACGTAACGCCACGAGTCTTGCCACATAATCGGGCCATAAATGTGCGCCAATTGCGGTGGCAGAGGGCATAGCAAAATAGATGGGTGAGGGGGGGGGGGGGGGGGGGTGTAGGGCTGCTAGGCGGCTGCTAATTGATTTCTGCGCAGAAAACGCGGGCAAAAGAAAAGTTTTGCTGCGGCGCCGCAAGGTATGCAGCGACTGCTGCAGACAACGAAAAATTGATGTGGCAAGCAGCAGCAAGCGCCGAGGCAGCCACTGGGGCAGCCACTGTGGCAGCACTCAAGGCTCAAGTCTGTCATGTTGCATGCCACTTTTTGTGCTCTGCGGCTGCAGCCGAAAGCGAAAACAAAGCGTAAATCAGCAAGAGGCAAAAGAAAACAGAAGCAGAAACCGAAAGTCGACTGCTTGGCGCCAGCCACCAACGAGGGCAGCAGGCAGCAGGCATTGTGGGAGGGGGGGCGGTGCAAGTGTTGCAAGCGGAGACCGAGCCGTGGCGGCAGCAATAAATTAATGCCGCATATGTTGCAGTTGCGAGTCGCGAGCTATGAAATGTGAATGAGTGAAGTGCATAAAGATGGCAACAGCAACAACAACGACTCTAACAACAACAACAGCAACAGCAAGCGACACAGCAACAGCCACAACAACAGCATCAACAATATCAATCAGTAGCAGCAGCAGCAGCAGCAGCAGATCAGTGAGCGCCACACTTCAATGCCAGAAGGGGCGCCACGTTTGCTAAGCTGCCTCTAGAAGCAGCAGCAGCAGCAGCAGCAGCAGCAACAGCAGCAGTTGCCGTTGCAGCAACACAACAGCAACAATTGTTAGTCAGCTGCTGCCATGGCCGCCGTTGCTGGCCTGTACGGCCTCGGCGAGGATCGACAGCACCGCAAGAAGCAACAGCAGCAGCAGCAGCACCAAAAGGAACAGCTCGAGCAGAAGGAGGAGCAGAAGAAGATTGCCGAGCGCAAATTGCAGCTACGAGAGCAGCAGCAGCAGCGCAACTCTCTCGATGGCTATGGGTATGCTTCACACTCCCTAAACTTAACTATATATTTATGTATTCTTATTTATTCTATATTATTTTAAGTGTATCAATAATGATATTATTTTATTTACTCGACTCATACGATTCACATTCAAATAAAATATCGAGCTATCGAACTGGTCAGCATTGAAGCTCAAACAGATCAGATGTAATCCCTAGTGGGTCTGGGATAATATCCAAAACTGTATTTTTGGATTTGCTACGTCCCTAGGAGGCGCATCGAGGTTTCTTACAACTTTATCAGGGGAGAATACCCACGGGTATAAATTGCAAGTTTCTCTAGCTTCAGTGGCGGTGAAGTAGTGTGCGTTCACACGGATACACGAACGAACGGACATCAAGTCCCACAGCCAATATACCCTTTATTCTCGTAAATGTGTATAACAAGAAAAGAAAGAAATTAGAAATTCTCGAAGATGGCCAGAAACTATGGCTGTCATTAAAGCTTGACAGAGGGAAAGAGAGAGAGAGAGAGAGAGAGAGAGAGAGAGAGAGAGAGCGAGCGAGCGAGAGAAGGAGGGAGGGAGAGAGCGCTGAAGCATTATCCATCTAGAGCGAGTTGGTGATAGAAAGAATGAGTGCGAGACATTAAAAAAAGTGTGAGAGACATATAGAGAGAGTTAGAAAGAGAGATAATAAAAAATTAATAGTGGGAGATATATAGAGAAATAGACGGAGTGATACAGAGAGAGAGAGCGAGAGAGGGTCAGAGAAAGGGAGAGAAAGAGGAAAAGAGAGAGAGAGAGGGATGTAGAGAGATATAAAGAGAAAGATAGCCAGACCAAGGGAGAGAAATAGCGAGAGAGAGAGAAAGACTGAGAGAGAGAGATAGAGATAGACTGACAAAGGGCTCTCCCTTAGGGGAGAGAGAGAGAGATATATATATGAGCTGAGATATGTATGTATCTACATAGGTAGAATAATAAAATTTTAGCCTTCGATGTAGTTAATACATTTTACTCGCATGTAAGGTAACTGTAATTTCATAATTATAGATTGAATCTTCTTCTGTTCAACATTTTCATATATATACACATATTTGGAGAGAGCTTAATTAGAGTTCGAATGGGCATTTAAATTGATCAGAATGTGAGATGCGAACGGCTATAAGCAAAATGTTTACACAGATTTGGTTGTTTAAAGATTTTTCAATAGTTAAACAAAGCATTTCTGCTAAGGAATTCATACATAAATTGTGCCACTCACTTCGACTTCTCTGCCTGCAGCTCTGCTGTCCTCAGCTCCGATTACCTCTCCATATGCGCCTCAATTAATATTTCCATTAAAATATTTTTCAATAAATTTGAACATGTTGTCAAGCGCACTCCTCTGGAGGGGACGGCATATTCTCGTTTATCAAAATATTTGCAAATAAATTTCAATGAACAATGAAAATGTTGCTATGCAAATTTCAAATAAACTTTCAACCTTTGAGGGCTGCAAACTATTTTTGCCTTTTTCCCGATCCCTATCTCTGGCTCTGGCTGTCTAACTGTCTGTTGGCCTTGCTATACGACATAAAGCTGCAGCCTTTGCACCTGCAGGACATGCACATTAATACGGATGCAGATGGCAAAAATAAAAACAGATTGAGATACAGATGCAGATGCACCACACACACTTACACACACACTGCTTTATGATGCAGCGACAGATACAGTTACAGATACAGATTGAGATTCATTTATAATTACAGATACATAAGCAAAACACCATATGTATGCATGTTCATGTCAGCCAATTGCAGCTGCATTTATATGGCCACATATATTTGTGCAACGCCAGCAACCAGCAACCAGCAACAACAACAATCTGAAACAGGAACTGCAAACAGAATGTTTTTACGCCCTTTAGGAGATTAAAGTTGATCAAAGCGGGGTATATAGACTGTGGCAGCAGCTGTGGCACCCAAACACAGCTATACATACATACATTTGTACATTTATATAAATATATAAAAATCCAGATAGTTTTATAATTGTAGATTGAATCTCCTTATAGTATATGTATTATTCTGATGTACATATATATCCAGCGATAGTTTATTTAGAATTGGAATTGGCCTTTAAATTGATCAGAAATTGATATATGAAAGGTTAAAAGGAAGATCCTACACAGCCATAATTACAGATATGCATAGTACTTTTGTCTCTGCTCCATCTCTGGCTCACGCGAATCATTTCTCGTAGCTTTAGCTGCCCAATTGAGCGACATCTAAAAAGCAAAGCAAGCCACATTTTTTTTTTTTTTTTTTGTCAGGGAGTTTATACCAAAATAAAAGCTAAAAAACACAATCGGAATGCAATACGAAAAAAAAAAGTTTGAGCTGCGCTATCCTGATGCCGCGCAGTGCATTGGAGTTATTCAAGTTTAAGCAAAAGTTGTAAAAACTTTGCAGCTCAACAATTTTGGACTCCAAGTCCACTGAAAGTGGGAAGTGCAGGAAAGATAAATAACTTTTATGCTATAGGCAAAAAATAGCTCCCGAAAATATATATATGTAAAACCGAATATTAAATTAATGCCAAAAATGGTGAATTTTTTATTTATTTTTTTTTTTTATTTATTTATGTATAGTTTTTTTTATAGATCTTTTAAATATAATTTACTAACATATACATCTTTGAAAAGGTAATTTCTCAATCTATAACCTACCATTTACATTTTTTAAATTTCAATATATACATACAATGTTTTATTAAAAAAATAAAAGTAAATAAATAAAATAGAGTAAAATAGAAATTTAACGTACATTTCCCATCAGTAGCAATTGCTGATTTTATTTAGCTCTATTTTCATGGGCTTGGCTGCCCATAAAAGCTAAAGAAGCAAATGTTTCTTCAGTTTAAAGAAATATGATTTGTTTTTAAGCAATCGATAGCTCGATAAGATTATCCTAAAATTGATCGAAATAGTTAACAACAATTAGTTATCTCAGGAATTTTGCAATGTTGCAGTTGTTGTTGATGTTAGCCATTTTTATTTTATTCCATCCCTGTCATGCAGTACCAGTTACAGCTGTAATGAAGGCTGGAGAGATTCGTCAGGGATGCAATGCAGTAACTCGAGAGCGAAAAGAATTTCGGCAGAAGAAACTAAGTGAGCCAACCTAGTGTGTATAGGATAAGTCAATCAAGTCAAGTCAATCAAAGCTCTAGTTTCACACAAACTCAACATGAGAAACAGTGCAGTTTGCTGTTGCAGTAGGGTATCTGCTAGTCGATCACATTGGACGGTCGCATAGAGGCTTACTTGTTATTTATTCATTTTACTTTTATTTTCCGCTTTATTTTCGTTTCAGTTTCGTTTTGTTTTTTTCTCTCTGTCGCTCGCTGAGTGGCGGCAGCGACAGAGACGCTGACAGCGCTGCTGCCACTTTGGCGCCATGCAGCATGTAGCAAGCCATGTATTTTTCAAAAGCCTGCCCCAAAACTCAGCAGCAGCAGCAACAACAACAACAACAACAATCAGAACAGCGGCAGCTGCCTTGGCGTACATTTCGAAGTTTCTTATTGGACTTTGGCTTTGTGTTTAAACTCGTATTTTATAGAATGATATTTTTGGCATGCAGCCAAGCACAACTAGAGTCGATGAGAGTGTGCCTGTGTATGTGTGTGTGTGTGTGTTTGTCAAGTGATGCTGACTTTAATGCTCGTGTGCATTGAAAGCCTTTTGGTAATTACATTAAACATGCCCAAAACGCAGCTGCAATTTACACATATACGCTTTTCTTCTGCTCTCCTCTACTTTCATCAGTAGCCAGCCTGCATCTCTATGTGTGTGTGTGTGTGTGTGACGTCACGTGCATTTGCAAAAAAACAAAAAAAAAAAGGAAAACAAAACTGCAACACAAAACTCCCAGAGCCATAAAAAGCAATCACACTAACACACACATACCAGCACATACTTACAGTCACATATATTAGAGAGCAAGGCACACACACACGCACTCACACATAGGCATACACAGCCGCTATGCACAGTGCTGCTGCTGCCCTGAGAGTGAAAGAGAGAAGTAGCATAAAAGGAATTTTTGCTGCTGGGCAACGGTTAAACAGCGACATATGTGAGCGCGCAAGTGTGTGTGTGTGTATGTCTGTGTATGCCTGTGTGTGTGTGTGTGTGTGTGTGTGTGCAAGTGCAGCATCAACAGCAGCGCCAGCGTTGCCTCAAGGACATTTTCACTTGCATCTACTTCAATTTTGCTGCATTAGTGTCAGTGCCGGAGTTGCTGCATTGATGCTGCTGCTGCTGCTGCTGTTGCTGCTGCTGTTGGTGCAGCTACATGGGATGTTAGTGCTAGTGGTGGGCGTTGTTGGGTGGACAGATCTGCGCTCTGCTGTCAATGGGCGTGGCCGGGGCCCAGCTGGCCATAATGGCGCGACAACGAGGCGTTGCAAATTGCCAGGCACCAAGCAGGCTCGGGTCATGCACGTGCCACACACACACACATACACGTATGCAAACACACTTTCTCGCACACGCACACATACACACGAGAGTCAAAAAATAACACTCATTGAATCGTTTGAATGCCAGCCGAGCAAGCAAATGTGCCTAAGAAGTAGCTAATGCAGTTATTTGAACAAAAAATCAACAATTCTGCATTCCTCTGCCTCAAAACTTTGAAATAGTACTTAAGATTCCTTGAACCCTTTGAGAAATTTGCTCACAGCTCGTTAAATGTGTGTAAATCACTCTTATGTGCTGGAAATTCTATGATATTTGATGTGTACATACATTCATAGCATAAAAGATAGAAAGTAAGAGCTTAAAAGTCAATCGAATCATATTACGAATCATTCGTATAGTCAACTGTGAATAACTAATCTCAATAAGTGAGTCACACGCATATAATCAACTTTTCGCATCTTTCTTAATTTAAGCATGCACATGAATACATTTTAGACTATCTTAAGTACTCATATGATTCAAACTGTAATTAACGGTAAGATCATTTCTAAATGATTTGAATGAATTATAATATACCAGTGAATGACTCATTTTATAGAAAATGAATGATTCAGTAGTATAGTATTTACTATCTGTGAGTACTATAGACTTCTTGTAATGAATGATTCAAAAGAAGCGAATCATTTATCTATGTTTAAACGATTCTTTAAAAAATAATGCAATAAATCACCTGATTGATGTGCAATAATACTCGAATGAATTTAAATTATCGGGTGATTCATTAGTGAATGATTCATCATATAATTTGTGAATAAATGATTAAAAACCGAAATTTAAAACGACATTATAAAGTTTTATTATTAAATGATTCAATACATAAAAAAAATAATTTGATTTCAAAATTTTGAATGAGTCATAAAAGGATTCACTAATATCAAAATTGAATGGAATAGTTCATTTAATAATTCAATGATTCATTTAATAATTCAATGATCCATTTAATAATTCAATGACTCATTGAAGAAATTCAATGATTCACTGAAGAATACTTAAGTGAGTATACGATAATGTGAATCAAATAATTCAAGTGATTTAGTATGTTCGAGTAAATAACTCAATTCCAGCCAAGTGATTCATACCTCTCAGATCATTTAATTAAAGCTCAGCTATTTACTAATTAATAATTAAATAGGTGACCCAATTTCGTAATGCAATTATATCATATCATATATTTATGCCAATATATGTACATATTAAATTCAGAACAAATTATGTTGATTAATTTATAATTATTTAAAGCACTCTAAAATTTGCTCTGAAGTCAAATTCAATTCCTCCTTGCATTCGAGTTCTCCGAATGAAATTAGTTCCAAAATGTGTGCATGATTCATGGTCCCATAGAGCAGCTGCTCATAAGCCGCACAAAATGTGGCAGGCAACAGCAGCAACAACAACAATAACAACAACGTGAAACAGCTGTGCGAGAGCCTAAAAGCCCATCAGCTTTCGGCTGGCGATGCTGCTGTCAATGCGGCAAGCCTAAGACTGACGATTCAGCAATTTAACGTCTCACTTTCTCAGTTTCTCAATATTGCATTCTCAACTCTCAATTCTGGCCAGAGGAGTGGAGAGTAGGACGGGGGAGGGACACGGCTGGGCGCTTGAGTTGCAAATTAACAACAGCTGACACACATTTAAATGCAGCTGCCCCACAGGTGTAAAGCGGCATATTTGCTGATGCAGCCGTATTAAGGTTACCTCCCTCTCTCACTCGCTTACTGTGTGTGTGTGTGTGTGTGTGTGAGTGTGGAGCTGCAGCATCATCCATCAGGCAGCATCTAGAGCGAGTTGTGAGCCAAGTCCGTTTAGTAATTGCTTGCAAAGAGAACTGGCACAAGGCCCATTTATTCTACATATATATTATATATATCCATTTCACTCCAACTCTTTGTCACTCTCTTTCTCACTCGTTCCCTTTAGCTCTCCTGCTTTTCGCTCTCTCTCTCTCTCGCACGCTCTCTCTCTCTCTCTCTCCTTCTCGTCTACTTCAAATGCAAACATCAATCATATTAAGTAGTCCGGTTACGACAAACACTATAAAAGCTGCTTGCGGCACGTTGCAAGCGAGCATGTTGCAATTGCCACGAGCTGCGCTTGCGAGGAACGAGGCCAGGCAAGGCTGTGAAGTCAATATACATCGAAGCCAAATATATGTATCGAAGGCCAAGTTTAGAGTTGCTGGAGCCAGCGGCGGGCTGGACGGAGCGGGCTGCCGCATGTGGCAACCGGAAGTGACAAGCAATTTAAGCTGCAAAGATGCCACCGACAAACAGAAACAGAGACAGAGACAGAGGGAGAGAGAGAGAGAGAGACAGTTAGAGATAGAGATAGATGTTGTGCCTCTGCTCATATTCATATCCGGAATGCCCGCTCGAGCAGCTCCTCGTTCGCTGCCTTCGCCCGACTTTCGCTGACTTTCCCTTGGCATTTCCACGCTTTCCACTCTGCTTTCTGCCGTTTTCGTTTTGGCTTCGTTCCTGGCCGCCGAGGCGCCAATTTTTGCCACTGCAACACGCTCGAAGGACTTGCCATAAATTTTGCAAGTTATTTTCTCTTCTTTTTTTCGGTTTCTGCTCGCTTTCACTTTTCTACGCTGCCTGCATGCATACACATACACATATATTTAGCTTATATATATAATATAGATATACACTGTATACAGCTGTATACAAATCTATGTATTCATCATAATTTTCAATTGAATACACTTTGCCTGCAGCATTTTGATACTTTCATGCGTCTGGCAGCTATGTAGATCCTCTTCTTGTCTATATATTTTACATATTATATGATTAATGTCGCTTAATACATATCCTATATAAAAAAATTTATATCTAATATGAAGAATTGAACTTGCTTTGTGATTCTAAGAATTTCTCTATCTTATCTATTTATCAATCCTATGATGTTGTATTGTCTACTGAAAATCTCTAGCCAAACCCAGTCCAGTAAAAGCGTTGCAAGAGTAGCTCGAAAATGTTAATGAATTCTTAAAAGGCGCAGTATCCAACTAAAAATCTGTGCACAAATAATTCAAACCAGCTAAAGGACAGTTCAGATAATTTAAAATAAAAAACCTCTTATACATTAGCTAATATGTAAACTTCGCAAATTTATGAGATGACATTATTTTTGAAGCATACATACATACATATGTATATGTACATGTCTCTAAATTAAATTTATCTAAGTGCATTAAATTTTCGAATTTCAATCCAGCTTTTCCACTCTCCCCTATTTTCTTCTTTTCATTATTTTTTATATATATATATATTTTTTTTTTTAATTTTTTATTGCCTGGCTTCATCGTGCTCTGGCTGCCTTTGGGGCTGCATATATTATGCAGCGCAACGAGCAGCGTGATGGAGGCGGGGCCCGAATGTCGGCCAAAGCTTGGGGCAGCATTATTAGCGGCTGCTTTTCATATATATATATACGTATATATCAAAGCGACAGATGTGCATACATATATAAATGTGTATAAATATATATATTACCATTCATTGACTTGACTTTGGCGCAATTAAACTTACACGAGTGTCGAGACATTTTAAATGCTTTCACTGCTAATTGCCTGCCAACTGACAACTGCAGCTGGGCCCCAGCACCCGCCCGCCTCTGCTTTGGCTCAAGCGGTTCGTGCTTTACAGGTTAGCAACTGCTCCACTTAGTTTCCCCTCTCCCTGCCCCCTGTCCCCTGCCCCTTCAGCTCCTGCTCCACTGCGTCACATTGTGCCATAAATTTGCAGCTTAACAAGCGGCGTTTTTCACTGCTCTTCCATCATAGCAGCCATCGCACGTTCGCCTCTCTCTCTCGCCCTTTGCCCCCCTCGGCCAGTCTAGGCACATGCAACATCATTCCGTTTGGCTGGGATATTTTAGGAATTGATTTAAGAGACAAATGCATAACACGACACTGACAATTTCGTAAGTTAACTAAGCGAAAATGAAAGCATAGAATCCACTCTGGGCTCAGCCCAACTCGGCTGCCTCGGCTGCCTTGGCTGCCTCGAGTGCCTCTCCTGCGCCTTTGGAGCCTGCGGCTAAATGCATCGTGTTACTTGCCTGTCCTTGTGGCAGGACGAGCACGAATAAAATATCTATTGATACATTTTTGGCCTCAGCTGCTACCACAAATGGCAACAAAGAGATGGTTCAAAATTTGAGCTTGACTTGGCCGAGTTCACATTTAATTGCCATGTGAATGTGTGTGTGTGTGTGTGTGTGAATGAACTTGCACTGGCAAACCAAAGTCTCAATTATTTCTTCAATTAGCTGCCATTCTAGTGCTAGTTAGTTATAGAAGTTTCGACTGCATTCGTAAGGAGTTCAGCTCAATTCGATTCGATTCACTGTTAGACGCATTGCTGCACGAGTAAGACTGCCTCATGCTCATTATCGTTCGCTCGTTCGTGATGTAAAATGAGGATGTGGATTTTGTGCAGTGTCTTGCAGTGTCTTGGCTCTCAATCTCAATCCACTCAGTGAACGAGCATTTCGCCCTAGAAGCTATTTAGCGCCAATGAGAGAACTGATATAAGGGAAAATATACCAGGTCTTGTAGCAAGTGAGCTCTTGAATCTGCAATATACGAATCGACCTCTACAGACTCGTATGTTGAAATCTATATACTCTTATCCACTATAGCCTACAACTTTCATTGACTTACCCGACAGATCGACTTTAATTTGTATATATATTAATGACCTCTATGAGCGTGGTGAATTCTTCTCCTCTTTAAAGTCACCACTACTAAAAGCTTGGACTATACTAACTGTATTATAGGGCGAAATAAGACTATCAAAAATAGTCTCAAATTTCCTTCAATTTTACAGTTTCTTATATTCGTATCCATATCATCTAATTAAAAGAAGATAATATTTAGATGTTAATTTCTCAATGTTCCCATAAGCCATGTATTACGCAGTAATTGTTATTATAAAATTAATGTTATTTGTTACTAATTATTTTTTTTTATTAAGGGGAAATGTCGGCCATATATGTATGTGTCTATCAAAGGCCGATATCTGTAACTATACGTCTATTTCTATATTAGAGGTTCAAGACCACAAATGATAGTTTCAACCATCGACAATATTGATAAGACAGCTTAAGGAATTATTATTACTATTATTTATTGTATATTTTTTTTTTTTTTTAGATTTTATGATGATTATTTTATTTACTATGTATATGATGAATTCATTTAGAAAATCTTATAATATAAAACTAAACAAATCATCTTTTCCTTACTATTGAAACACTGAGCTAGTTATTAAAGCAAAAGCTAAGTCAAGTGCATGAGTGAGAAAATTATATTCATAATATACATCATACATCTTCAAGAAATTTCGACAATACTGTAGAATCCCCATAGCTCGAAATGGCAAAGAGATAAGCTTCTCTTTTTTTTATTCACGCAGAAATTCAAATTATCGAGAATTATTGAGAACGAATTTCTTTCAAGGGGATAACATTTTTTCGTTTTAACGCGATTTTCGGCTGTGATTATGTATTATTGTATTATTGGTATATGGTATATGCCATAATAAAGAGCATCAATAATTGCATGCCCAAGGCATCATCAGATCAATCAATTTGCAGTCGATCTTTCAGCTATCCTCGGCTAGCTCATAGATCAACACATTTAATTATCTTATAATAATATCTATGACAGCTGTATACAATTCCTCCGAGTCAAGTTTAAGAACTGTCATGGAAAAAAGTTCCTTTATATTCCTTTCGATTTTCATTCATCTGACTTTATCAACTTGTTGAGAGACTGTACTTCTCTTTGAAATGCCTCAAAACATGTTTCAAGCACTAAACATTTCCATAGCATACTTTTCGGGGCTGGCTTAATATGGCGTGAGGACATGTTCATATTTAGTATAAGCATTACAGCATTTATTTAGCTAACCGAGGCAAACAGTTTGAATGCATAAATGTAAATTGCATTTAACAAGTAAAATTGAAACTGAAATTGAAATTGAAATTGAATTTGAAAATCGGTTACTAATGGACACTTCCGGGCCGCAGTCTAAAAATATGCATTTTAAGTGCACTTAAAATTACATTTTGAGTGGCGGTTATCATAAAAAGTATTGATTGAATGCAATCAAGCGATGGGGCAGGCGATGAAAATGCCCTCAAACAAGCATATCATAAATATATATATACATAACTGTACTATATATATGTATATATGTATGTGTATTGATACGGCAGTAAGTAGCCTGAAGACAAAATAATTAATAGCGCACCTGAGATGGATGCCACATGTGGTTAGTTCCGTTTATAATGAGGTTTATCAATTGAATTTTTAATGTTTGATTTAATTGTGGCTAAACTTACGTTAGGCGCGCTGCTTAGGGGCGGCTCACCTTGGCTGCGCCAGACGACAGGTGACTGACGTCAGAGCCGGCCAGCGGGCTGTGCATCGCATTGCCGGCTAACGGGAACGCGACTAACGTCAACAGCAACGAAATGCATTTGAGCTTTGCTGTGCGAATTCAAGCATTTGAATTTGGCGCGCTTTAGCATCTGTGCTTAGCCGCCATTTTGGGCGCTCGAGTTTCCGGCTGCAGCTGGAGTGGCGCCATCTGTGGCTGGTGGCTGTGAGCTTGAGCATAGCTTTGGACTGGAAGCTGTGCACAGCTTCCGGCTTCCAATGAAAGCTTTGGCGCTTCACAGACGTTTCATGCCATTGCATACCGGCGACAGATGACGCTGCATAACAGACAAAAGCCAAATAGAGAGAGAGAGAGAGAGAAAGGGAGACAGTGAGAGTGAGAGTGACAGTGGGCATGGTGAGAGAGCAATAATAACAGAGATGCGACCGCTAAAGCATAAACAGCGAGCGAAAGCTAACTGCGGTCAAGCGAAACAGTGGAACAGTGGAATCGGCACAGCACGTGCGAAGGCGTCGGCATCGGCGTCTGCGTCGGCATTGGCAACGCTCTCCCGACCCGAAAGTCAAAAGCTTTTTTCATTGAGAAAACGCAAAGGCCCCACACGGACGCTCGCCCGTCCTGCCGCGGCGACGAAGGCCAAAACTCGATAGCTTCGAATGGAAGGCTGCGCCAGCTGACAGCCGACAGCCGACAGCCGACAGGCAGTACGGCTAACTTCCAGCGGCTCTGTTCGGCGATGCGGCGTCGGCTCAGCTGTGGTGCTGCTCTCCGCACAGTTGTTGCCGTGTGCAGCATCAACAACAGCAGCAGCAGCAGCAGCGGAACGAATGGGAAGTGGAACGAGCGAAACCAAAGCTCGGGCCCTGTGATGTTTAGTTGCGCGCCGCCAGCAGCCGACAGCAGATGCCGAGACGAGCAAGAGCACCGAAACTCGAGAAACGGAAGACGCCAAGCGAGCAACGAGAAACGAGAAACAGTTGCCGAAACACAAACCGAAACAGAAACCGAAACCGAGAACGAGACCGAAACTGAAACTGAAACCGAAACCGAGACGCTGACGAAGACAAAGTGCGAGTCCGTCAAACGATAACTGTAAACCGCAAAAAGCAAGCGAGCAAGCGTAAGAAGCAGAAAAAGCACAAGAACAAGAAGAAGAACAGTAAGCAGCAGCAGCAGCAGCAATAGCAGCGCAGCAGCAGCAGCAGCAGCAGAACAAAAAGTGCGTCGTGTTTCAGTTCCATTTCGTAACGGCTGCCATTTCGTTGCGCGCAAACAACAAAAAGAGCGAAAGCAAAGCAAACACAAAGCCGCGGGCAACAAAACCAGCAGCAGCAGCCACCAAAAAGAAATTCAAGAAATATATTTGCAAAAAGAATTAATAGAAAAGTATTAGAGTAACTAAAAATTTAATTGATAGTAATATTACAAATATTAATTATAATCGAAAATATATATATAAATATATAAATATCTATATGCACACACAGTTCGCGTGTGTTTCTAAAGTGCAAAGGAATTTTCTAGTTTTTTTTTTTTTTTTTTTTTTTTTTTGCAAAATTAGTAAAGGTTTTTTTGTTGGTGAAAATAAGTGCAAAGTGCAAATGCAAAAAAATTGTGTGAAAAACAAAAATTAAATAAATAGAAATCAAGTGCAAAAGTAAACGAAATTCACCTTGACATAAACTGAATTTAAATATAAATATATCACATATCTCTCTCTCTATATATATATATCCAAATACTTGATCAAAGTTGTTGTTGTTGTGCGTATGCGTGTATGTATGAGCGTGCGAGTGTGTGTGTGTGTGTGAATGAATTGTGGCATGCCAAACATTTCAATAATCAAAGCAAATCGAAAGCAAATGCAATTTATTTATAAACAACAATAGAGAACAAGTGGTTCGTTAAATGCAAAATGTTGTAGCACAGCATAAATATAACATATTGTTAAGCACACACACACACATATATATATATATATATATATATATATATATATATATACACATAAATATATATAATGAGACTCAACCAATGGCCAAACAGCTGAGCCACAGGCAACACACACACACACACAGTGTTCCTCTGCCTTGGCCTCTGATGTTACAATTGTTGTTGTTGCTGCTGCTGTTGTTGTTGTTTCTTCAAGCACACACACCTGCGCGACAACAACAGCAACAAAAACGACAACAACAGCAACAACGACAGCGACAACAACACAGCGCCAGCGGCGCCTTCAT
Source organism: Drosophila arizonae (assembly GCF_054131065.1). Lineage (NCBI taxonomy): Eukaryota > Metazoa > Arthropoda > Insecta > Diptera > Drosophilidae > Drosophila > Drosophila arizonae. The sequence continues at coordinate 27,404,679 of NC_142927.1, forward strand.
AAGCAACGGTTTTTTCGAGCATATCCTTCTTAAGGACGTTCCAAAGGCAATTTTCTGGCTGCAGCAGCCGCTATCTGCGTGTGTGTGTGTGTGTGTGTGTGTGCGTGTGCTACACTCTCTGTTGGCCTGTGTGCTCAATCCCACACACAATCTACCTCTCTCCCTATCTCTCACTCTCACTCTTGCTCCCTCTCTCTTTCTCTCCATCTCTCACTCGCCCATAACAAGACGAAAATGAATTGCTCGAAAAAAAAATAGAAAAAAATAGGCGAAAAAGACAGAAGCAGCAGAAGAAAATAAGAAAAGGAAACCCCAAAAATGTTGTGAAAATCGCTGAAATCGAAAACCGCTTAAAAGAGCGCGCGTCAATCTAATAATTGGAAATCTGATTAAAATCAAATGACAGGACTCAAGGATAAGCGTGCCGCAGCGCAAAAGCTTTCAATAGATAAACTTTTACACTGTGCTCCATTTGTATGAATCTGTTTATCTTGATTGGATGGCCAGCGCTACAGTGCTTACTCGATGGAATGGAAATTCATATCACTAGATGCGGAATATCATAGACTCTCTCGGTTCATAAACTCTCCAATATTTCCAATTAGTGAATTTATCGTTTTCCTCTACCACATTAGTCAAGCTTAGCTCTAGGAGAGCCTAATACGAAAAGCTGTTACCAATTTATAGCCTCTGCTTTCTTTTCAACATGCGTTAGTCTTAGTGAGTTGCCACTGTACTTGCGTATTTCGCTTGGGCGAATGGATTTAAAATTTGTGTTGATTTTTGTGTAGGATTTTCTCAGATTTGTATAGAACAAGTCCGAAATAGCCAGAAAAGACAAAGAAGCAAAAGTGCTGAATGGAATGAGAGAGTGCGACAGAGAGAGAGGGAGATTTCAAGTATGATTTCTAAATTGATGTCGCCTTATCCTCATTGTGATGCCGATTTTATTTATGCTGCCTTTTTAGCTGATTTCAAGTACTGCGACCGACTCTACGCCTATCTTAATTCATTCTTAAGCCCCAAAATCCCCAGCAATCTATAACTGAACTGAACTGAACTTTTTCAAGTGTTCTAGTTTATTGTACTAAAGATGAGCATAATTGGAATAAATATTGCATTCGATGTGATATTATAATAAGATATCTGTATTATATAATACTACTGTATTATATTATATACATACTTTGCATATATGTATATATGTATATACGAGTTCATTCCTAAAAATAGTGTGTAGTAGATGCTTTTCTCAGTGTGCTGCCTTCTCTGTCTTACCTATTACTGTTATTCAGAGTTTGTTATTCTCGAAACACTAAATAAAAGTTTCTGTAGTCTATATAGTCGCAAATCAAAGTAAGCTTCAATCTTTGCTTTGATGACACTGCAAAATTTTAGTCTTCCAATTTATCGTGATATTCACAATTGATTTTGGTGCGCTCCTGTGACCAAATTTGTATTAGCTCTTTTTCTATAAGATATTTTTCAAGCTTATTTCGAAAATACTTGCCGAAGGAGGAGAGCTCAGTTTGTTTTTATAATAAGAAGAATAATGTTTAATGACCTAGCAAATATTCTATATGAGTAGATACTTACAAAATATACTTGACCTCTATACTTATTGAAAGATAACCTTATTCCCCTGAGCTATATTGTAGAAATGATGACGCGCTACTTGCATTACAAGAAGTTCAGCAAAATCTGTAATTATTTTTAGTGAAATGGTCGAATTTTTTTTTTTTTTTTATGTACTATTCCTTTAAAAATTTTCTTTTAATATAATTTTATTTTTAGAACATGTATAGAAATTAGAAACCCCTTTTTTATGATAGTCAAATGTTAGACTATGGAATATTTGGCATGTCAATATATATATTATATGTATATGTCTAACATATATGAAGAAAACTAGCCACGACTTCTTTCTCCACATTTGAGTTGTCTAAGGTCACTCAGATATCTAACCTATAAATATGATTTTACAATCGATTGGGTTTCTTTTCTGACAATATTCTCTGTACTTCACAACATATAGTATATGTATGTATGTGTTCTTTTATAGCATTTTATATTGGCGTTGAAGTTTGTATTAGCTGTCCAACTTTTATCTCAAGAGAATTTATCATATACTTTCTGAATTACTTAAATTATTATATTTCACGCTCTTGCTCCTTGCTCCTCTCTCTTTCAATGTGCACTTTATGTTCTTTGACTTTTCCTTTTCGTGCAGAAGAGTTTCACTTTGATTGAACGATTTAATTTCATTGAGTCGATAGGGTGATTTCTTTTTCTTTTTTTTTCAGTTTAACATTTCATTTTCCATTCGATTTGCTGTTGCTGCTCTTCTTCTTCTTGTTGTCGTCGTTGTCGTTGTTGTTGTTGTTGTTGTTGTTGTGGTGTGTGTGCAACAACAACAACTTGTTGTTGTTGACTATTGATTTGCTTCGACATTTAGCGAGCATTCAATTAAATAACATACTGACAGCTGCGCTCACAGACTCCCATGCACAGCAGCTGACCTTTGAACAATGCCACACACACCCACACACACACAGACACACACACACATATGTACGCATCTATAGAGATATATGTGCATACAGTCAGGTGCATATTGAAGGATGACCTTATGCGTTAGTTGCAGCACTCACTTCTTGCCACATTCATGAGTAAAGTTTCAGCTGTTGCGCTGCACACTCGCACACTCACACACACATCTATACACCTACTCAAACACACATCGTCACTAATCGAAATTGATTAGCAGCTACGAAATGCAGTTAGTTAATCAATCCATCTGCGGCAACAATTGACAGCCTCAGCCAACTGGCCAACTCAATTGCTGGCCAAGCGACAGCAGCCCAGTTTATAGGGGAATAATAGGGCAGGACTCTCTAATAACGTTAAGTAATTGAGCAGGAGGCGATGGCAGCGGCAATGGCAGCAGCAACATCTCTAGACGATTTGTATGTATTTTTAATTTGTTTTCAATTTGAGTTTATTGTTTGTTTTTCTTGAGTTTTCTATTGATTTTTATTGTGGCAAAAATTGAAACGGAATTCAGCTAAAAGTTTAAGTTTATGATTTAATAATGTTAAGTTTATTTAAATTAATTTTAATGTTTTATTTCGATGTCAGTTCCTCACTCTAACGTAATAGAGAAAAGTCTCTAAAGAGTCCTTAAAAATATAAGACTGTTACCTAAAAGTATTGCATGTGCCTTTGATTGATTGAGTTCGTATAGAAGTTTCTATCAAAGAACTTGGGAATGTAAGAAGCATAGGTATATATTCGATAAATTGTTATCGATAATGGACTCTATTAAAGATCAGGAGAAAACAGAAATATAGTTGTACTCTACATATGCATTATGAGTATACTTATACTTTATCTTGGCTTTATGAAGTGTTATAAATCTTACACTTGCCTAACGTATTTTCCACTCATTGGACTATCCTGAAACGGAAGATTTCTCATTCTTTATATTTGACCTATTTTCATTGATTTTTATCTCCTCATCCTCTAATTAATGTCCAGCAATACTCGATAGCTCGATAGCTCGAAAACGTTATCGACTCTTCACCTTATGTATATTGGCAGATCGGCACAATTCTTCTGCTTAAAGTCGCTTTTGGTAGTCTCTAAAGCTTTATCGCCACATAAGATTGATCATAAATAGAAATTCCTATGCCTTTGCAGCCTAGCTATTTTCGCTGTATCTTGAAATATATATGTATAAATAAATAAAGGACCTTTCTGCATATTACGGTACATATGAGCTTATTTAAGTTTTCATAGACTCGAATCCATTCATAAACCCGATAAATAGTCATCAACTAATAAACTCAACTGACACGTGTCGGTGCATCAACTGAACCTTGAATTTAAATTCTTTAACTTCAAGTTCTTTGAAATGTATTGAATTCTGGATCCATACACATATATATGACCTTTTTCCTTTCACTGCTCACCTCTCCTCTGCTAAGCATCACTTATAGCTCAATTGGCTATTCAGTAAAAGTTTCAATCTTTGTCGATTTCGCTTGCAATGTAAATTTCGATGCGAGAAACTGTTTTCATGAATGAGAATGTCGCTGGAATATTTGAATAATTTGACTTGACTTGATGGAAATTGTAAACTAAAACTTGATTTCATATGCTGTCTAAATTGCTGCAAACCCGATTTAGCAGGAAAAGTTTGTTGTTGTCGCTTCTTTTTGTCGTTTGATTGAGGGAAGTGCCATAGGTTTCTTTTTTTCTAATGCTATTTTCTATTTAAATATGCAAATTTCTGTTTAGTTGCTGTGCGAATGGAAAATTCCATTATAGATGACAGTTGCTCGGATCTCAGTGTATCTATGCGCGAATATACGCATATATATATAAATATATTTGCATGGGTGCGTGTGTGTGTTTGTGTATATTTAGATATATGTAGGTATGAACAATCTGACACTGTGCTAAAGGACGGAACGACCGAGCGCCGACCGAGCTCTGTGGCATAGGCCATAAAAACGCGTGACAGGACAAAAAGCAAGCAAGAGGCGTTAGACTGTGTTTGTGTGTGTGTGTGCGGCCGCTAGGGAGTTCACTTCTCTCTCCTTGATACCTCCCTATTCCCTGCCACCCCCCTCCCCCTCTCCTCTCCCTCATCACCTTCATTTTCTCCTCCTCTTTGCATCTTCTTTTTGTTTCGGGCGCTTCTTTCAAGCGGCGGCGCCGCGGCAAGGTGAAGTAGATGAAGTGAATGCTGCTAAACAAAAAGAAGAGAAAAAAAAGAGGAGAAGAAGAAGGAGAAGGAGAGGGAAACGAAATTCCAAATGCAGAAATGGAGACAAAGTGTAGAATGGACATCCGTTCCCCATGGGCGCAGACAGTGGCAGAGCGAGATGGGACGAGACAGAACGCGAAGTGAGGAAGAGCGAGGGAGTGCGCGAGCGAGCGAGATAGAGAGGGCAAAGCTGCTGGTTGCAAAGGGATACAGTTGCAGGCAGCTAGAAATGCCGAAAGAAATGGCTGAGCAAAGAGTAAATGGAAACAAGGCAGCTGCTAAGCACTTCAAGCTTAAAAAATACCGTTAACAACAAGAATAACAACGCAGCAACGAGCGATTGTTTTGCTGCTGCTTAAAGATGCCACACACACACACACACACACACACACACATACACGAATGCTTTTAGCTGCTTTTGGCTTGTGTGTATGTACACACAGCAGCGAAGCAGCGTGCGAACAGCAATAGACGCCAATAAACGGCGCTGCAAAAGCCAACGGCAGTGTGAAACGGTAAACGCGCACGCACACGCATGAACACACGCACACATCTACACACAGGCCATGTGCGTTTGTCGTGTCCTTTCGCAGCGGTCGCTTGCGGTTGTGTGCGTATATGCGTGTGCTGCATAAATCCGCCAACAAGTTTCCCATTGTGCATGGCCAGCCGCCACCTGGCCTGCCACTCCCACAACGGCCGCCCGTCGCCCACTCAGCAGCCATTTTGCCGTCGCTTTGTTGTGGCTGCTGTTCTAGCCTTACGCTCTCACGCGCGCGCTCTCTCTCTCTCTCTCTCTCTCCCAGTCCCACTCCCACTCTCACTCTCCCATAGCGCGCTTTGCAGCGTCGCGTGCACGAGAGCGGGAGCGAGAGCGAGAGCGAGGCAGAGTGAGAGTCAGCGTGAGAGTGAGCGTGCGAGCGAGCGAGCGAGGTGCCTGTTTGTGCTTAGTTCGTTTCGTGAACGCCAGCAGCGCTGCTGGCACTGGCGCAGGCATGCATAGGCCTCTCTACATGTATAATTGTGTGTGTGCACATACACGTATATAGCTGTGTGTGTGTGTGGGCCTTTTACAACGACTGTTAAGCGCTTACACGCTTCAGTTTCTCGCACACATTTTCGCTGTATGCTTTGCGCTACACGTTTGTTGTCGCTTGTTGCCATTGCCTGCGTTTTCGCTACAGCGTTTTACCGTTTGCTGCTGCGACGCGGTGCTTCTTTTCGCCGCCGCCGCCGCCGCCGCCGCTGTCGCTGCTGCTCGTGCCACGCTTTGTCGTCGTGCGTCCTCGTCGTTTTGTTTGCTGTCGGTTTTTTCTTTTTCTTTCTTTTGCTTTTGCTTTTGTGTTGTTGTTTTTTTTTTCTTTTGCTTTTTGTTGTTCGCTGGGGGAAAAGCAGAAGCGCGTTGGTGCCTCGGCCGTTGCTGCTGCTGCTTCCTCTTCTACTACTGTTTTTCGCTGTGGTCCGCTTTGGGCATTTTTTCTTTATTACTGCTGCTACTGCTGTCGTTGTTCTTGCTGTTGTTGTTGTCGTCCTTTGCTGTTTGTTGTACGGTGCGTATGTTTCAATTCCATTTTGTTGCGCTTGCGTTTAGCCCACGTTTCAGTCGCAGTTGTCAGCGTTTATTGTATTTGTTTCACTTTTCTTTTTGTTGGTATTTCTTCTACATAATTTGATTGAATTGCTGTTGTTATACCTAGCAGTAGGAGAAGGTGTGTGCGTGCGTGTGAGTCTCTGTTTGTGTGCGTGTGAGTGTGCAATTTCAGTGAAATTATGAGACACATTTAACTTTGGTCAAACTGAGAGTCCAAGTAAACTAAAAATACAACAAATCTCAGCTCACGAAAGCCATCAAACAACGGAGAAATAAACAATAAATTTTTAATAATAGTTCATGATTTATTATTATATAAATAGCCGTAGGAAAAGAAAACTTCCAATTACAAATAAACTGGCAAAATCTATATGAAAATAGCATGCTTTTGCGGATATTTATAGCTGTCAGTGTGTGTGTGTGTGTGTGTGTGTGTTTGTGCGTGTGTGTTGTAGTGCTTATGTTCGTGTTTTTCTGTGTCGTACCTGTGCGACAGTTATCTCCCTCTCCTGCTCTGGCATTCCTTGCTCTGTGCTGTGGCCCCAAAAGGTTCAAGGTTGTCCAGTTCAGTGCATAAAATGGAGCAAACAGTCACAACAGCAACAACAGCAACGTGAGCAAAGCGCGCCAAAAAGAACACCCCGAACACGCCTACAAATTCAACCACCCAGAGCGCAGCCCCCTCAGCCCCTGCCTGCCCCTCTCGAAAACTAGTAGCAAGCAACTTCAAATCAATTGCAATAATTAAACGGCAAATGAGAAGAACACGACAAACGGTAGAGAAAGAGAAAATAGGTGTATAAGTGTGTGTGTGTGTGTGTTTGTATATGTGTTTGTGTGTGGCAAAAGGACAAGCACACGGAGTCGCTGCTGAAAATCAATAGGCAAAGGACATATGTATGTGTGCTGGCCCTCTCGCTCGCACCCACGCCAAGCGTCCCGCTTGAATTCGCACAGCAAACAACAACAACAACAACAACAACAACAGCTACATCGTTGCGCCTATTTTTATAAAACATGAAATAACTTCAAAACAACATATATAAATACATTTTTGTACATGTGTTTGTCTATGTGTGTGTGTGTGGAAGTGTGAGCTACGCCTAAAAGCGGAAATTAACATTTTCACTTGCTGTTTCCGGTTGCCACGACACGAAGCGACAGCACGACAGGACACGACCCAGCCTAGTTGTTGCCATATGTGTTTCAGTTCGCGCGCGCGCGTATATGTATATTTATGTGTGTGTGTGTGTGTGTGTGTGTGTGTTACCAGATTTATTTACAATAGTCCAAAATCGACTAATTACAAAATCAATTAAAGCAGCTTTGGCCCAAAAACTGAAAATTATGATATAAAATGCAGCGAGCTGTAAGCAGATAGCAACAGCAGCAGCAACAGCAGCAGCACCAGCAGCAACAATAACAATCGACTTGCTGCGCGAACAACAACATGTGACAAACAAAAGTGCAGCAACAACAACAACTATAGCTATGCGTCTGCCCCACAAAGTGTGTTGCAATCAAAAACAGCTCTAACAGCAGCAACAATAAACAAACAGCCAACAACAACAACAACAACTACAAATCAAACAAGTCTTCTACATCAACAACAACAACAACAGCAACAACAAACAGCTTTAAACAGAAAAATAAATAAGTTTAGTTAAATAAAGATAAATGTATGTAAATAAATAAATGTTAAAGCGCCTTGCTTGCAGCCATGCAGCAAATGTCAACTAAATGTTAACAACAATAACAACACCACTAATAAGAACAACAACAGTAACAACAGTAGCAGCAACAACAGAAACAACAACAACGACGCTGACGAGGACAGCGGAAACAAATGCGAACGCTTCAATGGCAACGCCCAAAAGTATGCAACGCTTTGTTGGCCAGCCGCAACTGAGACGCAGCTACAAATAGCAGCAAAGTGTGTATGCCACACGGTGTGGCAGGCACTAGCAGGAGCCGGAGCCGGAGCAGGAGCCGGAATAGGAGCCGGAGTAGGAGCCGGAGTAGGAGCAGGAGCAGGAGCAGGAGACGGAGGCGGAGCCATTTGGAGCGCAGAAAACTGGCAGCCAGCTGAACTAGTTGGACGATAAGCAGCAGCAGCCAGCGCTTAGTGAACGTTGGCGCACTTACAAATTCAACCAACTTGCTCGTCCTCAACCATTTCCCGCATCGATTTCATCGAGAGATGGGGCCTAACGCCGGTTTTGCGACCGCGCCAGGAGCAACCCTTGAGCGGTGAAAATCTATCCAACGCCTCGCCCCCTCTTCTGCGTGATAGGTAACATTCTCTCTCTTCTCTTACTCGATTAATGAAAACACTTTTGGGAATTTCGGGAATTTGTAGTTGAATATAAGCATAACAGAAATATGCGAAAGCTGTAGCGCTCTACAATAACAGCTATGAATCAAACATTTCCAAGCGTGAACAACGCAAGAAGTTAGTTGAATTCCATTTTGTTTCATTCAAAAGTTAAATGTGAAACAAAGCGAGCTGAAACAAGGCAAATGTATAAGCATGGAAGCAGTTAAGGAAAACAACAATTATATTTAATAGCGCTAGGTGCTGTTTCGGTTTGTGGGGAACGATGGGAAGCAGCGAAACACAATTAGACATGAACAGAGGCTTAGTTCATGCCACACAAATTCCAATATCCACGAGCGCAGATTTACAAAGCAAATGAACTGGAATGGGTGAAATAGAGTGAAACGAAATGGCATGCAAAGCAATGAAATTAAATGCTTGCAATTAAATTCAATAAAAGCGCATGCATGAAATGAATTGAAATGGAATGAATTAATGAACTCAATGTGAAAGTCTGTTGGGGCTTACTTAACATTGCGGCACCATGTTAATAGAATGTTAATTGATCAAGAAAACTCTGAAATCCAGAAATCTGGAAGTTTTTAGGGGTTTCAATCCGACCCAAATAAATTTAAAGAGCAGCCAGCACTTGACATAGCAATTTCTGGAACATTTTTGTACATCCATTATAAGCATATATATAACATGGAGCATACGAATGCATGCACATATACACATATACATATATGACCCTTTGCCTGTGTGCACAAAATTGCATTGCATAGCGACAGGCGCTGGCGCTGGCATTTTGTGCCTTGTGCAATTTATATTTAAACACGTAAGAGTGTAAGTAGACGAGCATGGTCAACTAGAGAATACCCTGCACCCAGAGCAGAGCTGCAGCTCAACGTATGCTAGACGAGCGAACTGGAGGGCGATATGCCAAATAGATTTGATTAGATTTATGGCTATGACACATCGATTTTACCAATAAAAATAGAATGATTTGGATGTACTATATTATACATAATATTTATATCAAATTTGAATGCTGTAGTCAGAGATCAATTTCGATAGGGACTCGCTAGCAGATGGGCAGACTGACAGATGAATAGATTGACATGGGACTCAGCTATTGTACATACATATATGCAGACTGTGTGGAGTCACCAGCTGCTGCGTACATTTGAACACAACCAATATGCACTCTATTGACATTTGCAATGGGTGCTCAGCGTATAAAAGGGGCACCAATGGCTAGTTGTCCATGCCAAGTAGTCTGCACAATGGCATGTATGCGGCAATACGCACACACACACACAGAGAGAGAGAGACGCACACATACGCGATACATGTGTAAGCTGTGTGTTTATATATGGCCAATTTGATGATGGCCCATGCGGCGTATGCGCAATGTGGCATCAACGTGACATTGGCAGCATCAGCAGTCAACGCAGCAGCAGCGGCAGTGGCAACAGCGGCAGCAGTAGCTGTTAACAGCCCACAGCCAGTCGTCGTTTGGGGCTGTGGGGGCTGTTGGCTGGGCCTCTCATTGAGACATAACAATATCCTTTGATAATATGCCCCATAATCAAGTCAATGAGTATTGACATCCGTTTGACATTGATAATGAGATGTGTGCCTCGCTCCCTCGCCCGCTCTCGTGCCCTTCTTGTGTGGCACTTGGCTTGGAGTGCAAATAAACTATTGAGAGCACGAGAGGCTCGCAGCAAAGCCGATTGGGGCCAAACAGCTAAAATGCTTAGACTTTCACTTAATCCCATTCCCATTCCCAGTTCCGATCCCGTGCCGGCTTGCCTAGCTCTCCCTCTCCCTCTCTCACTCTCTGTCTCACACATTCTCTCTCTGTCTGTCTCTCTTTCTAGCGCCTGTTGTGGCAGCCAAGTCGAACAATTGCCGCATATTTCAACTTGCAACTTGACTTTTCAACCTTTTGTTGCTGTTGCCGTTGCCGTTGCTGTTGCTGCTTTGTTTTGTTTCGCAGCTGCTGTCATTGTTCTTGACTTTTGATCCTAGCTGGCAGCGACAGGCGACAGGCGACAAGCGACAAGCGACGTCAACGTCAGCAACATGAGCAACAAAGGCCATAACAATGCCACACGATACACACACACACACACAAACATACACAGATAGATATATGGCTCGCTTTTGGCTCTGTCTGGCCTGTTGTGCTTTGTGTGTTTCGCTTTCACTCGCTTAACTTTGTCGCCTTTTGTTGTTTACATTCTGCTTGTTACTTTTATTACGGCCACGTCTTTATCAAGCGGTTATCTATATCAACTGCTGCTCATCAGCTTCCTCCTCGGTTCCCTCATTCGTCCTCCTCGTTTCGTTCGTTTTCGGTTTCGTTTGGGCATAAAAATTAACACCGCATGTCAAAGACATAATGAAAACTTGGCACTTGGCACTTGGCCGCGCATTCAGCTAGTTCGCCAATGGCCAAGCGGAACAATTGGCATTGCTTAGAATGTTCAGAAAGTTCAGAAAGCCAGAAAGCCATAAAGCCAATTCTGTTCATTGTGTTTATCAAGTCTATTAACTAGCTTCATGCCACACGCCACCGGCCGCAAGCCACATGCCACATGCCGCATGCCACTTGCCGCATGCCACATGCCACATGCCACATTGTTGCCATTAGCTGACACTGCAAATCAGCCTGATTAATGCTGTCGACAATCGCACAATAAACTGCCGCCAGGGTTGGATAATATTTGAAAATACTTTCCACTCCCCTCTCTCATTTCGTTGCTAACTGCACTGAAGTCAAGCAGCTGTCAAGCTTTCAAGTATTCTTACACTAATTTGAAAAGTAATCAGAGCGAATGAAGCTTAACAAATCTCATTTCATTAGAGTCGCTGGCAAACTGATTAGATAACATAACGTAATTATAAACAGTTATAATTGGAATTGACATATTGAAGCACATACGTATACCTGTCGATACCATCTCCATAATGAACTCAATTAAACATATTTGAAAAGCAATTGCAGTAGCTATCTAGATAGACATATTATCCCTAGCTCTGCATATCAAATGTTATTTGAAAGTTATCGATATCTGTTCGTTAACCATTCATTGTATTTGATTAAATTTATTTTGGTTTGTGGAATAGAGCAAAAGATGGGAAATATTTAAGTGTTGCGCTTCATTTTCGCACTTATAGACAAAACAAATCGATAACTAAAATTATCGATATTGTAGATTTCGAATTATATTCCCACGAAGTCAGTTGATATATTCGTAATTATATATACTAAACTTAACCTTTGTGATTCGTGGATTAGCTTACCTATAGCAATCAAATTCGATTTGAATAGTTTATCGATAATTCGTCAATTTTTTGCCACAAAGAAAGCATTGCTTAAAAGACGTTAGATGTGTTGTGCCTTGTATTAAACATGAATAACTTATATATATAAATATACATATATACCAGAAATGTATCGACTGAAATTAGTTTGATCTATAGGCAAACATTGATTAGCTGGTTTAACTGTGTTCAATTAAGAATCGATATTCATTGATTTTCATATATATTTAGAAATATTCCTACAGTGAATAACAATATATATAATACTATCTGAATGCATAATCAAATTTAAATGTATAGCTTTAATAATCGATTTTCATATCGATAACAACAATCAACAGTAATTAAGCTGGCTCTAAATGGAAATGCTGTCGGCAAGCAGTATTGAAACAATCCAATTAGACCTTTCGATGCTGACATCGCCTCTTCGCTCGAGCGACTGCCAGCAGTTACATCACTTGAGTGTGTCTGCCTGAAGTTGACCAGAAGCGAAAGAAAATCCATAAGAAAATTGCATGGCAGGAGCAAAAAAGCGCTATGTGTGTAGGGAAAAGGACAACTGCTGCATGTAGTTGTGGCACACTTGGACACGCTCCGCTTCGAAGATATTTGGCCAAGTTGTTGGCCGTGCGCAGCTCCGTTAACTGTCCATATACCCTCTAGCCAGTTGGCAATTGGGTTGGCTTGCTGGCGCCTGCAGGTGGAGCAAGCCGAGTCTTGGGGAAATTGTTCTAGTTTAGTATCGACTGCAGGATTACAGGGTATTTCGGGTCGCATTCACTCGCCTCTGCTCAGCTGGGGGCAGTTGCTTCATCAGCTCTGCTGTTTGGATAATAAACGAGCTGAGCTAAAGTTTCAACAAGGCGGCACAGCGGAACACATTTAAAATGCCAGCCACCCACGCACGCTCCGCTGCCCACGGGTTGCACCACCTGCACCACCATGGCACAATAGCAACAAGCGTCGCTTGCATGTTTTCCACCGCACAATTTGAGAACTGCTGCCAAAAATAACAGCAACACAAATTGCGCACGCAAAGTTGCGCTAGCCAAGGTCAGCCAACGGCAACGGCAAAGGCAACGACAACGGCAATAGCAACAACAACAACGACAACTTGTGAGCAGCTTGCCCCATGTGGCAGACACGTTTCAAGCTTTAAGTTAGATTTGCATAATTCGCCGCCTCCTTTGGCCGTGATTTTGCCTGGCTTTGGCGATTGATTGCAACGCTGTCTTCAGCACTTGCCACGCGACGCCAGTGTCTGCTCCTATCCCTGCCACTATCTGCCTCTGCCACCCTCTCTCTCAGTGTCTATCTTTGTATCTGGCTGCCACGGCAAATGCCACGAGCTCAAATGCAAACTCAAACGAAAACCCATTTCAAGCAACGTCCACACACAAATACAAATACATCCATATATACATATATATGTATATATATATATATATATATATATATATATATATATATACTTATATATTCTTATTCCTATAGAGCGAGAGGGAGGGAGAGAAAAAAGTGATTTTTCATTTTGTTGAAAAAGAAAAATGTAGCACAGTGCATATATATACATATATATATCTGGCGATAAAGTTGATTACTTCAAGTTAAAGTGCAATTTGTGCACTTAGGAGATCTGAAATTGGCAATATTTTGTATTGAGTTTTATTACTCTTTTCAAGAGTTATCAAGAAAATACTCGTCATATTATGAAGTATTGTACATTAAATTCACAGTTAAATCTTAAATTTTAATGGACTGCTATCTCATTGGCAACTTCATTCGAGTAGAAATCAATACATTTTTTTTTTTAAGACTTATTAATACAGTATATATACAATGAAACAATGATTTATGCAGGTCAAGTTTAAGGGACTATATAGATTGATAAATTTTATTTATAGACTCGATTCAGTATGTATAAATTCGATTGGATATGAGCTTGCTCTCAAATTCGGGTGCTAGGATATCCTTAAACTGCAGTCCTTGGCCATACTGTCTGATTTTTGATCTGGTTCCTCGAGAATAATAAAAGAATAATCGCCCATCACATTGATAAATGCATATATATTTATATTTAAATGTATATACAAATTTTGTATTTTTTACGTATTATATGTATTGCATATCGAGATCTATAATGTATATGATTTATAGGATCTTCAGTTCGTTTTAAGCCTTTATAGACATAAATATAAACAATTTGTATACAGTAGAATCCCGATAATTCGAAATAGCATTGTTTCAATTGTATTTTACTTATTTACACAACTTTGATGAGTCTCTATGACGCTATAATGAAGTATCGATAACCTTATAGTCAGGTATCGGTAATAGGTAATCGGTATAGGTAACTATAGTGCTATCTCCTCTAATGCCTTCAAATGTGAATTTATTTTCGATGTCAAATAAAATTAATCAAGAGCAACTTAAGTGAAATAAAAATGTTTAGTCTAAAAATTAGATTCTAATATAATTTTAGTCATATTTGGCGGAAAAGCTCTCCAACTTTGCTGTCCTTGCTCTTTAGGACGACGCTTTTTATTAAAACTTCATATGATTTCCTTTTGCCATGGCCTGCCACAGCAGGTCATTGTGGTTTGTCCCAGTCCCATGTCCCAGCACTCGATTCTTTTGTATGTCGGGGATAGTCGTAAATTGCTCTATGCTCTTCCGCAATGCACTTGCAGATACGGCATCAGCATTCTAGACAGCGACCCGAATAAAGTGCTGCTCCATACTCAAATATATAAATATATATATGTATATGAGTACATAAATACATTCATGTATCTATGTAAATATCATATCATATTGATGTAATGAAGTCTTCAAGCTTAATAATTTGTTAATTGTTGCATAAAGTTGCCTCATGCAAAAGTTTATGGCAACCAAGCGAACAACTATAAACGAGTTTACAAACTTTTTGGATTATTTTCGCTCGAATATAAAGTATTAATGTATCTCAACAAAAAGCACTAAGTTTCGGTAAATATCAATGTGCATAAAACCGCCAATAATTAAATTGTAAAGTTCTCCTATTACAGACGCACAAAAATTAGTTTTCTAACAGTTGCCGATAAACTGAAAGACATATGAGATTTCAGAAATCGAGAAGAAGTCGAGAGAGGCAAAGAGAAGCTGTTGATTAAAAATTATGTTTATATACAGATTGTTAGGTATATAGTGCTACATATATCATAGCTATTAAATCAAATAACTTTCATTACAGGCCCAAAATCCATTCGATTGTAATGGGCTTTAAGCTGTTTTTCGCCCAATGATGGATCGATTTTCCATATTTTCCCTTTTGTACATGCATATACGAAATTACACTTGATCAATGCTGTAAGATTAAATAAATTCATATGTCAAGTTGTCGCATCTGTAACAAAAGATTTATATCTACACACAATGTATTAAATGGCTGCGCCTTGGGGTATGCAATAGATTTTGTTTTCTAAAAAGCTGCTGCTTCAGCTAGTTTTTCTACTTCGTCTTCCTCTTGTTCTTCTTCTTCATTGATTGCCATTTGCAGTAGTTTTTATTGTCAGCAATTTTGATTAACTGCATTCGCACAAAGACACACACACACACACACACATACACTGATACACTCGCAGTTGATTAAGTAGATGCGCCAGTTCAAGGCTCTTGGGGACAAGTTGGCCAAATTGATGTCACGTATTTGGTCCGCGAGTGTCGCAGCATTTGCTGCTGCTGCCGCTGCTGCATTTGCATTTAATTTTTCGCCATTAATTGGCCCCACAGCAGCAGAAGCAAAATATGTACATATAGATATATATATATATATATATATATATGTATTTATGTGGCAAAACGTGCCGCAGCATGAGAAATGTGCAGAACATGCACATTGCATATACCCTATACGAAGACATGGACTAAAAATAGAGTCTGCTGCAATATATAAACGTGTCGAACAAGCAGGCGAGAGGCTTAGCGAGAGAGGGCGGGGGGAGAGTGGGAACTTGGACAGACAGTGCCAGTGCGAGAGCAGATTACTCGTGTTGCCTTGACCGGCATGCATTCAGACAAGAGCACACACACACACACACACACGCACACAGAGGCAGACAGGCAGAGTGAGAGGCTTAACAAGGCGTGGAGAGGGGTCCTCGGGTATTGGGGCTTGGAGGTAGGGTGTGGGGAGTGGGGAGTGGGCAGCCTACCAAGATGATGCTGTCCATAAGATTTATGAGCTGTGATTTTGCTCTAGAGTCGACCTGCTTTCGACTTGGCACTGCTATCGCATTGAACTTCAGCTGCATGCAGAAGCCGTAGCTGCTTATGCAACGCCTGCTACACAACCGGAAGTGCAGCAACAAAATCCGAATTCGAATGCGAATGCGAATACGAATGCGAATGCGAATGCGAATGCGACTACGACTGCGAATGCGAAGCAGCGTGTAAAAGCAAATGAAAATGTTAGCCCGGCTTTAAAAAATAGGTCGAGACACGGCGTGGCGTTGCGCGATGCTTGCACAATGACGTCACAGTCGTGCCGCTGACCCATATACGCACACATGCATATGCATATAGTTGCAGATCTGCGGCATGTGATGGAGCGAGAGCGCAACAGCCAAAACATTTACATAGATAAACACACACACACACGCACTAACACTAGCATAGGGAGAAAGCAGGCCGCCCATCAAGTAGTTCGTGTGTGTGTGAATGAATATTCAACCTGAGCACACACACACACACACACACGCACACACGTATGCAGTTTTGTGTTGGCGTTTTGCATAAAACTTCAATTGTTTGTTGACATTTCATTTCATGTACATGTGTGTGTTTCCGTGTATGTGTGTGTGTGTGTGTATGTGTGTGTCTGCCTGACCGCTGTCGCCTGTGCTTAATTATCCGTATGCACAGATTGTGCTTATGGCAAAATATAAGGCGGCATAAACACACACACACACACACACACGCACACATATACATATGTATGTCAGTTGACGCGTGACGCTGACGTCATGCGCAATGCAACATGCAACACGCAACGCGACACGCATGCAGCATAACCTCAAAACTGAGTTGGTTAGCATCGCGCCCAGTCGACTAGTCAGTCAGTCGGCCTAGTCAGTCACAGGCGTTGCCGCTTGGCCAAGTGTTCGGCTCAGTTGGCATCTCAATTATGCAGAATTGCATTTCGTTGCCTCACACTAACGCCCACACCTAGCACGCCCATCGTGTCTGTGGCAAGTGGAGCTGTGTATCTATGCGAGTCATCAAATATGCAATTATGTGGCCAAAATATTAAGCCATCCAAACGCCTCCATGCCTGGGGCGTGGGTGGTGGGGCGTGGGCAGGTGTTTCACTAGATTGCTGGTTTGCCTGGCGATTTTCGGCTCGTCTGTCATTTCTTGCACCGCCGACCGTGCACTTACACGCTTAATTAAATACCCCCCGCCTCCGCCCAAAGGCAGGCAACATGCCATGCAACAACGCCTCGACGGCCAAAAATTGAGAGAGACAAAATTTAAGCGGCATCTGCTCAACGGCCACATATACCCTACGAATGATGGTCGATGAGTGAATGTAGACATATGCATATATTTTCCTTTTTCCTTTGCACTTTAAAGTTAGTATACAACACAACAATTTTATGTGGTAAAATTAATAAATAAAACAATTACAATTACAACATTCTCCGATGTAGGAGCAATCGCCTGTTAAGCTGCATTTGTCTGTCTTTCTGTTTACCATTCTGCAAATCTTAACTTTATTTTTTTTCATATTTCATAATGACCACGAGCTCAGCTCATAATAACAAGTAAGAAAACTCTAGTCGAGAGTGCTCGACTAGATACTACCCTGAACCCAACAAATAAAAATGCCCATTTAGTATGGCTGAAATTTCAATTTCGATGTATTTAAAAATATAAATAAAATACCAAACTCATTTAATAAAATATAAAAATGTTTTGAAACAATTAAAAAAAATTAACATCAGTTGCATCGATCGGGATTCGAACCGCGACTCCTCGATCGAGCGTCATGCTGCTAACACACTAGGCCACCTCACTCCTGCTAGTGGCGCTGGCAAAACTCAAATAGATTCACTGCTGCAGCGCCATCTACCAAAACTAAACGAAACTAACTGCTGATGTGATTCTAAGAATCTGCTAGAATAACCAAACTATTAAAAACGCACATAAAGTATAGTTAAAATTTCAATTTCGGTGTATTTAAAAATATAAATTAAATAGAAAAAGTATTTATGAAAATATAAAAATATTTTGAAACAATTAAAAAAAATTAACATCAGTGTTGCACCGATCGGGATTCGAACCGCGACTTTTTGATCGAGCGTCATGCATCTAACACACTAGGCCACCCCACTCCTGCTGGTGGCGCTGGCAAAACTCAAATAGATTCACTGCTGCTGCGCCATCTACCAAAACTAAACGAAACTAACAGCTGATGTGATTAAACGAATGTTTCTGTTGTAGCTGCTGCACGTGCGTTTGTTAATTGGCGAAATATTTGATTATTTTTTATTAATTTTTGACTGAACGGAATTTAATGAAACTTTCAGCATATGATCTACATATTATATTGAATATTTGAGAAATTTAAAAAAAAAAAATCATTCACAATTAGCTATAGAGGCATCTGATTTGAACTTGAATGTTTTTAGTCGATAAAAACATAACGGGATGATTTATCGAATTTTAAAAGCAAACTCGACGTCCGCGCTGTATATACGGTCATTTTAAAAAAAAATTCAAGTCTCTAGCCCTTATATCTTCGGAAATCGACGCGTTCAAACATACGGACAGACGGACAGACGGACAGACGGACAGACGGACGGACGGACGGACGGACGGACAGACGGACAGACGGACAGACGGACAGACAGACAGACGGACAGGGCCAAATCGACTCAGCTCGTCGCCCTGATCAAGAATATATATACTTTGTGGGGTCTGCCACGCCTCCTTCTGCCTGTTACATACATTTCAACAAAACCATTATACCCTGATTTCCCATTTTCAATGTGTTCAGGGTATAAAAAGCAGGGACCGTAACGATTATAACTTTTATAGGAAAAAATTAAAAAATAATTATTATTTTTTGATAAATTAAAAAAAAATTATTTTTAATAATTAAAATTGATTTTTATGATAAGAATCAAAAATAATTATTACAAAACAATTTTATATAAAAATCAAATCATAAGTCTTATATTTGATTTTTATTATAAAAATCAAAAATAAGACTTATGATTTGATTTTTATTTTAAAAATTGAAAATAAAAATTGAATTGATATATCTCTTGAAGTAAAGGAGCTAGATCATATATTTATTATTTTTATTTATTTATTTTTATTAAAAAGTCATAAATTAAGCTTTTAATCGAACCTCCCCAATAGTAAGATACATTATCTATCATTCAGCTTTACGTCATAAATTGGGGAAAAAAATATGTTTAGTAATAAATAAAACAATTTAAAAGCAGTTCGATGGGAATATGAAGATAAGCATCTTTTTTACTAATTTATTTTTTTTATTTTATTTATATTATATTTTTATTTTTAAATATTATTTTATCTTCTTTTTTTAATAAAATTATATCATTTTATTTTATTATTATTATTATTATATATTATTAAATATCTTTTTTAATAAATTTCCATTATTTTATTCATATTTCATTTTTTATTTTTAAATATTATTTTATCTCTTTTTTAAGTAAAATTCATATCAGTTTATTTTTTTTATTATTTTTTAATTTATTTATTTATTTTATTATTATTATTATTATTATTATTATTATTATTATTTATTTTTTTTCTGATATTTATTTCGAAATTCATTGTTATCTATTTTGGCTGGACTCCTGCGTAGAATTGGAATCAAAGAGATGCTGACACAACTTCAGAATCCATTTCAAATTTGATGCCACGCCTTCTGAACTACCAGCCACAGCTCTGCTTTGATCGATGCTCTCTTGACTTGCACTCGTTCTTCACATCTCTTCCTTAGCTCGTCTATAGTTGATGGCTTAATAAATGTTGAGCTATTGTAAGATAAAAGGGCAATTTCACTTGTAATTTCAATTTAAGAATTCGATAAACCTTTGCATGTGTGCAGGGTATCAAAGGATTGCCTGGCCGGACACCCGCAGCTCGATAAAAAATGAAAACAGGGAAAACAGCTGCACGTTGTTGGCAACATCAGCGATAAGGGCGAAAGGCTGCATAAAATTCTTTTGGCTGCCATTTTGGGCACTTTGCCAGCCGTGGCGCCTCCTCATATGCAACGCCTTTCACTGCAGCTGCAATATATATATGTGCATGCATATGTATATATATGTGTAGTGAGTGGGCATATCTATGTGGATTGTAATACAATTTCAATTACATGTGTAAACATTTATTGCCTTCCTGTGCTGCCGCGGGCTCAAGACCAGCAACAGCAGCAGCAACAGCCAGTGCAGAAGGTAGAGTTATGTGGGTGTGCGGGTGTATGTGGCATATGGCGTGTGGCAGGGCATTGGGCCAAAAAGTATTGCTATTTTCCGCCAGTTGAATGCGCATTAAATGGTTTTCAATGGGCCTCGGTATGCCACATGTGACTGCGGTTGGGGTTGGGGCTGGGGGTGAGACTGCTGCAGGTGCGGCTTGCCACACTGCATGCCCCAAAAGCCAAAGGCAAAGCCAAATGAATAACAACTAAACGGTAAATACCGCACAGCCCATCAAATATCAAACATCAAATATCAATTACAGCTCAGCATTTGATTTGATTGCTGCATAATGCAGCTCGTGCATATTTCATTCTGCATACGAAATTCACTCAAAACAAATTCCAATTTCTGACATTCGTTTTAATAGATTGAGTTGACAAATAGGGGCAAAGCCTCCGCACATACGAACAAACGAAATATTTGTGCAAAAATGTGTGACAAGCACAGACGATTGTCAAAGTGCTTCAGCTTCAGATCAAGCATCAGCATCTGCTTTGACGTTAACTTCAGCTTCAGCTTCGGCTTTCGCTTCGAATTCAAATTGAAATTCAGTTTCACATTTTGCTGCTGCTGTGGACTCTCAAGCAAATTTAAATATCTAATCCAATTGGCTCGCTTCATGACAAATATCTGTGAATTTCTTGAGAGTTAAGTACTTGTAAATACTTTTTAAGCCGCAGCTTGGAGCTGTCGCCCAAAGAACCCATCAGAGTGAGTAGCCCAGCCCGAGTCTTAACTGGCTGGATGGCTGGCTGAATGTGCGCCCGACTTCTATCCGTTTATTTGCCTTTCTGTAGTCAAATAAATCCGACAGGTTTTCCCTGCGCGTCACTTGCGACTTAGCAGCAGTTGCTGGAAAAAGCATCTTTAATTGGGGCGAAGTGATGGCAGCGACAGCTGGAAAAACCAGCTCAGACTCATCGCTTAGGCAACAGATTTATACTCCATACAAATAACAGTTTGCTTAACCAGCTTCATCTCCTCCCGTCCCATTCACCTTGGGCTGTCTAGCTAAAAAATGGCTGCAGCAGTTGGATTGTTCACTTTTGTTGCCGCATTCACAATGGATGCTGTGGATACGCTGCTACAGCTAAAGCTAGGCATTTCCTTTCCTCTGGCTAAATCTCAGTCCGATCAGCTCTGTCCATCTCTGTCGCTCCCTCTTTATAAGTAGAAATCAAGGCAGACAGACAATTAGGATTTAAAGTGAGAAAATTATATAATGAGAGATAAGGTTCATATCTCTATCTCTTTCTTGCTAGGGCTTAATCACGGTACAACTGAGTCCTTTTATATCACTCTCCTTTTGTGTACGTCTTTCTGTTTTCATATTTTCCTCTACAGGCTTTTCTCATTCTATTTCTCTTTTCTCTTCTCAAATTCTGAGAGTCTGCCCTCTCTCCATCCCTTTATCACCCCCTCTCTCTTTCCCTTTCTCTCTTTCTCTCTCTTCCACTCTCATATTTGTCCCTTACATCTCTTCACTCCTCTCTCTTACTATATCACCTTTCACTCGCCTTTCTCTCTCTCTCTCTCTCTCTCTCTATCTTCCTCTCTATACCCCTTTAACCCCTTTTTATTCTCTTTCCTTCACCTTCTTAATGCTTCCTATCTCACTTTCTCTTCTTTCTGTCTCTCTATGTCTCTCTCTCTTTCTCGCTCCACGTCTCTTCATCCCACCATTATTTTAATACTCTCATCTGTGCCCATACATATCTCCCTCTTTCTCTTATCGTTACTTATAGTTTGTAGAATAAACACTCTGTCTTTGCACGATGCTGTTTATTTCGTAAGCTGTTAAGTCAATCCTCTAAAGTAACATATCTAATTAAATAATTTCGTCTGGTTTCATCAACAGGTCTTTGCCCAAATTGAGCAGTCAAGACGAAGAAGGGGGGGCTGGTCATGGCTTTGGTGGCGGACCACAACACTTTGAACCCATTCCTCACGATCATGATTTCTGCGAGAGAGTCGTTATAAATGTAAGTACCCGATCGGTCCAATCAACCAATTCATATAGCACAAGCGTTATTGCTTACATTCCAGGTAAGCGGGTTAAGGTTTGAAACACAACTGCGTACGCTAAATCAGTTCCCGGACACACTGCTTGGGGATCCAGCTCGAAGATTACGGTACTTTGACCCGCTTAGAAATGAATATTTTTTTGACCGTAGTCGTCCGAGCTTCGATGCGATTTTATACTATTATCAGAGTGGTAAGTTGCCAGCCAGATGAGTAGAATACCAACTGAAGTGCCACTTACTTTTGTCGAACGATTCTCTAATGTCTTTTCACTTTTACTCTTCTCTTCTCCCACGTACCACATACAACATACCACATACCAATGTCAACAAACCAAACATCCACTCTCTGTATACAACATGCCACGCCCATCATACACACATACACGCATGCAACACGATTACGATTCGCTTGCGTTTACTTCACAGGTGGCCGACTACGGAGACCGGTCAATGTCCCTTTAGACGTATTTAGTGAAGAAATAAAATTTTATGAATTAGGTGATCAAGCAATTAATAAATTCAGGTAAGCCGGTTGCCCCATAAATGTACCCAATAAAAACAAAAAACTACAAAACTAAAAGCAAAAACTACAAAAATTCCAAAACAATTTATAAAAATACAACGAAACAAGTGAGCATGCTTTAGTAGCCCGACTGAAAAATACCCCTTGCACTTTGGCATATTCAGTGAACTACCAAATAGCTAGTAAAAATAACTATCCATATTCTTTATAATGCAAGTGAGACTTTAAATTTCAGCATTGAAAAAAAAAAAAAAAAAAAAAAAAAAAAAAAAATAAGAAATTTGTACTCTATTAAATTTTGAAAATCTTCCAAAATCATTTTTATAATTTATTTAAAAACAAGTGTTTTTTTTTTCAATCTCTTTTATCCTCAATTTTTTCGAATTATTTTTGAAACCCACGGACTGCTCTTCACAGTCATGGTAGCGCCGTATCTTTGAGCCGGGCATTTCATCTAAAGCTTTCCCACTTGTTTTCTACACAGTTAAAATTAAAAGCAACAAACACAGATGAAGATTTCCTCAAAAACTGAAATGCAGCAAAAAGCGAATTGGTTTTGCTCATTGGCGGCAGCTGATTGTTGACCCAAGTTCCTTTCCCACAAGGCATGCAACACGGCACCTAGTTACCTGACACGCAAGACAACAGACACACACACACACACGCACCCACACACACAGAAACAGACAAACTAACAAATATATTGCACATTAGACCGCAACAGTATTTGATACATGCATAATCTGATTAGTTGAGTAGAATATCAGTTCTACTTCCACTTTACACCTTTGCACACTAAACTATATTAATAAATATTGATTTAATATATGTACATATGTATGTATGTAGCATGGGAACGTCTTTGAAGGTGTCACATTATTATCTATTAAATGTCTTGCATAGTAACATATCGTAGTGTACATGGAGTGTGGCATTCGAAACAGGGCATATATTTGGGTTAAATGATATACGAAACACGGGAATCAAACATGACAGAAAACAGGACATGTATAAAAACCAGATGTAATATATGAAATGTGGCATTTGATACATGCCGAATGAACAGCAAGAGTTTAGTTATTTAAAACAAGAGAATGGAACATGAAATCATGACATGCGTATACTATACATATAGTATATATTGTATATAGTATATATAGTATTTCAATTATAGAAAGAAACGTCAGAGTAAACAAACTCGTCATACCTGAAATAATTTTGTTCTTTACGGAATATGAGAATGGAACACATTAACTAAAACATAGCATGTCATATATAACTTATATGAATATACGAGACGTGATATTCGAAGTATGGGAAATGAAATGAAGTAGTGTTTACATATATGAAACATAAGAATGGAATATGTGGCATACGAAACCAAGACTTTTTTAATAATGAAACAATGGAATGGAACACTAAAAATCAAACATTCGCCAATTTTTAAGGATAAATGTGAAATGAAGTGGATAACGGAACACGACATGGGCGTTATACTACGTTTTCTGTTACCATAAATTAATGCTATTATTCCATAATTGGAATAATGTGTTATTCATTCGTAATATAATATATTATGTATTATGTTGAAGAACTAAATACTGAACATGATATATATGTATAAACATGCATAGTATTTAGCATGCACCTTGGAAGTGTGACACTCCTGTTATTTATGTTGTCTCCACCCTCCTTTCACCTGAGCTCAGCTATTCGAATGCCACATTTAAAGCCACAATAGTTCATATTATGAAACGAGAAATATCTCACGCACACACACAGAGACGGACCCTCATAGCAGCTATACTTATTGTTAAACCTGTTGTTGTTACTATGTATTGAAATCTGTGGCTTCTCATTCAAGCGACTGCAGTAGGCAATTATTGAACGTTTTACATACTTTGTGGCTTTCATGCGGATTGAATTAAACAAAGGAAATACACAAAGGACGTATACAGAGAAAGGGAGAAGGACCAATACACGCACACTCACACACACACACACACTCGCACGCACACACTCGACAGCTGCACAATGACAATAGAACGAACTAAAGAGTATGAAAGCTCGAGGCCGTTGTCGAATCACTTGTTAATCACTTGACCACCAGCTTAAAATTTTGTTCATACGGCAATAAAAGGGGGCACTGTGGCCGGCGTCGCTTTAGCCAAACCGGAGCAAAGATGATGAGGAGGAAGCCAGATAGCAAGCCGGAAGTTAAGCGTAGACTCAAATTGCACCGTATCAAACTTAAAACACAACGCAACGCTTCATGTTTATCATTTCGACCCAATATTATGTTATTGATTTTGCGACTTATCGATAAGCGATTGATTTGAATTTGTAGACTGTAATTGTAGAGCTCCCCGATTGGCTGCCAAACCAAAACGCTGCTTAGGGCCAACACCAAGACAAGTCGAAATGAGCTTTCAGAAAGCTTCAACACACACACACACCCATACACCACATTGCATATATGTACATATACGAATGTCGCTAACCACCGATAATCTTTTATTATCTTCCCATGCAGAGAGGATGAAGGCTTTATTAAAGAGGAAGAAAGACCATTACCGGATAATGAGAAACAAAGAAAAGTCTGGCTGCTCTTTGAGTACCCAGAGAGCTCGCAAGCCGCCAGAGTTGTAGCCATAATTAGTGTATTTGTTATATTGCTATCAATTGTTATATTTTGTCTAGAAACATTACCCGAATTTAAGCATTACAAGGTACGTACCAGACGAACATAGCATCCAAACACTACTCCAATATTTATAACTCACTCTAATTGTA
The DNA here is from genome assembly GCF_054131065.1 of Drosophila arizonae. Taxonomy (NCBI): domain Eukaryota; kingdom Metazoa; phylum Arthropoda; class Insecta; order Diptera; family Drosophilidae; genus Drosophila; species Drosophila arizonae. Next base: position 27,430,538 of record NC_142927.1, read on the forward strand.
ATTCAAACCGCTTGACATTTTCTCTGTTTTTGTGTGTTTTTGTTTTTGCTTGTTTGTCTTTTGCAGGTGTTCAATACAACAACAAATGGCACAAAAATCGAGGAGGACGAGGTGCCTGACATCACAGATCCTTTCTTCCTTATAGAAACGTTATGTATTATTTGGTTTACATTTGAACTAACTGTCAGGTATGAATTTGCATTAAGAACACACTAACCTATCCATAAATCAGTTAATAAGACCTAGACTCGTTTCGTGGTGATCCACAACTCAATGAGGGCTACATTAATGGGCGTCTGCATCCTAGATCTGGAACTAAATTTTTGATTTCGAAACTAAATTACTCTTGTATACAAGCAGTTGTTGGATATTCAAGGCTCAAAGGGAGGGAACTTAACTAAATAACAAATTTTTGACGTTTAAAGGATACCAAGTTTGGCTAAATTATTTCTGATTGATTTATTATAATATCTAGTTAGATCTAAATACATTTGCATACAATGGATAGAACATCTTGATATATATATGTAATATATTTGTACGTTTTCTTTTTTTGCTTCTTCTTTTCCACACTGTATTACTCTTAATCATACTATGTTTGTCTCTCGCTCTCACTATTTCTCTCTCTCTCTCTCCCTTTTTCTTTCTCGTTCTCGCTCTCGCTCTCTCTCTCTCTATCTCTCTCTGTGTATTTGTGTTTCTTTGACGCCTCTGTCGAAACGCGTTGGTACAATTTTCTGTTCTTTTCTGTTTTATATTTTTTTTTTTGTGTTGCGACCGCGCAGGTTCCTCGCATGTCCGAACAAATTAAATTTCTGCAGGGATGTCATGAATGTTATCGACATAATCGCCATCATTCCGTACTTTATAACACTAGCGACTGTCGTTGCCGAAGAGGAGGATACTTTAAATCTTCCAAAAGCGCCAGTCAGTCCACAGGTATGAGATTTTTGTTTGGCCAAAACTGTAAAGCTAAATCACACCCACACACCCACACACACACACACAAACACACACGACAAAACATGTCATTGTACATATTAAAAAATACAAATTGAATAATAAACTGCATTTGTGTTATGTTTAATATGTTTTTCTGTTTCGAAAAGAAGAAAGAAAAAATACCAAATTTCTTTCATAGAAAAAATTGCGAAACTAATCTCTTTTTTGGTTTTTCTTTTGTTGATAAGTAAGAAATGAATTGCCTGCCTTGAACTTTATGATTTCTCTCTAAAATTATATATTTACCATATGAATGTGCTCAACTGCGAGAAACATTGAACATATACATATACGAATACCTAAATATGTAATCAGCTTATGATTTGATAGCAATGCTTCTGCCTACGTAATATACTTGATATATATACTACTTACCTATAAATGCCTATCCTAGTGCTCTTGCAATATCGTATTACAGTACGAATCATTGTTGTACATTAACTACTAACTAACTCTAACTAAAATCAAATACTCGACACACAAATCGAAGCGATTAATTCGTGGCACACACTTTCTCTCACATACAAATATACACATACATGTATATATATATGTACATTCTCTTTATGCATATATATATATACATATATGTATTTACATACATCTTATCTATATGAACTACTTTCTTATCAAAACAACCTGTTGCATACATCTCAATCTACAAATCTATAAATAATTATAAATTTTTAGGACAAGTCATCGAATCAGGCTATGTCCTTGGCAATATTACGAGTGATACGATTAGTTCGAGTATTTCGAATATTTAAGTTATCTAGGCATTCGAAGGGTTTACAAATATTAGGACGAACTCTGAAAGCCTCAATGCGGGAATTAGGTTTACTTATATTTTTCTTATTTATAGGTAAGTTAACAACAAAGCAGCCAACAAAACCAAAAAAAAACAAAAAAAAAAAAAGAAAGCACAACAGCTAAACATATACTCACACATACATATACTTTGTATACATATTTTTATACCTAACTGTTAACTTACAACTACAACGACAACAACTATTTTTGATACTAAATAATGACTTTTACGACGAGCGACCTATACTCTAACAAACCCACTCCAACAACAATTCTGACCCGACCAATTTACCACTTAAGAATACCAGGAAACATTTACTTTTTTTAAATCCTGCTTTGAAAATACCAAGAGATACAAACAAAACTACAGCTACAGTAAACATTTAAATATTTATACATCATATAATTTAAGTACATAACAAACAAAAAGCCAGCACATTTTTGAACTCCTCACTATTTGTTTAAAACACAAAATACAAATACTCATGAAAAAAAAAAAAAAAACAAAACGAAAATTTTGCTCGATATCAAATCGAGCTGATATACTAAGTCGATTTATATGCTTTTTAACAATTTTCATTTGTCATTTCAATTATCAAAATCCCCAAACCGAAGCTCCATCGCATTCAAGATCATCTTTCAAACGAATGATCTTTTCTGTCTGCCAGTATTTTTGAATAAGTTACCCATATATACTTTTACGTAGGATCCATATGATGAGCTATCTATATATACAACATATAGATAAATTTATTTTACCATATACAAGCTAAACTAAAGTAAACAATACATTAAAGTAATCTACTCTACAAGTCTAGTTATTGCTAATTATTACCTAACAACTACAGTATATTTTACGTATACATGCAAATACCATCAAGAATAAAACATGTCTATACAATATACGATCTATACTATTTATATACCTAACTAAAACTATAACTAAAACTAAACTATACGAAACCCAACTACTTAGTATACGAGTAGCTTATATAGATTAAATACCAGATGCAGCATATACAATACTTAGGCGCCTCTAGAGCGTTATATCTCCATATTTATAGAGAGATACATATATGATGTATGTGTAATTACCCGCTACGAATATACATATATAGTATACAATATTGTCGTCTACTAATTAGCTTAAGTAATAGTAACAAAAACAAATGAAATATCCCATTTCGATGTTTATTTTTATTTATATGTATGTATATTTTAATTTTGATTTATTTGTTAATTTTTGGGTCCGGAAAAGATTTTAGCTAGTCGATAACAGTATTGGTATCAGTAAACGTAACAGTTAAATCGATATATACCTACATACATACATATACATTGTATGTATGCCAACTTAAACATTTTTTTCCATCGTCTTTTGGCTAGAAAACAAATCTAATGTCAATGTACTCGAATTTTAGTCTATTACTCCTGATATACTTTGACAGTGTAAAAACACGATTTTTATGGTTTTTATATGAACGCCCCAACCGCTAAAGTCGTTGGCAATTTTAAGGTTCATACGTATTTTGTTGCAGTATAATACTCTATTTGACTTTAACTCCATCTATAACAATCTATAATCATCTGTACTATATTTTTCGATTTCAGCTTTATTTTCACCATCATCAACCACAATACACTTTCATATCTTATAGTCTGTCTTTCTTTTCTGCACAAACTGCGGACAATATGCCTTAAAATTGGCAATCTTCTTTGCGTCGAATTGTCCAAGATGACACAAACTAAAAAAAAAAACACTAGAAAATACTAGCAAAAATACTAGAAAAACGCTGGCAAAATACTAGAAAAATACTGCCAACCTTAGCAAAAACCTATATTCAAATGAGAGTTTTTCAAAAGCTAAAAAAATAAAGAATATTTTTTATAACATATACTCTACCTATAAACATATATATATATTTTGTGTATTGTTGTTCACGTTATTAACATAACCAAGTTGTTTCGCATTACGTAAACGTAACCGTAATCGTAATCGTAATAATCGTATTCGTAACCGTACTCGTTATCGTATTTGTAACCGTAACTTCACCTACGTTGTTTTTGATGTCGTTTCTTTGGCTTTCATTTAGTTTTATAGTTTGTTGTTGTATACGTTGACTAATAAATACTTACCTCTCAATGTATATATGATATATATAGTATATCGCCTACTTAAATATAATTAACAAAAAAACTAACGAAAAAAAAAAAAAACAAAAAAAAAAAACAAGGTTATCTCAAGCGAGGTCTTTGAGTTTGCGTTCGAGTTGAGTTTTGTCTGTGTTTGACTATCGTTTCGTTTAAAATATTTTATTTTATATTTGGTGTTCATTTCTTGTGGCTAAAATCAAATGGCAGGATAGTTGGTTAAGTACTAGCGCCTGCTATGCATCTCTAATTATACCTACATATAAATACATATATTATTAACTAGTTTAGAATAACTTTACAGAACTCACAAGAGAACGGAAATTCTAGAGCGCTTATGGAGAGATATTTCTTCACTGATGATGCGGCCAAATTGATATGCATAGCAACAACATATTCTCTATATAAATATTTTATTCTTTTATTTCGAATATCATTTGGCTTGCCGTAGTGTAGTATATATTTAATATACCTATATATATACCTATACATATATCATACTAACTAATATATTTATATATGTATTTCGTATTGTACAAAGTAATTATCTAGATAATTTCTCTGTTTTTCTGTACAATTATGAAAAAAAAAAAAAAAAAAAATACCGACAACAAAAATATTACCAAAAGATAACTAAATAATGTCTTAATATACTAGATACTATAGCTAGCTGCAACAACTTAGAAGCAATACTAACCTAACATTAAACGAAAAAAAGAAGGCCAAGCAAATCGATTGATCGATAGATCGATAACTTTTCATTTGCCTCTCCCGCTGATCAGTCTATATATTGCACAAATGTTAGTCAAATCGTAGAGTTTCTTTCGGTTGTTTCTCAACATTTGTGCACTGAACCTTCGGTCTCAGCCGAAGACTTTCGCTGTGAGCATTCCCCTTTTTTCGATTTGTAATATTTTGCGATCTATGAAAAAGAACACACACTCTTTCACACACTTATTTACCTGTATAACCTAAAGCAACCGACATAAACAGACTTACTTGCTTTCTAAAGCGAAATAATTAAGTGATCCAAACTGTTTTTTTTATTTTTTATTTTTTTTTTTTTTTTTTCAACACTTTATTTCACATTGCAAAATGTCTTTTTGTAACACCTTTTTATAGTTTGCGCACAGAATAATATCAAAGTAAACAAGCCCAATAATCGCACTCTCTCTCTCTATAATCAGTTCTTTTTTTTTTTGAATACACACACCATATAGTACTAAAACTATTCATACATTCAAATGAATTCCTAGTCGCTTATAGCCGACTAGCGAGCACTCTATACATACTGTACACTTGGGGCTACTCTCAGTCATATATATTTATGTATATATGTTGATATTTATATATTAAACAGTTCCCCATCAGGTAAAAACGAGCTCAGACCCAAGCAGAAAACTAACTGAAATATACTCTCTATCTCTATCTATTTATATATCTACCTCTATGTCTGTCTCTCTCTCTGCCTTTCTCTCTGCCTGTCTTTCCATACCACTATTATTATTGTCAATATCATAATTTTTGTTTATACTCCACTCAACATACATATATGTGTATATTAATATATATATATATAACATTTAATTAAACTGAAACTAATCTATCGCCTGATCTCTGTTTGAAATTGCGCCCAGGCGTTGTACTATTCTCATCGGCCGTTTATTTCGCGGAGGCTGGCAGCGAAAGTTCCTTTTTCAAGTCCATACCCGACGGATTCTGGTGGGCCGTGGTGACCATGACTACGGTGGGATATGGTGATATGAGGTACAACTTAAAACTTACATCAACATCTCCAAATCCAAAAGTGATAACAATAGCAACAACAAAATACCAACAACAACAAAATACCAACTCTAATAACAACTGTGCTGCCTTATTTGTGTGTCTACTCAACTAACCAAGTTATTAACTGCTCTCCGTGTATTGTATAACGCTACAACTACTCTAGCGGTGTCTCTCGCTCTATCTCTATTGCTTCCTTCCCTATTTCCTTTCTATCTCTACCTCTATCTACCTGTCTCTATCTCTTCTTCGTCTTCTCTCTGTATTTTCTGTCAATTTTTTTTTTCTTTGTTTATATTTTATACATGTTTCTGTCCCTTTTTGTATATTAAATCTATCTCTCTCTCTCTCTCTCTCATCATGTCATGTCCGTTAAGTTACTCACTATCAAATGAATATATATTTAGGAGAATAAGTCAAACTCATGTCATTTTTAAATATCGCTCTTTCTCTCTCTCTCTCTCTCTCTCTCTGTCTGTCGCTCTCTCTTTATTTATATATCTTCTAGTATCTCCAGTATATCCAAGAGAATAATAATCGCATATGCAGCTCATAGAGTTCTTATCAATTCCTAATAGCCTATCACATATCAATCTTTCTTTTACTCGCTTATGGTCTCCTGCTAATCCGAGAGATTAATAGTATTCTCTGACTTCATTGCTTTAATTTTTTTTTTTTTTTTTTTTTTTTTTTTTACAAATCCAAACATTATTAATCTCTCTGTCCCATCTCAGCTCTTATTTAACTGTGTTTCTGATAAAACGAGTATTTTAAAAAGTCCCTACAGCTAGGTATCGATTCAGTCCGTCATATTCTTCCTGTGCAAATATGTATATAAATACCTTACTATATATGTCTTAACTACCTACTACTACTACATTATATATAACAAGTTCTGTATCTATAACTATGCTCTGTGTATCCATAACTGTATCTTCTTATCGTATTGTCTGTGCCTTGTATAGCCTTATTTCTGTTCCTTGTCGTATTTTGTTGTTGTGATCGCTCGTTGTAATCCATGCTCCTCATCGCTCTCTCGCGCTCTCTGTCCTGTTCTTTTTCCCCTTCACCTTCACTCTGTGTGTCCTCGTCGTTTACTTGGTCTATATAACGATGTCATTAACCAGGCACTTTTTTCATTCTTCATTTTGTCAATATTGTCTTTTAATTAGTTAATTTTTGTATAATTTTTTGGTTTTCTGTAGATTTTCGGGTTTTGATTTACTTTCCAGTTCTGAGTTTCGTTTGCTCTTTTGTTATTTCAACTCTTTTTTGGCATGTTCTGCACTTAAATTTTTTCTCTCGTGCTCTTCCATTTCGTTTGTCTCGTTCCCTTTTTGATTTTTCCCAAATGTCCCCCAAGCAGAATAATTAACTAACCATCCATAGTCGAATGCCAAACACAAAACAAATAAAACACTCAACAATTGAACTCAAATTCATATCGTCATCGTCGTCGTGACCGTCGTCATCGTCATCGTCGTCGTCGTCGTCATCGTTGTCGTTCTCTTTATGCTCTTCAGACTGCAATATCACCATATTTCTAGACCCAGGGGCTTGGCACACCGGAAACCAGAATTTGATTAATTGCTCTTGAACAGTGCTGCCCACTCGTTTCTTTTCTGCTTGGGACTGTCGTGGCTCAGTTTATTTTTGCATAGACTCCAAAGCTCTTTTTCTACTACACTGACACACATTTCGCTCATTCTAGGCGTCTAACGAACTGAAAAGCATGCTATGCAATGGCGTTGCAGCCATAACTATAAATGTCATAACGTTCCGGCACCGGTTCCGGTTCCGGATTCAGTTGTAAACTTTGTTCCGCTTTGTCCGCTATTTAGCCGGCTCATCAGCTAGTCCGTTAACTCATTGCATAGCACGCTCTACAGAACAGACACACATTCACACATACACACACACATATATATATATATATACCTAGTTACACGTAGAGAAAGAATTATCTGCCGGACCGTTCATACGTATCCAGCCTGAGACTTTTAATCACAGACAAGGACTTGCCCGGACACCAAGCCGAATCTCCAATAAACAAAACTATTTTCATTTCAAATATATTTTAATTTAACAAAAAAAAAAAAAAAAAAAAAAAATTAAATTAAATTTTGTAATAAAAAAAAAAAAAAAGAATATTAATTTGATACAGTAAAAAAAGAAAAAAAAATTATGTTTATGAATTTATCGAGTCGGAACCAATGCAAAGCACTTTCTCCCATCAATTTTTTTAGGCGTCGTACTCTTCTCATCAGCGGTTTATTTTGCGGAAGCTGGAAGCGAAAATTCCTTCTTCAAGTCCATACCCGATGCATTTTGGTGGGCAGTCGTTACCATGACCACCGTTGGATATGGTGACATGACGTATGCAAATCTATACAATTACAATTCTAACTTTTCTGATTACGATTCTGTTTACGTTCGACTTTACGATTTTCTTTTCAATTCTGAGTTTGATTTCCATTACACTTACAACTCTTTCGTTCGTTTAACGTGCGTGCTAATTGCGCTCAAGTGTTGTCATTTACTTATTAACTGTTTCGCTAAGCCAAGCTCTTTAGTTACTTCTTATCACAAACTAACCAAACCTCACAATACTCAATTAATCCAAAAGTTGCAGAAGAAGAGGCTTTTCAAGATTCGTTTGCTTTATGCGTTACGTATTCTGGTTTTGATTTGCGATTGCTAAACTTGATTTGACTCGTTACGCTATTATGTTCAATTCCACTTCGTTTTGTTTCATTTCCATTTCGTTTCGTTTCCTTTTGGTATATTCTATATACACACACTTATTTACCTGTCTATGTACCTCTAACCGTCTACTTAATACAATTTTGTGTTGCCAGAGCATTCTATTACTGTTCCGTTCCATTTCGTTCCGTTGCGTACCATTCTGTTCTGTTATGGTTCAATTCAACGACAGCCTTAAGCGACATCAATTAAACGAAAAGTGTTTAGAAAAGCTCTATTTAATCAGTTTTTCTATTCATTATCGATGTAACGTTGTGTCGTTGTTTAGTTCACATAAAGTCGAAACTAAGAAACCAGTAAAATAAACCCAGCCACACACATACATACTAACACAGACAGAAGCATCTCATGCAGTGTCTAGTTATCGATAACTTTACTCGATAGCCTCATCTGATCTCCATATCAACCTACATGCATTTATATACAATTGCAGTTGAAAGAATTTTATCTAACTCGACTTGCGTATATAGTGCAGCATGCCAAGCCATGCTTGCCGCAGCAGCAACTGCCTGGCCGTGGCTGTAGCGAATCGATCGATTGATCGATAGACAAATCGATACAATAACACATGTTGCGCAATATTATTTTAGCTCTGCTCTTATCGAACGCATGCTGCATGTCCTCCATATATATGCCAAATGCCTATGCCAAGGAGCAAAATAACACAGACATAGACACAGCCACACCCACACCCAGCTCCCGCCCACCACACACACACACACACACACACACACATGCACACGCGCGCACAAAGTTAGTCAGCCGTAACCGTGCCTAATACCCAAGTCGTCAACTCCTAATCCAACGCCTTCAAACTATGCCAAAACAATCTGCCGCTGCTCGTGCAATAGAGCAACCGCTACTTACCACATGCTACTGTCGTCCAAACAACCTAAGACCACCCATCCGCCCCCTCCGGCCCACGCCCCCGCCTAAAAGTTGCGCCAAACTTTGAGTAGTTCTGTCACAAGAAATTTCGTAACAGAAACACACACAAACAAACACAACTTTCTGCTTTCTCTTTCTCTCTTTCACTGTCCTTTGTCTCGCTCTCTCTCTCTATTTCGCTCTGTCTACTTCTTTCTGTTCCTATCACTCTTGCACCCTGTTTAACACGTTGTGCACCTGTATAACTCGCCCGTTATAATGTTATATTGCATATGTATGTACACACGCGCACAGACACATCAATACACTCAAACACATACACACACACACAGACAACTATGCCGTTATATATGAATATATATTTATATATAACAACAACAAAAAAGGAAACCCTAACCCAAAGCCTATGCAAAAACAAAAATATAAATAAAAGTAAAAATATTATAAAACCAAACAAAAAATTTATATATAGAATTCACCAAAAACCACTCGTAACGCTACTCGTTCTAAGTGTTGTGCCTAATTTCGAGTACTCTTTGCTAAACTATTATTTCGTTTTACTGTTTCTACTGCTATTGCCTATAACCAAATATACTCGTATCTGTATACGTACATTATCTATAATGCAATCGAAAAATCCAAGAAAAAACAATATACTGATATACATATATATATTATATATATTATATATATGTTTTATATATGTATTATATATATTATATATATGTATACAATGTAAGCAAAAATGTATCTCAAGCATAACCAAAAAACTAAAATTGACAAAAAGAATCGATAGTTTTACTTTACATTTCTTATATATTTGTATTTTCATTTTATTTATCGTACGTTCGATAACATCGCTCGCATCATCCAAAACAAACAAACAAAAATAAAAAAATAAAAAAAAATCAAATCTATTTATATATATATATATATATAAATATATATATCTGCATATATATATCTATACCTTAAATCAATTTAACGACAAAACAAATAAAATCAAATTTTCTAATCGTAATAAAAAAAAAAAAAAAAAAACAAATATCTAAAAAACCAATAAAAATCCGAAATATATCACCCGAAAATTAACCTATTTCAAACACCCAAAAAATTTAAACGGAAAATTCATGGAAAATTGAATGAAAATTGGAATTTTAAAATAATCAACAAAAAACGCATTGAAATTCGTTTGACATACGATATGCAAACCAACTGAAATGAAATTATATGAAATTGATATCGATCACGATAAACGATAAAAACAGACCCGTCGGCGTTTGGGGCAAAATTGTGGGATCATTGTGTGCGATCGCTGGTGTGCTGACTATCGCACTGCCCGTACCGGTTATCGTCAGTAATTTCAATTACTTCTATCACCGCGAAACGGATCAGGAGGAGATGCAGAGCCAAAACTTTAATCATGTTACTAGTTGTCCATATTTGCCAGGTACATTAGGTAAGTTGAAATGTGCACTGTGCCTCGAGCATCTTCCACTCTACTACTCGATATCACAATCACATTCGACTGGACGATTGCCAAGTAAAATCACATCACACACACACACGCAGATACAGTTAACACACAGACACAAGAAACTCTCACTCGACTCGTACACACACACGCACACGCACATACAGATACAGACACATACATATACACACAGTCGCCTGCATATCTACTGAACACTGAATAGAATCCAATTTGAATAAAAATAGAAACATTTACGAAGAAAGAACGAATCGTAGGCATTAGACGTATGCTTGATGCGTCGGCGCTGCCGTACTAAGCGAACCAGTGCTGCCACTGCGGCAACACTGGCAGCAATGCGTGCAGCACGAACGCATCACCGCACACCGTCTTGCCAAATGTGCGCACAGGTGGCAACGCCCGGGCGCTCGCATCGGGCAACACTGTGTAGTGTGCATGGACCTACCAAATACGTACCTTACACGTACTGTGTGTTTTGTGTGTAAACAATAAATACAACAAAAGCATTTTTGTAATTAATACATTACAACTGTATGTGTGATCTCCTCTTTCTCTCTTCTCTCTCTCTCTTCTTTTTGTTTCTCTCTTTATTCCGTCAAATCGTAATGCTAATTCGATCGATAACTCTATCGATATCGATATAACCTCAACCTGAACCTCAAAAAAACAATCAAATTATATGAAATAATTACCAACAATCCGATAACCGTGCCGTCATCCAAAATTCTATGTGTGTATTACCTTCTTCTACCCTCCCCCCTCCCTAAACGTATCCGATTCGATCCATGCCTTTCCCCTCCATCTTCCATCCACACTCGATGTCACTGTAACACACACCCACACCCACACACACACACACCCACACACACAAACACGCACACTCAATTTTGTTAAACACTGCGACAACTACAACTATAACAACAACAACAACAACCAAACAACAACCAAACAACGTTCAACAACACTAAACAAATGCATAAAACTACAAGTAGGTCAACACTTGAAGAAATCATCGTTGTCCGAGTCCTCATCGGATATGATGGATTTGGATGATGGTGTTGAATCGACGCCAGGATTAACTGAAACGCATCCTGGACGCAATGGAGCAGCTCCATTTTTGGGAGCCACACAGATGCAACTGCAGCCGCCGCCAGCGCAGCAGCAGCAGCAGCAGCTACAGCAGCTGCAACTGCAGCAGCAGAATGGCTTCAAGCAAATGCAGTCAACAATAAGCGTCAGCGCAGCTACGGGCAGCGCCGGGAGCAGCCTCACAATGAGGCACAACAATGCGCTGGCTGTTAGCATCGAGACCGACGTTTGACTACTGGGTAAGTGTTCGCTTTGACTCACTTACACACACGCACACACTCTCTCTCTCTCTCTAAGTCTGTCTGAGCCTCTTCCCCCTTCCTCTCTTTCTCTCTCTCTCTCTCTCTCTCTCTCTCACTTTCTACCTCTCTTTCTCAGTCATTCCAAAATAAATGAAAATATTCCCTCTATTCCCTACTCGAATCATATATGTAAAGCATTTCACATGCTTATCTAAGTGCCAACTTATCATATAGAGCTATATTTCTATCTTTTATCCTTACCCTCTCTTTTTTACTCTTTCTCTCTCTCCAACTCTCTGTCTTGAGCACAAGTCTTGATTCCTATTTCGTTTGCACAAATATCAATACTTCAACAAATTGTGTACCATAAAAATTCTAGTATGATGTTAGCTGAATGTGAGATTTACCAGAGATTTACTAGAATTGTGTGCAGCTTAAAGCTGTTAAGTATAGTATATTGATAGTAGCAGTATATTGATCTATATTGACCAAAAGCTAGCAACTATTTTCAAAAGATTTTCAATACTCCAAATACAACTGGAATTTTCTATTGGGCTCCAAAGAGTGTTGCTCAACTATGATAAATCGGGTATAACAGCACATGTTGATAAATTTGACAGCAATGCAACACATTCAACTAACATCATTAGAAGCTCAGTTTCACAACTCAGTCACAATGATGCTAGCTAAATGTGATATGCAATACTACAAATATTTTCAGTATTGTAAAGGTAAACTGGCATAGCTAATCATTTATCAACACTACTTGAGGCCACAACCTATCTTCGTTTAGTTTCCCAACACTGATCGAACTAGTAACTTGGCTCACATTCCGCTAACGTCACTGAATCATATATGAATATCAAAGTGAAGAGGCGTATGCTAATATCTCTCTTTCTCTCTCTCTCTCTCTATTAATTCGTAAACAATTGAAAATCACTGATTTATTATAAAAATTAAACAATTTTCTCTTTTTTTTCTATCCACGCGCGCGCTCTCTTGCTCCCTCCCACGCGATATGACCCATATACGTATGTCCCATTCTATTTTATTAACATTAAATTTTATTATATGATTGTGTATAATCTTATGTATTATGTATCTGTCACATCCCTGGGCTGGTATATGTCTATATATGTGTAACTGTATATCAAATATGTATATCGACTGATCGTGGGGCAGTTAAATTGATGTTAAGTGGTATAAGATTGGCCTTGTCAAGTGTTATGTTGGATGCCAGAAACGACTACAAAAGCTGTTTAAGTTTAATTTAAGTAGAACAAATAACAAACAAATTTAAACTATTGCTAAATTTAAATTAATTTAATTAAACTAAAATTTAAAATTTAACAGGACACAAAAAGGCAAAAAAAATACAAAAAAAAAAGTAAAATAAATTAATATATACATATAAATATATAAATATATAATTAATATTTTAATGCGTAAAGAATTACCTAAATTTAAAACACATAAAAGCATCGAAAAATCGTAATAAATAAACTTTATATGCATAATGAAATAAAGTTAAAAAAACATGAAAGGAAAAGCTAATTAAATTTAATTGAATCACACAATAGAAATCAAGAGAACTGCGAACCCGGCTACTGTGAAGGAAAACATAATGGCAAAAGCTAGGGAAATGCATAAAAGTAGGCCTTACACACAGACACAAGTACAGAGACATGAAAAGTTCACAACAGATCCATGGAAAGTTCCATCTTAAAGCTGTTCCAGCCAGAGTACAATAGCCAGATACTTGTTCAAAGTTGGAACTAGTCATAACTAGTTCTTAAAATAGTTCAGTTCCTTGTACGTGGGGCTGAGGCATTTCGAAACAGTAGCTATAAGACAAAGCTGATTGCAGGGTACAGCAACTAAAGAGTCTAGTTATGCAAACTGAAACGTTACACAGCACTAATTCACATACACACACAGAGACAGAGACACAGTCACGTGAATTAAAAGCATAGTCAAAGAGAAACTGCCGTAATATTAAACAAATATGATAACAGAAATGATGTATAGTTATTGACAGATAATTCATGAAATACAATATATATATATGTATATATACATATATATGTATGTATATAGAATATATTTATATATACACATATATAGGCTTTTAACATACTCGACAAACTAAAGCAAACCCAGTATATAGACTACGGAGTTCTATTTGAAAGTAATCTTGATCCCAGAAAGCAGCAGACTCAATCCCTTGGCATTTTTTCGACTATCTCAGTCTGCAACTCTCCCACAAAAACGAAAGATAAGAAACCTAAACCAAGCTCAACTTAAAATCCACCCGCCCGCCCGCCCGACCGACCGACCGATTGCCCGCCATGGCGATATATAAGAAGAAAGATATCACAGTTATTGCTGTTCTATATATGTACTATGTATAAAAAGAAAACCTTCTGCTTAAAGCTCCCCCCGAATAAAATCGAAATAAAAAGTACAAATATTCATTATCGCAAACAATTTATCACGATATTAACTAAAGACAACAACAACAACAAGAACAAGAACAACAGCAAAGCAAAACAACAAAAATCGACTGCAATTCAATTGATATTAACTTAAAATCAAAGAACTTAAAAACAAAAATAAAAAAAATACAGATAACCGAACTTAAAGAAGCATTAGAGAGATAAAAAAAATATATATACATAAATCCATATATATAAATAAATTCAAAAATGAAACTAAGAACAAAGTAGAAGAAAGCAAAGGCTCTTATGATTTTATAATAAAGCATGATATACTATATAAAACTGTTTGTGAAGAAACAAGCAAATTCTCAATGTACATAAAACCGAGACACACATGCATACACACACACACACATACACAGCGAGAAACACATATAGGCATACTATGTGCAGCAAGTGTCACAAATTCGAAGTCCCCTGCCCCAAAGCAGCAAAACATTTGCCCAAAAACTTTGCTTGCCGCACAGCCCGAATGAGTGGAACGAGTTTCTATATAGATGAAATACTTCTCTTCTACGTCTACTTTTTTCTGCTATTTGTGTAAGCGTGTGCCTGTGTTGACATTGTGACATGACACCGCCCGATCCCCAATCCCACTCCTACTCCCACTCCCCGACCAACGACCACGCCCATTACATTTCAAATGCCGTCTACCAAAACCAAAGAATATTAAAAATAATATAGAAAATGTTATCTATAATACATGAACAAGTCGACTGAAACACTGTGCATTTGCACGGACTGTACTTACTTATAGGCACATGTATAATAATACGTATATAGCTATATATATCTGCATAGATAGCGGCCCATATGTGTTTGGGTATGTGTATATGCATGTCTAACAACGTATGTGTACATGTAAAAAGAGATTTAAAAATTTAAAAAATAAATAAATAAATAAATAAAAATATTTATAGAGAAAGAGGCCATGATGCGGCATGCCGTATATGGAATACCCTAGCTGTTCAAAAACGAAAAGAGTATTGTTTTGAGCTAAAACATTAACTTTAAACTGAACTGAGCTAGTAGAATAAAGAAATACCCTTCCCTTTGACGTCAACTGAACCAAGTTATAGAGGTTGCTCTACCCAGTTTTCCGAATACAACTAATTGAAATACAATTAATTCAAGTTCTTACCGCCAGAAACATATATATTCTATTGATAGTTCTTTTCCCTTGCAACTTAATAAGACCCACAGCAAGGGTATTTTGAGGCACATTGCAAATTATTTTGTGTAAAACGAAGCGACAAGGGTAAGATGTAGGAGCGTTCAAGCGTTAACGTTAAAGCTTTGAGAACCGTCCACATACATATATACACTTACAAGTCCACACCCCCCTCCCACCCCATACACATACACGCAGACATACACACATGAGTAGCGAAAATTGCAGAGTACAGGCGAATGAGCAGGTCCTCTGCCATACCAAATCCTCAACAATGTCAACACACGCACACGCACACACACACACACATACACATTCACAAAGAGTTTGGCAACTTATGTTAACTGCTGTTGCTGTGACGAGCCCGAAGAAGAATTTAGAAGTATCTGAAAAGCGGTTTATGGTCAAGCAGCAGGGGAGCTGTTCGAGTGCAAGTGCAAGTGCCTTAAGGAACCCTTCTCTGCGCTTCTCACAGAGCAACAGCTGCCAACTACTTACGATTGGGTCTGGGCAAGCAAACTGCCAGAAAAAAACTATAAATTATTAAATTAATTAATGAAAATAAAACGAAAATTGTTATAAACTAATACTAAAAAAATAAATAAATAAAATTTAAAAAATTAAAACAAAATATATATTATGACTAGACACAATTTAGTGATGCTACAGTGCAAGCTCGCTGCAAACAGAACACGTCAGCCTGAAGTTCAATTGAAGATGAAAACAAAAACAAATCAAGCCCAAAACACCGAGCATTCATATCAGGCCAGATATGTATATAGAACTTTTCAATTTGTAGCTAAGCAAAACCAAGCAAAATAGTTAACCATATCAACACAATGCCAGCCTGCACTGTAGCGTGCCTAAGACTCTGCTGTAAATACACTCAAAGAAACACTTTCAACCTATCCACAACACAGCAAATTAGGTATTTTGTACGCAAAGCATAAACGGATCAAGCAAATATAAACAAAATTAACAAGTTCAACAAGAAATTATCAACAATTGCAAACAGTCATATGATGTATATTATATTATATATGTATACTTTATTGTATCTAGATATACCACAATGAAAAACAGAAACCAAATAGAAAGAATAAACACCCTGTATCTAAAATAGAAATAGAAACCAACCCCCTGACATTTTAAGGCAAAACACCAACAACAACAATGGTAAATGAATAAAAAACTAGAAACAATTTTTATTATTTATAAAAAGGAAAGAATTCGCTTATGTAATTTAAGTTTTATGGTTTAGCGTGAAGGATTTTAGCATTAGGAAAAAAAAGTAAAAAACTAAAAAAAAAAAAAAAACAAAAAAAACAAATGTGTGTAAAATAAGGTTGTTTTTTTTTTTAGAATTAAACTAGGAAAATGAATATAAAGTATAATGAAGTAAGGATCTGAGCAGGAATACCCAGAGATGCAAAGCAAATTATTATTTTCAGGGCAGAGTTTTCAAGAAGCAGTTCTGGAACAGAAGATAGAAAAGGAAGCAAATACTGAAGAACAACAATAAACCCGAAATAGAAAGAAATTATAACTTGCAAGTTTGGAATAAATGTGTTCAGAAAAAAAAAAAACGAAAATGTTATTATATGTTTAAATAAGTTAAAAAAAAACAAAACAAAATTAGGAAAAACACAAACATTTAATTTAATTAAATTGAAACAAATTGTAAACAATTCAATATTGTAAATACATTTAACGCAAGTCCCCGATAAAGAGCAAAGAATATAGACCACATCATTGCAATATCACATTGTAAATTAACAGCAGATATACATAGCTCATCTAAGATTATAAAAAAAAACACAAACTTTAAAAAGAAAATACTCACAGCAAAAACCAAAGAAGCAGCAAAACAAACCTCCCAAAGAAAATACGAAAAAGAAAAGAATATATGAAAATAAAAGAAGAAAATTAATCGTTTGTATTTTATTTTTGAAAACTGTACAACAGTTGCAATCCGACCTGTAAATATGTAATTCTAATTGTAATCGTAATCGTAATACTAATCGTACTCGTAATAGTAATTGTAATTGGTTTTTGTATGTGTGCAGAGAAACTCTCCTCGTATTCTTAGCCATCGTCAGTTGAATTCATGTACAATTTGTTGTAGACTATCTTAAACTCCTTAGTTAATACTTAACATGTCAACAGCGCTCAAACTTACAACAGACACACGCACACACACAGATAGACACACACACGGACACAAATACGCATTCATGTATATATATTATACGAATTTTACGTAACTTACTTGAGCTCAAGCTTTGGCTCCTATCTATCTATATGTGCATACTTATGTAGTATATACATATACTACTCTTATGTGCTTATGATATCGTAGCATATCATATCATGCAATCCATACAACAGTTACAAATACTAACTATCTAATCTACTCCACTGCAAATCACTTAGTCTCTCTACTAGCTCGTAGTACTTACATATGTATAAACACGCTAGAGTCAGTGAGACATGATTGATTTCCAAGTTAGTTTGACTTGAAATGCCAACGATTTTAGCATTCATAGAATATATATATTCATAGAATATATTCATTCCGTTTAAGGCACTCGAATGTATTCGCTCAAATCAAATGCAAATGCATAGAAATGTATTCACGAATGTTTCAAGTGTTTCCAAGATTCCAGTTAAACATATGTAGTCTAGAGTACTGCACAATAAAAGTCAACATACACACACACACACACACACAAACATCCACACACACCCACACACAATCACATACAGAGACAAGTACACACACACACACAGCGAACTAGATGCAATTAGAGCTAAAAACAAAAAAGAAAAGAAATGAATGCATTTGATTGGTTTTTCGACTTAGTATTTTTTTTTTTAGTATTTAATAGAACTTAATGTGCTTGGGAGTACGAGTACAGTGGTGCTCAGCTACCAGTATTTAAGGAGCTATGCCAGACACGACAAAAACTAAAAAATATGAAAAAAGACAAAAACGGAAAAAGAAAAACAAAACTAAAAAAAAGCTGAAATAAAAACATTGAAACGAAAAAACAAAAATTTAAAAGAGAAGCAAACATATCGTTGTTAATCAACTAAGTACTATAATTGACAAATTTATTTAAAGCAAAAAAAAAAAAAAAAAAATTACAAATTAAAAAATGAAGCACATTAATACCAAAATCGTTTACAAATAAACTCAAACACAATACATAAATACTATTCTTACCGCATAATTATCTCTCAAAATATTAATACAAAAAAAAAAAAAAAAAAAAAAAAAAAAAAAAAGAAAACATTAATATCAAAAGTAAAACACATAAACACACACACATACACTTACACACGTACATAAGCAAATGGCGAAACACTCTTTTTTAATCCTCGATTTAAACCCAAAACAATCTTTTCAAGTTTTCCATTAAATTTAATTACTAAATAACGAAAACAAAATTAATATAATACAAAAAAATGAGAGCAAAAATTGATAAAAAGTAAAAACACTTGAACGTAAAAATATGTATTGAACTATAAAAATACAAACAATACTTATATACCTACTTACATGCATGTTTACTAAAAATACTAAAATACTAAATCAAAAAGAACTAATAAGAAGTACGTACAACAACAATAACACCAACAACATCAAATACAAGAACATGGCACAACTTTCACTCTTCTCCATGCTTCAAGATTTATAAAATGCTATCAAACAAAAACAAAAAAAAATTAAAATATAATATAATAAAAAAAAAAAAAAAAATACAAAAAAAAAATGAAAAAAAAAAAAAACAAACGAAACAAAACCTAACAAAATTTCTATTAAGGACAAAGACTGCAAATAGAGATTTAAAAATATTAAAAATAAAAAAGAATATTATAAAATATATAAAACGAAATAAATTCAATAAATAAAAATGAAAAACATTTTTTTTTTTTTTTCGACCATTATTTTGCTGCGTCGTTCATTCAAAGCCGCAAAAAGCTTTTGCCAAAATATCATTTATACATAATTTAGTTTGTGCATTTGCTTTGCCTTGCATAACATGAATACCTGGATATGAGTATAGGTATGCGTATATTCATTTTGTATAACGAGCATTAGTACAGCATTAAACTAGTTTAGTTCTAGTCTTAGTTTTAGTTAGCCGCGCAACAGCCACAGCAACACCAACAAATGATACCAGCAATAAGGCTCACTGCAGCCAGTAATACTTTAATACCAGACGAAAAAATTCCAGATTAACTGCAAGCAATTAGATATAGTAATTCTTTCTTTCTGTTAAACATTCATTCACACCCATTCACATTCCTGGCCAGCCCAGAGCATCAATCTGAACAATAGTCAAAAGCAATACCAATAAAAATACCAAAGAAAATAAAAAAAAAAATTAATATTCAGCATTGAACTAACAGTTATGAAAATGCAGCAACAAAAAATATGAAAACAACAAAAGCCCAAAATAAAAATTAAAAACCAAAAATAAATAAGAAACGGAAAAGAAAAATAATTAGTATTACGCATCATAAGATATTGTGACTACAATTAAAAGAAAAAAAGAAAACGCAAGCATAAAACAATTAAAAACGAAGAGCAAAAAAAAAAAAAAAGAAATGTTGTTAAGATTAAAAATGAAATGTTTTATAATCGTTATTCAATAAAAATAAATTAAAAAAAAAAAAAAGAAAAACATCCAACACACGATACAAATTAAAATATATATATGTATAGAAAAGATAGATCGAAGTCTCACAGTCCAAGCGAAGCTCATTCCAATTTGTAAATTAGTTAATCGCTAAGTATATATTTGTTTCCTATTACTAATTAAGTAACGTGTAGCTATTGTTAGTAGATCTTTTTATAATACTCTTCATATTGGTATTTATTCGTTGCCATATATGTATGTGCATATGTACATATATATGTATGTATGGTAACTCCTTTCGACTGCATGGGTTTTACAGTTTGGGTTTGCCACGGTTAGTAAGAGGCTCGAGCGCAGAATTGGGCTCGATCGGGAGAGCTCATTGGCTCTAGGGGAGCCCAGATCTGCCTCGGCCGTTAGTCTTAAGATGTCATTAAGTCTTTAATATTGTAGCATTGATCAAACAATCAGTCAATCAGTCAACCATCAATCAGCCAGTCAATCATGACAGTTGACTTTACATCCAACAATGCCCATTGTACAAGTCTCGACATGCCCGCCCACTAGTTGCAACCATAGTCTAGACCAGTTCAGTCCTCCACCATCAAAAGTAGTGTTGAGTAATGGAAGATATACATATATACATATATATACGATATACGATATACGTTACATGATATATATGTGATATATGACATGTAGCCCCTACCCCACCCTTGAAAACCCACCCATTGATGCGACACATGCTGCAATAACTGAATGTTGAGCTAAGATGCCACGCCCCCCGCTCCACAAATGGTGAGTGTGCCCACATGGTCGTTGTGTAAAAGAAAATAAAACAAAAAAAGTGTGCCCAGCTGGTGTCTCGTAACCGTTATTATCGTCGTTATCGTTATCGTAAAAATAGTTATCCTATTCGTAAACTTGAATTGGCTTCTGGTTCCCATCATACGCAATGCACTATGGAAACGCGCACTCAACTTTGATTTGAACATCATGCGATGTATATATATATACATATACATATATATGTATGTGTGCTTATGTATGTATGTAGATATGAATACATATGCACAAGTATATATAGATCCGTATGATATACAATTGTTCGTGCGCTGAGCTTATGTCAAACGCTAACTTGGCCAGCCTTCAATATTACCTAATATACCCAACCTATATGTACTCTATATATATATATAAATATGTAAAGCTACTCTTTTTAATATATCTATAAATATTCTTATAATGCTTTTTAATTTTGGTTCGTTTAATATTTGAATTTGGGTTTCGATTTTATTTTATTTTTTATTTTCATTTCGTTTTCTTCAAATATAATTGTACAAAAAACGCTTTAGCGCTGCCTGCACCCGCCGACATCAAAATCCAGCTACAGCTACAGCAACAGCAACAGTAACAGTAACAGTAACAGTACAAGTAACAGTAACAGTTCAAGTAACTGTAACAGTAAAAGTAACAGCAAGAGCTAACATCATTATGCGCAATTACAGTAACAGCAGTAACAGCTTGCTAATGAACAAACATTTATATGAAAAACGAATGAACAGTGAAAGAAAAGCGACTGCTCTGGCTTATCTGGCTATGGCTGAGGCTTTCAACGGCTCCTGCTTCTGCTCCTAAGTCCCGTTTCCCTGTGCTTCCCGATCCGGTGCATGTGCGTTAAGTTGCTATAATCAAATAATTAGAGTCGAGCAATCGACAACTCACAATAACCAAAACCAAACTGAGCAAATCAATGCAAAATGCAAAAAAAAGCTAAAATAAATAGCAAAAAAAAAAAACAATCAAACAAAACGAAAGCAAAGAAGTCGAAATGAAAAACTGATAAGAAAAACAGAAAAATAAAATCAAATATAATAAAAATACCAACCGCTCTCTAAAGTTAACTTCAACTACAACAAACAACAACACTAACAACACTTGGCGCACGCTTAGCACATTTGCATATGATACTAACTAACCATCAGCTACATACACACATACACACACACACACACTGCCCCATTGACAAATGCTACACTTATCGATTTTGTTGCCTTACTCCATTTAATACACTTAAATCTAACGCTTTGATTTGTGACATGATTTTATGCGCTTACCTTTTACCAAATACTCTAATCTACTCAACTCTACTCTTCTCTAGTCCACTCTACTCGAATGAGCATTTTCCACTTACTTGCCTAACTACTTAAAATCGCTTATCTATATATATATTTAACTAATTATATACATATATATATATAGTTATTTATACTTATTTGAAGCAGCTGCTACAATTACATTCACCGAAAGAAACACCTTATCCCCCTAAAGCCCATTCACATCTTCACTTCCACCCAACTCTATTCCTTCCCCCATAAGGCGAACAGAGCGCAAAGCGGGCTCTGTTAACGGCAACAGCGCCTCGCTGTTAACGGCAACAGCGCTCTGGAGTCTGTTCGGCTGCCCGTTCCTTATTTGGCACAATTCGAGCACCTACGATTTTTGTTGAAAGCACACAAGAAAATTGATCAAACAATCAGTCATGCAGTCGATCACACACACAGACACACCGATACACTCTAACTGACTCTCTTCTATAGCTGTCTCTATCATGCCAATTACTAACTCTCTTTTCTGCAAGCGTTCGTCGCAAACCTCTGCCGAAGACACAACTGGAAGAGCGCGTGATTGATTGATCAGTGATCGCGCCTGCTGTGGCACTGATTGATGATTGCAAGCGCGACAAGTCGACGCCGGTTCGAACTGAATCGTTTCGCGGTTCAGTTCGGATTTGCTTTGGTTTAACTCTCTCTCTCTCTCTATCTCTCTCTGTTTCTATATCTATCTCTTCCTCTCTATCTGTCAATCTATATATATGCCTACATAACATATATATAGATCTATTCATTTTTATCCGTATTTGTCAAGTTTAACAGCGACGACGCCAAACGCCGGCACATTTTGTTTATTACCATTTTGGCAATACGCTTTCGATTTTTTGTTAGCCAACTCTATATCTAGCCAACTTTTTGAGTTCCATATCGTGCAAGCGGTACAATCCAAGCGCAATTTAATTAACAACAGCAATTTGCTTTCGATGTGTACATACTAATATATACCAATATATACCAAATATATATATATATATATACAATAATATATATACAATAATCACTCAATCACACACACACACACACACACACCCACCAATACACACACACTACTTTAAATACCTCAAGTTAAAAAAAAACACACACACATACACTCAAGTTTTGTTTTTGGCTTTTTCTATATGTTTCGATGTACTAAATTTTTCCTTTGGAAATCTTATCAACATATGAATATCGTTTCTAACAGTTCTTTGTGTTCAACTTGAGTGATATCCTGATGATATATTCTAAACTAACCAACTTACGATCTCACTTTTGTTTTCAATTGTTTTCTTTGTCTGTTTGTTTGTGTTTTATTTTATTTCTCATTTTATATATCTCAATATATTAATATATACTACCTTATTTACACACTGCGTTCTTTTTCTACGTTCTTCTTCATACCAAATCGACAACAACAAAATAAAAATTTATATATAACATAAAATAAAAACTAAACAAATAATGTTAAAATATAAAAATATATAAAAATATGTATATATATACATAATCTGATGCATATATACACATATGGATGACTGACGAAAACCTCTATATATTATATATACTGAATCGAATCGAAAACAAATTTGCATATTTAAATACCAACTTTAAATATACAAAATACCAAAATACCAAAAATCGAATACCTGAATATTGCCTTATGAAAAATAATCAAAAATCAAAACGAAAAAAATGATATAAATGCAAATGAAAATGCAAATATAATAAAAAAAAATGATTAACCAAATAGGCCCGTCGGCTTCTGGGGCAAAATTGTCGGCTCTTTGTGCGTGATCGCTGGTGTGCTGACAATCGCACTGCCGGTACCGGTTATCGTCAGTAATTTCAATTACTTCTATCACCGCGAAACGGATCAGGAGGAGATGCAGAGCCAAAATTTCAACCACGTTACAAGTTGTTCATATTTACCTGGTGCACTAGGTACATATATATATAACTACTAAAAAAATAGAAAAAAAACTGAAAAAAAAATAACACGCTCATTTGTATTATAAGAATAAAATCAATGCTAATCGATTCCTTTTCTATATCATTTCCAATGAACGCGCCTTCTCTGATAAATACACTTACACAAAAAACAAAAAAAAAAAAACACTCCCAATACTAGGTCAACATTTGAAAAAATCCTCACTATCCGAATCGTCATCGGACATTATGGATTTGGATGATGGCATTGATGCAACCACGCCAGGTCTGACTGATCATACGGGCCGCCACATGGTGCCATTTCTGAGAACGCAGCAATCGTTTGAGAAGCAACAGCTGCAGCTGCAACTGCAGCAGCAGCAGGGACTCCAGCCGGGACAGCAGCAGCAGCTCGGCCAGAACGGCCTGAGGAGCACTAACAGCTTACAGTTAAGGCATAATAACGCAATGGCCGTCAGTATTGAGACCGACGTCTGACTACTAGGTGAGTGCGAGCTCTCTTTCTCTTACAACTTCATGGCAAAGCTGTATGGGTTTTAATCCTAAAAATGTACTTCACTTACTAAGACAGCTTAAAGCTCGGACTTCTCTTATAGAGTCTAGTGCAACTTATAGATAAAACAGCTCAAGTTCGATTTCAAAAAGCTTTAAGCTTATTCAGCTAAAGCTCAAATCTTCTTAAAGTTCGTTGAGACTTTGTAGAGCTAATAACTAATTGGAGCATAGTTCAGTAACAGTGTGATTCTGAATAGTATGGAGAGCTTTAACGATACAAAATAAATCTTCTTCTTGAAATTTGACTACGTTTTGGCTTTAAATATTGTGCAATAGGTGTCAGATCACAAAAAATCAAATCTAATTTTATTGTTGTCTTCCATTAATCTATTTTGCATTATGAAGCGAGCTTAACCTGACTAAACTGTAAGTTCAACATGACAAACTAAAAGCTTAAAGCTTATTCAACTATAGCTACATGTTAGAAAATATATTATTATCTCAAAACGACAGGGCTCTCCATATTCGGCGTAAAAAGTTGCCCATTTTATTTGGTAGCCCTTAAATGACCTCTTTGAGAGTGTGCGGTGTATTTTGCTCGTCACTGTCAAGAGATATAGGGCTGCCAAATGGGTCCGTCGAATATAGACAGCCCCTTACTATGAGAGCTTTTGGTGCATATAAAGCTTTAAGCACATTTGATTTTTATTTTAAATTGATATTGTTGAATCCCTAATTAAATTAAATTAA
Organism: Drosophila arizonae; assembly: GCF_054131065.1. Taxonomy (NCBI): domain Eukaryota; kingdom Metazoa; phylum Arthropoda; class Insecta; order Diptera; family Drosophilidae; genus Drosophila; species Drosophila arizonae. Next base: position 27,456,420 of record NC_142927.1, read on the forward strand.
ATTAGCTAGCTTGAAATTGCGGAAATTGTAGTAGAGGTACAGACAATACACATTAAAATTTATAGCTTATGCAGCTCTCTAAAAATTCAAGAGTGTGACGCTTTGAACCAAAAAGCTTTAAGCTCATCATTAAGGTGAATTTATCAAACATTTTCGGCTCACAATCAAATCAGAAAATCAGTTTTAAGCTTGTTTTTCACATACCTAGATTAGATACATAACTATTTGATATTTAATCAATGAAATAACCAGCATCTGAAAAGATAGTAGAAAATAACAATAAATACTCAGTCTAAATTACTTTATCTCCTAGGGAACTTAAGAAGCTTCCTAACCATGCCCAATGCATAGCTTTTGTACCCATTTACTTGATCAGCTTACATTATTTATTTCAATAAACAAATTGTTTATCTATTTCATTGTGCTAATCTTATTTTCTTGTAAACAGTCAAACAAATGGAAAGCAGACGAAACTTGCGCAGTGAAATGTTACGTTGGATGCCAGAAACGTCATCAAAAGCAGTCTAATTTAGAATTTTATTAATAAATAAATATTAAAGTAATAATAATAATTATAATTATAATTATAATAATAATGAATATAATAAGCAGCGTAGTTGTAAATTAAACAGCAAATTGTAGAACAGACTACACTTAAACACGCATACACACACGCACACACACAGATACACACACACATACACATACACACACACACGCACACATTTAGTGCAGCGGCTTGATAAAGATAAAGTAGCTACAAGTCGAAATAGCGATAGTCTTTTTTTAATAAATTCAAATTCGGCAGCCACAATTTACACAGCTGCTCAACGAACACCAACACACACACACACACAAACACAAAACAGATATATGAAATACTTATACCTATGTTCAAATTTAGCAATTAAAGAACTAACAATCGTTATAGTCAAACAAACAAACAAAACAAAATGAAAAGAATGCAGAGGAAGCAAAATAACAAAAAAAAAAAAAAAAAAAAAAAAGAATTATCTTAGTAGTCTAATCTAATTGGAGTTTCTTCCTTTCTTTAGAAGCTAGCTAAAAAACAAAAATTTAAGACAAAACAAACAAAAAAACATAAATATAAAAAAATTAAAAAAATAAAGAGAAACGAAAACAAAAGCAAACAAAACAGACAACAAAGCAACAATTCATACAAACAAACAATATCTGCTAATTTTATTTTCAACTTTAAATTATGCTCTATTATTAAATATTAGTCAAATATTAGTAAAAACTAAACCAAATGAAACGGAAACTATGGCAAAATAAAGAAGGAGAAGAAGAAGAAGAAAAAGAAAACAACAACACATATGAAGTGCGAATGAATTTGACGACGTCCCCAGCCCGAACTCTGAGATTAGTTTGCTTGTGTTTAGTTCCATCTAATAGAGCTCTAGCAGTGATCAGTCTGACAAATAAGGTCTTCGATAGCTCTGTGAAACATTTGCGGAAGACATAAAAACGTTTGAGCGCACAGCATGGGAAGAGCTGATTCAAACAGGACAGGCAATGCAACGCTTAAGGACAAAGCACAGGAGAAAAATCGTTAGAATATAAAAACTTTTCAGTGGGTTCAGGTTATAGAACATATAGTACATATAATTTAGTTAGTGCCCCAATTGGCAGCAGTTCTTATGAATGAAACTGGACAAAAGGATGACGTGGTCGAAGCTAATTCGCCATTCAATACACACACAAACACACACACACTTCACACACACACACACACACCTACACACATAAATATAAATACATACTAATACACACATGAAAATGCTAAAACATCAAAACTGCCGTTAAGTTTAAAATGAGTAAAAAAAGCAAAGAATTATACATATATATAGGATATATATGTATATATGAGTAAAACTATGTATACATTAAAACAAATATATACATAATGTGTATATGTATATGCGATAACTGCTATTTTGTAAATAAGTAAGTCGGAGCTGAAGCTGAACCATATATATGTGTAAACATAAATGAAAAAAAAAAATATATATATATATATAGAGAAACCAAAAAAATAATAATAAAACAAAATACAAGAAATAAAAGATTTACAACCAAAAAATAAAAGCTGCTAACGATACAAAAACAATAATTAAATTTAGCTACAACTGCTACACAACAACAACAACAACAACAACCTATACAAACACACACACTACCCTAAAAAATACCAGAGAAAACGGCACTATAAGGCCGTCGATCTTCCAACAGACCCAACTCAAACGTCGCCTTCCCTACTGAAAAAAAATAAATTAATTAAATAAATAAATAAATAAATAAAAACAACTTATCTAAAACAAATTATAAAAAATTGAGAAAAAATGCTTCTAGCATAAATTTAACCAAAAATTTAGGTCACAATTAGAAATTATAAATCGCTTCAGTATCTATGCATATGTATATCCTTTATGTCTCACACACTTACGAACCTATAATAGATCTTATCTAACTGCATTTCGTCTAACCAAAAGAAAAAAAAGCAAAGCAAAACAACAATGAAAAACAAAGCTAAGGAATGCCTCATTTTATGAGTTCAAAGTCTTATGTAATTTATCTTCCTTTTCAATATCGATTCGTCTATCCTTAATATATAATTTTCACGTTCAAAACTAACGACTTCAACTTTTGTCAGAAATTTACAAATATTGATATATATATGTATATATGTATGAAATTTGTGGCACCTTTATGATTCTAGTCAATATACACGCAAAATATTAGATATTATATATATAAATACTTAATTTGAATTCAAATTTTTCGAGATCTTCACACATCTACTTCGTATGCTTCCATGAACTACACCGTTTCCTGAAACAGATAACTGTAATGAGAATGAGAAGAGGAACTTTATAACAAAAATACTATCCCTCAAATACCAAAAAGGCGCTTTGCTTGAAACATAACCTCAAAAAGTTGAAACAAAAATAATATATATATATATTATATATACTCTCTGGACCATGGTAAAAACATCTCACAACAAACGAATAGAACAAATTTAACTAAACTGAAACATACGCAAGGCATATATATAAATATCTATATATATATATATATAGAGTATGTTGCGACTGAAGAACTGAATAACAAAGTTTTTATTGATTTGCTGCTTGTTGTAATTAAGAAAAAATTAAAATAAAAATATTTGTACAAAAAAAAAAAAAAAAAAAAATACAGAAAAAAAAACAAACATAATGTAAATATGTAAAAACGCAAAAAGAAATCAGGATAATAGACAAAAGAGTAAAATAAATCAAATCAATTTACAGCTTTGAATACCGTCCACACGCACACAGTAAACAAAAATAAAGCAAATGCAGAGCTGATCTCTAAAGCTAAAGACGGCGAGACAGAGAAGGGTAGAAAGAGAGCCAGAGAAGAAGAGCAGATGAATTTGAAGCGCGATACCGATGAGAGATAAACTGCAAAGAATATATAGAAAACATTATTACGTATACTTAATTTGGCCTTAAAAAAATTAATAAAATAAAAAAAAACAATTACATATATAATATGCTATATGCGAAATTTAGTTATACGTGAAACAAAAGTTGAAGTATTCGTTTGGGCGCCCATTCGTGTATTTTTTGTAAATTATATATTACATATATATGTGCATGTATATAGATATATATTGATATTTGATTTTGTGATTCGTTTTGTGAATTTTTTGGTTCGGTTCCTGAGATCAAACGAGTGCAGCAAAGCCAATTAATTAGTAAATGATGATGAAGAAGAAGAAGCAGCAGCAGGAGAGGCAACCACAGCAACAGCAACAACAACAATGAGCAATGATGATATACATATAATATGCATACAAATTATTATAAATACTAATAATATATATATATACATATAGATAAATATCGAAATGAGATAAAGTACATTACACGTAAACCAATTGCAAACAAAAATAAAAACATATCGTCTTCAAGTCATGCAAGAAATGTTTTTTTTTTTTTTTTTTTTGTTTTTTACCAAGTAAATTAATGCTAGACAAGGCTTACTAAGTAGTAAAAGAAAAGAAAAAAAAAAATCGAAAACAAAAAAAGACAGAACGAGAAAGCGAGAGCGAGAGGCTAGAGCATGAGCGCGAGTGAGTTAGCACTATGCAGCGAGTGGGAGCGAGACAACAAATGAGTTTGTCTGGGCTAAAGCTTGGCCAGGCCAGACACAACAAAAGTGATATAAAACATACATATAAAAAAGATATAAAGCAAAGAAAAGCGGGAAAGGAAATTAAACTTGCCAAAATAATTAAGTTTAAACATAACACAGACACCAACAGGAAACCAAACAAAATACTAAAATAAAATACTTAAACTATGCTTCTCCATAGCTGAGAAAGCGTTTAGTCTATGGCCTAAAGTATGTAATAAGAGTTCAGCCAGCAGCAACAGCCGCATAAATATATATCTTAGTTTAATAGGCAATCCTTATTATAATACTATTTATAATACTACCGCAGCAACAACAAGATACTAAAAAAATATACTTATAATAATCATTATGAAATCTAATACTGCAACCTTCAAGCTGAGCTTTGCTATCAAATAACAATTTCCCAAATCCAAAATCCAAAATCCAAAAACCAAAAACCAAAACCAAACTATCACTAAAAATACATAATGCTAACAATAAAATACCAGTAAACACAAATATAAAAGAGAACAATGAGAGATTAATCTTACCAATAAAGTTGTCAATTTGCGTTGTCTATTTTCGAATTTGATTTAGAAATTCATTAATAAAGAAGACTGGAATAAAAGCAAAAGAAAAAACAACACAAAATATATACATATATATATGTACATATATACATAGTTACATGTATATGTATGTGTACACACTTACATATATAAATGAGAACAAGGTCAATACAAATACATATGCGCAGCGTTCGAAATGGCATTCATAAGCAAGGAAGCAACTATACAGAGACATACATATATGCATACATACATATGTATTATCGTGTATATATGCATACGGTGCGTATGTGATAGTACATGTAGAGCTCCCAGCCAGTTACGCCCCGAGATAATTTTGATAACAATTTTATTAATTTCTCCAATTCAAAAGGCTCCACAAGAGAACAAAACAAAACGAAAATGAAACAATTACTAAGCTCAATAAATTAAAGTCCAGAGGAATCGATTTCGGCGAGCCGAATTTCAAATATCCTTACAGATATGCCCATATGTAAATTCTTGTTTCAATTCCACACGTTCCAAAAAGATTGTAATAATATACTTATATTTATTGCTGACACGATAAGAAATTACAATATGATACAATAAGAAATTTACAATATGATTTGTTTCGATTCCGCTTGTTCCAACTCATATTTTTGTGCTATCACTGACATGATGGAATATGTTTTAAGTGTATTGCAACCAGCTCAAATATGTTTCGTTTCCACCTGCTCCACGCAAATTGATATGCATATACATATATCTCCTACCTATTTTCATAATAAAAACAAAACATCATTAAATTTCGTATTGTGTTTCAACTCCACTTGTTTGCTTTTATTTTCCAATAACTGACAATCTGGAAAATTGCAAAATGCATTGCATTCCTGATTTTTGCACATTTAAATCAACTACTGTTCCGATTCCAAATGTTCCAGATTAAACTGCCTGTATTGGACTCGAATGCAATCTGCAAGGGTATAAGAACAGAAATAATTATGATAATTATGCATAGTTTAAATATATACACACACATATACGCAGAAACACTCACACACACACACACACATACAGAAAAGTATTAGAACACGTGCAAATACAATTTTGTTTCAAGCGTCAGCTACAGCCAATTTTTTTTAATAGTTATAAAAGAATAAAATGAAAACAGAAATCAAGTAATATACATATATACATATATACACATGTATATATACTATATATAGAGAAAAAGGAAGCAGCGCAAAATGAAAATTGCGAAACTATCGCAAGGAAAAAATGAAAATCCATGTAAATTATGCGTACCACAATAAAAAAAATATAAACAAATGAAAAAGAAAAAAAAAGATATTTATAATATATATATATATAAAATACGCCGCAGCAATTAAGAAAAAAAAATGTAAGCAAGAATAAAAAACGTTGTTAAGATTCTAAAAGTGAAATGTTTTATAAATAGTTAAACCAAAACAGAAAAGCGAAACAAAAAAATTATTATATATTAAATATGAAGAAACCAAACAAAAAAAAAAAAGAAAAAAAAAAAAGAAAGATAACTAAGATACAAACAGACACAGAAACAACACAAAGAACAATAAGCAACACACACACACACAACAATACCAAATGAGCAAGCACAAAATTTACCGTTTGACTTAAAAAAAAAAAAAAAAAAAAAACAAACAAACAAAGAAAACAAATCTGAAAGCATTTTTACAAGCCATGTTAAATTTGTAAGCCAATTGGAAATTAAAAGCAGCTTAGAAATGACAAAAGTTAGGTAAATGTAATACATTCAAAGTAATAAAAGGCATCAGTTGAGAAAGCAGATCAAATCTAAGTACAATACTCACATACACACACACACACACACACACACACACATACATATACACACACAGACAGAAGCAGACACACGTTACTTTATGAACATAAAAGCAAATTAAATGAAAAAGTATATAAAAATAAATTATGCTAAAGAGAACAACTTACAAAAATACAACTAAAAATACAAGCGATGAATTTTTATTCAGCAAAGGCCATAGCTGGGCACGACGACTTAAATGGAACTACAGTGGGCTCTCGGTTAGCGAGCGCCTCGGATAACGACCATTTCGCATAAGGTAATGTTTCGCATAACGAATAATTTTTCGCATAACGACCAAAAATAAATTTGAGAAAATTTATTGTACGCTAAATTTCTGTCTGTGTTAGACAACGCAATTGGGGAAACCCCGAATACACCTTATAGTGCTGTCCATTGACCTTTTTAGCATTTATTGGTACTATTTCGCATGCAATTTAGGAACAGGATGCTGGAACGAATTGAGTTCGTTAACCGAGGGCCTACTGTATATTAATTACTCTTTGCTTAGACCCTGAACCCATTGAAAGTAGCAAATCTAGGTATACTTGTTTACAGGCCTCAATAAGGACATCGTGTGACGAGTCGACATGGTCATGTCCGTCCGTTTATTCCTTCGTCTATGCCTTCCTCCGGATAAAAGATTTCAGAAAGTACAAGAGCTAAGAATTTTAAATTATAAATATAGACTCGTGTATACCTTGAATCCATTGAATACAGGAAATCAATAAGAGCTGGAAAAACAGTAATTCAATAAAAATTTCAACATTTTAACTACTTCATTAAGGACTAGGCCCAGCTCGGGGAAGGTCTAGCGTAATTTTACCACAAAATTGAGGCATTTGATATATTAGCTCCATACCTGCTTTAACTACATTTTGGATACTTACAGAGATTCAAGCTTTTTGTCAAGAGATTTTTCAGATTTTCCTATGGGAAATCCAAGCAAATCCGCGCTTAGTGAGATATATTTGTAGGCTAAGCTAGTGATTTCTGCTTAGCATGCTAATAATTTATTTAATTGCTCACATATAGAAACTTATTAGGTAAACTTAAGGCGTAGGGAACTCAGTAGTGGACGCAGTTCCAATCCGATTCCGATTTAACGTTTATTTACAGTGCAAGGTGAAGTTTTTTGGTTCGACGAGCCATGGACCAACCAACCCAAATGCGCTCGGGCCTCGGCCTTTCAGGCCAGCACAGACAGATTTCACTCGACGCAGCCGCTGAGCAGACGCGCCGCGCCCCACACTCGGCTTATCCATATCACATAGTGTTTATACATATATTCCTAGCTGTTCTCCCCCCGCGCACCCCTTCGTCTCTCAGGGACTCAGCTGGCTGCGCGCCCGCCGCAAGGCCTTCGCCTTGCCGCCCACTGGCGGCCGGTACGTGGGCAGCTCAATGAAAACGGGACGATACTCGGGCGCCTCGGGCCGCATGGAACGGGACTCCGAGTGCAGCATATTCGTGTAGTAGTTGAAGTCCCTCGGCTGCGTCTCGCTGCTGGCCACTGGCGCGGCGGCCGTGATGGGCTGCTGGGCGGCACGACCACGCGCTGCATCGGAGCGCAGCAGCCGGAATAGATTGCGGCGGGCCGCTTGGTCTGTGGACTCGGGGGAGTCGGAGCTGCGGCGCTGCTGCCTACTGCCGCTGCTGCTGCTGCTGTTGATGAAAGCGGACTCCTCGTAGCGCGGTATATAGCGAGGCTTGCGGGACTCGCCGACCCGCTCGTGCGGCGTCACATTGAAGCCGAAGAATCGCGGCGCCTGCACTGAGATGAGCGGCAGCAGCGTCTCCCGGGCGTAGCGCTCGGCCCGTTGCAGCAGTTCGCCTAGCCGGAAGGGCAGCAGCTGCACCGTTTGCGGCTCATCGGAGCCGCTCGACAGCTGAGCCATCATTTTGGGTACCGTAGCCACGGCTGGATTGGCCGAACTCGCTGGACTGATGGGACTGTCCGTCGAGCTGGCTGTGGCATTGCTATCCTCGGGCTCAGTCAGCTGCAGGTCCTTGCCGTGCTTGGTGCGCGGCGTGGTGGCCTTGAGCACCGGCTCGACAATCTCCCCGGCGCTGGCGTGTAGCTCATGCAGGTTGCGGCCACGGTTCACGGCCAGACGTCGGTCCTTGAGTACGGGCTCGAAAATCTCAGCGGCGGGCTGCTGACCGGGCGACAGGGCGTCGGACAGACTGCGACTCGACTCGGCTGCCTCGGCCTCATTGTTGTCCTTGTCCAGGGAATTGCCCACGAGTATGGGCTGCCAGGGCAGCTCATCGGTCTGGTCCAGCGGGTAGGTCTGATTCTCGGCCAGCTTGAAGCTGGTGCCCAGGTTGAAGATGTCCTTGCGCTGCTTGACGCTCTCGACACCGTCAACGCTGGCACTCAGACCCGTTTCCTGCACACTGGAGTCGGCCACGGGCGCGTCCGTGCTGGCAGACAACGAGGCCGGCGGCTGGGTGGTGGTATAGGCGCCATAGTCCTCCTGGTTGTCCAGCTCACAGTTGCCCGCCTGGAGGCGCATGCGCACGGGACTGCCGCTGCTCAGCTTGGTGCTGGGGCGGCACAGCGAGTGGCTGCGCCCGAAGCTGTCCGTCAGCACCACCTTGTCAATGTCCCAGTGGGGCAGGCCCTTCGACAGCCAGCCGCTGTAGGACTTGTAGTGCAGGCTCAACGTGGTGGGGAAGCCCAGCGCCGGATGCGGCACAATTATCTTGGATACAATGTCGCCGGCAAAGAACTCGGCATCGTCCTTCCTGCAAGTGCAAGGATTAAGTATTGCTTGCCAAATATGATCAGAGCCGTAGAGGCACAGCTGCTACTCACTCGGATATTTCGAAAGTCTCGTTGAGGCCGCCATCGCCCTCGAGTATGGCCTCCAGGCGGCCAATCGTGCGCAGGGGCAGATCGTTGAACGAGTTAAAGATCTGCAGCTGGAACTGATGCGCGCAGAAGGGCTCCTCCTCGCGTGTCAGCAGATAGAGCTGGCCGCGGCCCGTCGATCTGTCCGCGTAGTAGCCCATGTTGCCGCAGCGTGGCACGCCCTCGGCCAGATCCTCATCGTCCTGGGCGCACGGGAAGCACTTGCCCTTCAGAAAGTCGTCGTAGTTGGCGCAGGGAAAGGCGGGAAACATGCAGCGTGGTGCCACGGAGTCGATGAAGAACTTATAGGCGCGACGATGATTACAGAGCGAGCGCCCCTCCTCGTCCTCGGCCGCCTGGGCAGCTGTAAGTGAGAGGGAAGTTGAGCTAAACTCGAATGACTCGAATGAATGAAGTGAGCAGCTTACACCAAATGAAGTCCGTGACCGCGCCCACAAACAGATTGGAGCAGCCCGTCTGCACCCGCCCTCCGTTCGGATAGTAGTCCACGTGGCCCATGGGCTGCCAGGAGCCCAGGCCGCCCAATATAAGATTCTCGCCATTCGAGTGGATAACGTCGACGAACTCCGCATCGCTGCTGTCCAGCCGAACCTTCGGATGCTGCGCCTCGAACAGCGGCCCAGCCGGATCGAGGCCCGTGATGCGCGACAGGCCGGGCAGCTCGGCGCCCGCAAAACCGGAGACATGCGCCCCAAGGCTAAAGCCAATCACATGCGTGCGCATCAGATTGAGGCCCTTGTGCTGCTGCAGATTCCGGAGCAGCATCGCCAACTGCTTGCCCACCAGACGCGTGTTCGCCGCGGCACGCACGTAATTCGGAAAGGTGGCTCCGTTCTCCCAGTCCACGCAAATAACAATGCAATCCTCCTGTTCATAGTTGCACAAAGAGATTTGAGTGGTAGATATTAATATAAATGTTGGATATGTGAATTAAAATCGGCGTTTGCGAGATTCCGGATTGGACGTATCAATTGATAGAGTATTATAGAGAAAATACCATTACATTTTATGAGAATTGCATTGAAAGACGGTTATTAAAAAATAATAAGAAGAGGAAAACGAATGTAGAATACTCCAAAGCGGTATGAGAATCACGTTGAAAGGCAATTAATATGAAGGAATGTAAATAGAAAAGAAAGCGAATGAAATTATCTTGATTAACCAAGTCAGTGTCGGGACTTCAATAACAAAACTATTTTAATTTTGATCTCTTCTATAACCGTGGAAGATAGAGATTTTCCCCATGTTGCATGCCCTTAATGGGCATATACCTATTGTATATTACGTTTCCTCTCTTCGCAAAACAAGCTATATGCCAAATTTCAAATCTCTCGCAGCTCAAATATCATTTCTAGTATACCGCCCGATTGAGCGTATAGGGAATATCATAATATAGTAGAGTCCGGCTATAACGAATCTGCCTATAGCGTCTGTGTGCTACGAAAATTCTATTATATATGGTTACAGTGTATTCTGGGTATAACGACGGTCTCTTAAGCGTCATTATAATCGTATTCTACTGTATTCTAGTATATTTATATACCAAATACATATGTGGTACATATTCCATATTCCAGACGAATGGACATACTGACAGACGGCCGGACAGCCGAGTGGACGGACAGACGGACGTACACACGGACGGATAGACGCTAACCGGATGACAGGATAGCAAACTAAATTCTTCGAGCTGTGAACATGGAGCTCTCGATTTCCAGATCGTATTTGAAATAAGCCTTGCATCAGATATGAAGTATATGAAGACACAAAATTACGCCGTGATATGAGATCAATAATTCTCCAGCTTTCACGCGGTCAACTACTGCACAAATTTACATATATTTCTTTAAATATGTGTTAGTTACGATCCTGACTTACCACAGCCATCAGTGCCGTTTTCATTTCGTAGATCCAGACGTGGGGACAGGCCGATCCGAAGCCATGGACAATAACGCGCACGGAGAGCTCATCGAAGCCCTCGAGGTCATCGATGGAAGGCTGCGGCGGCTTCTTCGGGCTGCCACCCATGCCGGGCAGCTTCTCTGTGCTCGTGTTGAGGCCAGGCATCGAGGCTGTGCCCGCTGGGGCGCTCGTTGTGACCGTCGGAGCTGGCGGACTGTCGGACTCGCGCTTGGCCTTGGCCTTGGCAAACGCCGCCGTCATGTTCAAGAAGGACAACTCCATGAGCGGCCGATCCGAGCGCTGGCGCGTCGAGTAGAAATAGAACTTTGTGTTTATCTCCTCCGGCGACGAGGGCAGCATCTCCAGGTAGGCAAATGGGCCCGAGTCCTCAAAGCATCCGAGCTCACCGTAGCAAACACGCTTCACCGCCCGCTTGGCCCGGCCATGCAGCGATTGGCGCTGCTGTTGCTGCCGCTCGTGCGCCAGCAGGGAGGCGTGCACCGCCTCCGAGAGCTCCGTAAAGTTTGCATAAGTTAATGGTGTGGGCGTGGCCGCTGCAAACAGACAAACATATGATTAATCGAGTTTCTGCATTAATTGAATTTTGAATTGCTTATGAATCACTTGTAAAGGTTCTTAAATAGAAGACTTTGCATTCTGCGCACGTGCGTCCAAAAAAATCATTCACAATACGCAGAAAATATAAACAGCCATAAAATCACAATATATGGAAAATAATGAGCTATATCGATAAACTGGGAAGTAAATGCGCTCGTGGGTCGAGGGTTCCCTATTCCTAAGGCTTGTTCCGAACTTATTATTAATCAGCTTAGCTAAACATTTGTAAGAAATATCTTCGATATTAAGTTATAATTATAAGTCTATCTGAGGAGAAGAGTCCACTTGTAGAGCGAAAGATAGAGGTAGCTATTGTTCCCGTTTGTATCTCTAGATATAGAGCTCATCTTACGTTGATTTAGAAATATAGAGGAAGAAACTTGTTCATACTTCTTCTTATAACTGCATTATTCTTGAGGCAAATATTTAGTAAGTAAGCAAATTATGTACATAAATAAATAACTAAAATTATGTTTTTAGGTTTAAAGCGTATTTAATTATAATCGTACTTAATAAGTCTAAGCACATTTAAAAATTTATTGTCTACAGCTTTCAAATTGAAATGGGAGATCTGTAATTGCGTTTTGTCAAAGCCTATTAAAAAAAAGTTAATAAAAATAATGAGAAAAAAATAAAAACAAAAAACTTTTTGAAATTTCTTTAATGGCAGACGTGAAAAATTGTTTCCATATTTCGTTTTCAGACACTACGCCATAATTGGGAACGTGCAGATGACATAACCCCAGCACAAGTCAGCCAAAATACCTATGTATATGTATATACAGCCATAGAGTCACATAGGCGTATGTATATGGACGTTAGCTGAAATTACCGAAGCGTGATTGCGTTTTTAAAGCGCCTGGAAACCAAAAGGGAGAAGCGTCTAAGAGGAGCTACAAATCAAAACAGAAATAAAACTGTCCACGCCACGACTCATGCCACACGCGTTGCCAAATGGCAATAAATATGCATACGATAGTCATCTGGTAATGGGCCAGACGATCGAGAATCTCAAAATGATGGAGTGCCAAAGTGTTTCCAAACTGGGCAATCAGGAAGAGATCGAATGAGCAAAGCTTAGATTTGCAGAGAGGGTAGAATATTTTGAGACCAGACTAGACTAGAGACCAGATTAGATTGTATCCAAAACGAATGTATTCATATAATATATATAACACACAGATGACAAGTCTATGGCTAATGCACCCGTTGAGCCACATTAGCGCCAAGCGCACTTCATCAATCAGCTAAACGCGACTTGTAGCACTTATGCAACCAAATGCATCCAAGTTTTTAGCGACAATGGCAAAGCACTTTACGCTCATGTCCCATGCGACAGGTGCTTTAAAATAATCGTTGAAACATTTCGCGCACTTACAAGCGGAACTTATGGCCCGGCGCAAAAAGCAATTACGAAAAATAATCTTTGGAAAAGCTGAGAAAAGAAGAAGTTGAGATGGAAGTAGGAATAGAGAGAGAAATATAGACGAGAGTGGAGGGGGAAATGGAGATTGAGTAGAGAGATACATATAGCTAAAGATGGAGATAGTAATGCAGATGGAAATTGAAGTAAGAATGAAGAGATGAAAACAGGTGATGAAGGAGAGAGTAATAGATGGAGATAGATATATGAAGAGAAAAAGGCAATAATAGGATTATTAGTAGTATTAAGAGGATAGCGGCAAAGATAGCTCTATCTCATTAGTGGTATACATAGCGAAAATGGTCTTATGAATAGAAACGGGTATAGTTATATATATAGAGATCAATAAAATGTGAAATTTGAATAGCAAAAGTAAGTGGAATTTCGATTGATAATGTAACTTAAATAGGGCTAGAGATAGGTATATGGATAGGAACAAGGATAAAGATAGCGACAGCGACTGGGATACGGACTGGGATAGTTATAGGAATAGGAATAAGGAGTTGGACTATGATTTGGAGTAAGAGTAATATAGAGTAATAAAGGGATAAGGATAACAATGAAGTGAGATATTGAGGCAGTGATTGGGAATGGAATTGAGATAGATAAAGGGACAGACGGTGCGAAATGGGATAGAGAATGTGATAGGATACGATACTGATTGGATAGAGATTAAGATACTAATTGGGATATGGTTTAGTAAAGAAAGAAAAACTGTAGATATATGTATAAGTATAGAAATATGCATAGTTATAGCAAATATGGTTTATATGTTGGTAATTTTAGGTATTAATAAAAACAGTTTTAAAGATCCAATGAAATTCATTCATCAACGTATTTATATCAATGTACACATATTCATCTATATAACATATATATGTATATAGTGTTAAGGTGAATATAGATATGTATATATATTGTGTCTGCAAACGATATATATATTGTTTTTTGGTGCGCTTTGTGACTTTCGTTATTTTTTTCCATTTGTTTTCATTTGCCATTTAAAGTTTTGTCAGTTTTTGGCATTGCAATCGCTTCTTCGTCTTGTTGACTGTTTCCGATTACATGTGTGCACACTCTGTGAATGCGAGTGAGACTACATGAGTGTGTGTGAGTGTAAGTGTGTGCGAGTGTAAGTGTGCGGTGTTTATGGCGATTGTGCAATCTGTGAAGTGTTTTGCGCGTCGCTCAATGGCAAAAATCGTCAAGTGAAACTCGTCGGGGGCCAAACGAGTCGAAAGACACCCACAGAGAGACGCACTAGATGCGCACTCCACCCAAAAAGCTCGCCCGCCGGCCTTCAGTGGCCAGGGGGAAGGAAGGTGGGCGTGCCGCCTACGCACGAGAGATAAGTTGAAAAACTGAAAGCAGCCTCCATGAAGGCAAATTCAATTTAGCACACAATAAATCAATTAGCAGAAGAGCTATGCGTGTGCGTGTGTGTGTGAGTGTGTGTGTCTGGCTCAATTAGTTAATTGATCTGGTTTCTACTTACCACTAGTTCCAGTGTCAAGCAGCAGCAGCAGCGACAGCGCTAGGCAAATGTGTTGCATGTTGTTGTTGTTGTCGTTGTAGTTGCAATTGTTGCTGTCGCTAAAGATTATCCAATAACGCGCGCACAGTGTCAATTAGCATTGAGAGCTCTAGACGAGCGACACTCTCCGCCAGCTCGCTCTGCCTCTCTCTCTCTCTCTCTCTCTCACCCTCTCTCTCCCTCTCTCGGTCGTTCTCTTTCCCTAGCTATGTGCTGCTGTTTGGTTTTATTGTCGCTCAGCCCAACTACAATTGCATTGCTCGCGTTGCTATTGTGTTGGTCTACGATTTCGGCTGCTGGCGCTTCTTCTTCTGCTTTGCTGGGGCTTATGTTTTTATTTCGGTGTTATGTCTCTTTCGCTTTGGTAATAGCAATACACCGTAAACAAATTCACTTTCACTTATTTGTGAACCTGTGGCAGTCGCAGCAGCAACTGTTGCTGCGCTCGTGACTGGTTGCTGGTCGCGCTGGCGACTGGTTCCTGGCCACGGCCAATGGCGTCTGCAGCGGCGTCTGCGTCTCTCTGACTCACTGACTGACTGACTGAGCAGCCGTTGCAGATGTTGCCGATGTTGCCAATCTTGTTGCGGATTGTTGCTGGCGGGGGACGGTTGGCGGGGGAACGTGCGTGCCCGCTCTATGAACCGCGTCTGGGGCGTCGGTGGCGATGGCGTTGACTCTGCTGTTTGATTGAATTATGTGGCAGACGCAGCGGCAATAGCAGCAACAGCATGCGACAGCACCAACAGTTGCTGTTGTTGTCGCAGCTTTCACTTGACCAACAGCAGCAGCTCCAATTTGCGACAGTTGCTCACGCTGTGATTGATGCTGATTGCCGTTGATTGATTGCTTATGAGCTTTGCTTTGTGTGGCCTGCAATTACAGGAAGCAACAACAATTATCAATTGCATGTTTAGCTAAATAAGTGATGTTGTTGTTGTTGCTGCTGCTGTTGTTGTTGTTGTTGTTGTTGCTCTCGTCGTCTGGCTGTCTGCATATTGTATAATAACCCGGTTCGTTGACAGGATGTGCGTTAAGCGTTTTGGGCCAATGACCTTATTGACTTTAGCTTCACTGATTCTCCAGCTAACCAAGTGACACTAACGGCAACAACAGCAACAACAACAACAACAATAGCTAAACAAACAATAAAAGTAACTATAGCTAAAAGCCAAACATTGCTAACAAGCGCAGGCACACGCACACACAGATCTTACACTCTGCTACAAGATAATATATACTATATATAAGGTGTATGTAAATTATAAGAAACTTATGTTTTATTTCTCTCTCATTATCTCTCTCTCTCCCTCTCTCTCTTTTTCCCTCCCTCTCTCTCTCTCTCTCTCTCTCTGTGTGTGTGTGCTTCATACCCTCTCTTTCATAATCTATATCTATATTCCTAACCTTTTATCTTGCTCTCTATCCTTTTATCTACGTTCTCTCTCTCTCTCTCTCACACACGCTCTCTATCTCTCTCTCTCTCTCTCTCTCTCTCTCTCTCTCTCTTTCTGGGTCTCTTTGATTTCTAGCTTCTAGTCCAAATTGTAGCTCCAGGTCATATTTCTATTATAATTACCCTACATTTCAATTTAACTATTAGACTCTCCAGATGACTGCTAGATATGGCAACACTTCTAATATAGTTGAGTCGCATTGCACAGTTTTTAACAATATCATAAATACTAGACACCAAATTAACTTTATAATTGAAGATGTAGAAATAGAATTGTATCTAATTACAATAAATATCTCTTGAAACCTAATAAAACTCAGACTTGCATCCATTCCAAAATTCATTCATTCAAAATTTTAATATGTTCTTTATCTAAATCAATTTTGAAGGCCTCAATTTTTTGTTTAAGAAGACCTATCCATCATGCAAAAATAAGACAAAAATATTATAGGGTTATTAAAATACAACTTATTTTCATCCGAAATAATTTTCACAATATCAGAAACTTAAATTACCTTTGATCATTTCATATCTTTGTTTTGAGAATGATATTTAAATATTTTGTTGCACAGTGTAATTCAGTGTGTTAAACGTTAAACATTGGAAGTTGAATGTGCACATTTGGGTCAACAGCAGACGGCAGTCAAAACATAAAAAAAAAACTACAACAACAACAGGTTTAAAAAAACACCTCAGAAAATCAACTCTTGTCATCAAGTTTTTTATATTCATTTTTTTTTTTTTTTTTTTTTTTTGCTGTTGGTTTTTTTTTTTTTCTATAGCTAATTTTCAAAGAAGAAACTTGACATGAGTCAACTATGCTGTGCTGGAGACTGTGACTGAAACTGGGTGCCATCTAACGAAAGTGAAAATCTTTGGAGAGTCGTAAAGAGCAGCAGCCGCAGATGATTTTAACGCCGAGCCGCAATATTGGGAGCAGCAACATTGAAAACTGTATTTTGATAGATTTATTGATGTATTGACGGCGCTTCACTTTCATTGGCGCTGTGACTTATCAATTAGCATCCATGTCGAAACATTAGGCAAGCCCCACAACCGTTGTCACACTCAGGCAAATAAACGTTGCGTTTACTAACTTTATTTACAGCTCAAATGCTATGAACTTGAGTTTACCTAGTGACGTTTGTTTTTTTTTTTTTTTTTTTTTTTTTTTTTTTTTTTTTGTAAAAAAAAGACTTGAGTACAATGCCTGTATATTATCAGTTTTAAAAATGTATGTATTATATTGTAGATGACATAGACGAAAAGTGAGGGAGCAAAAGTTACTGACAAGATAGCAAAAAGTAGGAACGAACCACTTCGATGCTCTGCGACTGATCAGCGACAGTATCTTACGAGTAACTACTTCTTTTATAGTCAGCTTAGATTCTTCAGCTTAGCCTGAAGATTAAGTGTAACAAAACTCCTTATTAACTTCAATACATACATTTAGTTCAAAGTTCCATTCAGGACTGTAGAGCGAACCAATTCTTCTCTTCGGTTGATAGATTTTATGAGCTAGATTTAAATAACATGCATAGCGCACAATATGCTAGAGTAAAGTTAACATTCTTTCGTTAACATGCTCTAATGTTAACTGGTACCGCTAGCATACCAGGGAGTCTAAAGCAGACTTCAGTCAAAAAGTTAACATGTTCAAGCTATGTTCTTTCATTTACTCTAGCTTTATACTGCTAACAGTGACATAACATAGCTGTTAATATATTAGTAAAACATTCAAAACCAGTTCAAATATCAAGCAGTGCATTTCCGGGTCATTAACATGCCAAAGTTGATATAAAATAGCTCTTAACATTATAATTAATAAAATGTTATTCATAAAATGTTAATAGCTTGTCAGCCTAGACAATAATAATGGAACAAAACCCGACTTTAGTCTTATAAAATATTTTAAGACTGCTAAGACACGCTGGCTAGGCAGAGTTGTACGGTCTGCGAAGCTTTTGCAGTTCATTCACAGTGAAGACAATTGAAATTGTTCGACGGATCCATCAATCAATGGCAACACTTGTGGCCACCCACAAGATGTTGTGGAAAGGCGGCACTAACGAAGCGTTAAGAGCACAGCTAAAGGGATGAAGAGAAACTGGGAGAGTGGGAGAAAGAGAAAGAGATCAATGCATTTGTCGCGCTGGGAAAGCTAAAGCCACAGACAAGACGAATGGGCAAAATGGAAAGTATCTGACTATAATGCTTCTAAAGCCGCTTTCGCACGACTTCTACTTAAGATGTCTGTTTCAACCTCCGTCCGTCTATCTGTCTGTCAGCTAGTTCACTCATCAGTCACTTTCAAATGGAGATTAACCCAATTTGGGTGCCGCGTCCGCTTTCAAGCAGTGCCAGCTGCCAGCCGCCAATTGCCACTTGCCACTTGCCTCCACTCATTTTCGCGTTTGCGACTAATTCTGCTCATTAAATACAATTCTGCTTCTACATATATAAACATATACACATATATATATAGTCGCTCGTACAGAACTGAGCAGCTCGTCCCTTCTCAAAGAGAAAACAAAACTGATGCCGCTAATCGAACCATGCCAGAAGAAAAGTGCAATGCCAAGAAATGAAAATTCTAGTTGAGCAGTATTTTATATACATGTATATATTCATATAGATAATCGAAAACTGTTTAGCTACAAATACAATAGTAAAAGCTAAGCTATGAAATCATGCCAAAAATAATTTGAAAACGACCTCACAGAAATAAGTATACCATATTTATTTACTTAGTAATCATTAATAGGAATGAAGGGCCTTCGACTTAAATATACCATATATGTTTTTCAATTACAGCATCGAACGATCTCGATCTAAAATACTAAATACTAAAATACCAAGGAAATCATTTAATAATTTCTTAGCACTTTTCAACTTAAGCACCATCATATATCATTTAGCTATCTACTATATTTATCAGAGTAGCATTTAAAGTAGGTCTTGTAAGCGACGCTCGCTTTCCCTGAGCTCCTCCTAGTTGTGAAAGAAAAGCATTTCAAAATTGAAATTCAAGGCACTCGAACGTTGTTGTCATATTTATAAATCCTATTTCAGCGCTAGAAAGTCGCAAGTTGCTTTGAAGAGTTATGATCTAGAGATATGATAAGATATATGATTTCACTTCTTACACGTAAAAATCAATTAACAATTTCCTTAAAGCTTTTGTCAGAAATAATCAGGGAAACAGACTCCACAAACTTGACAAGATTTGTAAGCGAATCGCCGAGAGAGGTTCAAGTGATAGTATGAAGGAGAGAAATAGAGAGGGAGAAAGAGGTGTAGAGAGATGCGCAGCTGTTCAGTAAAAGCCTATAGTGGATGATTTCAGATACCGGAATGAAAAACAAGATTCGTCTTGAGCTTACCAAACACCAAATGCTGCTAAATACCTATTGTAAGCCGGCTTTTCAATTCCCATTCTCGGTCGCCCTTTTATGTATATAAGGAAAGTATTATAACATCATATTAACAGTCCAATGTTATATATGTTTACACATATCATTATACTCATTAGTCAAGTGCAAATGGTTCATTCGTCTTTGTTCAATGTCTTTCGGCTTATTCACACAAATGTAAAGCATTTGATATGCTATTCAAGTTTACACGAACAGGCATGTTATATAACTTGAATCAAGTTAGTTTTCAGTCAGACTGAACGCCAAACAGTTACTTAAATATTGAATATTGTATCAGCAGCTGAATACCACTGAATACCAAGCCGATTCGGACTCTGCAACTCGAAATGCCAAGGCAGTGGCAAAGAGGGGTGCTTAGCTTACTTGTGTGTGTATATATTTACTCGTGTCTGTCCAATATTTGGAATGCGCCCACTGGGGGGCTTGGCTGATCGGAAATTATATTATGCAGTTTTAAAGCTTTTGGAATGCCAAAAATGTAGCAAGTGAACTAGCCCCATAAATCATCTACAGATACAGTATTTTTAAGCTATAAAATATAGAATATATTATATGCATATATCAAATTATGTTACCGTTAGCGACATGCAGAGAGAGGCTTAACTACCAGCGCAGATGTAGAGGCATGGGCAGTTGATTAATAATCGATATCTAGCAAAAAAAAGAACTTGGCATAAATATAGACTTGCTTTGATGTTACAGATTTATATATAAGTTCGCTTCACAGCAATTTGGTCGGCTTTCATTCTAATTAAATGCTTTTACAACACCGTCTCGCAACGATTTCAAGCTGTGTGTGCTATTTCACAATGTGTTTTTGTGGAATGCCCATTTCCAGACGCCTTCTCGTCGTAAACAGGCAATCACAACGAGCCCCTGCACAAATGGACTACGTTGGGCAATCGCTATCTATGCGTCTCCCTCTCCCCCTCACGAAGTGAGAATTAGAGGATACAAACGAGAAATGAGAAGCTTGCAGTCGGACAAGCTCTCAGCTGCACACAGAAACCACTGGAACAGTAGGAGGCACTCACGAACGGAATTGGGAAACTTAGAAAACTAGTATATACATATATCATGTATATATCCAGCTCATAGATATTGCTAATAAAGCTGGCAAGTCAACACCAGCTGCCGATTTGGCAAGATTTACTCAAGCATTTGATACACCTTCTTGGCCAATTTATATGGCGAATCGGAAAACAATGCTTCAGCTTTGTGTCCAAGTTTTGGGCAATCGTTTTTGATTGATTTATCTAGCCAAGTGTGCGTGCGTGTGTGTATGTGTGTGTGTGCCATTTAAATGGCAGCAATCGCTTGCAATACGAAAGACTTAGGCAACGAACTTGCAGTCGCTGGCGCGCAGCCAAAAAAAAAAAAATATATACGAAAAATGTTCAAATTTCCTTAGCCAATTTTCGCATGACAGCCGCAGCAGCAGCAGCAGCAGCAGCAGCGGCAAGTCGCCTATATAGTTTCCTGTTTGTTACGAGGGGCCAGTAAAAAATCAAAAAAAAAAAAAAAAGTAAACAAAAAAAATTAGTAGATTAAAGGGAGGCAGTCAACGAGCGCTGGACAGCAACAACAACAAAAAATCAGCAGCGCATGAAGTTTCCGCCCGTTATATTAGTAGTAGCTGTTGTTGTTGCTGTTTGTTGTTGTTAGCTCTTTTTGCTCTATACAATTAGGTGCTTCTAATATTAGTTATTGTTGTCGCTGCTTTGGCGTTTTTCACAAGAATTTCCACAACGCTCATTGAGCATGCAACGCATGCAACCAAGAAGAAGAAGCAGTACAAGAAGAAGAAGAAGAAGCAGTCGAAGAAGTAAAGTTAGCCCAAAAGACAATGCGCCATAAATCAAACGTTGTTGGCTGTGTAAAACCCAGCCAACGGTAAAATGCAATATGACTACAACAACAACAACAACAGCAGCAATGGCTATAACAATTACAGCAGCAATGGCAAACGACACACTTTTTTTTATTATTTTTAGGCTGGGGGCCCACATAAGCCTGGCTGCACAGGCCCCCAAACAGTCGTGGCCCATTTGCTGCTCGAAATGCTGGGCTCAGGCCCAGAGCACTCCAAGAGCAAGAGAGAGGAGGAGAGCGAGAGAGATGCAAGAGATCAAAGAACTGAGAACAGGTCAAGTGGGCAACAAGAAAGCGTGGGCTGACATGCGACTGCCAGCCGAGTAATCCATGCGAACAGCTGTGTTCATCAAAATAGAAGCGCTTTGATACTTCTCTTTATCACTAGAATATAAAATATTGCACATACAATCAATTTCCGTAAGCTAAATATAACTATATATAATCAATATACTTGCATGTATAACCCACTACATACAGCCATTTAGTATTATTTCTTCGAATGTTCCTTTCTAAAGAAATAGCAAAAAATCCAATGAAATAAATTCCACTATTTTCTCAACAAGATTATTTCATAGTGGCAATCTATTCCAAGCAAGGAATGGACTCTTTTGAGTGCTTCTATTTATATGAGGTTAACTATAGTGTATATCATAAGATCGTATACCCACAATAAGGTATGTATATTAGACTCTTAACAATTAAATACATTAATTTGTATTCCAATTGTAATTAATCAGGATTCAATGCAATTCGAAGCATTATTCTTGCTACATATATAAATTTGGCTATAAAAATAGATTTTTCATGTCCAGCTAGCTTTTCCTCACAGATCTTGAGACAACATTTCACAGTTCGGGAGCTAAGCCGGTAGCTGGTGCTCGCCTGGAGATCAACTCGGTCGATGACTTGACAAACATTTGCAAGAGCATTTCAGCTTTCGTGTTCTCATGACCCAATTCAACATGTACTCAACATGTTAGCTTAGATTCATCCAATTACACATCGCATTGTCTCATGTTGCGTTGCGTTGCGCTGTCTCTGGTTGCCTAAGCGTAAGATAAACCACGGCTGATAACGTGTTGACACCGTCTAACCACTTGCCCCACCGACCCCAATACTCAATCTCAGTCTCCCATTACAGAGCATTAGAACAATCATGTATATTTATGTATATATTTATTTATATAATTGTATAATGCAAAATAATTGTTCAGTTCATTTAAAAAGTAGAAAAGAAAAAAAAAACAAAAACATTTCATAGAAAGCTTAAGGGAAACAGAGAAAACTTGAAGAGAGAAAAAATCCAAGGCGGATGTTTGAGCTGAAGTAGTTTTCAAAATAATTCTCAAGCGATTAAGGAAGTAAAAGTTAAGCATACAAAATGGAACTGGAAGAAAAATGATAAATGCTATAGATATAAGAATTAATGTCGGCTATTGTGATTGATTAAATAAATACGTTCTAGTTTCTTCGCATGTCTAGGTGGATTCGGTATTACAATGACCTCTAATATCAACTTATTAGATGTTTAAGAAAAAGATCTAAGGCGATCAAAATATCATTTAGCTACTTCTCTGATATATAATATATACTTACTAAAATATAATACTTCATTAGAGATATGATGATATTCAATATGAACTATAGATACGAATTGGAATTAGCAAAATACCATTAGGGTACCTTTCTAGAATTTTATACTTCCTTATATGAACTGATCAAGCTATTCAAATATCAATGGGATACACCTCTAGAATATGGACCTTTTGAGCTTTCAAAATTTTATTAAAATACTTTTTTAGAGTTCCGCTCTTCCTCAAATATTTTTAGATCTGAAGTAATAAAGCTAGCAAAATATCATTAGGATACCTCTCTAAAACTTTTAACTTATCAACTTCTATTTTTCCAAATATCATTAAGATATTCCTACCATCCTTGACTTTTAACTAATAGATTTGTATTTTTAATAACTAAAATGGAGATTTGATCAAGCTTTGTAGAGTATCATATATCTTTAAGATACTTCTCTAGAGGTCCATACTTTAAGCGCGTATATATCTTTAAGACATCTCTCTAGAACAAGGATAAATTGAGTTTTAAGATTTCCAAATATTATATTAAAGATTTGTCACTAGAAATCCTATGTGCTCTGCCTCAATGAACTAATTTAAGCTTCCATAATATGATATATATAAAGAAGATGTACTCAGAACTTGTCGTCTTACATTTGTTAAAACTTATTTCTTTGGCAAATTGCATAATATTTTGTTGAACAATTTAATACGATATGTGGGCATACAAAATACGGAATTACCATTTGAATTTCCTTAGTTCCAATGCTTGAGCCTTGTAATTCTCGTTAAATTCATGCATTAACGAGACAATTTTCAAGTGAAAATAAAATAGTTTGAAAGTTTTGTGTGAGTGATTTTTCCAGTGCTTGTTGCGCCCAATTGACTGACGACCTTGCTTATGTCAAAAGTCACAGCCACAACAACAGCAACAAAACCCACATAAGCGACATAAAGTCTCAATCATTGGCAGTTTACAGCACGAAAATGATGTTAAGTCGTGTTATTCCAAAAGCGACAACCACAATAATGGGTTTAACTAAACTTAAAATGTTTTTTTTTTTTTTTTTTTTTGCTTCTTCTTCTTTTGTGAGTGGCAATGAAGGAATTTATGCACTTTAATTGAAAACAATTTAAAAAATAAAAAAATAAAGGCATGCATGCATAGCTAAATACCCTGTAGGCAGGCGTAATCAAACTCCAGCTAGAGATGTAGCTGTAACAAGTTTTTATATAACGGTAGATCTATTCTTCAATATACAGATAACCTCTAGTCGATCTATTATACATATTAGTTAAAGGTATATTTAAATATATATATCATGTATCTGAAAAGAATTTCATATGAAACTCTAGCTCATTTTTCATATAGAACACAGGGTAACTGTCCGTTGAGCATACTGAGAGAAAAGCTGCTACTAGTTTTGTGCACACTAGTGTGTGTGCACTTTGGTTGATTTAGACTTAAAGCCATGAATTGGCTGCTACTGTTTGTCTCTTTGGTCGCTCGCTCTGCAATTCGTGTCAATGTCAGCATGATTTATTTTTTTTTTTTTTTCATTTTCTTATTATTAGTTATATTAATTTGTTAAAAATATTTAATGTTGTTGTTGTTGTTGGCTGCATGCTGCAGGCTGCAGGCTGTCAGCAAACTAGTTTCAAGCCTCAGCCACAACAACAGCAAATATGCATAATATCAATATCGGAGAGCAACTGCTGCAGCGAGCAAAAGACTTAAGCGACAAACTTGAACGGCAGGTGCACAAAATGAAATGAAAAAAAAAAAAAAAAAAAAAAAACATAAATTAGCCATAAAAAATGTAATTAAAATACTAGAGCCACCAAAAAGCTGTTTAAGCTATAATATATGAATAACAACAAATGTAAGTTCAGTTTTTCTTCTTCTTGCTATTGTAATTTGTGATAAGCAACAGATGCCAAAACGACATGAGACGAGGCAGCGGCGGCGGCGTCGGCGTTGGCTGTGGCTGCTGCTTCTGCCGTTGCCGTTGCTGTTGCTGCTTCTGCTTTGGGGTCCGGGCTCGATTTACAGTTTCACTCGAAGCGCGTGAAAGTTGCGCTTCGCAACAACAACAACAACAATACACACAAAGACAGACAATTGAAAGACAAAGGTACCCAAAAGGGCTTGCCAAAGCCAAAGCTGGAAGCCGCAATCGCCGCCGCCGCCGCCGCCGCCGCCGCCCGCCGTAGTCGCAGCCAAAAATGCAAGCAAAACAAAATTAAAACAAAAACAAAAAGCACAGAAAAAAAAAAGCATAAACAAACACACAGCAACTGCAATTACGCACTTTTTACTCGTATTATTGTTAAATTTGTTGTATTTTTTCTTTACTCTTTTTCAAACTTGCGCAAAGCATAAACCGAAAAAAAAGGCAGACACAAAAAATATCTTCAGATGCAGCGCGTCAGGCGCAGCCGCTGCAAATTAACCGCTGCGAAAACGAAACGAAGCGAACTCAAAGCGAACTGCAAAAACACGAACCGCTTGGCGTCGCGGCTGAAGATCAACTGAAACGACGCAGCGCAGCCAAGCCACACGAAGCCCCCAATCCATCGGCCCGAGCAAATCAAAGCAGCGAGCTGTCTGTCGCCTGCAGTGCTGTCATAATTTTTCGAGCAAATAGAGCCAGATTGGCAAAAAAAAGAAGCTAAAAGAAGCTAAATTCAGGAAAAAATAAGCCAAAATAAAAGCTGGGTTTAAAAAACACTATTTTCTTAATTAAATTCATTTATGATTATTCATTTGTTTTTAATTGTTTGATTCCTTCAACTATATCTCCACTTTCAAGAGAAATATTCAAATCAGGAACGTCGAAATCATCACTCCACTCTCAACAGAGACGTATTTAATAACGACACCTAAGACCATTAACGTAGAAATTATAGATATATGTATATGCATATACATATATACAAATTATAAAGTATTCAATCTTTTAAAGAGAGGTCAGGTGTTTAATAAATAATTGTTATTTACCAAGCCGCTTTGTCACTTGATTCGTCCAAAACCAAAATAAATTTAACGCTTCCAATCTTATTTCTTCCAGAAAATGAGGAGCCAACGAATGTTTAATTATGTTGTACATTTAGTACGGTGTAGTTTAAATCGCTAAACGCTCATGCTGTCGCATAATTTTGTTTGGCGGAGAGTACCTAGGTTGTTGATGAGAGCAATTAATGTGTGATTTGCCACATAGAGGAAATGTGCTGTTGGTTGTTGCTGTGTTTTTTGTTGGAGTTTGCCCAAAATCAATTTTTTCTTTCTGTGCCCATCCAATTCGTGCACGTTAGTGTTTTTTTGTTGACACACGAGACCTATTGCTCATACCACGAAATGATTTCTATAGATTGTATGATATAAAATCATGTATCGATACTTGTATTCATGATTTTTTGTGTTGACAGCGATAAGAACAAAATAAATCAAAATAAGTAAATGAAAATTAAATAAAGTTAAAATAGAGCTAAATTAATTTTTTTAAAGCCAGAATTCCCGCAACCCGCCGTTTTCAAATTTTTCCCGCATTGGGACTTCAAATAAAGCCAGATCTGACGGGAAAAAAGCTAAAATGACACCCCTGGTCGCCTGTATTGGGCCAAGCTTCGGCTTAAGCTTCAGCTTCGGTTTCGACTTCGACTTCGACTTCGATTTTTGCGTTCGCTGTCCGAATTGCTCGCGTGCGCTGCCCAGTGGCCACTCGTGGCGTCGCAGCACGTACGATTGCAAAAAGCGAAAAGGCAATCGCAGACGAACGAAAAGCAACAAGTGGGAGGAGTGCGCCAAACCCGACTAGCCGATACCCTAATACCCTAACTACGCCTTGAGCTGCTGTTGTGAGCATGCTATAAATGCTGTATATAAATGTATATCTTAATATATTTATGTTCTGTAGAATATTCTACAAGATTTTAGATATACATTATATCATATACAATGTAAAATAATATTTGCATTTGCCTTACTCCACCTTGCAAGCTATATGAATTTTAAAAATCTTAATTGTACAATCTACTCTTTCCTTCCAGCTCTATAGACCTCCAAAGCTTTAATACCTGCAATATTATTTATGCCAAAAGCAATAAAACTTTATAAACTGTAATATGGATAGATATTAAATTCTAGCTAGATCTTTTCTTATTATATTCAATAGCTCTAAATTGTAATTTTTCCTAATTGATGCAAAAAGACAAATTTTAATTCTTTGAAACAAAGTTTCATTTAAATGTATTCTAGTTCCAGCTTATTCAAGAGGCTTTAGACTAACGGATAGACGTTCGACTTGTATGTAAGTTGTCTCCTTCTGTTTAATATGACAACTGTATACACGTTTCAGAAGCTTCAGGGTATCAGAAGCCAGTTTTCTTTAAAGCGAACACTGTATACCCTCACAGACAATGAATATATTTGATTGTTATCTCTTTTATTGCAAATAATAAAACTGAGTCTGACTTTTTACTAAAAAATACAATTTAATATAGATGAGATGATAAGAGTTTATCGGAATATGAATGCATCATATGTATAAAGAAGAGAACTTATGTTTCCATCGATTCTATAAGCTATGTGATATACTAACATTTCAATAAGAGTTGAAGATATTTTACTTTATGTCAGTGAAAAGCAATAATAGATAAGTAATATGCCAATAATCAGACTCAGGTAACTTAAAGAGGATGATTTTTCTACAAATGTTTTCTAAAGTATTCTGTATATTGAAAGCGATTCAGATAAGATAGAATAGTGAGCATTGCATATCATTCTATTATATCAGTTTGTTAAATCTGTTAAATATTATTATAATATTTATATATAATATATTATTATAATATATTATTAATAGAATTTTATCTTAGACTTATAGCATTTAAGATAGTTCATATAGCTGCGTTATATTTAGATATATACAGTAGTTGCATAATTTCGACTTCCATAGCATATCATATTCATATATCATAAAAAAGCATAAATTATACAAAGTAAGAAATTTTTGTAAATCAAGCTGTAATGCCTCAATTGCATCCATTAAATGAAACCCCTACGCTCAAGGGTATTTAAGTTAGAAGAGGTATCATTCGTATGGGCAAGAGAAACAGGTGAGCTCCCACTTGTATACAGGTGCAAATACTCACTAAATTTATAGCCAAAGCTGAAAACAAAGACAGAAATTGACTCCATTAAAGATCGGACCACGCGCTGCTTCGCTGCGCGCAGAAAGTTCTAATTTGACCCACTTAGCTGCCCGATCGAAAATTCAAGCACGCAACCCAAGAGAAAAACGAAAACATATGGACCATATGATACCCTGTGCCCAATTTGCAATTTGAAAAATTTCAACTTGCTTTTGTAGAAATTGAATTATGAATTTGTGGGTATTAAATCTTTTCAAATTGTAAATTGTAGAATTCAATTTCTATGCGCAAATCAATCCACCCCGTTTGACAAATGGATATAGAGGTAGAGAGAGACTGACATATGACCCCAGCTTCTTTTTCATATTCTTTTAGTAAAGCTCTGTCATACATAGTCTCCCATCTCCGAGTTTACTTATTTGAATTTCCACTAGTCGAACATGCCCTTAACCAGTCGTAAGGGTTACAGGGTATAGAATTGATTTGTATGCCTTGCCAACATAGTTTGTGTAAGTATATTTTGCATTGGTTTTTCATATACAGCTATCTCGCTCTTAACCATAAAATCTTATAGATTGGAGCATTTGCCCGATCAAATTGGCAAAAACACTCCGTGCTAACTTTGATAGCTGAATCAGATTACTTGAAAGTTTTTTTTTTCACTTTAATATGATATTTCCTTGCAATTGGATGAATCATTCCCAGATATCATAAATTTTGATTACGAATCTATAGCAGATAACGCTCAAATAGAGTTAGTCTACTTTTGGGCTTGGTCAATATATAGGTAGTGTAGGGATTATATATTTATTGGTCTATAAATTATTGAATAGTTCAATAGACAGATGGAGCAAGTTATATAGATATACCTAGAAATGCAATTATAATCAGTAGAACATGCACCGAGCATATGTAAAGTATTTCCCATTTTAATCCAGGTTTAAACACACAGGGAGGTGTGGCAGCAAATTCCTCTGAAGCGTTGAGAGGACCTCATCGCTTACAAGTAGTGTTAAACTGCGCGTAAAACATAATATATGACCTTAGTGTTCAAGTACTTTTTTTTTCCTTTTTTAGGAACCATATACTACTTTTTTCTTTTAATCGTAATTTATAATAAATATTCTATTATGTTTATCCATCATTTATTGCTTAGTCGTACTACTATTTTCATGACCTAAGCTCTATATACATATATCCCATATATGTTCTATTCCACGGTGAGATGTTCCATGCCAAGTCTCAATGGAAAAGATTTTAAACTGAGCAAGTGCGATTAGACAGTTATACGAATGGATTGGATATTATGGCTAAGCTCCGCCTCTATCCTATGCTTCTCTTACTTACTACACTTTATATAAACCGAGTCTTCATTTTCCTTTCAACAGATCTTCAAGGAATCAATTCACATCGTTCTCGGCACAACTTAAATTCTAAATCGAAGTCGAATGGCAAATCGCTTGGATTTCGATTAAAATACTTATAGATTCATAATATATTTATTTAACAATTTGTAATTTCTAAGCATAAACGGAGAAACAAAAAATGTATGACCGAGACGAGATGAAAATAAGGCAATATTTAATTAAAATTTAGACAAGCAATTCGAATGTGTTTTCTCTCTTTCTTTCTCTCTATCTTCATTCTGATGACAGGGCATGTTGCAGTCGAGTCACGCTGAGGTGTTCGTGGTGCTAGCAAGAAGCACCTCAATATAGGCTTTTTTTCTATGATTTGTTTTCGGATTTTTGATCGGTTACATTTAAATTTGCTTTTTGTTGTTGTTGTTGTTGTTGTTGGTTAACTAGTTGATTGGCCAACTGTCGGTCAGTTCGTCTGTCTGTTTGGCTGGCTGGATGGAGGAGGCGGGCAGGTGTCCAGGTATGAGGGCAGCGGCGCTTGTGGCATACACTTAACAGACTCACGAACACTCGGACACACACATACACACAGACCCACACACACACACACACACACGCACACACACAGGGGCGCGCGCGAACACATACTGTAACACATATTTGATAAATTACACTCGATTTCATTTCGGGTTTTTGCTTAACATTAAGAGTATAAAAATACATCAGCTTCAATTTTCTTTCTTCTCCTACTTCTTCTTCTTCGTCGTCGTCTACTTCTACTTGCAACAACCAGCAGCAGAGAGGGGTGAGGGGCAAAGTGTTGCAAGCCACAAAACTTGAATTACAATCTTAGCCATATAAATCAACGATCGATCAGTAAGGCATATTAATATATCGTGTTTGGGATTTTAAAAAAAAACTGAAAGGTATAGAAAAAAATTAATATATATATATATGCATATATATAGTGTATGTGTGTGAGTGTGTTTGTGTGGATCCATAGAGCCAGCGGGTGTTCAGCGTGTTTATGCAATAGGCAACAATTAGAATTAGCTGTTGATGATGATGGCGACATGGACTTTAGTATTCTCCGTGCAGATCGGCTTAGCCCTCCTGACCGAAGTCTTCGGTGAATTTGCGCAGCTTTATCAAGTCCTCCTCGTTGACAGTGGGTTTCGTGCGTGACAAGGACTTGAGCATGTCGCGCTGCACAGCAAAACAGAAGCGAAGATAAGGTTAAAGATCAGACGCGGTAGTTCAGCTACTCACCATGGTCACGGGCGGTTCGAAGAGCTTGTCGCTGGGCACATCCATCCAGTTCATTTCGACGGCACCCGGATCGCCCGGCGAGCAGGGCACCAGCAGATCGTCAACGATCTGTTCCTTGTTGCTGGGGCATGGGCCGGAGACCCGCTTGAAGTGTGTGGCCGTTTGGACTTTGCGCACCGGCTCCATTAGCGCATCGCGCACTACGATTGAAATATCAGCGCCCGAATAGCTGCAGTTGCAGGAGCCATGAGTTTTTATTCGAATTCACAATAATCGTGGTAGCTTACCCCTCGGTCTTGCCGGCCAGCTCCTTGAGATCCGCCTCGGTCAGCACGTGTGTCGTATTGCCCAAGTGTATTTTGAACATGACGAGGCGCGCATGCGCTTCCGGCAACGGAATGTAGATGCGCTTCTCGAAACGCCTGCGTATGGCCGAGTCCAGCACCCAGGGTATATTGGTGGCCCCGAGCACCAGGATGCCGTCGGTGTCATTGCCCACGCCCTGCATCTGGACCAGAAACTCGGTCTTGATGCGACGCACGCTGTCGTTCTCGTTGTCTGAACGGGCGGAGCACATGGAGTCAATCTCGTCGATGAATATAATCGATGGCTTGTGCTGGCGCGCCAGCTCGAAGAGATTCTTCACCAGCTTCTCGGACTCGCCCAGCCATTTGGACATCAGATCGGAGCTGGACACGGAAAAGAATGTGGAACGATTCGCCTCGGTGGCGACTGCTTTGGCCAAATACGATTTGCCCGTGCCAGGAGGACCGAAGAGCAGAATGCCCTTCCAGGGTATGCGCTTGCCGGTGAAGAGCTGCGGAAACTTAATGGGCAAGATGACAGCCTCTTTGAGCGCCTCCTTGGCGGCGTCGAGTCCAGCCACATCAGACCACTGCACGTGTGGCTTCTCGATGACGATGGCGCCCTCTAGCTTACTTTGCAGCTTCTTCTTCTCTGGATCATCGCCATCCTCGTCGTCGCTGTCGCTCTTTTTGTCCTTGTCGTCCTTGGAGCTGCTCTCGCCACCCTCCTTGATCGGTTTCTTCTTGCCCTTTTTCAGGTACTCCTTGAGCTTCTCAGCCCGGTCCAAGTACTGTAGGCATTTGGCTCGAATCGAGTCCTTGGCCTTCTCGCCCTGCGCCTCATCTGCAAAAATGCCGTCAGCTAGCAGCCAAAGCAAATGGGGGCGTCTACTCACATTTGATGGTGTGCAGAAAGTATTCCACACCGTGCTCGTAGAGACGCAGCGCCTCGGCATAGTTCTTGTTGCGATCCTCCTCGGTGGCCTTCGTCACCAGATCGATGGCCTTCTGCAGTGTGGTGCCAGCTGCCATGGATGTGGTTCTGTTTCACTTAGTTAGTGGTGCTGCAAAGACACAATGCAGAGCCAGTTGCGAGTGACGTCACGAGGCTCAGACTCAGTTAATTCATTGATTTTATCGATCAACAGCTACGGTGAGAGGCCTACGAAATCATTAATATGAAAGAGAATCCTTCTCACACGCAAATACAACTAGACTAAAAAAGAGTATTCCAAATTTGTGTATGACTAATGCAGACAGCGACTGACAAAAACAAAGTGCATGACGAACGAGAAGGCAAAGAGAAGCGGGCGCTTCGTTTCTTTTCCATTTCCATTTTTTCGTCTCTTTTTTTCTGTTTGTGTACATTATGTTGATGCGCATTACTCACTTGTTTGTTGTGTTGTTTGCTGTAGTTGCAGGCTTGCTGTGTCGGCGGCTCTCGTTGCTCTGGATAATGCAGCACGCGCCAATATAACAAAAAATAAATAAAGAATCTCGAGGAATTTAAACGGAATGACGATGTCGTCGTCAATATCAATGCGCGATTGTGTGTGTGCGAGGGTGGCGGCTGCTGATTGTGTTATCGACAAAATGTGGCGGTCGCGCGATACACAGATGTGCCATAAAATGCGCAAGCCGCCGTATTCACGTATTTAAATATACTACACGTAGGTGGCTTATGAGAGACATTCACAATTCAACAATTGATTAATGTCATAGACTAATGGATTTAGCCTGCTCTATATTTAAGATATATATGTCTTAAATGTGCGTTGGTTGCTTTGTTTTCTGCGTTACACCGCTTTCAGCAAATATAAATTGCGCAAAATTTGCTCTCTCGTTTCATACTAACAGTGCAACAGTGCATCATCGGAATACGGTTAACATATTTACCTAGATATTCAAATACCTTTAACTATCCGTAGGAGGTATGGTGACGAAACTATTTATTTAAATTTATAATCACTTTAATTAAAAACAAAAAACTTCACATTTATGAATCTATTTAACTAACATGAATCTTATTATCTACTCGCGTTAATGCTGTTAACGCAAAAATGCGCAGTTGACATTAGCACTGTTAACGACAATTAGAGTATGTTAACGCAACTTTGATTAGCTTTTGCAGCGCCCTCTCTCGGAATTTTTCGGAAGATAGTAAGCTGCTGCCAGCGGTAAAAATTAGCGATTTCCCAAATCTTCTCCGGACACAGTATTTGAAATGAAATTGCGCGGTTTAATTTGGGCATTGATTAAAGTCAATAAAGTTCAATACATTCATTGAGCACATGCATAAATAATAATGCTTCGCAGAAATTGGAATATGGTTAACCTGTACCTACTACATAAATATTATTTTCTTCTTGTTTGTTTTCCATTCTTCATTCTCCATTCAGTTATTTATCAAACCCTAACCGAATGCATACACGGACTTTTCATATTTTCACAATAAACGCAAATCACGGCACATATCGCAGCTTGTGTTGTCCTCGTAGGCAGTAGCCTGTCCTGCTCTAGTGTCCTCTGCATTAGCATAACAGTGAAGCAGTAAAGAGACCAGCACACATACACACGCACATGCACACATTGATACGAAACAATCGTCAAACGCTTTTCGGGAGAGTTATTTAAAGCGAGTGCATGCGTCTCACTCGCACGTTCATGGAGTATTGTGCAGGCATAGCATACGGGATATTTTGGCCACGCCCACGTTTGTGTGCTATGTTTATCCGCATGGAACTCGTTTCACCCCTACACACACACACGCGCGAATATGTGTACATGTATGTGCGATACGTGTATTGTGGACTCTCCCATATACACACACACAAGCGATTTGTAACGGCTGCTCGTGAGTCTATATGTGTGTGTGTACGTGAGAGCATATACATGCAAATGCGCGCGTATCCGTGTGTGAGTATGTGCGGCCGTTTATGTATTGCAGGACTCACAGGACTCGCGCATGCATGTGACAGCATTCACACATGTGCACACGGAAATATTCTATGTACTCGAGTGCTTATACATACATGCATATAAACATATATGCGTGTGCGTGTGGCAAGGATATATGTACATACAGACACGCATATATATGTACACGCTTCTTTACGGATTTGCTCTGTTCGTGCAACGGGCAACTGTTAATTAATTACAAAGAGGCAAATGAAAGTTTCTTCTTCTTCGTCGTGGTCGTCTTCTTCACCTTTTTGTTTTGCGTCAATTACAAAGAGCAACACATGCGCCCAGCAGAAGCGCGGGAAGGGATTATACATCACACACACACACACATGCACTAAATAGATTAAATATAAATACATACATACATACACACACACACAATACATGCATACAAATTAATTTACAATTCCTATTGTCGCTCTCTACTTAATGCTGGCAATTCCATTTTGTCAGCTCGTTCTCCCACGGCGTTTACAGTTATTTGCAACTGAAAGTCTTCACACTTGAGCTTCTTCTGCTACTTGTATTCTCTCTTTTGTTTTCGCAACGTCTTTGCGCTCGCAACCTCTTCAGCTGGCGCTTTCTTTGTTTCTGCACTTTCACTTTTTTGTCCGGCCTCCTTCCCAACAGATTTAGAACAATTCTTGCATTTTTATTTTACAGCTTTTGCACTGTTTGCTTTTGCTTCTTTTTCTTTTACCTACCTACATAGCGACGGCTCTCCCCCCTCCTCCTCAGCCTTACTTGCTTCGTCGTAAGTCTAACACATGTACTTAAAATAGGGCAGAGCGAGAGAGCGAGCGAGAGGGAGAGTAAATATGTAATAGAGGCGTGGGAAAGTCAGTGACGGGAAAAAATAAAAATGCGAAGCGCATCGCATTTACCGGTTGCCAGGTACAGTGCGCGTCGCACAAATAGAAACAGATTAAATCTGATAATATAGAAATAAGTTATAAAATTAATTTAAAAATAAAATAAAAATAAAAAATAAGAAAACATAAAAATAAACTCGAATGTATAAAATATACTTGAAAAGTACCTATCTTAAATATTAAAATATCTTTTTTATGCCTTTTTGAAATTGATAATATAAAAATACTGCAGCTCTTATTTATTCCATATTGTCTGATGTGGCATCAGTTGGATGAAGGGCGCTGTATTTACCAGTTGAAACTTGGCATCTTTAACTCTAGCGAGCAAAACGTTGGCGCATAGCGAACGCCTTCATAGAAGGCGTGAAATAAGCTTCACAGTGCGAGTGTTGCTAGGGGTGGGGGTGGAGGGCGGTGTGCTGCTTCTGGGCGGGCTGGAGCACAAAACATTCGCTGCGTGGTGTAAACTTGACTTTGAAATTTGCCTCATTTGCACTTGCTGCATTTACACCTGGCACGCAAAGGCGCCGGCTTCCGGCGTTGCCAGCGTTGCCAGACTACCAGCGCCCCCCATTCAGTATGAGAAGTCAGTGCTGCCAACCCAACAATACGCGGAGTCTTTATTTACTTTATTTACTTTTTTCAACTTATTTTTTTTATATATACACATACATATATATGCATATACATATATATATATTTTTGCTGATTTAGTTAAGTATGGAGCATACTTTTGGCACAATGAAAACAAGTGGCGCAAAACGTATTATGCTGGGGCGAAGCTGTTGCATGCTTCTGGGCGCGTCTGGGGCATTACAAAGGCAGATAGAAAGCGAAAAAATGCTAAATAGAAAATGACATTGAAGCTCTCAACCAGTTACAGATTGAACAAAGAGATAGAAAACTGGTTGAGTCTATGAGTAGCTGGATTCATTTTATAATAAATAATGAAAATTTCAATCAACTTGTTAGTGAAGCGGATCGCGCGCGTGTGTGTGTGTGTGATATGATATTACGATAATCAGAAACCGGTTAGCAGGAGTAGTATATATGTACATACATACATACATATATTTGATATTGTTATATAGCATTAAACAATTATAATGTGGAAATTCCATATTCTGTTGATTTGGAAGCTAGCTGAAAAATCAAGCTAAGCTGGCTGCGCTACACATAAAATTGCTGTTATACACACATACATACGCATGCATGTATGCGTGTGCCATCATGTACATATGTATCTATGCATGCAAACACACATACGTAGGCAGGCATGTTACTATGTATGTATGTATCTCAGCTTTAAGGTCAATGTCTACTGAGGAGGCTCTGGCAACAGCAGAAAAACAAATACACGCAGCACTGTTAATGTTAACATGCACATGTATGTACATATGCATGCATATACATGCGACTGTGTATGTATTTATGAATGTTTTTGCATAATGCACGTGCTTGCACTTTTACTTTGCACTTGCCACAATTTTTGTGCGCCTTTTTTTAATTTTTTATTTGATATGCAAGAGCGAAAAAATGTGTGTAAAAAAGGGAAAATCTTTGCCGCGTCTGGGCCCAACACACAAAGGGGGTGTCGCTTGTCTGTGTGTGTGTGTGCGTGTATGTGCTTTGGGTCTGTGGCCCACTGAAGGCTACAAAGTCTCTCTTTAACCTAGAGACACCTCGGCAGAGCTGTCAGATTATCATAAGTACAAGTGCCGACATGCCGTCGACAATGACTGATGCTTAGCGTAAGACACTGTTATCGATTGCGTTTATTTATTTTAATGGCACACGTGTATGTTGTCGCAATGTTAAACGGTCAATTGAGACAATACAATGATCCCAGGCAATGTTGCCAACTCTTCGGGTCTTCGACATGGATCGTCCTAGTTAAAAAAGTTAAACGCAAATTCGAGAATAGCTAAAAAATAAAGTTAAAGCTAGCTAAAGCGGATGTATGAATATTGATATTTATTTAAGTTACATCAATTGAGTACAGAAAATAAATACCTCAAAAAAAAGCCATCAATAATAAATGTGGCTACAATTCCCGCCGAGAATATAGCCAATGTGTCAACACTGATCGCAAGCGATTAGAGTGTGCAAAATGCAAATCCAATAGAAAAACGCATACATACAACATGCATAAATGCATACACCTACATACATACATATACAAGTAGTCTAAGCAGGTAGCGCGTGAGCGTAAACTAGAAAGCAAAGCAAAGAGCAACAACATCGGCTGATCACAGTTGTGCTCTCGCTCTCTCCTGTTGCGCCTACGCACGTCGCAGTACACTTGACGCACAGCGGGAGTGAGAGCGAGAGCTACATATTGTAGTGCAGATAGGCGAATGTTTGCAATCGCCTCAGATGAAATGAGATATGTATATATGTGTGTGTATGTATGTACTTCAAGTGTTTATTGAGTGAATATTTGCAATGCAGGCTAGGTAACTCAACTAACTGCTATCAAATTGTGTTTGCCGACGATTAATCAACTGCAATTGCTCGGCTCATAAATCATACTCGAAATTGTTGCTGCTGTTGCGCCTGCGTCGACAGCTACTGACCGAAAGCCGGGCGTCGCGGTCGCCGTAATTTCAATTTCAATTCCAATTCCCATTTCCATCTCCATTCTGACGATGGGCACGAACGGAGCGCGCGCGTAACCTTTGCCACTGACTCGTTCCACGCTCGCTGCTGCAACCCGATTTGCAGCTTAGCTTAGCGCGATCCATGTCGTCCATGTTGTCCGCACTCGGTTCCTCCCCACTTTTCAGAAATACATATTTTGACCGGGCTCGAGCTCGGGTTCGGGTGCGGGTCTGGGTCTGGGTCCGGTCGCACCACCGGACAGGGGTCACTTGCGGTATTAAATATTTTGAAGAGGGTCGCTCAACTCATTCTTAACTTGATTTATATGAAAGCAAACGCGAATGCCGCGTATATAACTGTATATACACATACACATACAAATGTGTGTGTGTGTGTGTGTGTGTGTGTGTGTGTGTGTGTGTGTGTGTGTGTGTGTGTGTGTGTGTGTGTGTGTGTGCACTCTGACAGGCTTTTGTGGGCAGCATGTGTCACGCCCCGTACTTGAGTTCATCAAGTCCGCTGTCCAGTTGCTGTTTGCTTTCTGGCTTTCGAAGTGGGGTTGGCATCATCTGGAATTGTCGATTGTTGTTGTCAAAGGTGTTCAGGTTAATTCTTGGTCAATTTTTAGCTCGTGTGTACTATATTAATTATCAGGTTATGACAGCGTAGGACTTTGAGCCAAAATTTTGATAGTATGGGTGGTTTATCATATAGCGAATAATAGATAGACTATTCAGTTTTTCAATTTTTGCATCTGCAATATCAATATAGTTATATAGATATAGTTCATGCCCTGAGCCCATTGAATATAGGAAATCGGGGTATACCGGTTAAACTCTACGTTATAGTCATAAAGGGGCGTGGCAGACCGTGACAGAATACTTTTTTGATAAGGTCTACGATCGGCTTAGGTCTGTCCGTCTCTCCCTTTGAGTAAACGCGTCGATCTCAGAATCTGTAAGAGCTATAGACTTCAGAGTATATAAGTTTGTATCACAGAATCGATAAATATATACTTATACAAAACCAGTTATCAAATTATATCTTCTACATCTTTTGAGCTACAGTCTGAAAATGTTTCATAAAAATTCATGTAGAATTTGTACAACTTTAGATATTTTGGGTAGTTTGTCTTCAAATCCAAATCATTATCAGATTCTGAGAGTTTTAGAAAATTTCTTGTTCTTTATAAAAATAACTTCAACATCAAAGACATATATAGATTTAGATTTATATATTAACCGAATTTCTCCTGCACTACGCTTGTGGATGAATGCAAATCAATTTGAATATGAAACCAGATCGCTCTCAATCCGAAACGAATTGAATGGATTGGGAATGGGCTAAGAATTTTGATTATGTTTTGCATTTATTACATTGCAAATTGTTGTTATTCTTGTTGTTTCACCTGGCTGGCTGGCATCCATTAATAGAAAAATCAAAGTACCTTCCAGCTACGATAGGAAAAGTGCGCCCAAACATCGGCAACATTTTTATCGGGTCATCGAAGCGTGCAACGACAGCCAGCCCGACATTACCCCTCACCCATCACCCCATCATCCCATCACCCCATCACATCAGGCATCATCCAGCAGGCAGACAATCTAACCCAGCTGATGCCAACAGCCATCGATTCCATTTATATAAACCATTCGGGCAAGTGTTTCGCATATCCATACCGCCCACTCACCCATCCTTCTCCGTCCGTCCGTCCGTGCCTCCGTCTGGCTGACTTGAACGCACATCAATCTGCGCATAATGGCGACGGGATAATAGTGTTTGTTTTTTGTTTTCGCTTTTCTTCTTCTTCTTTTTTCAGTATGCAAAGGTATGCAAAATACATTTACAGTGTCTGCATACGTAAACACACACACACACACATACAGGGGAAGTGTGAGAGAGGAAGGAGTGAGTAAGAGACAATTTGCTATTTGGATTATGCGATGTACTCTCTCCCTCTCTCTCTCTTTCTCTATATCTATCTCTATGTCTCTCAGTGTCTCTCTCTCTCCCTCTCTCTCTCTCTCTCACTCTCTCTCTCTCTCTCTCTCTCTCTCTCTCACTCTCTGTCTCTGATCGTATTATCATGAAACCAATTTGGAATTCATATTCAAATTATTTATGTCGAGATCTTTTGTTGGTTCGGAAAATGTTCTTTTTCATCTGATTGATGGGCAATATGTGAATATTAATAACTGAAAATTAGTCTAAAAGAAGTATATATGAGCTTCTATTTCTTCTTTCGTCATCCGATCTCAGAATTTTAAATTAAATTTAAAATAATCTTTCACAGAATGAGCTTATTTTCTTCCTTAGCATATCTACTTGCAGGAATATAATTTGGATTGCTGATTTATATTTGATAAGACTTACACCTGCAACAGTGAGAAATACACGCACAAAGCTGGATGAAAATTGTTTTTTTTTTTTTTTTTTTCTAGAACCCTGAACCCATTGTCAGTGAACACTGCCTTTATATCGTAAGAATTTCATTCGGAATAAATAACAGTGATTGGAATAAAACTTTTTTTTTAACATTTTTAAAAATCGTACGATCATTTTCAAAGCCCTTTTAGGTATATATCCTCAAAAAACATATGAATCAAGAAATCTGGGGGAGTCGAGTGAACTGAATACAAATTAAGCTTATATAGTTTCTATGGGTTGATGCTTCTTCAGATTGTTCAATATTTAACGGGTTCTTAGATTGCAATTGAAATATCATATTTTATTCCCCAATATTCCTGCAATTCCATTCAGATCTCGCTAGACTTCAATTACTAGAAATGCGCGATGTCATGAAAAATTCGAGCTGCGCAAAGCCGCTTAATATGGGAACTGTAAATAGTACCCAGCTTACCTTAAGTTTCGCTTAAAGAGAGTGTATATTCGTTTTCGCTTTTAAAAAAAAAAATATATATATATATATATATATATATATATATTTTTTTTTTTTGGGCAGCTACGTGGCGTATACGCAATGATGGCAATCTGTTCTGCCGCTAGCGACGTCGACTGTGGCAGCGCCAGCGACAGCGGTGCTGGCTTTGTATATTTTATGCGTGATTGTTATTGTTTGCAGTTTGTTGGAATAACGGAATTTTGAGTTAACCGTTGCGGCTCATATGCCAGCGACTGCCATACAAATTTCGGCCGCAATTATGGAGTGTACTGCGCACACACACACACACACACACACACAGACAAAGCAAGGTAGAGCACTGCCAGACACACACACATACATCCATCCATCTATATATATTTATATGTATATATATGTACGCATAATATTACTTATAAATAAGCGCGCGCCCATCTAATTTGCATAGAGTACGCACCCGCCCGAAATCCCGTCGGCTACGGGGCAGATGTTTTCGCTCACGCCGAATCTTAACCCGAACTCGAACTCGAACTCGAGCTCGAGCTTGAATGTGAACCCGAAACGCGCGTCGCGCCTTACCTGTGCCCCAGGTGTACACGTAGCAGTCGATTGAGCAGCCTGACACACACACTCTCTCTCTCTCTCTCTCTCTCTCTCTATCTCTCTCTATCTCTGTCTCTCTGCTCCGCGTAGTTGGTTTTTCTTCATTTCTGTTGTATGCGCGCCCCCTGTGGGCGAGAGCACGCAACTGTCACTTGCAAGTGCCAGTTGATTTCATATGTCAAATTTGACAGACGTCACTGTTCAGGCCAAGTCGGAAAACAGCTCCATTTTAGAGTAAATGAAATGCGCAATTGCCAAAGGTTTATTTGAGATGAGGGGGAGAAAAGCTTTTGGATATGTTTTCTGAAATGTACCTACATATAGGAAATTGCATTTGCCTGAATGATTCTTATTTGCGACAGTTCGATTTAGCCTTGAAGATCTCTGAACGGAACTTGATGCAGATTCAGACTGACGATGCGAATATAAGCTATGAACTATATCTATTTAGATCATGAATTGATCTTCTGTGCATGCTTCTGCATGCTTACTTAAGTACTTAATATTTGTATAAAATCATAAGATTCCTAAAATTTTATCAGTTTGATCAATATCGATTTGAAACTTGATCAATAAATTCTTATATTAAATCGATCATTATCGATTTTAATCGTAATACTTTTTAGTCATATTAATTAAGTCTTACAAACTTCTATCAAGTCGTTAATTGGGCATATATCCGATAAATTTGTAATAAATTATAATTCAAAAATTTTTTACATTTTCATGTATTCGATTCATATCAATTTCAAACTTGTTTAATGAATTCTTACATTTTGGATTAACATCGATTTTATACATGACACATCATGTCAGCATATCTCTGATTTTATATGAACTAACATATCAATGTTACGAAGTATATAGATGGTTTTTAAGTATAATAAACTGGAAACTAAGCCACTTTTTGGGTAACATAGATGTAACATAAGTCTCACTTGAATACATGTAAATATATATATTCGATATGGAATATAGAACTCTGAATTGCAGCAATTGATAAGGAATTCAGATTTGTTCTTTTTAAAGATATTTAATATTATAATTGAATTATACATATAATATAATTTTATTAATAAGTTTTTACCTATATCGAAACATTCACAATTCTTAAATCTGTTATTGGATAGTTTGCATTTATCTGGATAGGCATAGACTGCTCTAGATATATTTAGATAAATATATGATATACCATCGTATATCTTAATGGAGCTTTTTATTCATAGTTTTGATCTATATCTAGTCTTTATTCTATCGATTCATAATTCTGTTTCGCTTTGTAATCAATAAATCATGATTTCTTTCAATAAATGGTTTAAAAATAAATGGGTTTAAAAATATATATTCTTTCTATAGCGTCGATTATTGTTTGAATGAAACACTATAATCCTTTCGGGAGTTTGTCCTGGCGTATGTTTAAGGAAACATTCCCACATGCCTATTATAAGGTCTATAAATATATCTAATCATAATCCATAGTCTTAATAGGAAAAGTTTTCTTTATATTTGATTTCTGACATTTTGCTATTTCGTTAGGTCCTGCAGGACTTTCGAACATGCTAAAGCGCGTCGTTTTCAATGTATTCTCTACATCCTTCTCTCCCTTTCCTTCTCCCTCTCTCTCTCTTTCTCTCTCTCTCTTTCTCTCTCTCTGTCTTTCTTTCACTCTCTGCATGTATGTATACATATGTATATGTATATATGAGCTGTCTGCCTGTTTGTGTGCGTGTGCTTGTGCTTGTGTGCACATGTGGGTGTGTGTCCTTTTTGTGCTCAGCTTTGGCTGGCAATGGCAATGGCTGCTGCTCCTGCTTCTGCTTCTGCTGCTGCTGCTGCTGCTGCTGCCCAGGATACACACGAAAGGACGCGAGGACGCGAGACAACGATGCCAATACATATATGGCCAGAGCCAGAGCCGCGTGCACAAGTGAGGGTTGTATGTATCTGCGGACATGTGTGCTATGTATGCTATATACATATACATACATGTACATACGTGTGTGTGTGTGTGTGTGTATAATTGAGTATCAGTTTAGTGTCTGTGCGAGGACGAAGCTGCGACGATGGCGACGACTGCGACTGAAGGCAGCCAAAGTTTTATTAATGTGGGTGGCGTTCGTCCGGATGAGGTTGCTTTTTGTTGATTTTGCTCGAGGGGGACTGGGGCTGTAGTAGCTACATATATGTGTATGGGTGGGTGGGTGCTTGTGTGTGTGTGTGGGTGGGTTGGTTGCGTAGCAAAGAGCCGTAGCCAACGGCTCCTTTGGTGGCTCCACTCGCGCATTGTCTCATTTATCATGTGCACACACACGTCCTGGACAGAATGAGATTTAGACTGAGCAACAGACAGAGACAGAGAGAGAGAGAGCGACAGAGAGAGCTGGAGAGACTGCTGGAATGAGAGGGATGATAGCGTGCGCGCGGGCGTGGCAGGGGCTGGTAAATGTTATCAGTGCCATTTGCAAAAACCCAAGTGGAACCCACGCGCTGCCTGCGAACCGATTGCCAACATCAATATATGTGTGTGTGTGCGCGTGTGTGCGTGTACATATGAGTGAGACTGCAGCAGGTGAGGCTCGGTGTGGGCAACGGGCCCTCAGTTTGGGTCTACAAAGTTTATCTTTTCAATTTGCGTGCGGATGGCAGCTCCCCCATCAGCATCATATCTATGTGTGTGTGTGTGTGTGTGTAAATACATGTATGCAGGCGCTCTTAAGTGTGCGTGTGTGTGTGGGCTAATGTATTTGTGTACTAGTTGGATTAGGGTTGCTGTTGAGTACATTTATTTGAGCGCTGCTGTTTGCTGCCTCTGCCTCTATCGCTGCCTCTGTCGTTTACGCAGTAAGCGTCGCTGCTGACGTTGGCGCTGCTGCTCTGTCGGACAGCGTCCATATCAATCATTTTCAAGGCTTGACAGCATTTAAG
The DNA here is from genome assembly GCF_054131065.1 of Drosophila arizonae. Lineage (NCBI taxonomy): Eukaryota > Metazoa > Arthropoda > Insecta > Diptera > Drosophilidae > Drosophila > Drosophila arizonae. The sequence goes on from NC_142927.1 coordinate 27,500,646, forward strand.
GCGCTAAACGTGTGGGCGGACATCGAGCCAAAATGTATTTAAAAGCGCAGAAGTGAAGCGTCAATCAAATGTTTTCAGAATTATCGATATATTACACGAAAACCGATAACTTTATTTAAATTAATTTATATTGAATTTAATCTTCTGTGACTACAGTAAGCCCATCGATTACAGTTTATTGTTTGATAAGTGACAGTTTATTGGTTGATAGGTTACTCCAGCCGATTAGTCATCAAACTGAATCGATAATTGATGCAAGTATATAAATAATTGATTCGATGTGATGAGTAATCGATGCAAGTATATCAATGATCGATTCAGTGCGATGAGTAATCGATGCAAGTACATCGAATATCGATTCACTGTGATGAGAAATCGACCGCAGCAGCTTATCACGCGTTAAACTGTAATCGATAGGTCTTCGTTAGCTCTCAATGATTAAATCAAAGAATTATCGAACACTTTCAATGAAGCTCACTTGAGTTTTTTCCAATTGAACCTGTGTGTTATCGATTAGATAAATCGATGATTATATCTTACTTTTCAGTCTTATCTTACTTTGCATCAGAGGATTATCGAGTAATTTGAATGTAACTCACTTTCATTTTGTAATCAAGAATGTTTTTCGGAGCTAATAAGAATTATTTATGGATAGTATAGTCATATTGGGTAGTAATCACTTATTGATAGTGTTGTTATCGATTATTATCGTAATTAAGCGAGCGAGATAAATGTGGATTCGGTATAGTTATTTTCTCTATTCAGTTATTCAGTATAGTTATCGAACATTATCGATAAGTAATAGTACTTTAGAGGCAGCTCTAGATAGCCCAAGGACAGTTTGATACACATTTCAAATCGTGCCAAAAGTCGATAGCTTATCGATGGGGCATATATGCATAAATATATCTTTTATATAATATGCGATTATTTATCGATTAAAGTTCTGGCTTAAAAACTGACAGCCAAAGTACTCGTTTTCTTTGTGATTGCTCAACTATGAATTCATAAATGCCTTAACATTGTCAGCAAATAAAGAAGTAGAGCAAGTCAATGAAGTATCTATCAGAATGTATTATTTAAGCGCTCTGCTGCACAGCTCTATTGATGTGGTATTCGCATTGAGAGTTGCCAGTTTCTGTTGCCAGTGTTGCACAATGAGGAATTGCGTTTTATATGTAATCACAAAGAACTTATTTAGATTCCGGCACAACAACAAGAATGCGCTGTGGGTGGTGCGTGCGCCGATTGGACGCCTTTGTGGCAATGGATGCAGCTGCCACATGTGGCACACACACACACACATATATACACACACATATATATATATATATATATATATATATATATATATATATATATATGTATATATATATAGATATATAAATCCATATTTGGCTGGAATAATTTGAAATAAATGGATACTAGTTCTTGGGGCGACCAACGGCAGCAATCCAACAACTTGCCGCACACACAGAGCTACAGAGCGACAGAGAGAGAGAGAGCGAGAGAGAGGGAGTGAGTGTGGCAGGCAGCGCCCTGTGGCGCATTCATTAGCGCATGTGGCTCCGCATATGCGGGCTTTTGGGCTGCGGATGCGGATGCGGATGCAGGATGCAGATGCAGATGCAGATTTGGCCTCGTTCGCGCTTCGTTGTTTTGGTTAACATCTAGCAGGAGCTTACCCCACACACACACACACACACGCACACACACCCACACACTTACACACCTCCACTCAACTCAACTGTTGTACAAGTTTTGTTTCGGCAATTTATGGTTAGAAATTTTGCATATGGAACGCCTCAAAGCGAAGCAAATGCTCAGATTCTGCAAAATTTTCGGTGGCTTCCATGTGCAGAAGCTACAGGAGCATCAGGAGTAGCAGAAGTAGGAGCTAAACCAGCAGCAGTAGCAGCAGCAGCAGCGACGTTAATGCCGCTTTTAATTGGCGCACACAAACAGCGGCCGCCCCATCCATGCAGGCGGTTCGGTTCGGGGGGAGGGAGATGGGGTGGACTGGCTGTGGAGCATGTGTGGTAATTTAACTGTTAGCTGCGTCGCTGGCTACCAAAGTTTATGGCTAAGTATGAATACGAGCAGCAGCATAAAACAGCCAGAGTCCTGCCTTGTACCCGAAAAGGGGTGCCGAGGCGTGGGGCGGCCTGAGTGGAAGATTGGTGGAGCTTTTCAAGTATATAGACGATGGCGTTGGCAACGTTATGTGCACACGTTGCTTAGGATGGCGTCGTCTTGCACGTCGTTGAAGCTCCTCCTAATTGCAAAGCCACAGCCCGTTCGCTAGCTCGCAATTGTGGCTAGCTATGTGTGTGTGTGTGTGTGTATGTGTGTTTGTATACGTGTGTGTGCACTTGTATGTGTGGAAGGTTCAGGGACGTGAGGGCTGTGACATCGTGTGTGTTCAATAATGCAAGTTTCTTAGCCAAGAAGCAAGCAAAAACTATACGCAAATCAGGTTGGGTGTGGTCCGTTCTTTTCATTTAGTTGGGCACATTATTCCAATAGTTAAGCTCTATAAAACTTTTCTAGCCTTTATGGTTTCAGATAATTTTATGCGATTTGAAATTATATCGATTAGCCGATACATGTTTATTTTTATCGGATTTATATTGAAATAAAAAGTATTTACATATGTCTGTCGATACATTTACTATACAAGAATGTTTCCATGCATACTAATTTAAAGTCGTCTATATAGAAAAGTTGGGCTTTAGATATAGAAAAGAAATTAAATAATAATTCAAGCTTTATCGATTACCAAGATGTGTGAAAGAAATAATACAATTGGAAGATAAATTATTAAAATTCTACTGAATTTTTAAACTTAACAATCTTCGATAAATGTAATTATTGCTATAATTAACATATATGTATGTTTATGGCATTCGTCATCTCAATTTGAATACAATATTCCTGAAGAACTAATTTGTCATAAAACCGAGCTCAAGGTTATCGGTAACAAAACATACATATACACACATGGTATCGATAAATTTAAGATCATTTTACTCCATGTAGGACAAACAACAAATTTTCTCAAAATTTATCGATAGTGCATTAATTAATTTGTGTGATGAAACACTTTCCACATAACTATCTAGTTAATGTAGGCTTACTGAATTGCTTACTGCAAGTAAGAAATAAAGCCTATTTTCTCAATAGTTATCGATTGCGTATCGATTAATCGATATGCAAAACATGTAAATGAAACGTTCAGATTCTCTTAGCTGATTTTACAAATTCTTTCAAAGAAGTTGCTTTTCAAGACATCCAAAAATTTCCGATCATTTCCGATTAATAGTTGCAAACTGATTTGTGAACCTGTGCGTAAGATATTTTCCACATCGTTTCCTACCTGAGATTGAATGGTTTACCCATTGCGTGCTGAAATTGGTTGAGCTCGTCACTGATTTGCCCTCTCTTAATAGAGATGTCAACTTCGGCTGCGGTTCTGTGCGCACTGATAACGATAACGATAACGATAACAGGGCAAATTGTCAATTGGCAGGCGCGCATGCATGCGAGCTGTTTTGGTGTGAAATTGAAATTTCACAACGCTGACATTTATTGACAAAGCCTTGATTAATGATAAGCATCTTCTACAACTACTTCGCTCGCATCCTTGCCAGCGCACAAAAGGATGCGTCGAGCAAGAGCCAGGAAAGCCACAAAAAAAAAAAAAAAAAAAAAAAAAAAGAATGAACGTAAAAATGGAGAGACCGACAGCAGCAGCAGTAAAGGAGTAGCTCGTTAGAATTTTGACATAAATCAAATAGCAGCAGCAATGCTCAGCCATCCATCCAACCAGCCAGGCAGTCAAGGGCCATCCTTTCACACAGAGACACACACACGCATGCATATCCTGTGGCCCATATAGGCATTCAAATGCGCGTGTGCAGCATTATGGAAGGAACCGCGAAACATCTATTGACAGTTGGGTGTCATGTTTATCCGAGCTTGTTATCCCATTTTGGCAACATTGCGATTTATGGATTTGGTTGGCAAACGCCGAACGGGCGGTTCGTTGCTTATAGTTATAGATAGATCGACATTGAATAGATACAATGCGCATTTTGCATTCCTCTTCTTTTCGCTTTTTTTTTGTTTTATGAGATTTGTGTGTCAAATTTCCATTAGGCATTTGTGCTACCCCTTAACCCTTCCCCTACCACGTCCTATTCCGATTTTTCCTATTTTCAGGACATGCAAATGTCAGGCACGCTGATTGCACAAGGGGTTAGCAGTTAGGGTAACACAATCTCTTCACGCTACCTCCTCTCTCTCTATCTCTCTCTCTCTCTCTCTCTCTCTCTAGACATATTTATGTATATGTGTTTTTTTTTCCTAGCTGTTGCAATTTTTTTTTTTTTTGTGTCCTCCCCCCCTGGGTCGGAGTGGTCCTTATGCTGGCAGACATTTATTTTTTTTGTGTTTGATAATTTATTATTTTGTAAGCAATGAAATGTGATTTTTTGTATTTCAATGCCAGTGCGTTGTTTAAATCGAACAATGAAAGTTGATTTACATACCGAAACGTTTGCCAAAACGAGAACTCCGCATCTCCTTTGTATACCCTTGCCAAAGGGTAACATCATATTGCAATAAACTGCGGAACAATTGTAGCTGGGAGAGGTGGAGTATTTGATAGAGTGAATCAATGTAGATCAGAAGAAAGTTGAACATAGTGTGTCCAGATATAAGTGCTAATCAAATGGGGTTTATATTTAATATTAAATATTCCATCCTTATAGCTGTACAGAGCAGCCAAACTTTTATGAATTGTAGAAGAAATATTCTAATATATTGTAATGTATTATAAATTATTATTCTATATATATATATATATATATATATATATATATATATATAATATATATATATATATATATATATTATATATATATATATATATATATATATATATATATATATATTATATATATATATATATATATATATATATATATATCTTTTTTATTATAATATATTTTTATATATTTAGCCAAGTTTTGTTTTGAAACTCTCTCTGTCTGCTTGTCTCTATTTCTCTCAACATAACTCTCTTTAAAAACGTAGAGCTATGGCTAGCAAGATGTACATACATATATAGATATATTAATAGCTAAGGTTGAGAGAGAGAGAAAGGGAGAGGGAGAGGGAGGGAGAGATAGACAGATATAAAGAGAGTGAGAAAAATGTATTATATGAAACGTACCATTTATCATTTATATCATATGTCATATGTACCGTGCACCACATGGTACTACCATATGTATCATGTTGCATATATGGCATGTATAATGTACCATGTACCATGTACCGTGTATCAAATATAATTAACAACATATATACACTTTATATATCATGTACCATGTACCAAGTATCATATACAATATATCATATGTCCCTGATGTACCATGTAACAAATACACCTTTACCATATATACCATGCACTATGTGCATTGTACCATGTAGCATTGTACCATATGGCAAAAATATGCCATGTACCAAGTACAATGTACCAAATACTCTGTATGAAATACCATATACAACACATCACATATACCTGATGTACCATGTAACACCATATGTATCATGTACTATATACAATACATTACATGTCCCAGGTACCTATACAACACGCATAATTACCATCTATCATGGACCATATATACATACCATGCATAAATTGCACCATGCCTCATACACAGTATGTACCATCGTACATGTGCATCATGTACCATTGTTAATATCCCAATCTACCATATATTATATTACCATGTACTTTGTTCCAAGAAACATGTGCTACAGATCTTACTTCATACACCAAAAATGTTGAACCAAACCTCTCAATGAACATATATAATACATATCTATTTCTATTTAACTTCAATATTGTATATAATGTAGAATTGATATGATTTTCAGCTAATCTCATAGCAAGGGTATAAAAGTTTCGGTCTATAGATGCTGTGCTCTTGTTGTTATTGGTGATTCCAATTGCTGTTCTTGTTGTTGTTGTTACCCTTTTGAGCTCTGTGGTAAGTTGGGCACCCCCATGGACTCTCTCTCTCTCTCTCATTCTCTTCTCTATCGCTCTTTTTCTCTTTCTGTCCCGATGCTTGACAGGACGTGCCGCTGTGTGATGTTTTTACGGTCATGTCGCGGCACAGCGGCCCGACTCGGTCACGGGACAGAAGGAGGTAGGGGTTAACACGACTTGGCAGGACCAATATTTATTGGCAGTGCAGCAGCAGCAGCAGCATTCATATATAGAAAGTCAGGCAGATGAGCGAATCGGTGCGATTTTTATGCGTCACCATTCGCACTTGATTAGAATTATTGATTGCGTATCCAAATTGCCAGCTATCTATTCAGATTCGAATTGCTATCTGCGACAACAGCTGAAGCCGTGTTGTATTTATAGATGTAGCTGTATCTTTATCTGTCTCTCTCTCTCTCTCTCTCTCTTCATCTCTCTCCATATCTGTTTGACTGTCGCAGCAATTTACATTCGCGACGCATTCACGCTTTCTGTTTGATCAAGTTAATATGTGAATGCGGGACATTCTGCGCCAGCATCGCTTGACTTGCCATCAAATGTATATTATGTTAATAGATTATTCTTAGAATTCCCATTATGAAAGTCAATTGACTAAGGCTCTTGCGTTGCCTAGCCCAGCTAAAAAAATAAATATAAAAATATACATCTCATTTGCCAAAATTTGTTATGAATTTCTAATTGTATAAGAGCTCTAATAATAGATTCGATTACGGCTAAATATATTTATAAAAAATTATATGTAGTAAAAAATTAATGTGTAAGGAATTAAAAGCTTCATGGAGTTGTTTCTGTAAAAATATTTACTATGGGGATTTATTGGAGAGTTCTTTATATGGATTTAAGAGAAGAAATCTGATTGGAAATAAGTTATTCCATTAACTATTAATTTTATGATTTTCATTATTATTGGTTTATTTTCTTTTGCTTCTAAATGAGATCATTTACTTTATATGCTATTAAAAATTGAAATACTCTATACATATTTTTTTGGTATTCATTTAAATCATATTTTAGTATTTTATTGTAATATTTCAATAGTAAAACTAATTTAAAATGGATGGAAAATCGTATACTACTTAAATTTTCACAAGAGTATTTATATATCTGGAATAATTATTCTCATTTTTTAAATTTGCTATCAATTTATAAGAATGGTGTTCTAAAGGTCTATTGAAATATACATTTGCATATCTATGATGTACTCTCGGGACTTTTTTCATAAATTTCCAGTCGTTTGTTTTACTATATATCTATATCTATATATCTGGAATAATTATTCCCACATTTATTGTCTACTATCCGTCATAAGAATGGTATTCTATAGATCTATAGAGATATTCCTTGGCATATCATAGCTCTACTCTTCAAACTTTTCTGCGCAGCTTTTCTGTCGAATGTTTTCCTTCAAATGAAGTGCATCAAATCGATCATCGAGCGGAACAAGTCAAGACTGCGACTGTAGCTGTAATGCCATAATATAAGCAAATAGAGCAGAACTAGCTGGGGAGGGGTTGTTGGGACAAATGACAGGCCGCAAGCCGCTCAAATGAAGAGCGGAAAGGATGAGAGCTGTGTTTGTCAGTTGCGTCGAAGAAATGTTAATAAGAACCCTTAGCAAATGGTGCCACGACCCACGGTGCCACGTTGCGATCCCGACTCGACCCGACCCTACCCTACCCTGCCGTGCCCAATGCACCCCTTCCTAGCTGACTGATGAGGCGCAGTTCTCGATGTGCGAGTTGTTTGCATATGAATGCGCCGTTTGTTGCAAGTATCTCTCGGCTACTGCGGATGCTGCTCTCAAATTTTGATTGTGAATATGCGGATTAAGGTATTTGCGCACGTATAATTAATTGAACCGCACGGCACTACCGTTGCACGTGTCTACGTGTCTGCTCGAAAGGTCGCGCGCACCCAGACACATCGAGAGATTTTGCGGTTGCGCCGCATTGCTCTGCGGGAGATGTGCATCAGCCGGCATCCAATCTGTCAGCCAGCTGATAAATTTGCATGGCAATGCAAATATCTGCGTGCATCTGAGCGCTAAGAATGCAACACTCGGCTTCATTAGCTGCTCGCCGGAGAGACGGCCAGACAGACAGTCAGACTGAGCTCAGTTAAATGCCAAATCACACACGTCTCGGCTGATCTCATTCTATGGGCATAAGCAACGAGAGCCCTATCGAAGGAGAAACAGGTGAAGAGGCACCCTTATAATGTGAGTTGATGTGTGCAATGACAATTGCGCGCTGTGACAATGAAGAGCTTCCCATGTCGAACAATCTATTAAGCTATCAAGAGAACTTAATCGAGATCTTCAGTAATAGAAGTTAGAACAGTTCAGCAACATACTCCAAATTAACTGTAGATCTCATTATCAAATAAATATACAAAAGGCTTCACAAACTCAGCAAACTGGAATATGCAACAGAAGAGTGCGTAAAGTAATACTCTCTAGACCTATAGTACAAAGCTGAAAATGGAAAGTATGCTGACGATGGTGATGAAGAGAATAAAGCTTACTAAGTAGAGTATTTGATAAAAAAAAAAAAAAAAAAATTTGCTTTAGAAAAAAAAAAGTGCTTCGCATATGATGACCAAGAGTGCTAGTGAGTCTTAAGATAAGAGATCTGAAGTATAGGTCTGAAGACAGGAATGAAGATACTGAAACTCTTTAATGAAAAGGCAGATCCAGTATAATAAAGGAAACACATATGGAAAGGTTTTTGGTTCAGATAGCTTTCTTTTTTTCCCTAAATCAGAATTTGTATATTTAGCTAAAACTAATTGTTATGTTACCTTCATTAGTTTGTTACCTTTATCTAGTTTTATATGGTTCATAATGCATTTTCATTTCATTTCAATTTTAAATATTTCTAAAAATTGATAAACTAACAATAATATTTTTCGATGCTTGAAGCATTCATTAGGCTCATTTTATTATATCGGAATATTAAGTTTTATATTTTGCCCAAGAAATTTCTTTGACTATGGCAAAAGTTAGCTAAGAAATGAGAAATTTGGCTGCCTTCCATTGACGATTTTAATCCCGACAAACTCTTCTCATGAATATTTCAAATTTGGTAACAATTATGAGACTAAAAGGTAGATTATCGATTGATTTATGCACACGTGGAACATGATCAATAGGCCCAACAGCAGCTTAGAATTGATAAAGCAAAGGAACTCATTGAATCACGCTGAGATTTATTGCCGAAAACATTTGAGGAGCTAAAGACGTATTCAAGGGAAGCACAAAAAGCGGGGCAAAGTGAGTTTGGAGGGCTGGCTGAGTGCATAAATGCTAACGAACTAACTAACTCAGGTAACTCTCAATGCGAATGTCTGCGTGTGTGTGTGTGTGTGTGTGTGAGTAGCTGTTCGTGTGTGCCGCTGCATATAAACGTCGTCCTCAATCACATGTCATGGCGCACGCTTTGCGGCGTTTCATTTTTGTGCGGTTTGCTTCTCTTTCGGGGCTAGTCACATGCAAATACATGTGAAGTGGAGCTCCATGTACTTAATGCAAACACACACACAGAGAACACACACATGCACACACACACACACACACAGACAGACAGGCATGTTGTGCGATGAATAGTATTGCTCTTTTGTCCTAGTTGGGTCCTTGCTTACCGCAACAGCATTCATCCAGACCAGCTGAGCACGGGGAAAGAGCGTGGAGCGGGGAGTTTGTCAGGCTGGATGGGGGGCTGGGGACTTGGAGCTGATACACTAAGGATGCCTGTCGCTGGCACTCAGGCAGTCCAAAGCCCAGACGATGCCACCTGGACAAGGAGCAGCCTTTTGCTTGCCGTCAAAGCACTTCACATGGTCCACAGACAGACAGAGAGGGCAAGAGAGAAAGAGAAAGAGAGAGCGAGAGAGAACGACAGAAAAGGGCAGAGAGTGGGAAAAAGGGGCACGATGGGTGGGCGAATAGGTGAGCTATACGAGTTAGACAGAGCAACGCAGCGCAAGCTCCAAGAGGAAAAGAGAAAAAGGTCTCGAGAGATAGAGCATGGACAAATTGGGGAGTTGGGCGTTTGTTCGGCCAAGCGAGACTCCACACAATACACACACTCACCCACTCACCCACTCACACAAACACTCTCACACACACACACATGGGGACATGTTCTGAGTGCCAGACAACTGTGTGTTGGGGCCAGATGGGGGGTGGGGTAGCAGTAAATTGAGTGGGCGAGGAATTTAAATTTTAACATGACTGCTGCCATTGCCGCGCCAACATGGCGCGCGCTGGGCGATGGCCACACACAGACACACACACACACACACACATTCACACAGTCATATGTGAAAGTCATGTGTATGCGGGTGGTGCGAACGTTGGGCCTGTTGGGTTGGTCTGCGGGTGGGTTTTGGCATTTGCTGTCACACACACGCACATATAATCCCCATGTGTGTGTATGAGTGTGGATGTGTGTGTGTATGTTTGAATGGCTCTACTTTCACAGCGAGTATCCAGTGAAGCGTTAGGACGCTGGCTTCTCGGCAGCCATGATGTCTTTTGTGGCCATCAGCAGCGTTCATCCTCTTTGGGGATGTTTGGGCCCCCCTCCCCTCCGCCCATATACAGCTAGGGTAGCTGGGGGAGCTGCTCGGTGATGGGCAATGTCGATAGGTGAATGTTTTTTGCTCCCGCTTTCCATTTATTTTTCTTCCTCCATCGTTTTACTTTTCATTCTTTTTTTTTTTTTTTGGCCATGTGTGTAGGGCGGCTAGGGGCGGGGGCGCTCTGCTGCTCTGCTTGGGGGTTGTAAGTCTCGATATGCCAAAAATGTAACTTGAAATTGATTGCATTGCTTTGTAGCGGCTGTGGCGGCTGCCACAGTCTCTGCCACTGGTGCCACACAGAGTTCATTTTATTTATTACCGCCGGGCACTTGCAACACATTTTCCAAATGCCACACACTCAAAGCAGCTAAGACTGACTGACGAACGGACTGGCGGACGGGCGGACGGATGGGCGCTTCGTTGCGGGTCTTAGGCAACTATTTGCCCGCTTTGTGTTGTATCAAACACATTCCAAGCGCACGCAAATATTTTGGATTAGTGCTGAGAACTATGTGTTCTCATGCTGAAAATCGTCTTCCGTTCGATACAAGCTTGCATAATATATTGAAAAATTAGTTTGGCTTTTGAGGCAGACCTTGAGAAATTGATTTCTGAGAGAGGATTTGGGTGCGGATATGCATCTTTGAATAGTACTTCACATGGGACATTTTTTCTTCTTATACTGATTTAATTTTTGGGCTTGGTTCTTGCTATTCATCTTGGGTATCTTTAAGTGTTCTTTCGCTCTTATTTACGTCTTTTGTTATAGATTTGCTATACTGACTTAAGTCCTATTGCTATTCATCTTGGGTATCTTTAAGTGTTCTTTCGCTCTTATTTACGTCTTTTGTTATAGATTTGCTATACTGACTTAAGTCCTCTTCTACCCATTGACATTGGGTTCCATGTTCGAGTAGTATTAGCTCTAGGCCTTTTGCGTTCCCTTGCCTCCAACTTGATCCAACTTTCTTGACTTGTATCTCCATTACTTATTTGTACTGTATTACTTATTAGTGTACAAAAAAGAAAATACTGATCCAACTTTCCTGGCTTGTATCTCCATTACTTATTTGTACTGTATTATATTATATTAGTGTACAAATAAGAATATATTCATTGTCTTTTATCTGAGAGTCTCTATCATCTGTGATCGATTGTTAATGCTCGATCTTGAAGCTGTGTGTAAGGACATGATATGGAATGCAATATATCGATCATGTATTCAGAAGAAGTATCAAAAGGAATGTATCGTACTCATAAAAATCGATGCTACAAGGTATCGGGTATTTAAAAAAGGATTTTCAATTACTTTTACATTGAAAACATTATGCCAAATATCCCACTCCTCTTGCGCGCAAACGCCTAAAAAATAAAGTTAATCAAGCCGTTTCGGTGAAAATCGGCTGCGAGTTTTGCAATAGTACTTCCATTTTTAGAGAATAAGCTTTCATAGGGCACAGATGTCGCAGAAATTCCCAAATACTTATATGCCAGGTTAGATATACCACGTTCATTCTATTCGTTTAAGGGGTTGATAGTGCATGCTTGTGCAAATTGCATTCAATTTTGCAGTTTTGTATTCACCAGTATATCTTTCATGTAGAGCCTATGTAGAGCACGTAATCTACATATTCAAATGAGTTTTGAATTTTACATTGCATTTTACATAGTACAAAAATCCAATTGAGCTTTTAGCGTATCACCGTTTTTCTTTACTCGATACAGCTATCGATACCAATATAGGGTATGAAATATCGGTATCACCGTACGAACGTACTCGATATTAGAAATATCGATACTTTTTCTGTCCCTAGTCATCACATAAACCTTAATCAAGTAATCTTTGAGAATAGTGTTTAAAAGAAAAGAAGTTGAGCATTTCCATCTACTCGGAAAATGTGTTATATTCAGAACGCTTGAAAATTCAACATCTTTTTATATATAAAAATAAATAATTGTATTCTTTTGAATTATTGCAATATGGACTTTGTGTCGTCTCCTCGGCTGCTGCGCGAGTTCGTGACCATGGCCATCCAGTGCTTTGTGTGCCTGTTTGAATGCTGTTTCCTGATTCTGGCGCTGTTCCTGATCATCCTAATGGGCGGAGATCCTCGCAAGCTGAAGTTCATACGCTTATACCTAAGCTAGGCTAGCCGAAACCAATGGAGGTTCTATTGCTGCTGAGGACCTGTTCGGAAAATTGTTTTGTTCAAAATTTTACCATTTTAATAAATGCGATTTGTTCTTGTTCTACAACAATTTCTTTTCAAGGCGTTGAACATTTATGAGGCCCCCTCCTCCCGCTGCGCAGTCGTATCAGCACTCGAATTGAAGCGTTTGCCTTTTGACTAATGTGCCATGTCGTGCTTGCGATTGCAGCGAAAGCAACGCCAACATTTTGCACCTAGCTGGCTAGGTTTTCCTCTTATCAGAGCGCCCTCCCTAATCCAAGCCTTCAAATCAAATGGAGGGCACAAGCGCCTCGACGTGGGTTCGAGTTGAGTTGGCAGCGGTTGCAGGTGGAGGGTCTGCTGTTGTTGCTGCCAGCCACATGCCAGATTTTTACTGCTGCTGCTCCCGTAGATGATGATGATGATGATGGTGATGATGTTGTTGTTGTTGATAAGGTCGATGATGAGATTCACCTGGCAGACATGCTGGCCCAATGGCAATCCAGTAACGGGTAGCTGCTCTCTTCTTTTCTTTACTTTTCTTCTCTTTTCTTTTCTTCTTTTTTCTTCTCTTGTCTTCTCTTCTCTTTTCTTTTCTTCTCTTCTCTTCTTTCTCTTATCTTATCTTTTCTTTTCTTTTCTTTTCTTTTCTTTTCTTTTCTTTTCTTTTCTTTTCTTTTCTTTTCTTTCCTTTTCTTTTCTTTTCATTTCATTTCTTTTCTTTTCTTTTTTTTTTCTTTTCTCTTCTTTTCTGTTTTCTTCTCTTCAATCTTCAATTTCTAAGTATTACGAGCTGGCCCTTATGGCCCATGCCTTGGGCTTGGGTGGGTGCCTTTCTTTCGATGGGTGGTTGGATGGGTGGGTGGGTTTTTGGCAAGCTGAAAGTAAAAACACATCAATTGGCATGTGCATGGATGGAAATGACACCAGAGAATTGTGCAAAAATGTTATCTTTGGCTTCCGCACCAAGTCCTTCGGATTTACAGTGTTTGCTGTCGTCCTCTGCTGCTTCTTCTACTTCAAGCGTAACAATAACACCAACAACAACAACAGCAATAACATTGGCAAAAAAAGAAGCAGAACGGAACCCATTTTAAATAACTGGCAAAGAGGGTGTGCAAAATGTGCCGCGGACCGTCGCCCTGGCCCCCAGCCCACCGTCTCCGCCCCCGCCCAACAATGCGAAATTGCCATAAGATAACTCGACAGGCGGCGCAGACACTAATACACACTCACACTCACACTCACACGCACACACACACACAGACACTCGCACACTCGCCATATAGAAAATTGGCAGTTGGATAAGCGAAAAAACCAATTCACGAATACTTTGCATATATAATATATTCAAAATTTACTGGGGCGCTGCCCAGGCAGCAGGAACTACCCGCACCACCCACTGCCATCCAACCACCCATTTGGGCAAACTGGGCGGTTATGTTGTGCCACACGCGCTAAAGGTAAACATCCTTTTCAGATGCTAAACATCGAGGACGCAGGTCAAATGGCACTGCGAAACGCTTTTGGCGATTGGCATGGGGAAGGGCTGCAGGAAGTGTCGCAGGGGCGGAGGGGAGGCGGTTGTGCTTGTTGTGATGTGGCAATGCTGGCAGATGATGTTTGAGTCGATAGATGTGCAAATTTTTGCTGTATTTTGGCACAAGCTGCAGCGCGAAATGAATTGTCTAATCGGATTATGAATATAAGTATTTTGCGATAAAGCTTATGGAGATGGAGAAAATATTTCAGATATCAGGCAGAGTATAAGATGAATGTATGTATGTATATGTATATATAATATATATAGCATACAAATAATTGTATATCTTTTATATATTTTATTTATATAGAGATGGAGAAAATATTTCAAATATAAAGGGAGAGTATATGATGAATATACATACATATATATATGTACATCTATATATAATATATATAGCTAATTTTACCTGAATAATAGTGATTATGTAGCATGCAAATAATTGTATATCTCTTATAGTAATTGAAAAATATTTATATTTATATATTTATATTTATATTATTAAAAATTTATCAGTCATTCATATAATTAAGCTATATAAATTTTTTTTTGTTATTATGTTTTGATTTAGTGGAGAATATTAACTATCATTATTATTATTTTTTTTATTAACTTTATTTATTTATTATTATATTTTTTATTATTAATTATTTAATATTACTTTTTAATTTAATTTATTTGTATGATTTATTTATTATTACTTTATAATTCAATTATTATTTACTATTAATTTATTATTAATGTTATTATTAATTTTTTTATATTAATTAATGATTATTATTATTATTATTATTTTTACATATTCTTAATTGTGTGAAGTTTATTTGATTATGACATTAAAAGCAGACATTCAAAATGAATAAGAAAATAATTAATTAATCTGGAGAGGCCGGGTATCTCGTAGTGAGTCATATTTCGGTTTTACCATTATTACTTTACCTAATTTTGTAAATTAAAGGAGAATAGACGTCACAGCTCGCTCACATTTCGATTTTAATATAATTATTTAGCTTAAGTTTTATTTCATTTTGCCAGATATAGAGCGGATATATTGTAGTCGATAATACTTTGATCTAGCCACTCTTATTTGCCTCAATTAGTTCATCATTTACAAATGAATAACTAATTATAAAGAATATGTCTAAGGAAATATTTGCAAAGTCTCAGCACTTGTGGTACTGTCAAACATGGCAAAGCGCCATCTATTGGCGCAGGTGGGTTGGCGGCTTGGCAGTGGGTTGGTCCACCCGCGCTATAAAGCTGCGATTCTCTGCTTCTTATTTGCGCTTTGGCATACTTTTTTATTGTTGTTGGTTGCTGTTGGTGTTGCTGTTTTTTGCACGCTGCTGCGAAATTCGCTTATGATAAAAAATGTTTATATCCCTGGCAGCATGGGCAAGGGGGGCGGCACAGTGGGCGCGGGGCAGGTCGGCGAAGCATCAGTAAACTTGACAGTTGATGTGCAAATGGGGTGTGGCGGGGCGGCATGTGTGTGTGTGTGTGGTCGACTGTGGGCGGGGTGTTAGGGGTTGCTTAAATGGCTGATAGCGAAAATAAAAGTAACACACACACACACCCACTCACACACACACAGAGACAGCTGTGCCACAGTTGCCGCTGGCCGAAATTGGGCGTCATGTGTTATTGTTGTTGTTGTTGCTGTTGTTGTCGTTGGCACATTTGCTTGGCAGCGCTGAGCGGAAAATAAAAAATGATGATCCACTCACAGCTCAGCGCTTGGCCCCCATGTGTAACGCACCGTTGCGCCGCTTCCTGTGCACGCCAGCCCCCACCCATGCCCACCCGCCGCCAGCAGCAGCACCCACACTCCTGGCTGCTGGGCTATTACCGTTAGAGCAGCTAGGGCCCTGCGATACGCTGGTCCACGGATTCATCGAATAACCGTAGGCCCTTTACCATTTCGTTTGAATGGCATCGGAAGTCTTCGCCCGGGCCGCGTCTGATGAACAGTGGCGTCCTTAACAGTCTGTATATTGTACTTACATATACACATACACGTATATATGTGTGTGTGTCTCTGTGTGGGTGTTTGCGTGCCGACGATTCTTGGTAAGCAAGTGAAGTGTAAAGAGCTCTTTCCTTTATTGGTTTTGTATTTTATTATCACATTTCGTTTATTCCTGCGCTTTACGCCATGTAACTGTCTTACGGCGTGTGTGTGTGTGTGTGTGTGTGTGTGTGTCAGTGTGTCTGTCTGTATGTGTGTGCGTGTCTGTGGCGTCCATCTATACATATACTGAAACTTTTTATCATGCATATACATAAGTATATCTCGCATATAGTCGTGCGACTGGCATTTTTGATGGCATCCTTGGAGCGCCCTAGGCTTTGATGACACTTTTGCTAACCCACACACACATGCACAGGGAGCTATGCCACCCTCTCCGCGTCGCGGGGCTACGTTTACGGGCCATATGGGACTTTGATATGACAACGCAAATATCCGTTATGGGCCGACAGGCACGCACCAACTCGAATCCCCGGCTCCAGGCGTGTCGTACAGATGGAGAGGAGCAGCAGCAGGAGCAGGAGCAGGTGCGGGTGGGGTGTTCTAATGTTGTCATGGACTTGGCCTACGTAGATGGGTTTCTGGGTGGTTGGGCTGGTCTGGTTGGCTTAGCTGTTGCCGAGCAACGTCCGTGCACATATCCCAGAGCAGATCCCTCAAAATGATTTGCCGAATGCGACTTCGCCCACATCCAGATGAATATCCACTCCATTTGCGATTGCCGCCCATCGCCGACGCAGCAACGGAAGCTCATATCAATTCACTTAGTTGTATTAATCTTTCATGTAGGCATATTCCCGAGTGTCATTGGACATGGCAAGTCGTTTAGCTAACATACACTCCGAATTAATCAATGACTTATTCATAGTATCGAGGATGATGTTGAGTCCAATATGCTATGATATCCAGTAGGCCAATCGACTTCACTTAAATTGTCGACAAGTTTTTCAATTATCTTTATTTGATCCATGCAAGAAGCGAAAGAGTATATTGCATGTCTTTTCAGACGTCTCTCTGTTTGTTCGTCTATCCGTCCACCCGATGTAAACTTCAGAGTAGGAACTACAAATATGAAATAAGTTTACTCGTGGGCATTCTCAACTTTTGAAAAAGTAAATATATATATAATATATTATATATTGCGCATATATGCTTTTAAGTAGAATCTTATATAATTATAAAGCTAGAAATCTAGAAAAAAATTTACAGTTGAGTAAATATGGAGCTCCTCTGTCGATAAGATCAAGTTCTGTTTTCTTCTTTATATTGATCTTTATAAGAGAGAACAAGAGAGGGAGAGAGAGAGAGAAAGAGTGATAAAAACCAAAGAGATAGAAAGAGGTAGAGCGAGAGATGTACTTTTGCTGTTTTTTCTCATCACAGATCATTATTTGGATTACAAATACTACAAAAGATCGATGAATTAGCCTGAATACATTACCCTTCCATGACCTTCTTTCAGTAACCTTATACTCTGACCAGGATTAAAGAACATTATACTCTGATTTCCCATTTTCAATGGGTATATGTATATACCCTTATATATGGGTATATACTCTTATATAAAATAATGAATAATACAAAATAAATTATGCGAAATGTATTATCTTTTGCTGTAGTCATATTCTATTCTTCTTTATGCAAGAGTGATTGCTTGAGTGCTCGATAGTCCGCCATAATCATTTTGCCATAAATCGATAAATATCGATTATTCAAATTATTTATCAGTTAACATAAAAGCTATAGAATTTCACTGATTTCCGCAAGTTGCATACATTGAATTGCCTAATCAAAGCTCAGTGCCTATTGGAGGATATCTTTTAGTGGAGCACTGCTAATGGGTATCCATTGTCAGTTAAATCCCTATTATATTTATATTATATTCGCAGCTTAGTTTGTGGACTTTGGAGTTATTAGCATTCAATTGTTGCTCAATCGCACTCAAAGAACTCCTCGAACTGCGTTTGGCTTCATCTTTGTTGTTATTGTTAAATGTTTTGCTTTGGATTTGCTCAAAATAGTTTCTACATATTCCCCATGAATACATTCAAATATGTGTATGCAGATATGTATTTGCGTCTTTGTTGGCATTGGGAAATGCTTTGCTCAGGGCTCTACATATTTACTGCTGAATGCTGGATCTGCTTTGCCATTTATGCAAATGTAATTCAACATTTTGGCGCTCTTAATTACTCAATTTAGAAGGGAGCACGAGGGGCGGGGCCCCAATCGAGAGCCATATAGAATTGTTAAATGTATGTAATGGAGCCAAACACATACATCCGTCTGTCTTTGTATATACATATATATGTATATATCTGCAGCTGGGGGAAGGTTGGCGCTTCGTTAGTTAAATGAGTTGTGGACACTGTGTGTGTGTGTGTGTGTGAGTATGTGATAAATTTACAGAAATGGCTCAAGAAGTTGTTGCCACGAAAACTGTTTGGCCCTCTGCTCGGCACCAACTATTGTGACTTTGCCACCCTCGCACGCACACACACACACACACACACACACACACACACACACAAACACGCACTCGCACACACTCACACGCGCATATACAATGAAATTAAAACAAATCCTTTCGTTCCATATTAATGGTCGCCATCTTTGCAGCAAATGACATTCGAAAACATTTATTGCGCCACACACACACACGCGAGCACACCCACCCAGGCACACACGCACACACTCACATATGCATGGCTGTTCGGCTGAGCTGAGCTCGTTCGGCTTGTCTTACATATGACCAACCCAATGGAACCACCCGATTCACCCACCGAACGGGCTGGAGGACAAGAGCCGGGCAAATGCCAACCCCATCCAATTCCCAGCGCCATTATGCACAGCAGCACATGTGTGGTGTGTGTGTGTGTGTGTGTGGGTGTTCATTTGGTATGTAGTAAGCCCTACAGGACACATTCCTCACCCAAGCCGAAAGGGGTGAGCATTTAGCTTCCTGCCCAGCTCCTGTTCGCGCAGCAGAACAAAAGGCAACACACACGCACACACACATGAGCTGCTGTTAGTGAGTGCGTGTGTGTGTGTGTGTGTGTGTGTGTGGGTGGGTGGCTGTGCAGACCATGTACAGTTATTTCACTTTACATTATTTACCATTTCGCCAAACGACTACACACATTCAACTTTCTACTTTCGCCTCCCACTGCCTCCCACTGCCTCCCACTGCCAACTGCCAGCTGCCTCGACCTCATCTCCTGAGCCGCGCTGCGTAAAACTTTCATTTAGTTTTCTAATTACTTTTTTAATCAAGCAACCCAAATATCTGGCAACCCTTTTAGCCAACATATAAGCGCGCTAGTCAATAAATTTGCACGCTAACAACAATCTTAGCAAAGCCTGTAGCGGCACAGCGGAGTCTTCGCCATGGCATAGATGTTGTTGTACTTATGGGTGCTAGTGTGTTTTGTATTATATTTTTAAAATACATAGTATGAATAAATATATGCATATCAGATAACATATAAACAGAGCTATATATAATATATCAATGACATTTCAACTCACATTTGTTATGCTATGATTTCATCTGCACTTGTGCCTGCTTTTGAATGATTTACATTTTTTTTTGTAGATATGTACATATATCTAAATTTGCATATACATATGTGAGAATAATGCATAGAAAAGGCATTGATAGCTATATCAATAACTATAACACGTCACATTTCTTAAATCATCTCCGCTGAGTTTTGGCCATAAATATAATCAAGTATCGTTCGTATATATTGAGAAAGGCGGAAAATTGTTGATCCGATCTACTATTGGTGCCAATAATATTCACTTTCATTGTTTTTGCTCGTTTTGAACTCTTCAACTTATCGACATATTGATATATATAAATTTTGTATACAATAAAGATACATTTTTATAATTTTAAAAAGTAAATATAAATAGTTAGTTATTGATGTATATAAATTTGTATGAAGTAAAGTAATTAATTAGATAATAAGCAGATAATTAGACTGTATTTATAATGTTATTAAGATTTTGTATATTATTATTAGTATTTATAAATATTTTAATATTTAGCAGATATTTATTTTATAAAAACAGAGATTTTATTATATGAATAAATTTTAAAAAAATATTTGTGGATACATAATAACATTCCATAACATAAACAATGTTTGCATATATGTATATATATTTCTAAGTATACAAATATATTATTTATCTGTCCATGATAGATATGTCAAAAAATATTGAATTTTTTGACATACGCATAAGTTTACAGATAATTGGTGTACATATTCGGTTTCAGTGACTCTTTGATGAGATTATTTACGTTTATATTTCACATCTCCCAATAGGGGTCAGTCCTCAGGTTAAGAGTTTATCATCAATTGAATAATTGTTGTTGAGATTGCTCGATTCCCATGTATATAGATATTTATTTATTTATCAGAGGTGATAATTAATATAAAATTAAGACTAAATTAAGAATCGAGCAACTGGGGCCTTCGGCTTGTCCTGCTGATTGACTTATTATATGCTGATATGACTTCTTATACCCTGAGCCCATTGAAAATGATAAATCAATCTATTATTGGAATTTTTAAATATATATTTCTTCACTTGACCTTTGTGTTTGGATATGTATTTGCGAAATGTATTCTTATAATTAATTTATTTTCAATTCCCATTCCCTTTATAATACGATTCCTACTCTCATTCTCCTATTTGACTCAGTCCTTTTGTATATTCATGTGCTTTGTACACCTTTGTACCTAAGCAATTCAATCATTCATCTATCCGTGCGGCTTTCGCTTTTCTCTTGATTCATTTTGTTGGCTCTGGCGTGCAGGGTCCAGTTGCTGTCCCTGTTTGGGGCTGTCGCTCGTAGGCACTTGGGTCCAGCTATGGCGGCCATTTTGAATAACCATTTACCGGACGAATGTGTGTGTGTGTGTGTGTGGAGTCGTTAGCATGGACAGCGTTGGATTAAATTAAGTGTTGGCCCTTGTTGGACTTGGCTTCTAAGTGACTGCCTGGCATTTCGCATCCAAGGCGGCTCCGCTCCCGTCTCCCTTCGAGGACCCCGCTCTCGTCTGTCGAGCGCCAACTGTCGCGTCTGGGCAACCCCGTTTTCGGATCGTTTCGTTGTGCTGTCATGGCCATGCAACCCCCAAGTCTCGGCCAGTTCAATTCCCTGGCCGGCTGTCAGTCAACGCGTGGCTGCCCCGTGGCCAAGAAACATTCGCGAGCAAGGAATAAGGTGTGGCGGGTGGTCGGCTGGCCAAGGCAGGCGGAGGTCTGTGGGGATCCAGTGGGGGCCCGGCGTGCAGCAAGTCCCGCAAACTTTCGCTTCGTTTTCGATTCGTTGTTGCCGTCGACGTTGATAGTTATTGAGTTGCCCAAGGCAGGGCAGTGGACCCAAGTATTTCCAATTTCGAGCAGCCCACACCCGCCCGGGTCCAGCCCCTGGGATGAAGGAAGCCAGCTGGGCAATGTAATGTCAATTTGCTTGAAATTGAAATGATTCAAGGGCGAATTTCAGCGTCAAGTGGCGAGTGGCGAGTGGCGAGTTGTGTCTGCCACGTTATTCCTGGCCATGGTTTCGGCTAGGACATACAACACGCAGCAGCCAGCAGCCAGCAGGCAGCAGGCAGGAGGCTGGAGGCAGGAGGCAGCACACAGAACGCAGGACACGGGCTGACAGTGGTCGTGTATTTATTGTTACCGCTTTTTGCGGTCGCGTCACAGACTCGACGCGCAAAACTTTTTGCTTCCATTTTCGTCGGAAGTGTTGCACAGGCAGCGGGCGGGGGGTAGTTGCTGCCACATTGAACGTGCTCCTGATCCGTAGGGCTGACGTAAAATATTTATTACTTATCCCCAGCATTGGACGACGACCACGGCCATGTCCGTGACGCTTTTGGCTCAAGTCGTTGGCCAGCCACACACACACACACACACACGCGAGCACATTGAGGGTAAAATATGAACTCGCGACCAGTGCACTCTCCCCACCCAGTGATTGAACCCCTCAGCGCCCCCCTCGCTGCTCTCAGCTCTCCTTAGCGGTCCACTGGATGTCTCTTTCCTTTCAGCCAAATCGAGTTGTTTATGTGTCTGGGCACTCGTCGCGGGGGCAGGCGGCTGCTGTTTGCTGATTCAACATTTTGTGTCGTCCACCATTTTGTTTCGGGCAGCTGACCACTGCGACTGCGACTGGGGTAGTGCGGGCAAGGGGTTGCCCGAAAGGTAAACTCTGGGGTAATTATTGATTTCTTGCGTCACATTGAAATTTCTTGTAAATTTAGATGCGGCATTTGGCATCATTTAGCAAGGGAGCTGAGCTTCGGCAGCGCCATTAGCTAACCCCACATTCAATTTAAGCGAGTTAAGGCTTTAAACATGGGGATTTCGACAGCATTTACAATTTCAAGCAATCATTCTAAAATGTCAAGAAATGCCAAAGTTAAAGCTGCGCCATAAATGTCTATCTGGGCAGGAATTTTTTTGATTAAGATCAGAGTTCCTTTCCATATATGATGATAGATATAGTAAATCAGTTATATAGTATATCGGTTTGATATCCAATTATGTATGTTTCAATTGGGTTTTAGATAAGAGGCATGTACATATTTGGGATGCACATATTTTGTTAGTCAATTCTTGTTCACGTAATTTGTAATATTCAATTAATGATTATGATTATTGGGTTTTAAGTTGGGTTATATATATATATATATGTATAATTTGTAATTTCAAGTCAATTCATTGCGCAGTATGAATAGATAATTCGTATGCTAATTAAGTTCAAGATAAAAATTCCTTGGGCTATATTTTGATAAATAATTCTTATGCTTTGTTATTCTAATTAATTCGAAATTTTTTATTTCCAATTAATTCGCATGCTAAACAACTTTCAGAACAGAGCTCTTTTGCATATATGATGTTAGATAATTCTTGTATAGTAAATCAGTTTGATTTCCAATCAATGTTAATGTCTTTTGTTAATTGGGCTTTTGATAAGAGTTTCCATGGGATATATGATGATATATGATATATGTATGTATATGATTTTTGATTTAAAATTAATTCATTTTGATGTATGAGTAGATAATTCTTATGCTAATAAATTTTCAGACCAGAGTTCCTTGAATATGTGATAAATAATCTTTATATATAATTTTCAATTTCAAATCAATTCCTTCAGTTGTATAAATCTTGATGTATATTTCTTAAGGCATATTTGAATTCCTTTGGATATACATATATGATAGATATGATTGATTCTTATGTATATGTAGTTTATAGTTTCGAATTATTTATTTATGCTTCAGATATTAATTATTTTGATAGATGATTCTTGTATATAATTTGTAAATGCTTATAACCAATTCGACTGTTAATCTGCGAGATGCTCTTGAATATATATTGAGATACATATATGTATTTGAACGCTTGAGTTAAAGCTTAGCTTTGAGATGAAAGAGATGAAGTGGTTGGAGTGGTTGGGCGGTGGGGGTGGGCCCCCTGGTCTCCTGGTTGACATCGGGGCCGAATATGTGCGTTTGCTCAGTGCGTCGCATTAAGCCCAACGCGTGTGTTCAAAATAAACAAAATGAATGTTCAAATGTCGCAGGCAGACCACAAGCTGTCACAGGCGTTTCACTCTGCCACATGCGACATGCACATATGTATACATGCATATGTGTATACACTTATGTACATAAATATATACCTATATTTGGGGATGTGTATGTGTGTGTGTGTGTGTGTGTGTGTGTGTGTGGCACAACTTTCCACAGACAGACAGACAGAGACCCCGAGACGGACATGTGTACTACACTTATATATGGTACATGCCTGTCCAACAGCAGCAACAACAAGCGTTGGCTGAGAGTGATTGACTCATAGATACCCTGGAGGATATCAATGAGAGAAAAGTGGAAGTATTGATGATCCTACCTCAACCAGAGAAACCGACTTCATTAGGAAACTCAAGGCTTTTATCGATATTTATCGATTTTGGAACAAATTACTTGCTATCGACTTCTACAAGAAGCTACCCATTTGCGCATACATTTTCAATGGGTATCACAACAGCAATAACAAAGCTTTGACGCAAAAACTTCCAAAAGTAGAAAAGCAAAACGTAATGGAACAGCAGAGCACGGGCCGAACAGCGGAAGAGGGGGAGGTGTATGTCTTTCTCTGTATGTGTGTGTGTGTGTGGCAGCATCTACAGCTAGAGCAGTGGGCAACAACGTTAGTAACTGCGAGCAAACCGTTAACCGCCCAGCGCCAAGCCCATCGTCCTCCGGTTGCCGGCTCAAGCCTTTTGTTGTCTGCAGTAAAATTTTCCATGCTCGGGCGTTGCGTGTGTGTGGCGTGTGTTAGTCTCTCTCTCTCTCTCTCTCTCTCTCTCTATGTGTGTGTGTGTGTATGTGTGTGAGTTCCAAAGTTTAATTCAAATCACAAAAACACACACACACGCATACACATGCAAATGAAAATTCAGCAAATGTGCATGTCTCAGTGTGTGTGTGTGAAAAGTTTGAAATTCGTGCGGTGGCAAACCAACTGACGTCCTCCATGTGAAAATAAAGGTCTAAAATCCTTTTCGGAACCCCATGCATGTGAGCCACAACCCGACCAAAACCGCCTCCCAGTCTCTCGCTCCCGCACTCTCTCCCTCTCTCTCTATATGTATGTGTATAGATGTCTCTTTCGCACTGACTGCTATGTACTCGGCGAGCACACACGGACACATGCTTAACTCATATAACATTTGCGAAAACTAAAATAAAATAAAACACAAGAGAAAACTGAAGATGGAGATGAAGAATAAGAAGAAGAACAGTAAGCAGAAGAAGCAGAAGAGTTTCTAACTAACTTGTGAAATTTTTGTAATTTGAAAATCTCGTCGTCGTCGTCTTTTCCTTCTTCTTCTTCTTCATCTTCATCTTTACCTTGTTTTTGTTTTCATTTTCTTTGTAATTTTCGTACTCGAGTTCCCGCTCGCTCTCACATAATTTAGCTTAGGTCTTAAGCTTTCAGAAAGGTGTGGAAGGAGCAGGAGTAGGAGAAGGAGCCTGCGATAGCTACGGTATAGATAAATGATGCACGATGGGCCTCTTATCGAGTGTTCGATAATGCAGTCTATTGTTTTGCCTATCTGCTGAGTGGGCGCCTAAGATTCGCAATTAGTTATGGATACTATTTATAAAGTTCTTATCCAACTATAATCAGTTTAAGATGGAGGCTAATGAAGCTGGAGATTGAGCTGCAGTCGTTGCAGCACTTCGAGCATATTGTTCGATTTGGTTGCTGAGTGGTTGGGGGCGTGGTTGTGGGCGGCTGTGGTCCCGCTGGTCGTTAGGCAGACGACAAAGTGCTGGATCTTCGCTGTGAGCAGAGCAGAGCATGTCGTACGGATTTCGGTTGCCGAGGCACCGTTGTCCTGACAGCCAGCAGCAGCCGCGGGCGTTAGTAGACGCCGAAGCCTTTTACTAAAAACTTTGAGCCTGACATGTGCAGCCGACACAGAGAGAGACCCCCGCCCCCCACACACTTCTCGCCTCAGCAGCACTACCCGGCAACTACCCCACACATGGCAACCCCAGGCTCATTCCCAAATCAAAGAAGCCAAAGCCCAAGCCCAAGCCCAGACCCAGACCCAAACCCAAACCCATTTCCATTCTCAGGCTCAATCCCAAACTGAAACGAGCCACATACGATGTGTATATACAGCGAATCATGTATGTATATACACGTGTGTCTATGTGTGTGTGTGTGTGTACATGTGTATACATATTTATCGACTTTGTGAGCTCGTGAAAACATCAAGTGAACGGAAGCCAAGTGGAGAGCTGGAGTGGAGCTGAGCCAAGTGGTTTGAGTAGCAGCCAACGGACGACAACGACGAGGACATCAAATGCTAGGCGAAGCGGGGAGCTGGAAGGGAAAGGGGAAAGCGGCGGAACGGAGCAGGCGGAGGTTGTAGAGATGCCAAACCAAATGACTGGCTGGCTGGGCGAGTGTGGTCGTACATGTTGTTGTTGTTGTTGTTGTTGCTGTTGTTGTGCACCAATGTGTTATGGAAAATGTTCCATTAGTACTGATGAGACGACATGGACGAGGACGAGGACGACAACGAGTGCGAGTGCGAGTGCGAGCATAAGGACGAAGGACCAAAGAACGCCACAGCAGCGAGCAGCAAGGACCGAAGACGGCAACTCGGACGACGTCGCGACGTCGAGAAGTTTCGGCCCGCATCCGGCACTTGCGAGCCATCCACCCGCCAGCTCCTTTGGGCATGCCCACTATGCCTATGCCCACCCTTAGCCATGCACGTCCAATCCTTTTTCAATACACATTTCCCATTTCCACAGCCCTTGCACTGGCACACATGGCACAAATGCAACTCCAACTCCAACTCTGTTTTTGGACATTTTTATTCGCAGTTTCTCTTGCAATATATGGGACTTGGACTGCGAGAGAATTTTTGGGAAATTCGACTTCAATCTACAGGAAATTAAGCTAAAGCCGAAGCCTCGTAGAAGTTCTAGGATTCAAAACTATTTTTCAAACTAAAACTGGAACTGGGAATTCAAATATTAGCTTGAAATTAAGATATAAAAATTTAAATAAAATAAAGAAGAATTCTTAAGTCGAAATATGGCCGCTTTTTTGGTAAAGATAAAGATATAGATATAGATATAGATATATAGATATATAGATATATAGATATATAGATATATAGATATATAGATATATAGATATATAGATATATAGATATATAGATATATAGATATATAGATATATAGGTATATAGATATATAGATATATTTACACTATGTATATATGTATTTATTATTTGGTGTTCTACGTTCCAAGTTTCTAGCACTCAAAATAATAAAGATGTTGTGATGACAGTATTTACCTCTTTGCCTGGCCGCTAGATGGCGTATTGAGAAACCTTATACTTTAGACTTTATAGGACAGATATACACGGCTATATAATCCACATTTCAAGTCTCTAGCTTTAATTATATTATAAGTCTGTTCTACATAATCTAAATTTGTATAGAAAAAAAATAAATATTATACAGTCGACTCTCGTTATTTCGAAATTCAAGGGACTCTTAAAATATTTCGAATTGTCGAGTGTTTAACCATATGAGTACGAATTACCGCATCTTAGCAATGATTTTTAGTTCGAATTAATGAGTGATACCTTTGAATTAATGAGAGGTTCGAAATAACGCAGGTTTGAAAGAACAAGAGTCGACTGTAGCTGCAAAAGCTATAGAATCTAGAGCTAGTCAATTTGGTCAAATATCTAACTGAATCCTCTCTATAGATTTTAACTAGATCTTGAGACAAGGTAAGCACTGAAATATCAAAACTTATGAATTCTTTATGATTATACATTAAAAAATTTGTATTAATCGTTAGTTCAATATATCTGACTTGACTATAGAATCTAAATAAAATATTAAAACTCAATAATTTTTCCCCAATTATACATTATCCGATTTTTTAAATTTACAGTTTAATAGCTTGGCTTTATTAAAAAGATTTAGGTTAGTTCATTTAGTCATACTTTCAAGTCCCATATTCTCCTATTCCCGTCCCTCAGATGTTCATTGTTTTCATAACAGAATTAGCTTAGGCTTAGCTTAGGTTTCAGTTACATTCGCAACGGTTTGTTGACCCGGAAATGCTAGCATGTATAAGTTTAGTTTTAGTTTCAGCTGTAGTTTTTGTTGATTTGATATCTTTTGAGCAAATCCCTTTTTAATTCAGTCATGATTTGCCATTGTTTGTTATTAACATTGGCTGCCAGGCCCGGGGCAAGTGGCTTGCCTCAGCCTCAGCCTCAGCCTCTACGAAGCATATTCGTGATGAGCATTTCAAGGACTTAAGATGCTCTGCCCACCATAGGGTGGTATCCAAAGCACTAACTAACACAAGAAAAAAATAAAATAAAACAGTAACAACAACAGCAACGAAAAGGCTTTAACCGCATATCTCCAACCAGAATGAATTCATAAGCTTGAGACTCAGTTGACATGTGAACAGACTCAGTGTGCGCATGTGTATGTGTGTGTGTGTGTGAATATATGATTAAGTATCTATTTGTTGTTGCACCCTACACTCAAGGCATTTCAATTTACACTAGACTAAGTTTCAGCTTTTGGAATTTATTAAACTTCGCAATATTCTCATTTAACTTTCGCACTTGCATTTCGCTCTCGATTGGAACTTTTATGCGGTTCCATAAGGCTTCGCATATGCCTTGCAGTGTAGGGCACGTAACCGCTTACACACACACATACACACAAACACGTACGTTGTAGCCGCACATACATCAACAAGTCTGTTAAGAAATAAAATTTACTTTTCCTTGGGATTACTGTTTTCTCTCTCTCTCTCTCTTTCTCTCTCTCTGCCTCTCTTGCTCTCGTACTCTTTCTTTGTGCTAGTCTTTTCTCTTCTTCTTGGAGCGCCTTGTTTGCCATTCGCCTTGGCAAATAAAAGCTGCTCAGCAAAAGCTTTAAGGTGCACAGGGATCGTAATTGGGTGGCATATGTGAGGTTGCCAGCGGTAACGGTGCGGTAGTGGTAAGGGCGTTCAGGGGTAGGGAGTGGGGGCTAGTGTGTGTACTAGGTAGGACCGCATCGTGCCGCAAGCAGTTCAGTTAGCTGGGGCGGAAAGTTCTATAAGCTCTGTCAGTGGCATAGTTTCCGTTTAAGCATCTGGCTGGGGATTATTATTTGCCATATTATAAGAAAACGGGTTTAGTTCAAATGTCAACAGCATTTATCATGCCCTACGCCATAGTTGAAGCGTTGCGAGCACCGAAAACATGAGCATGGCATGGGTAGGCTGATATGGCAAACGGAAATGGGAATGAGAATGAAAATGGAAATGGCAGTGGGCTGGAAGCAGGAGGCGGAAGGCGGATGGTGGATGGCGGATGGCGGAACGCAGGAGGAGGGGCCACATAGGCAGAAACAGTTGAAAAACAGAATGCTGAGCGTGCATAATCATGTAAGAAACTGTTGGATAAATAACAGAAATGAGCGCTAAAGGATTGCCCGGATTATAGAGCTGTACACATTTAATATTAATAATAAATGAATCTGGAGCACGCAAATATGGATAAGTCCTTGCCTTTAAAATGAACGAGCTCGGCCATTTCTTCGAATACTATTTTTACACTGGGCTACAGTAAGTCGAAGAAATATAGTTGATTGCCTTTTTATACTCAGAACCCATTGAAAATGGGAAATCAGAATAAAATGGGCTTGTTTAAATCGTTAATCAGAATTAGCAGACGTTTCGATATAGCGCCGTCCGTCCGTCTATTTGTTCGCTCGTCCATCTATCTTCCACATCCTTAAATTTAGTCTAAATTGTCAGCTTCTAAATAGTGAAGTATGATAAAGGTGAACACGCTTCATGCCGTAGATACTCGTTTTTACTAAACATAATACAAACTATATGTTAAAAAATATTTTCATTACTGTCCTATTTTAATATAAGATTTATATATATATTTTTTTTTGCCCCCTATACAGGTAATAACATAAAAATGTAGAGGTGGAATACAGTAATTTGAGTTGTATAGTCTAATAAATCGCAGCTATTACGCTCTGATAAATTTCATCTACAAACTTTCTTATTCATTGTTAGTTAACTTTTGTAATACATATGGTTTACTTGGTTTAATTAATGCCGTTCAAAGACCCAAATGCAAAAAAATGTTTTGAAATACAAGTTTTTAAATAGGCTTATATACTTTAGTTCAATTGAATCTCTAGGCTTTCTCTTATCAGCACTTGATATATGAGCTATAATAATAAAAGTCTCTAAGCTATATTTTCTTCTTCTAACAGGGCCTTAAATACTCACAGGAGAGCTGAGTGAGGGAGCGGCAGTGTGAGAGAGATAGAGTGAGAGAGAGAGCGGGGTAATTGGTATCGCTCGGGACCAATAGAACGACGGCATCATGTCCGCCCCTGCTTGCCCCTGCTTCGATAATAATTCATGTGACGCTAAATGCTGTAAGCAGTTAGTCAAATATTTTCATGTTTTGATCGTGTGCCCAGCCCACTCGGCTGACCAATGTCCTAATATATATACACACACACAGACACACACGCACATACACATATGCGGACATGTATTTCGCGTGTCCTATTCAATTTGTTGGGTAGCCGGCGCGCTGAAGGGGCTGGCCACTGGCCGAGGCACTTTTCCACCATTAATTCGGTGATTTATGTTCTGTTTAATGTGAAAAATGCAATGTTTTTACCAGAGAGATCACTCCCCGATGACGCAGCGACCTTCCGGGGCCTGGTCACTAATCAAGTTGACCGCCGGTCAGGCAGGAGCAGACCCAGAGCCAAGGAGCTGAACCCGAATGGGCCTCGGCCAGCGCTGCGGAACCGGTACAAATTCATTAAACGCACAACGATCAGCGCAGTTCATGAGCAAAAGTTTACTTCAATTTGCATAGCAATTGCGCTGGACTGATTTGCTCGGCGAGCGGGGGGTAGCAACCCCTAGAGCTGATTTGATTTCTCGCTACTTCTGCTCGCCGTGCAGCTGCAAAGGGGGGTTGCTGACCCTTGGCTGCGCTCGCCCGCTGGTCAGCAGCCCCTGCTTGGCCCTGCTCAGCCCCTGCGCGCTCTGATTCCTTTATAAGCGTGATAATGATGATGGCTGACCTTTCGAGCTGGACTGTCTACCCCTCGTCTAGCCCTGGTGCGGCAGCCTCCTGCAAAATGGCCGACACATGCGACTCGGACTTAACTTTTGACCAATGGTCAGCAGAAAGAGCACACGCTCAGCACACACACGCACAGACTTATGAAGACGCTGTGCGAACATCTTGGACAAGAATCGCATTTGTCGGCCCATTGACACTGCAGGCAGGGGGTCGTCCCTGGTCCCTGGTCGCTGGTAGCTGGACACCCTATCGAGCTGATCTGCTGCTCCGGTGGTGGTCAGCGCTTGTCAACATTATTTCTCAATTAATTTTTCATTTTTCATAAAATTAACCCAGAAATTTGGTGTGCAGTGACCTTCGCACTTGGCCATGTTCGCATGTTCGCATGTTAGCATGTCCACGGGATTTGTGCTCCGCTCTGCTCGCTGTGCTGTGTTGTGTTTTGGCACGTGTTGGTCATTTGGTCATCTGGTCATTTGCTTATTCAATATGCTTAAAGTTAACTGAACTGGTTTGTTGCTTTGCCAATTGCCTTTTGATTTCCTATGCGAGAGCGTGCGCGCCTTTGTGCGTGTGAGTGTGTGTGTGTGTGTGTGTCTACTTGTATTTATTTGTACCATTTTTATTGCATTTATTTTGCCGCCATTGAGGTGCGTCCTCCTTTGGCGTCATGAGCCGCAGTCAAGGCGAGTCCTTAAATGAAATTAAGTCCGTGCCGGCATGCGCTGCTGCGCCCAGGCAGGAAGTGATAGAATGAATGGCTGCCAGTCGCTGCAGTAGATGTACATCTGTACCCCCTCTGCCCCTGCTCTAGCTGCTGCTCTTGCTGCTGCTCCAACTCCACCTCCTGCTGCCACCTAGCTTGACTGCCAGCGAAAGAAAAACAGCAGAGAAAAACAGCACACACACATACACAAACAGAGCAAGAGAAACGCAAAAAATGAAGAAAAAAAAAAAAGAAAAACAGAAATGCACAGACAGACTTCCTGTGGATTTTCCGGAATTTAATTTATTAAAACAACGAGCGACAAGTGCTTAAGCGCAGTCCACAGCCATGCAAGAGACTAGAAGAGCGGCGGAAGGCAGGAGGCAGGAGGCGGCAGGTGGTAGGCGGGAGCAGCTAGGGAGCTAGGGAGCCCTTTTTAAGTGATCATGATTAGACGCAGCTATGGAGCGATGTGCTTCCTAACAACAATTTCATCCAGATCAATTTTAAAAGATATAAGCTACAAGTCAGTACTTTGATAAAAACTTTACAGATATAAGAAGAAATAAATAACAATATATCATGTCATATATTTATTAAAAGAAATATATATAAATATATTGATGATATTGTTTGATTTGAATATACTTATTATGGGTGTATAGTACAGCTATCGGTAAGTAATTCGATGTGGAAAAGTATCTTAATAAATGCTAGATACATTTAAATATGAGCTATAGGGTGAGCTCTATAGATATATCACTTTCTCAATTAATTGGGTTAGATATAAAAATAATTAAAATAACTCACAGAGTTAGCTATAAATTATCGATTACTTATCGCTTTAGAATAATAATGATGATCACAAGTCTTTTCCAATTTTAGCATTTAATAGCAATGCTATGAATTTGTGTTTAAATATGATGAAAACCAGATCAACTGTACCATTAAAATTTGAAATAGAACAGGATTGAAATTGCTTTAAGCTAACATAGAGTGAGGCATTTTCTTGATATTTGTGAAAATGTGTATCCATTTGATATGGAATTGAAGCAGAAGGTCTTATTGTAAATCCAGTCAGGGCATTTGATCTATTATTTTATCACAATAGTATAATCTTTGACGCTGTTACGGCCCAGAGATTGATGATATTTAACGATTCAGTTATAATGAATTCAACCTATTGATTATGCTAGCGATATAATTAATTCAGTTTTCGGATGTGGAGTTCTTTAGAGCATTTCTGTATGAATGGGCACCGCGTGCACTGGTACAGCTCTCAGTTTCTCAGCTCTGGGCTGGCGACCCACACTTAAAGCAGAGAACACTCTCTGGGCATTATTATTTGAAAATTAAAACAATTCAACAGCGGGGAACAGCTCTCTGTGACGTGGCGGGACGGTGCATTGTGTCGCTGGGTAAAACAATCTCATTGAAGGATCGCAACGGGATCCAGATCTGAACTCATGAATCAGTCAGCCAGTCCGCCAGCAGCGGGCAACGGCTGGACTGACCGGGCGCGGAATTGTGAACGGAGAGCCGAGGACTGTCAACGTGTCAATCAAGCGGAGTTGCTTTCGCTCGATTCGTGGCACTCCTCACGCTCATTAATTCAGGACGCGTCCTCATTTCTTGTCGTCCTTGACGCAGCGAAAAATATTACCGCAGCGCCGCAGCTTTGCACCCTTTTTCACTCCCGCGGTATCCTGTGTCGTGATTTTTTTTCTTCTTCTTCTTGATTTTATGTTTTTCTGTTGTATTCTTGCCAACCCTTTCGCTTGGAGCCTCAAGACGTTAGAGCCGGAGCAAGACTCGAAGTCAGTTGGGCTAGGCCTTTCGATCGTTCCTCATGGGCCTCATCTACGCCCTATGACGTCTCACGAAACTCTTTCGTCCTTTCAGGCGACACATGACAGCCATTGTAATAGTGATATGTGTGCATAATCCAAATTGATAGTCGCAAGCCTGTCATAGCGCTCATTCTTTAGTGGGCTTCCCAATTTGCAGAGATCAAGAACCTATTCGAACTCAGAACCTCAGAAGTCATGACGATGTTTATGATACTATATAATATTATCTAATATGTATATTGATATTGATTGAAAAAAAAAGCTCGACAAGCACATCGAGTACCGCTCAATTCAAAGTGAGCTTGACTTAGTTTAAGGTTAATGTTGCTTGTGAAATACTGAGGCGTCCTTTACTAGGATATTATCTCTTTAAAACTCGAGCCAAACGCGAGCAGATTTTGTATTGTGCTGAGCAAGCTGCAAATTGAACTCCCTTGGACTATTCGGTAGGACAGTTAGACTGTGATAAAAAAGCGCTTTTATGACTACTTGAGTAATAAAACTTGACAATAGAACTCTTCTTCACAGAAGAATTCGCAATGGACTTAAGAAGATATATCTATTACACCAGGTCTTTTTATATAACATTCATCTCAGATGTCCATTCTCATAGTGCAATAATGCCTCACCTCGGCTACACAAACGAATCTAGTCTTACATCTTAGCAATCCAACTAAAATTCAATAAATATTACGCAATTCACTCTTTTATGGAATAGAACAGCTCATGAATTGGGTAAGAACTAATCAATTCCAAAATTAGACATTCAATAATTTGTAGCCCCATAAGTTATCTGGTGGTTCAGTATGTCCTATATAGACATATGTACTATCTGCAGTATAGAACAAAATGAATGCTCAGATAAACCTAGTCAAATTTGGTTATCTAAGGCTCAGATTAGGTAAGAGATTTATTATTAATTTTTTACAAATGCTTATAATTTCAATGAGGTAACTTGAAGTGGATCTCTCTTGTTGAATAACTCCCTACTCTAGTAAACAAATATTAATAGCTACAGTATACGTTTTCCTTTAACTCTATAATTCATACCTAAAGGTAAAAGGCATTCTTTTGATCTATTATTCTATTTGATCAAGTGTTGAGTTAACCGCATTAGAACTCTTTCGATGGGATGGCTCAATCATTGATTGGGGATTCCGAATCATCACAGCCTGCTATAGCTCATCAACACCTGCTCTCGTTATCATGATCTGCAATGTTCTGAGCTGCATCAATATAATATATTTACGCCATTGATGGGTGTGTTAAGGGATATTCCAACTACTTATTTATGTATGTACCATTTATACTTAAGTTTACATTTATCTATTGATACATCATATGATCACATACCTCTTACACTTTGTTGCCTCCATCCTAGCGCAAATCCATCTTTAGCTCCGATTTGCTTAGCTGCCTCACGACGACTGCCTGGTTCCCAGTCTCTAGGCTCTCAAGCCTTTATCTCTGGCAGCCTCTCGCTCATCCGCTCTCTCTTTCTCTCTCTCTTTCGCTCTCTCTCTCTTCCTGTTTCACTTTAACTCTCATCGGACTGCGCTGCCTTGGCACATCTGTTGTTCCGCGTTTGGGCTCAGTTTTACTTATTTGATGTTTTTTGTTATTTTCAAATTTCTCTTCTTCCATTTTTCAAGCGCGCAAAACTTATGCAAATTTGCATTTTCAGCTCATTGTTGTTGCTCTCGCAATATGGGGATTAAAAAAAACTTTTCCTACGTGGCTCCTGTTCCGGATTCAGTTTTTAGTTTCTGGCTCAACCCTGACCCAAAAAAAACAAAAGATTATAATGATGCAGTTGGCAGGATGTGAAGAAGCAGAGCAAGAGATCGTGCGTGTTAGAGAGTAAGAGAAAGAGAGAGAGAAAGCGAGAGAGTTGAGCATAGTGCAAATGCCCTGTCATTAAACGCATTTTTTGTTGCTGCCCTGCCTCCCTGCCCTTGCTTCCTGCCTGCCCAAGTTCCATTCAAATCAATAAATATGCAAATGTGCAATATTGTGCTTGTTGTTGTTGTTATCCTTTTGCAACAATGCGATTTGCGGATCGCGTTTCGGGGTGTGCAACGGTTCTCTCGCCTCTCGCGCACTGCGTTCCGCGCTTTTTCCATTTCCAATTTCCATCATATTCGCAAATAATTGATATCCAGGACATTCGTCATTTGAAATTCGCCAAATTTGAATATTCAAATTACAGGCTACACGTTTGCATATCCGGCCCAGCCCAGTTCGGCACGACCCGTTGGCCTACCTACTTTGCATATGTCCTATTAACTTGCCTCTACCCATACCCCTACCCCTATTCCTAATATAACCCGAACCTCCCGTTCGCATAAACCCTTCCGTTTCAATTCAATTTTCAATTTCATTGCATTTGTTTTCGGTTCCAGGTTCGGGCCCGGAACTTTGTGCTCGGATTTCGGCTTCGACTTTGATTTGTGCTGCTTTTTCATGTTTGTTTCAAAGGTGTGAAATCCTTCTAATTGATGGCAATGATAAGATTCGATTAAAGTACTGAGCTCTGCCTTTTTTTGCTAGTTGACCAAGAGTAAGGTAGAATGTTATGTCAGCTACGAATATTTGTAATTGTATATGATTTTTTTTTTATACTCATTCACGGAAGTGAATTAGTAGTATATTGGTTTTGTGCAATGTCCGTCTTGCTGTCCGTCCGTCTGTTCGTCTGTCCGTCTGTCCGTATGGACGCTGTTTATTTCGGCGCTATTGAAGCTAGAAACTTGAAAATTCGAACACATACTCGTGTATATCTCCGATTTAGAAAGTGTTAAAATTTTCGCGATCCGCCCACTGGGGGCGTGGAAAATCGGAAAATGCATTTTCCGATATACCAGCAATCATATTAGTTGATTAACTAGAAAGCTGACATTTGGAAAGTAGATCCGCGTCGACCACCCAAGATCAGGAGCTATGGCGAATATAACTGTATCTCAAAGATCGATGTATCGAAATCGGAGCTGAAGATAAAGTGATTATTTAAATTCTGCTATATTTGGGACAACCCAAGACCAAGCTTCGACGGATATATGTCCGCCCACAGGGGGCGTGGCATACCACAACAGTTTATATCTCTTAAAAAATAGCAGCTAGAAGATTCAAATTTAGATAGTTAAGTTACTAGTATCCTCCTCTATCGATGACCAAAAAAAAATTTTTACGTCCCTTTAGGTGCATGGCATATAGAAAAATACCATGTAATTTTCACATTTTTTGAGCGAAGGCATTCTAATTTTGCAGTTAGGGTACCGTGAGCTCGTTATAAGAACTGTCAAAAATGAGGTGTCTACGCCCAGTAGGGACTTGGCAAGTCGGGAAAAACTGAATTTTCTGCAGTAGCGAAACTTATCTACTGCTGACGTTGCTATTGCTGATGGGATGTGAATGAGTATTCCGCAGTCGGTAACGCCCGACTGCAACGTTCATACTTTTTTTTTTTTTTTAGATTGTCTGATTTGCTAGTCTTTGGTCTAAATCGTAGATGTAAAGTATGAAATGTTATTCATGATATGATGCAATTATAATACAATATGAAATATATAATCTAAAAAATTAGTTTTTATAAGATAACAAACTATATTTAATCTTAATGAATAAGTTTGAAGTAAACTGTTATAGTTTTAATATTAATATTGTTGATATGGCAATTCTTTGTCATATACTTAGTGGCAATGCTATCATTTGCTTAACTGTCAAAGGAATATGTACAATATGTTAATAAAGCTGTCCCTCACCAGCAAATATACGATGTTCAGCTATTGTTATATTGTGGAAAATGCAATATGAGACACGCTATAAACTATTTACTTCTATTTATCTTGATCTTAAGAGTAAAATATCGGCAGATAAACATGTTTATAATATGGGAATAGTTTTTAACCTATAAGATATATGATAAAGGAAATAGTTATCAAATAGAAGATTAGGAAGAATGATTTCCGAAAGAAATGTGAAAGCAACTATTAAAAATGAAATAATTTGTTTAGTAAAGTAATTCAGTTGATTGAATAAAATAACACATAATCTAAATACATTTATTTTAAAGGTTAAATTTCAACAATTTTAATTTATCTCAACTCAAAACGGATTGATGTAAATAGAATTGTAGTTTTTATAATAACTCTGGTGATAAAGCCTAAATATATACTGTGAGTAACATTGGTAATTGGGTTCTTTATTTTTCAACATCAAGCGCAAATAAAACATGTAATACAAATTGAATTTTTTTAAACTATTATTATTATTATTATTATTATTATTATTATTATTATTATTATTTTTTTTTTTAAGAATTATTTATTGAAACTTCTTGTTTATGACTTTATAGCGCAGTCATGACTAAACCGTAACCTGTATGTAGGCTAGAAGCCATTATTTACATCTTATAAATTTAAATTGAAAGAGTGTAAATGGAAAAAACATAGATGGGAAGCATAACTTATTTAGATGGTATATATCAAAATAGTTTAATTACCATAACTAACAAGAATTATATGTATGCATATGAGTATGTTAGGACATAGCCTTGTATAGCTTTTCAAGACCTTCCCTTCCCGTTTGTTCAGAGCTGTTAAACTTAACATAGTTATTATTCATGTAGACAAAATGATTATCTAAATTGAATCTTTAATGGTTCCATACATATAAATGAATCTGTACACCTATCTCTATCCATCTATTCACGAGCTTAATCAATGATCTTAAACTAGACTAAAGCGTAAGTTCTTGAACGCGCTGATTATTTTCTATCAGAATTTGATGCGCCAGCTCAAACTCCAACTCAAATTCATATTCAAATTCAAATTGAAATCTAAACGAATTCGATTGAAAATCTTTATATGCTTATTAAACTAAGAATTATTTGCATATTGAAGAAGTTATGTAAGCTGTTTCTCAGCGCCAAACATGTGTGTGGGAAAAATGGAAAACAAATAAGTAGGAAAAAAAGGGGAAAAAGAAAAAAACTAAAGAAAAGCAAGGAAAACCTTTTGAGCAAACCGTCACGAAAAATCGAATATGAAAGTTCTGCCACATGTGCGATGTCTAGCTGCTGTGTGTGTGTGTGTGTATGTGTGTGTGTGTGTGGCACATAAATATCGCGCATTGTGTATGTATTGGCTTACATAAGCTTTTCACTGGCCTCTCCGTGAATTTCGACCGCTCTCTTGCCCTCTCACTCTCCCTCTCTCTCTCACTCTTTCTCGCTCTCTCCCTCTCTTTCCGTATCTCTCTCACTCACTCACTCTCTCTAGCACGCCACCCCCTTCCCAGTGGCTGTCTCTGTCACTCGCACGCTCCCTATTGCACTCATGTGGCCGTCGCTGATAGCACGAAATGTGCATATGCTTAAAAGTGCTCCAACACACACACACACACACACACACATGTCTGACTCTCTCCAAGTGTGTGTGTGAGGGCGCACCCGCAGGACATACATGTGCGCGGGGTGGCGGGCGTACAGGAGACAATGTGAAGTGGGCTCCGCTTGTGGGCTGTGCAGGGCGGGGGGCGGAGGGCGGGGTGGGGCTGGCTTGGCAGCTGCACAGTAGTCAAAGGGCTACTCAGCAGCGACGGCGATGCTGGCAGCGCTGCCCGCTGCCAACAGCGGGCTTTGTTTGTAGCGCTGACGTCCTCGCATGTCCTCTCGTGTCCTCCACACATACACACACACACACATCACACACACAAGTCCTCGCATGGCCCGGGCAATGCCCATTATAAGCATGAGATATTCATTTGCTCTCCATTCTTCACATATGTAGCCACTGCTATGGACTCCCCCACACACACACATATATACGTGCGCATATGTGTGTGGCTGGAGTTAGAGCGAGCTAGCGAATGAGTTTGTGGGCGGCAGGTGTGGGCAGAGGGTGTGTGTGTGAGCTGCGCAAAGTCCTTCAATTAAAGATGCGGCGATATGGCGAGCGAGATGGAGCAAACGAAAGTTCAAAATGTGCGAAAGCGAAGCACATGTGTGTGTGTGTGTGTGCTTGTGTTTGTGTGGGTGGCTGAGCAGCCAAGTTTCGGCTGCGACTAATATTCAATGTGCCTGTATGTGTGTGTGCGTGTTTTTGGGCGCTTCGCATTCGAATAGTACGCAGGTCGAGTAATAAAACAAGAAGCGCCATGCGAGACAACATGTGTGTGCCACACACATACACTCACACACACACACTCACACACGCACAACAAAATGGACAACGACAACGCAACATGTTCGGCCAGCAGCGGCAGCAGCAGCAGCAATGTTGCTGCCATTGTTAACAGCAACAGCAACAGCAGCAGCAGCAGCATCTCGTATGGGCACACGAGCAGAACCGACGGCGCACGAGCACATGCAGGACGACGTTGACGCCGACGCTGGCGCCGATGCCGCCGATGCCGATGCCGAGGCCGAGGACGAGAAGGCGAACGACCACACACATTCGATAGCCTTCGATGAGCAATACATTTTGCTTCCCTTAAACAGGCCCGCTTAGGCCCAAAGCCCACCCGCTCAGCCGCTCAGCCGCTCAGGCACACGCACATGTGTGCGAGCGGGACATGCATATAGGCAACACACCCTCACATGTGAGCCTCTCTATATGCGCGTGTGTGTGTGTGTGTGTGTGCATGTGTGTGTGCGGCTGCCATTGCTGTCACTCCATCTAACACACAGTGCGCGCCGCTGTTAGGGCCCGGCCCACCAGGTCCAACCACTCAATGACCTGACCAAACCGCCAAACCACCTTTAACTCAGTTTTTGCTTATGCGAAAAAGGGTGCAGCCGACGTCGCTGCCGCTGCCGCTGCCTGCTTTCGCTGCTGCAGTCGCAGTCGCCGTCGCAGTCGACGACCACTTGCTATTTTGTTGGGGGTTGGTTCTGTTCTCTGACGCCAGCGAACCACTCGGCGCTGCCGGCCTCCCGCACCACCCCACCCCCTGCCAGCTAAATTGATGGCGACCACACACATGACATGGCTGCCAGCCTGCTCGCTGCCTGCTGCCCGCTGCACGCGGCGGCTATCTGATTAGGCAGCCAACTCTAACATACTCCACTGGCCCCACATCGACCCCAGCCCAGCCACCCCCTCGGCGCAGTGCAACCCCAAGCTAACGCACGGCTGTCAGCCCCAACCAACTAGTACTGCTACTGCTGCGCATAAATTAGTTTTGTTTGACGGCAAATGAATGGAACGTCGGCCATTTTGCTCACATATGAGCACACACACATGTGCACACACTCCCACGCAGCCTTGTGAATAGCATGACCAAAGGATCTTCTCCAAGCACAATAGCTACATACATACAGCGCACTGAGCGCACTCCAGAAACGGAAATGAAGAAGCAAGAGAAATTTAATAAACGAATATTTATATTTATATACATGTGCATATTTATCAACGTATATTTATAAATATTTATCTATGCATACATTTATTCGTTTGCCGGACTGGCAAATAAAATACCCCCCTCAGGCTGGAGATCCTATTGTAATAATTTTCTGTACTTTTTAGGCTTTAGAATTATATTTTTGGTTTTATAATTATATATTAAGGTTCTGTCAATATTTCTTAAAAATATTGTAAGGCTCTGTCAATATTTCTTTAAATAAAATTTTAAAATATAAATATGAAGATAGAATCTGCATATATGTATGTACATATTAATATACATACAGTCGACGGTATATACTATACGCAGCCTATAGGAAATGTCAGTAGAAAGCATGGGGTTTGTTTGGTATCACAGGTATTTTTCTGTGAAAAAAATGGTTCTTATGTTTCGGAATATTGATTCATCTCTTTCTTTCATCCAGGCCTTTTCTAATTCTTACTCTCTCTAACTTTCTAACTTTCTCAAACATTCTTATTATTACTCCTTACATAGTCTTCCCATCTTTATCTCTGTAAAATTTTCTAGTTTTCAATATATTTATTTTCTCTCTGTTTCTCTATCTGTATCCCTCTCTCACTCACTTTAGATCGCTATGCACTTCTCTTACTTCTTCCCTTCTGTAACCGTACTTTTTAGCTGTCTCTTTCACTCTATCTGCCTCTTTGCACCTGTCATTCCCTCTATCTCACTGCTCCAATCGTTCTCTTTCTCTATCTATATCTCTCTGTCTCTTTCTCACTTTGTCTGTCTTTTTCTCTCTCTCTCTCTATCTCTCTGTCTCTTTCTCACTCTGTCTGTCTCTCTCTGTCTATCTCTCGTTCTCTCTCTCTCTCTCTCTCTCTCTCTCTCTCTCTCCCTCTTTCTCTCTCTCTCGGTCTGCCGCTCCCTCTGACTTCTTCTCTGTCTGTCTCTCTTTATCTGCCGCTCTCCCTCTCTCTGACGCTCTCTCTTCCTCTCTCTGTATAGTTCTTTCTCTATTATCCCTTTTGTGCTATTTCTCTTTCACATTATCCTTATATCTTACATGTCTCCCTATTCTCTAGATTCTCTCTTTCTCAATCTTTCTCTGTCTCTCTATGCCCATTCTTTCTTCTCATCTCCCTATCTGGTGCTCCACATCTCGCTGTCTGTTTTCCTACCTGTCTCCCCATCTCTCTCCATCCTTTCTTCACCAACTCTGTTCTTTTTCTAGCTCGTTCCTCTCTAC
The DNA here is from genome assembly GCF_054131065.1 of Drosophila arizonae. Classification (NCBI taxonomy): domain Eukaryota; kingdom Metazoa; phylum Arthropoda; class Insecta; order Diptera; family Drosophilidae; genus Drosophila; species Drosophila arizonae. The sequence goes on from NC_142927.1 coordinate 27,542,941, forward strand.
CCATCCATTCATCCATTTTTCTTCCTCCCAGTCCCAATATCTTCTATATGAGCAAATCTGCCGCATGGGAAAACCAAATTACTGTCATGGAAACAAATGTTGAAAAGTATTTCACATATGAAAATGTAATTAGGACAGCTTCTTTGGCATTTGTGAATTTTGAATCTGCTGCTCACATGCAAAATAGAGAAACCAAATTCTAATTATGAACATCAAATGGAATTATCCGAAATATTGTAAAACGAAACAAAGAAATAAATTATATTGCATATTACAATTGTTTTATAAACTCTTTTGTAAATAACTTTTTTATTCAAGCCTAATTGAAGCACAAGCTGTTTCAATATTCTAGCCGTTACTGTAACATATCTACACATACATTCACGCTTGAGTGTCTGTGTGTGTATGCGCGCGTGTGCATCTGGATGTCAGTAGGCTCCTAATTAAGTTCACACACAGGGAGCAATGTACGTATGTGTGTGTGTGTGTATAAATCGATTTCAATATGTTAATGGGCCTGGCTGTGAGCGTTGAACAAATTAAGTAAAATTCGCTGGCTCAACAACTGCTGTGCGCGCTTGTGTGTGTATGTGTGTGTGCGTGTGCATGTGTGTGTATGTGTGTGTTTGTGTGGACATTGTCAGGATTCACGAGTCGCTTCCATTTGGGCCAATACTCGCACATGCCGAACTTTGCTTTGTGTATGTGTGTGTGTGTGTGTGTGTGTGTGTCAAGCCTGGACCCTAGACGCCCCTCGCGCCCCCTCATCTAACGTTTCGACGTCAAGCACAAGTTATCTGCGCTCAGCGAGCCCCTGCTCCACCTTTTAGACAGTTGCTGCTCGTTCATCTCTGCTGCTGCGCTTTGCGTCCTCTTTCTAACAACAACAACAACAACCACAGCAACAACAACAACTGGCATTAAGCCGTGGGTGGTGCGGGTGGTGCTGTTGGAGTTGGGTGCTGAGCTTGGAGAAGGGGTTGCCAAGTTAAAAGTCAATACATTTCGCTGACGTGTGACTGTACATACGTGCATGTATGTGTGCGTATGTGTGTGTGTGTGCTATGCTGTATTGTGTGTGTGTATCTATACTAAGGTACAGTTTTCAATTACAACGAACAGTTCACAACTTTTGACGGCGCACGAAAAATGTTTCGCGTTTGAAAAACATTTTCACACAACGTTTTTCTTTTATCTGCTGCGCGTCTTCTTCTTCTTCTTCTTCGCTTTTTAAGTAGTTCGTTAAAAATAACTAATTAAGTACGTTCTTAACTAAAGTTGGGCAACATACTACGAGGAGAGAAACTCTCAGGAATGTAAAGTAGTTTACAATGCTTATTGGAGATATTGTTTCTAGAAGAAAGTATAGAGGTTTTATAGATTAGGAACTACTTAATATTATTTCAAAGCCTCTTTTTGCTTCATAAGAATTTCTATATCATAATTACGTATTGATATCATGCATTTAATCTCTTTTTACTGTTGTCCCTTGATAATTATACATTTCTCTCCCTCTCTCTGTTCCACGCCCACTTGGGATTCCATGTTTTCCGTGACTTTTACTCAAATACGGAATGAAAGCAATGTATAATTCTGCGTCATTTATTTATGAGTTAATTCTCACGAGAGCATTTCGCAATTCTCCTTTGTGTATCATTCCTTAAGCGTTCAATTTGAAGTAGCAGAGTAGATTATTATTTACTAATACATTGCATATTCTTTATAATATTCGGGAACATATATATCTTCTGTTACAGATGAGAAATAAATACTTTTTCTTTGCTAGCTCAAACTTTAACAGATATAATGGATATTGAATTGAATTGAACAGTTTCAAATGGCGCTTCCAATATTATTTATATGGGTTTAAGGGGATTTTATCCTTAGATATTATATATGGGGATACATAAATATATATTCTACATTTATGTATTGCAAATTTTATATACATCATTTCATTAATTAAAGTTTTTCGTACTACATTGTTAGAGCTAAATGTTTTTTAATAAATAAAAATAACACAGTTGTATATAATTTCTTATATATGGTATAAGTTGTATAACTCATACATATGTCTAACTCTACAATAGGTCGCCATATATTACAAGGGGTTAATGCGACCTGTTGACCTGCCGGGATTTTTTGTATAGCTTTAAATCAAGTCAAATAATATTCAAAAGTGAAAGAGCTATATATAATTGAATAATTATATTTTTATAAGGTACATTAGCATCCCATCAATTATCGTTCATAAAATTAATTATAAACTTTGAGGGACTGGGAATTGTGATTTATTTATTATGGCATTGCGCTCTACGAGGTTTTCAGGCATAATCCAACTGACGTTGCGTCATACCACGGGCTGCTTGAAGAGGTATTCTACTATTCGTTCGTCCCTTTTCTCTACAAAGTAAAGAAGCTTCTGATTTATAGAGAGAAAAGAGAACGAATGATCGCAATTTCCTATCAAATATGAATGTCTTGCAAAGAGATTGATCCAAACTCTTAAATGACAGCGTTAAATGTAGCCTATGTGACTAACAGCGTTAAGTGTATCCTATGTGACTAGCCCAAGACGAGTCTTGAAAATTTAATATACAACCTATTCTAGCCCTTGCTTCAAATATGCTTATTATATATTTCTAATCTTACTTCGTATTACAGATATATGCAAATCATTTTTGGTTTATTATTTGAGCACTGTTTTCATTAGAAGTAAACTCTTTGAATATGCTAGTAAAAAATTTCATCGGATCTAGGAAGTATGTTAATCTTTCAACTTTTCCCATGGGGATTTTCTTAGCCGCCTGTCAATCAAACATTTTCGCAATTGTCACCTGGACAGGGCTAGGGCTAGGGTTAGGTCTAGGCCAATGCAAATTATCCAGTTAAATTATTTTTACCCATTTGCTTATCGTGCGAATTTTCTTGAAAGAAATCATTTGCTTTGGTGCTTCTTCTTCTTCGCCGTCTTGCAGAATGGAAAATATTTGAGAGACAGAGTTCGCACCCCTTTGATTTTGGCATTAATTGCACCGCGGGTACTTTGCATGCGACTACAGGATCCGAGGGCCATGTAGGAGCTACAGGCTATGGTAATAATGCATTAGGAAAGGGCCCTGTGAAAGGGAAAGGGAAAGGGGCGCACGCAACCTGCCCTTCGTTAGCAGCGTTCGGATGTCTTTTCGGTCGCGTCTTTTCGGCAGCGTAATCAAATTACAGTCGAGAAAAACCACAGAGAGGGTTGGTAGGGGTTCCGATAGGGCTGTGTCCCTTAGATGTATTGTGCCATGAGCCTATGTAAATTTTCAATATGCGCCCGACTTCAATTATCTGGGCCGTTGATGGATATGCAATCTGAAGACCAATCCCTCAATGCATCAAGATGCACACACGTCTGTGACTCTGCGTATGTGTGTGTGCGTGTGTGTGTGGAGGAAAACCCTTCGCTACATATGCGCCGCAATTAGAGAAAGGCGCATTTCCCCCGAGTCGCAACTGTAAAAAATTGCAATATGCAAACAGGCGACAGCTCGACAGCTCAGGCAGGCAGTCAGACCGTCAGACCGTCAGACAGTCAGTCAGACGATGCCATTTAATTAAAATTCGAAAAAAGGTATAAATTTCGGTTTCGAGCGCGATTGACAGACATTGTAACGGTTAACTGTAGCTGCGGATCTGCCGACAAAAATTATTACCCATGCAAATTGGGCAGCGAACGAGGAAATTTCCTCAGCCAAGGGAAGGGTGTCGTCTACCCATGTGAGTGTGTGTCTGTGTGTGTGTGTGTGTGTGTATCTGTGTATGCATGTGCAAGTGGTTGCCTAGAGTTATGTAACATGACACACGCACCATAAACACCGTGAAAATTATTACTTTTGTTGCGTATCGCATGACCCGTATGCAATATACCATACACATGTACATATGTATGTATGTATGCATGTATTTATGGATGTTACCCCATCCCATGCAGACAGAGCAGAGAGGAACACTCGCATCCCGCATGGCCGTCGCATCTCATTTAAAATATGCCAAAGTCAAACTTTTATTATACATACATACATAGTATATGGGAATAAATTGTGATTTAAAGCGTTTCATGATGTTACAAACAATATATATAATGAATTAATATTATAAAAAAATATATAAATATCTAAAAATCTTTATAAATATTCACTTGTTCATGATCATCATCATTATCTTATTTGTTCTTAGTATTAATATTGTACATAAATGTAAATAGCAATTCTTTTGTTTCATAGTTACAAGTGATTGGGTCTGGAATCATGAAAAGTATTAAAATATTAAATAAAAATTGGTTCCTAGAGGCTAACGTTATATATAATATATATATAATTTAAAAACAACTTACATTAATCATCATTAGTATTGTTAATAGTTTTGTGATTGTTATCATTATTTCTACTATAAAAAATTAAAAATTATCACTATCCCGAAATGAAATGGTTTGGGGTTGCCTTCCCGACTGGAATGTATGAACTACTGTAGATAACCCCGAGTCAGTTCTAAAACATCTTTCTATTTGAGAGAAACGCTACCGACTTACGGTTACTCACTCTGGTTACTTCTGTGGAGAGTGTAGTTCACACTTTTGGTTCCACTAGATAAGTGATGTCAAAGTAGAAAGCAGAATACACTAAGTGTTAAAAAAGAAGAGAAATGACATCGTTGAAATAGTTTCGCGGTGAAAAAGTCGAAGTGGATGTAAGAACGGTGTTCTTAGAACGCAGAGGAGAGTGTTTAGTAAGAGCATGGAGAAGTAAGAGCAATAGAGACAAAGACAGAGAGACAGAAAGAGAGAGGGAGAGAGGGGGAGAGAGAGACAGAGAGATAGAAAGAAAGAAAGAGAGAGAGAGAGCATAATCAGCTATGGCAAATTCAGTCTGATATTCCGGGCAATGTAAAGACCTTGCAAGGGAGAGGAGCTGCTATGCCCATCTTGGAGTTTCTTTGCAACTTTGAAGACATTATGAGCTAGATACATATTAACTAAGATGTAAATAATGAAAGCATCGAGTGTTTTATGAAGTACCCCTGGCGAGCACGAGGCCCTATCTGATTCTCCACACGGAGATACTGCGGCTGTAATCTCAGGCCAATGATGAAAGTGTTTTCAAGTAGTTCATAGAGCTTATCGCGATCCGCTGAGGCGTTGAGCCGACGATCCTCAGGGCTCAAGGACTTGCTCACACACTGTCGCCTGCCAATATCGATAGAGCCGAGAGGCCAGCAGCTGTCGATGCGATTGGCAGAGCTGCCCGCTGGGATGCAGATACCGCTCTAATTTTCAGTTTCCCTTTTCTGTTTCCTCTTTTTATGCTTTACACTTTTCTGTTTGGGCAGTCACCACCATCGACCATCGGCCGTTAGGAACCATCATTACGCTTGACGCTTCCAGGAAATGTAAATTATTCAAGTGGTCTTCAAGTCTGTCAGGGAATGGCCCGCTATATATTGTATGTATATAGATTCTGGATGCATATGTGTGCGTGTATATAAACTATTTATAATAATTTTATATACATATATTTCCAAAACTGAGAAGAGAAGTGAAATCGCCCCGTTGCGTCTCGAGTGTCCTTTAGGCACGACTGCCACTTCGCATTAATAACGCGGCGCGGCTATTGAATGCTGCCACTGCTGTTTGCTTCGCGCTGTAGGCGGTAGGCGTGGCAGCTGAAGGTCACTTAAAAAAGCTGAACTTGCAACACACACAGGCGCACACACAGACACGGGCAGCAGCAACAGTTGCCGCGAGTATTTAAAAAATGCGACCTGAAAATGCGACGCCATAAAAAGCGTGTATAAAAGAAAAGCGAAATGCAAATAGAAAAGTGCTGGCTGTAACAGAGCTACCCCTCCCCTCCCCCACTAGCACTAACCGGCACCACCGACACCCCTCTCCACCCCGTCCCATTGACGCGTCGCTGGCAGCGAGTCTTGTCTAGTGTTGGCTGGTGGCTGCCACGTCCTTGCCAGTCAAGTCTCAATTTGAATTTTAATTTTAAATGCCACAATTTTCCATCTATTTACAGCCGGAGCGACACGGCGCGCCCCCTGCCTGCGGCACAGTGGTGCACAGGCGGTGGAAAACTAAGTAAAGTGCTAGCTAACTGTTGATTAGATGTTAGCTTGAAGTCAGTTTTATTTAGATATATTTCAGATTTATTTATAATTTATGACAATATCAGAGAATTGCATAGATAGGATAGGAAATAATTAATAAATAAAAGGAATATTTGTTGCTCATTTTCTAATTATAATTTGTAATACTTATAAACAAAGATATGGTATATATAGTATTTTTCTGATTATATCATAATCAGGAATGAAGACATGCTCATGAAAGACTTATACATCAAATAAGTCTTTCATGAGCATGTCTTCATTCCTGACGAAAGGGCCCTCTTCTGAGATTCGTATTTTGTTTATATGTATATATAGCTAAATTGAATTTTCGTATCTCTCTAAACCTTAAACTTAAACACTGGCTGCTGTTGCCTAAAACTGCCTGTGTTTGTGGCATCAGTGAATGAATGGGTCCATCTAAATGTCCATCTAAATGTTACCATGTTAATAGATAATGATGCGTCTGGTGTATACTTGGGCGGATGTTTCGCCTGTCTCTCATTGGTTTGCAATTGTAAGTTAACTGTGAATGTCTTCTCTATTTATAAGATGCTGTAGACACTGCTCATGGATGGAGTTAATAAACGCTGAGCTCAATTTACGCTCGCTGCCTAATTATGTTGCCACACTGTGCGCCATTTTAGAATGAACTACAAACACTTGCTTTGCGCTTGGCCGTGGAGTAGATGCGGGAGGGAGGGGGACGGCAACACCAAAAGTTGTCGAAGTGCCTCACACTTAACGCTTTTCTTTTCATGAATGAACGTTTGTACGAAAAAAAATGCACGAGAACAAAAAATTAAAAGAACAACAACAACAAAGCGCGGCGCGAGCAGAAGAGAAACAATAAAAGAATGCAGGACTAAGCGGCATGGCAAGGACGAAAGACGGCCCAAAGCAAACGCAAAAAAGCAAAAAAAAAAAAAAAAAAAAGAAAAAGAAAACATAAAATAAATATATACATATATATGTATTTGTGTATGTGTTTGTAATTGTATAAGTACATACACACATACACATACATATATATGTATTAAGTCTGGCCGCCGTCTGCAATGAGAGCGTAATGAGTCTCTAATTGACGACATTGAGCCGACAAGCCAACTCCCCGCCCTTGCCCTGGCCACTCCTCAACGAGCCAAGCAGAGTCTGGCACGCAGCGCAACTCCCCCCCCCCCCCCTCCCCTTACTTAGTATTTTTTTCAGTTTGCTTTTGCTTTCTGCTTGGCTGTTGCTGTTGTTGTTGTTGTTGTTGTTGTTAGAAATTACGCTGTGGATAATGTAAGCGGTCCCGCTCCCCCCCTCGTCCAGCACTGCGCTGCCTCAGCCTGAATGCTGTTAGCTTTAGAGCTTGAGAGAGCGAGGGAGAGAGGAGTACAGCCGTCTGCCTTGTTAGTGTGTGTGTGTGTGTGTGTGTGTGTGTGTGTAACTGTAGACTGATTTATTTGCAGGCTCTTTCTGCCATTTTTATTATTATTATGATTATTTCTTTGACTCGTCTCTCATTTGTTGTCGTATTTTCTGCTCCTATTGCTGCTGCTTCTTCTTCCTCTTGCTACTCATTTTCAAGGTCGTCGCATCGCGCGATTCTTTAATGCGGAAATGTAATGAAAAAGTTTTTTTTTCACATTTTTATTTTTGCTTGTCGCGCAACAGTTTGCGTAGCATGAGGGCGCACTAGGCGGGCGGCTGGGGGCGTGGTGCAGGCGCGAGACGCCATTTATTTGCGTCGTTTTGTCTTGCCCGCGTTGTTTGCCCTGCTTTACACACTTTTCACGCGCCCTCCACCCCCCTCTCTCACTCACCCTCCCACGCTCTCTCTCTGCCTCTGCCTCTGTCTCTGCATCTACTACTTTTGTGTGTGTGTTTTTTTTTTCTTGCTCCTGCTATTACAGCAAATAATTTCAAATGAGATAAGAAGGCAGAAAAGAAAAACAACAAAAGTAGAGAAAAAATTGTGTGCGTGCAACAAGTTGGCAAGTTTGCTGCCAAGGCAAAGTGAAAGTGGCGCCAGCTCGTTGCTGTGTGGCCACAGCGGAGGGGGAGGGCGGTACGTAGGCTGGCTGGGGTGTGGGCAGAGGGGGCAGAGGGGGCAGGTAGCTGCACTCTTGGCTTGTAAAATGAACTCATGAAATTTCACAGTTTCTTGACTGCTGCATAATTTATTAGCTGGTTTCATTCTTGATTTTCCCACTCTGCTTCTCACTCTCGCTCTCTCTCTCTCTCTCTCTCTCTCTCTGCTTTGCTCTTATTTTTAACTAAAGCTTAAATATAAGATCTTTTAAAGAATGTCACTAATTGCTGTACTTAGCACAGTTAGGTCGAGTGCGTAGGAGGGAAGTGAGTGATAGAGAGAGGGAAAGGGAAAGAGAGAGAGGCAGAATAAGCCTGTTAAGGCATTTAATTTATTTTTTAAAATGGCTTTCTCTATTGCAACTTATTCTTGGCCAACATTTGACTCGAGTCAGGTTACATGGAGATTATCTGATACTTTTAGAGGTTCACACAACTCACAGTTAACTGTATGATAACTTTTAGACCGTACGAAATAGTAAACATTTTTAGCTCTCTTAAAACTTGTTAATAATTTGTGTTTTGAGTTATATGAACTCTTCCCATGTTTACTACCCATTTCTTCATTCTAATTCGTAGAAGAATTTCAATTCTTTATGCTAGATAAGATAGCCTTGGACATATGTATGTATGTATTTATATATACATATAAATATATATATATATATATATATATATATATATATATATATATATATATATATATATATATATATATATATAAAGTACCCAAGATTAGCAATTGTATATCAAATAATTTATGTTTTTCATATGTGTTTTTAGTCTTATGAACTCTATGCTTGCATTACATGGGACTTTGCTGTTGAGCATTCGAATTAGCAATCATGCGTTGAGTTGAGTTGCATTCGTAAACGTTTTGCAGGCATTTGAAGATAATTTTATGGTACTATAAATATGGGTAAAAGTATGTAAACTATATTTTAATATGTACATACAATAAATATCTGTCTCTATATTTCTTCTATATTTCTGATTAATCTGTATACATCTAATGAATCTGACTTTATAAGAGTCTCATATAATATGATATATCCGACTTAATAAAAGTCGTATATATGCAACTTTATATAAAAAGTTTATATAATCTGATATAGCTGACTTTACCCATGTATCTTTATATAGCTATCATCTGATTAATGATATCTATATATGATATTTAAATCGCATGTATTAAACTTTATGTTAAGATTTTATATGTGAGTTTACATACATACATATAACTTATATATCCCACATTATATATGTGTGATATATCTGTTTTTATATATTAGATATGTATATCTGACTTTATCTATTTATGATTTATATAATTTTAAATTATATATCTGATAAATCCATTTATATATATATATATATATATATATATATATATATATATATATATTTGATATCAGCCAGAGTATATATGTTTGTGGTAAATCTGACTTTATCTATATACTGTTATGATTTCTCTTCGTTTTCACATTCTCTTCGCCTGCGCCTGCAACTGACGCCATCGCCTACAAGCAGCAGGCTGCACATTGGTCAATCGAAACGCACACACACACACACATGTCTAGCTCTCTATATGGTTAGAAACAACCCACATGGCACATAGGCAAATATGTTAGGCTCGTGTCCGCGCGTTCGCTTGCCACACATCAGCCGAGCAGGACAAGGGGTCAGACAGGCAGGCAGGCAGTCAGACAGTCAGGCATAGAGGGCAGAGAACAAGCAAGGGGAGGGCGTGAGGACTAAAGGGAGGGTGTGGTCAATGGCAATTGCATTTCCGTGGACGTCGCGTTTCGGGGTGGATTTTAGCCGAATTCGTAACGCATTTCAACGAATTGGCAAAACAGGAAACTACAAAATGGAAGACATCAAAGAGTGTGGGATAGTGAAGGCGGGGGTGAGTGAGGCAGAGAGGCTGTAAGCAAATGGCAGCAAATCTAAGTAAGCTGCAAGCATGTCAAACTGTACTTCATGCAATCGAGGAAGGACGGACGTTTAGGTATATGTGAAAAAGAATATTTAGAAGAAGAAGTTGTAGTGAATGAATGATTATATGTCTAATGAGCATAAGAGATTAAACATTTCCCTAAGTCTGTTTTGTACAACTTTTTGGTCAGCCAATACATTAACATTACTAATTATCATGAGTCTCTTTATTCAAATTCATTCAGCGGAAATTTGCCGTGACATTTATTAAATTTAGATTCCAGAATTCAGATTCAAAATTTGATTCGATTTCGACATGTTTTTATAGATCGGCCCTTTGTTCCCTCTACTCCTTCGCTGTCTCTCCCAGAACTGCCGCGCAGTCTATGATGAGCTCGCCTTCCGTTAGTCCTCACCCATACCAAGAGCTTTCGTCTGCGGCCATTCGTGCCGGAGGGGATCTGTGAAATGTAAAATTATTTGTACCATATTTACAATTTATGCAGGGCCCCAGTTCTGGGGTAAGCGTTCTTATATCAAACTTTTACAACTATGTACGTTACTATGGCTATTTTATACATATGTACGTCTATGAGGCATGCTATTTATGTATATATGAAAAATTCAATATAGACTTCATACCATATATGGCTGTGAGTCGGGGCACAGCTGTCTAGTCTGATGATTAAAAAAAAAAAAAAAAAAAAAAAAACACTGCTTTGCTGATATTAAATAAAGATTTTGCTGTTCTTATTCCTGCCATATTATATACTGGTTAGGTTAGTCTTTACATTGATTCTCAACTTATCAATTTCAGTTTAAATAAATCTCCTTTAAAGTAATAAGTTTATAGATGCTGTTACTATTGTTTGTAAATTCTGAGTTCATATCATCGATAATTTTTTTGGAAATTGAAATCTAAGTAAGCTAAAAATTCTAATAATCTTGGGAATTCTTCCAGCATCTTTGATGGAAGTCTATAGTGATGAAACTCCGTTTAGAGTTATTCATCTAAATTATCTGTCTGCCCGGCAATAGGTTCGTTCGAATTCGTGAACCTATAGATAAGTTGGATAAATCAAAATAGAGCTTCATCTCTTTAATCTTCAGTATCTTCAACCAGTCAGATGCAAGACTTTCACTTACCTAAGACACAAGACACCGATGAATTTATTGAAAATGAAATATATGTATATTAAAAATACCTCCAGTTGAGTGGAGTCAGCAAATCATAAATTAAAAAAAAAAAAATCTTTTCACATTATAATCCTAGTGGAATTGCGTATTTCTTTTCGATATATCTATCGATATCGACTAATGCATACATATAAAGACTTTTAGAGTATTCAATAACTTGTTTTTTGCTCACCCTCTTCCCTGTCTTCCTGCTGGTTTGGTTGATTTGGGCTGACCTCTCGACAAGACAATTTCCTGAAAGCATTTTCCCCTGGCTCTGCCCCAGTCAACCCTCTCGCTGGCTTTATATGTGCATGTATGTATATGTGTGGGTGTGCGCATGTACCACACACAATAGCAAAGAAAACATGTGTGTGTGTGTGTGTGTGCTACAAAAATGCCATGCTGTGGCATACTCAACTGTACTGTTTCGGAATTCGAATGCTAAACCAAAAACATTTGCGCAAAAAGTGTTCAAACTGGCGCTAACTGTGCCCACCGACTGGGTAACTGGTTGGGTGGTTGGATGGCTGGTCCGAAGAAGAAGCGGCAGAGGAGGAGGAGGGGAAACAAACGTTAGTCGATTGCGGAATGCTGTTAGCTGCGGACGGCAGACCAAGTGGCTGAAATGTTTGGCATGAATGTGGTTCGCGGTTCAAGCCATGAAATCAGATGGAACGAGCTGTCGAATTCAAAATAAAGCACACACACACACACTCACACATACACATGGAAAGGTGGGTGGCTGGGGTGGGGCCAGCGGAGCGGAAGGCCAAAAATAAAAATTGCAAAAAGCAAACGATACGAAACGAGCGCGTGGAGCAGAGGCCGCCATCCATCCATTCATCCATTCATCCAACCATCCAGCCAGCCATCCATCCATCTATCCATTCATGGAGCCAGATCCGTTAGCTTAGCGAGCGGCCATGGGGCGGTGGAGTGGTGGAGAGAGTGCGAGGGGGAGGGGCAGGAGAGCAAGGCAAAGAAATGCGGCTAGGGTTTGGATGCTGGTCTTACGCCAAGTGATTTATATTTTTGATATGCAAAACAACTCGTACACATCGTCTCAGGGGCGTGGACAAGCCCGTCGCATTTGCATAGAGCGCAAAAAAACACAAATAGAGAGCGAGTGAGAGAGGGAGTGCAAGAGGGAAAGAGAGAGGGACAGTGTCAGAAAGAGATAGCGACAAACAAAGCGAACGAGCGAGAGAGGGCGTATGCACGAGAGAGCAACACACACACACACACACACATACACAGATGGAGCGACAGTTTTGCTGGATTTGTGCAAAATCGGGAATTTGCAAACGCTGCGAACATCGCCAGCGCCATCCAAATGACAAATATGTAAAGGACATAAGCATAAGCAATGTATAAGGACAGACACACACACACACACACACAGAGAGAGAGAGAGGGACTGAACCGCAGACCACAGCTCGAGCTTGGAGCCTGGAGTCGTCTGTGCGAAGGCGCGGCTTTAGCTTTTGTGTGCCGGATGTGGTCGTTAGATTAATGCGCTTTGGAAGCTTGCCAGCATATAAAATCTATGTATGTAGATCGAATACATATACATACATACATACATATATACATGCAGGCAAACGCATGTATGCTGGGGCCATCTATTGGTTTGGCTCTCGGCTTGAGCAGCATACATAACGGCCAGAAGCCGCGGCCAATGCTTTGTCGCTGACGTATGTCTGTGTGAGTGTATACTGTGCCTGGCCAACGCTTGAGTGTGAACATATCAAGGCCAAAATCAGTTAGGCCAAGTCGACTAGTTGATGTTCTGTGATTACCTCAACATGCACATACATCAATGCTCTATCGTTATATACTATATTCATGCATATATCTTTCTCTTTACCTTTACCTCGCACTCTATCTCTTTCGCTCCCTTTTCTTCTATCTCTGCTCCTCTTTATTTTTCATTTCCTCTTTCACTTTCTCTTTCACTTTCTCTTTCACTTTCACTTTTTTCTTTCTCTTTCTCTTTATCCTTCTCTTCTCAGTTTTTCTGGCTGTGCATTCCGCTGTTTTTCACTTTTTCATCTTCTCTTCCTCTATCTCCCTCTTTCTATCGAACACTCCAGCTCTGCCTGGACAGATTGAGAGAAGAAGTGAACTATAGACAGAGAACAAGCCAGAACAAGCCAGAACAAGCCTGAGAAGAAAATAGTGAGAGATTGAGAAAGACGACGAGAGAGAGAGAGAGAGAGAGATAGAAAGAGAGAAGAGAAGGAAGTGAAGAGCACAAACAGGCAAAAGCAATGCGAAAGATCTAGAGAGTCTCTATTATACAGCTTTCTTTATATGTATTCTTCCCTCTAGCTCTCTCTTTTTGTCGTTTTAAAGCTGTCCCTGTGTCTTTATATTTCTCTCTTTCTGCACGCATTTTTCTCGTATTTACTTTATTGTTATTAGGCTATATATTTAGCATTTTAACTTTCATTCTCACTGTCTTGCCCGGACGGTTTCTTAGTGGCATATCTCTGTCCCTCTCTTTGCATCCTTATTTCTCTCAGCACCCCATTTTCTCACCTTTCTTTCATTCCTTCTCTTCTGCTTTAGCTTTTGAATGTGAAAGCTTTAAAAGCTCTATAAGCTCATTAAAGCAAATCACTTGAAATATTTTACTCTGCTGCATTTTGGCAAGTAAGTTGTAAGTATTGTAAGTAATTTCCTACAAATGGTGATTTAAGAGCAAAAGCAGACATTGAAAAACTTAGCTATAGATGAGAGTTCAAGCAAAAGCTCGGGATTCTGTACAGCCCAATTAGAACGACGTGGTAGATGATAAATGCGATAAACATTATCAAAGGAAGTGCCATCAGAGTAAAGAAGGTTTTATTATGGTCCTGGCAACGCCATCGAATCGTGTCGTGTGGCAACCCTAGCTGGCAGCTGGGCAGTAGTTCAATATCCTTGGCGAGAGGACGTTATTCGATTCGAATTTGGAAGTGCCCAACTATGTGTATTGATGGCTTCTGCGAATTTACCTCATTTGCATATGCCGTTTCGGCTCGAAGGGTGGACAAACACACCGAGAAGAACAAGGGAACGAGAGTTTCTGGGTTGGCGTGGGGTGGGGTGGTAGGGGGCTAAGCGCGCAAGGACATAACGAGCGATAATGCTAATGCCTTTATGGCGCACATATAAAATGTCCTTTTTGCGAACATTGTTGCGCTGATGATGCAGCCGGATGTGGCAGGGGCTGTGACTGGGGCAGGGGCAGGGGCAGGGGCAGCAGCAAAAAAGGTAGCTAAGGGAGCTTGTATGTGTGTATGTGTGTGTGTGGGGGTGGTTTCTCTATGTGTGTGTGTGTGGACTGCCATTATATGGCCATAACATACAACAAAACGAACAAGAAGAAGAAGAAGCCAGCGAACGAACGAGTGGGTTGGGTGGGTGGCTGTTTGCCAGCTCAGATATTGCCCGGTCTGTCTGGGCAAACATTTGCGAAATGTAGACAACCCACCACTGGGCCGTGTGACCAGTGCGAATCACCACCACCACAGCCAGTAGCACCACCACCACCACTACCACTGCCACTGCCGCCGCCGCCATGCCTCACATATGTACAGCGAGACATACTTGCAAAATATTTAGCATATAGACGAGCGGCCATGTGTATCCAGCCAAACAGTTGCAAGCCACCTTGCCCAACCACCCACCGCTCCCAGCACCACTGTGTGGCCCTTGGGCAAAAACCACCCGGTCACGTCTAGCACGGACGTCAACTTTTGGCCATATGTAAAGGCGAGGGTGGCTCTCTCGGCAAATACACATATACATACGAATTTGTTGGTGTGTGAGTGTGTGTGTGACTTGATTTAGTTGACTTAGTTGGTCTCGGCCATCAGCTCCTCCAGGTGCACCTAGAAATTGATCATCGGTTCGTGTCTGCGCTCCTCTTCTCTTTTATGGCACCTACTTTTATAGCAACGATCTTATGTAGCATACTCTTCGGCGGAAATCTAATAAGGCGTGAGCATTTGCATTTCCACTCAATTTACACTGAGTCTAATTGGAAAGCAAGCAACAGCATGAAATGATAAGCTAACTAAACTTTTCCTTTTTCTAGGGTCTTCTGCATTAATTGAATTAATTTTCGACGATATGATTTGCTTCTATACCGGGCTGGACAAGCGCCACCTGTTGGCCGTAGCTGTGGTTCGCCGCTATGCCCACAGATGGCGCTAGTTTAACTGATTGGACACGCGCACACGTAAATGCCAATTGGAGGGCATGCATGAACCCGTCGACATTGGGGTGGATTTTTTGGACACACACACACACATGCCAAATGTGTACACACACATATATGTGATGCATGCATGTGTGTGTGCGTGTGTGTGTGTGTGGACATATGCGAGTACTTAAATCCTTAGACTTAGCTCAAGAAAATTCAAACTGAGTAAATATTGATAGATAAACTGAGATATGTAAATATGCTTTGAATAAGAGTCTAATTAGCTTCAAAATATGTTGGTATCAGTTTATGTATACATACATTGATTAGGCAGCATTTTCGGAAGGATTAAAGCCAACACTCTTTAGGCCTACTAGACTATATCAAATATTCCTTTTAATAAATTCTGTGATAAACTGAATAAATAATGTTTTGTTTATGATAAGCTGACTTAGTTTACTAGAGCTAATTCATATGATTAATAAATATTTTATATTATGTATATCATATGAAAAACACCATATAATATTTGATAATCATATGAACTTGCTAATAAGCTAAAACATTATCTGTTTAGTTGAATAAATGAAAATGTGAGTTAGAAATCAAATTTGCCTAATCGTCTTTCATTTAAAGCTCTTTTAATCTGGAATTCTCTTTTCAATTAATTTTTTATTCAGGTTACCATAAGGCTAATATAAGTATATGAAACAAATTTATTTATATATTCAAGTTTAAATAATTTTCGAGCTAATGCTGATTTCTAGACTAGTTGAATTTGATTAAGCGTTTTTGTAACAATATTGTTATTAACTTCCAACTTAAGAACTTTAAGTTTTTACACTATTTTACCATATACATCCATACTAAATACCATATATACCAAACAATATTTTTCCTCCATAGCTAAACAAACTCAAGTGACCTTTGTTTGGCATGAAACTCTAGATGATATTTTTATTCAGCACACAATGATGGCATCCAAACGAACGGTCCATTGATCAATTGCCTGTGTGATCCTTGCATAACTGTACTTTTGGCGGGTCCTTGAAGCGGACGGCGAACCGACAAAAAACAAGCGGAGCCGCGCATCGAAGACGAACAAGTCGCTCGACTGTTGAATGAGAAGAGCCTCAACTCGTCTTAGATGCGCTAGTGGAGGGTATCATGATTTAAGCAGTAGATATGAGATATTTCCATAAACGAATAATAGGAATATATATTCCCCAATAGCGTGAACGATCATGTTTATATTGCCTCATGCCTGTCTCTTGGGCAGTTACTAAGGAAGTCTTTCATTAATCAAGAAACCTTACTTTTTTTTTAAATTTCGGAGTCAAATGTAGGCAAGGGTATTTCAACTTCTATCTTCTTTTTGGATGCCCGAACATAACAAGCCACAAGACATTAGAGATCCACAATGTGCCTCCTGTCTCTATCTCTCTCTTGCTCTCTTTTTAACTAAAATAGATGACATAAATAAAACGACGTGTAAGCTAGGAAATTGTTTAAAATAAGAAACTAAGAGAGAGAGAGAGAGAGAGAGAGAGAGAGAGAGAGGGAGAGAGTGAGAGAGAGGGAGCTAGAGATATATAGAAAAGGAGCATGGCTTGACAAAGGAATTTGGGATTCAACATCTCTCTCTTTTTCTCACTCTCTCTGTCTATCTGTCTGTGTATAAACACCCCCGCGAACAGTGGACGAACGAGCCGATGCAATGGGAATCAGACAACTTGAGATTCAAGTGACATTGATAAACATCCTGCAGTTGGTTGCGTCCATCATCAACAAGGCTGGCGCTTCGAGCGGCAGCTACGTCGAGCGACGACATTTCCAAACACTCTCAACTGATCGCAAGACCGAAAATCAATGCCGCAACTTCAAGTGTCTTTTGGCTCCACGGCTGTAAAATGTGCCTAAAGACATCTATGCATTTACAATGTTTTTTAAACAAACATCAGACAGTAATTGTAACCAGAACTCAACCCAAATACGGGCGTTTACAGTTGCCTAAATCGGTTGTCAATAATATCGAACGCAGATTTATTCATTGAGGATTGGTACATCCAGATTTTTAAATTTAGTTGCCCAATTGAGAAGTCTTATACTGCTCTAATTCAAATGCATATTACTTACATTTTAATTATTGGTATTTTTTATGTTATTCGTCATTCTAATTAATATTAGCAGTTTCATTGTTATAACTAATCATCATCATTTACTATTAATCATAGTAATATAATATTATTTACATTATCCCCTTCATTTCATGAGAATAAACATATTTGTTAGCATTGTCTTTACAAAAGCACATCATTGTTATCATCGTTGTTAATATATTATTATTATTATTGCAAATTATTATAATCAATAATTATCATTAGCATTAGCATAACCATTAAAATTAGCATTATAATAAGCATATAATTTTGATAATTTTTAATACAAATATTATCCCTGTCTTGACAAAAAAAAAACCTATTCTGTTGTATACATATTATTATTAGTATAAGCATTGTCTTAACACTAGCATCATATTGAAATATAATATAGCATTTTATACACTATTAATTTTATTTATCATTAATTCATTAGCAATATTATTATAGCTGTTATCCTAATAATAATTTTGAATATCATAATCGATATCAATAGCAAATAGCACTAAAAACATCAATAATTATATAATATATAAGGATAGTTCTCGATATTATTAGCTATAGAGATCTTACGTAATTTGAACTTATCTTAGGGTTTCACAAGGTTTTCAACTGAAACTAAAAACTGATATCCATAAATTGAATAACCACCAAATAAAATGATTGTTTTAGAGAATTTGGATATGTGGGTCTGTGGAAAGACGAGCCTTAAGCATAAAACAGAAACCCAGCCCTTTATTAGGCATTGACAGTTATTGCTGATGGCACAATTTAGTGTTATCCAAGTGCTAGGCAAAGTATCGATTGCTCTGATGAACCACTATGGTCGAATTGTGGAACCAAATCGAATCGCTTGACAAGTGCCGCTGCTCCGATTAGCCCATGTCAATGCAGGAGGGGTTTGCCATTTGCATACGCGCCGGCAAAGACAATAGACAGCTCTGATTGTGGGATTGTCAAATTGTCGCACTGTGTGATCTGTGGGTGAGAGAGGCTTCAGGAGAGGGCGGCAGGGCGACAGAGCGACAGGGCGACAGGGCGACAGGGCGGCTGGGCTGCTCTTGATGCCAATTAGCGGCGCTGCAGCCGTATCGAATATTGATAACAAAAGGCTCAGCTGATTGATTTTGATGATGCAGCCACGCAGCGAATGTGATGGCCTCTTGCATATGGGCTTCTTGGCAGCAGACATCAGCAGAGACAGAGGCAGAGACAGCGACAGGGGCGTGGTGCGTGATGCGTGGTACGTGTTGCCGCTGTCTGTGCGGGAAGGACCACCCAATGCAGGCAGTCGCTGCAATTCTGACAGCTTGGCAGCGTCTGAGACGTTTGCCAGTCAGAGTCGGGGCATATTGAAACCAATACGTCAAACGTGAGATTACATAAAAAACCGCAAAATATGCGAAACAAAGGGCAGCAGCAACAGCAAATCACTAGCAAAACACAACACACACACACTCAGGCACACACACACACAGGCAATGCTGACCTTTGGGCTTGGGCATTGTCCTGGCGCAAAGACTCGTAAAAAACATGAGTAGACAGAGGCCAGCCAGCATGCAATCGGCCTATAAGGATATTAAGGATATTGCCAGCATTCGCTTCAACGCACGTACGCAACGCAACAACAACAACAACAACAATAACAAATGCTCAATTGTTGTTGCTGGACAAAAAGTGGATGCTGCTCGGCTGCTGCTCTTCTACTCTGCTGCTGGCCACCCATCAACAATGGCCAATTCAATGGAATGGGTTGTGGGCTATGCTCGCTATTCATCATTGATCTGATTGAGAGCAGCTGAATCAGAGCCAGCTCTGAAAGGGTATGCGAAGAGCCAAGCTGAGATTCCCTCGAATGCCTAATGCCCAAATAAAGATGGCTAAACAGCGCTGCAGGAATGGGGCTTATTAGTGGGCATTGATGGCTGCATAAGTATTTAAGTCTCTCAATATGGTATTAGAATCTACTAAGTTTAGTTTATCAACAAAGAATTTTGTCCCTAAATCCTATCTCTATGAACTCTATAAATACTCATCATGGCATTCCTTCCTTCACTTCAATTTTCTCTACTGAGCTACTCTTTGTTTTGTTTATCTCGTTTTATTTCTCAGTTTGAAAACCTTACTGCAAATACAAATTTCGTTTATAGTCTCTCTCTGCGATTCTCATAGATGCCACATCGTGCCCTTCTTCGCTTCAGCTTACTCTACTTAGCTACTCTCTTATCTCCTGGCAGATATATACAAATTTGGTCTACAGCCGCTCTTTGCGATTCTCATAAAGATACCAGATGCTTTATTTATTTCAATTCAATATTATTATTTCAATTCTACAAATTTGGAAGTACAGTTAAGTCAAAATTACAATATCAAATGAAATAAAGAAAGACAGAACTAAATCAACGAAAGTAAGAGCTGATAGCTTTTGTTAAAAACAAAAATTCTCTCGCATAAAGTAATTTGCAGTCAACAACCAAAAATAGCTGCCAGCTCGAGGCTTGTTAAGAGCCCGAGACCAGCATTATCTAATCGAGTGTATGTATATTCCCTATAACAACTATCTGTGCCGACTTGTACTCATAGCCCGACACAGCCCACAAATGAGCCACGCAAATAATTAAACAAGCGAGAGAAAGAGACAGACAGCGAGAGAGAAAGAGAGAGAGAGAGAAAGGTTGTGAAAGAAGCAAAAACAATTGAAGAAATTTGCACAACATTTCGACTGTTTGCACAATTTTGCCAACCTGGTCAGGGTTGAGGGTTTCTTCTTCTTCTTCTTTTTTTGTTTAGGGGCTGCTAATTTTTTGCAATTCAATAAAAATAAATCCCAACCGCAAACAGAGTGCCGCATGCAAACGGACAGTGGTCGAACGAGTCGGTCGAGGGTGTCGAGGGGAACTGTCCGAAATTTGAATATGGATTAGATAAATCGTGCGTGCGACTGCCGCAAGGCCGTAAATTTTTGCATACACAACTCGAGCCTCACGCCCGGCCCACAATGCCCCGCGCAGAGAGATTTGAGCGGGCAGCAAATTGATTTTATCGCCGAGCCGAATGCGGCGGCGGCTGTCAATAAAACAATTTGCCGGCCCGTTGTGCGCTTTTGTTGTCCAAAACATAACAACACACACTTACACACACATAAAGTACCTCTGTCTGTCTGTGTGTGTGTGTGCGTAAAAAGGCAAATCCTGGCGCAAAGTCAAAATGCGCTACGAAGCACGAGTTTGCTCAGCTGGTCAATTGCAGCCGTAGCTGCAGTTGCACTCTAATCACCTAACTTTCTCTCTCTCTCTCTCTCTCTCTCTCACACACACACTCTGAAAGTTAGCGAATGCACTTAACTATGGGGCATGCCAAGAGTGATTCTAATTTCCGAATTGAATCATTTGTGTCCCAGATCTCTTCAGTCTACATTACATATATAATCTTATATTCACATGATGCTTAGCTAAACCTATCCTAACCAAAAGATAACTATAAAAGTTGTACAGCAATTAGTTTTAGGCATAGAGCATCTTGAGTGAAGTTAATTTCGTACTTATGAAGACAGTTGATCAAAAAGGATTTCCTATGTTAGCAAAGCCTTTTGGGGCAAACAAATTTTGTTGAAGCTGTGGCTTGACTTGATAAAGATGCACAGTTTACATCTGGAAAGATAGTCGATGATGATTTTATGAAGACAGATCTTTTACGAATCTTATGTAGGTCTAGTAGTAATAGTAGTAGTCTAGTTAAGATTCTATCAGTTTTGGTATACAGTATTTGTTATCTGTTTAAACAGTTACAAAGTTGCATAAAAACCGCTGTTTTAAATACTCTATCTTTATCTTAAATACTCTATCTTGATCTTATATATTCTATCCATATTGCTTACATAATATTGTATTCAAACTTTATAGACTAAATAATTTCCAAATTTTAAAATGTTTACTTCCTTTATTTGCAATATGCCGCGATATGCCTCTTGAATACAAAGATAATATTTTACAAATCAATAGATGATAGAGGTATCTAAAAATACAAATTTTTCTTATAATAATATTTTAAAATGTAAATAATAATATTTTTCCTTTTTTGTTAGCCTTCAAACATTTTTCAAAGTTCAAGAGCTGATTCGAAAATATTGATAATTTCAAATTGTAATTTTCTCACATTCAAACTTGCTATGTATAAATTCAGAAAATATCAGAGAATTGAATTGAGTAATACTGAAATCTGTTGGTTTACAAAATCAAAGAGTCGTGAGCGGCGGAAATGTTTTACTTCCTTCTCCCTAAACGCAAAGAAGATGAGAACTATAATTACGTGTTGTCAAAGAGTGAGCGGGATGGAGAGATGTGGAGAAAAAGATAGAGAGATAGATGGAGAGAGAGAGAGAGAGAGAGAGAGTGAGAGAAGTGTGCATATGAATGTTTGGAGCGCCGATCGCCGTTGAACTTGACTTTGACTTTGGCAACGCCAACGAAGACGACAACAACAACAACAACAACAGCTCGAACCAAAATAGATAATTCCGTGCGACTAGGACTAGCCGGGAGGGAGGGCTGTGCCGTGCTCTGAGCATAAACGTGAGCGCATTGGGGTGGGGGAGCGGGAGGGGGAGGACGGCGACATGGGGGTTTCGTTAATGACGCCGTTGCACATGAGTGTGGCAGTAAAGCATTGCGGTACAGCACACACACACGCACACACACACTCGAACAGTTGCGAGTGACTAAAATAAACAGTCGCATCCGTTGGATACGAAATCTTGTTCGAGTTGCCTGCTGCAGATGCGTGGACGCAATGACCGTGAGGAGGCGACACTCGCTGCCAGCGACTTACTGCGTAATGCATTGTGTGTGAGTGTGTGTGCGTGTGTATGTGTGTGAGTGTGTTCGATACTTATACAACAACAATTGACGGGGCGAATGTTGCATGTCGAGCGATGCGCGTCCTGCTGCTGGTGTCCAAAAAGTATCTGAAGCAACATTTGCCGTTACATGGCCTCACATGTGTGCCATAGCTAGCCATGTGTGTGTGCGCGTGTGCGTGTGTGTGCGTGTGTGCGTATAGCAGAAGATGCTGCAACCGAGGCATGGCCCATGTGGCGAGTGCGTTTGACATTGACATGGTTGCTCCTCTCTGTTTACTTTATGTCATTTCGTATCTGGTGCGTCTTTCATTTATTCGTGTAGCCGTCCACGTCCAGCAGCGGCCTCTGCCGCCGTCGCAGTCGCTGTCGCGGCTCCTTTAGCCCCGGGGCTCACTGCAGTCGCTACTATTGATGCGCCCCAGCCGTCGAGGGGTGGCTATTTTTAGTGTCCGTTTCAATTTGTGTTACTGTACTTTGTGTGTCCGCTTCGCCTTGCTCCCACTCCAAGTCCGCGGTCTTACAGGCACAGATAGAGATATAAATACAGATACACTCACACACACAGACACTGACACAGATATAGATACAGATACGGATAGGAATATGAGCGCTGATACAGTAGCTCGCCTCACTTTTTTTATTGATTTATAATATGCGGTGCATATTTAAAGGTAAAGATTTAATGAAGAAATTATGTGCATGAGAATGGAATGATTAAGATTTTATTTTCAAGCTAAGTTAAGATTGTTGTTCTCTTAAGCACACTTCAGAATCTTCATTTATTTATTTAGAACCTAGAGTTGATATACAAATATAATTAACCTATAAAGGTTTTCGACTTGGTAATCTAATGTAGTGTTTATATCATAGATTCTGTTCATTATATTTAACTTAAATAAATAAATATAAATAAATTACATTAGAATCTTATTTACGTGTTTAAAATTCTACAAACCAATTTCCGTTGATTATTTGTTTATTTATTAACAAGTTAGAATTGATAAGGGTTAGGCACTGGCAGAAGGGGCCTTAGTACTCTGTACTATTAAATGAAAAATGTGAAACACAACTCTATTGTGTATCGAAATTTAATTAAAAATAAAGTCTCATATAAAAATAAAAAATAAATAATGTTTAAAACTCTTACATAATTATTAATATTTTCTTAACTTAAATATTTCTCGGATGTTATTAGCCTTTGGGGTTTCAAGGTTTCAGAAATATTAGTAAATATCCTAGTAGTTCTACTTTTAACTTTATTTTTTATTATTAAATATATATGTATATATAATGTATTTTTTATAATATAAGATACTCAAAAGTTTTTTATTCATCTTAATATTCAAATAATCCTCCGCCTCGCTTAAAGGCCTGGACATACAAACGTACAATCATGCATAGTTATACACATTAACGTTCACTAATCTAGTACTAATCACTACATAGCATAGAAAAAGCTAACTAGAAATACATAAAATAACAGCTAATAATTAAAGTGAAATCACGAACAAAATTTTAGCTTTATCTTAAAGCTTTAGCTTTATCTTAAAAAATTGATGCCTTTATTTATTTTTAAAATAATATATTTATTTTACTTATTTATATTTATATAGGATTTGCTTATTTTATAACTAGAAATTAAGCTTTCGGCCCCTTCCTGTTGATTCTGAACCGAAACATGACAGCTCTTGAGAGGCAATTCCAATCTTCCGACATAGATGTAATGGAGAAGGATTTTGTAACAGTTCAAGGAAAAACGAGTCAATGAAAAGAGCTAAAGAAAAGAGTTAAGGTCTTAAATATAATCATATTATATATATTTACAACGAAGTTCCAGCCTACTCGCGAGCTTAAATCTAGATCATATATGAATTAAAATATATTCTTGTTAAGATTTCAATAAATCATTCATCAACAGTGTCTAACATTAATTCAATTTCAAGCCATTGAAATTAAAAAAGTTATAATGGTTGAGATTGAAAAATGGCAGTTTTAAAGAGGAATATATATTAAAATTAACTTAACTATCAAAAATTATATATAAACTGAAAAAAAAAAAAACACACACAAAATTTATCGTTACTGGGATATTCGGTTTTTCACTTCCATTTTACCATATATGTATATATAAAGAAAAAATTAATAATAATAAAAATTTTTATTTTAATTAAATAATTAAGGAATACAAATAAAGAGAGGGATAAGGAAATCTCAAACGAAGAGCAACACAATTATAAGGAGTTTCGCTATGCCTCTGCTTATAGCAGAGTTAATTTCCGAAGATGATCAGAAATCAAGAATTTCATTAAATCAATAAAGAGTGTCAAATAGAATATGTGTTAATAAATATTAGAATATCCTAAATGCCTATTTGTCAAAAGTAGCTTTACGTCAAAGGGCATCTAAACAGAAGTCAAGTATTTGTGTAATATTATCTTTAATATAACACCTAAATATATATTTCTCATATTCTCTAAATTCTGTTCAGTACCATGCATAGAATTATATGTTTCCCATCCAATTTTATTGCCCTTAAATATATTGAAATTCCTGTTCATATTATTATGATTTATGTTTCTCTGTCAAAGTTCAATATATGTATATGTATATTTGGTTGCCCTACTAGAGATTTTTAATACATGTGAGCTGGGTGCACATACAGGATGTGCCTGGCGATCATTTTGGTGAGGCCGTACAGTACGCACTCCAGAAGAAGAAGCCCTGCCTCGAGACTCTGCAAGACACAGCGAGGGAGAGAAAGGCAAGAGGAATGCTTACTCTGGTCATATGACACATGTGTGTGTCCATTTGGATGCCTCTCTCTCTTTCTCTCTCTCTCACTCTCTCTCGCCGCCCTGCTGCACCCAGCGCCACTCATTGAATGCTCTCTTGGCAGTTAGGGGTAGCTCGGGGCTTGATTCTCAAGTGGAGCAGCGAGGCCTGCATCCGCTTGCTAATGATGACAATGCTCCAAGATGCCGAGCGAGATGCAGCTTCGCTGCCTGCAGATGTATCTTTAGCTGCTGCTGCTGCTGCTGCCGCTGTAGCTGTATCTTTGGGTCTTGTCTGTTGGTGTTGCACTTTGATTTATTTCAATTCCCACGACAGAGCCGCGGCAGATATCGAAGTCTGGCGATGCAGATGCAGAATTTCTATATAGACATTTTGTAATTGTGGATGTGCATATGAATGTGTATGCGTATGCGGATATGTATATGCACTTCCTGTGCGCGGATCCTGCGGGGCGCTACCCGCGAATATTGAATAACCAGGAATTGTTTTTTTTTTTTTTTTTTTTTTTTAATTTTTAAATATGCATAAGCGTCGCCTCGTCCGAAGTGGTGCAGAGCCAAAGGGCTGCGCAAAAAAGAAGAAAAAACGTTTACCCCTAATAAACCGGAACTAATAGAAAAAACTATGAAGCACACACAGAGATATACGCACACACACACACACACACAAATGCGCATGCATGAAAAGGTCGTAGACAATTTTTTATAGGCATTTGACATGGATCACACGGGCAGTTTTTTATGTGCACTTCCCATCTTCCGTTTCGCTCTAGTCGCATTTTGCGTCTCCCTTCATTAGTTGACTATAATTTATTAATTTACATGCGGCCTTTGCATATGCGAATGCCACAAGGGTTAGCGGGGCAGCCGGGGTCGCGGGCTCGTTGTCAGCGGTCGCATCTTCGGGGTAACTCCATTGGACCTCAGACCTCGATGACCCGCGACATTCTTTACCAATTTCGCACCCCTCCTCGCCGCCGTTTGCCTTTTTGTCGGGCAGGTCATGTAGGTACCAAAAAAATAAGCATAAATAAAAAAATGAAGCAGCTATACAACAAAAAAGTGAAAAACCAACAGCCAGCGCGAGGGGTGGTTCCACACTGATTTCCATGTTTATCAATCTATCTATTCAAATTCAGTTTTCTCTAACTCTTTCCAAATTATTTTCCAGTTTTGTTGTTGTTGTCGTTTCGTTCATGCTGGTTTGCATGCGGCCAATTTTCAGTGAGAACCTTGGGAAAGTGAAAAGCTCTGAGCGGGCTCTTCTCACTCTGAATGGGTCTATTGCTAACTCTTGCTATTCATACGGCTTATCATAGTGAAAAGCGCTGTCAAGTTCTTTGAGAATTTTCTATTCGTTAAGTAGAGGTAAACTTAGTTCTAATTCTTATGCTCATGTGTTTATTTTATCTTAGACTCTATAGCACACTTAGTTTCTAACTAGTGAGGTTACCCTATGAGACAGCAAACAATTTGAGTCTAGACTTATCTATTCTCCAATGATGTGCATCTCTATGCAGCACTGAGTTGCTCACGAGTCAGTCAGCTCCTTCCTGAGGAATCGTCTAGAGGTATTCCATACAGGAAGATCGGAACTTCTTATATGTGCCTATATCAACTGACCATAAGTTCCATAAGTTCGTCCAGCTGTCTATTGTCATCCCAACTAGACTCTCAATTGCATGAATATTTCCATTTCTCCAATATGAGCATATAAGACTAGGTGATCTAACATAAGACATAAACTCGGCTGGCAATTAAGTTTTACATATATTCCAAGTCAATTTAAAAGCGAGTTTTCGCAAAAGAAACTTTGCTGTTTTTCAAGCAATCTTTCATGCCTGAGCTCCCACATAGACAAACTCGTATGCAAGCATAACTATCTCAAAGTCAGTTGACTTTTACCTAGACAGACTTCCCTTTCGCTACACCAAACACGATCGTCATCATCTGTTTAATCTCTGCTGTTTCTTCCGCTAGAGAAATGTTGGATGTTTTGGTGTTTCGAGCAATTGGTTTGCAATGTAGAAAATCGATTGACTCGAAGGATTTCATTGACTACGAATTGTGCTGATTGTTGTCCAGTTGGGCTTCCTCTGTGTTTCCTTAAAACGCAATTAAGGTGTAGATCCGCAAAAGGATCATTTGATTTCGCCGGCAATAATTAGTAGCGCATACCGACAAAGCATTGCAGACAATGCCCGGGATACCTGCTTAAGCAATTTGGCTCATCAACGCTCTTCGCTCAGAATCCAATGAAAACACACGCAGGATTAGTGCCGGGCAATAGACCCAGGGCACAGAGAACGTACGCAGAGCCATGGGACCAGGAAGTCCACTGACCGCAATCGACACGGAAATGAATCGACTGCCAAGTGCTGCGCCTTCTGACTGACCCTGAACCTCCGCTGACCTTTGTGCGGCTCCTGCTGTGCTGCCCACAACTTAACGGTACCAGCTGTGCCTCGCTCCCTCTCGCTCGCTCTCTCCAGCCCGGGCTGCAGGTAGGACACAGAGCCAGCAGCAGGTAGCAGATGCTGACCTCTCTGCTGGCGCTGTGATGTGTTTGTAAACACGCTGAAAATGGAATAATAGATCAAAGCCAGATACGAACGCGATCAGCATACACAAAGGTCCTCGCAGGACTCACAGTTGTGCGCTGCACTTGCTGCTGGCTGCGGGTGCTCAACAAGTGGGAGCGAGAGCGCGACATAGGTGGAGAGGGAGAGGTGCCATTGCTTCTGATTAATATGAGCGGACTGTGGGAATTACCGGAAATCGTTGTCCTGCTGACTGCCCCTTCCCCTGAGGCCAGTGCATTTTCATATTTTCCATGGCATTTGGGATTGGAAATTTGTAACACACATGGCGTTTCCTTTCAATCACAGTGCACAAGGTGCACACCCACACGATACGATCTCTGGCAACTCTGGACCACGAAGTGTGAATATTTTGAAAGTTGAGATCGGAGAATTATCCCACGGGATGGACAATGGATAGTAATGAAATTTGCCTGAAACGAAGTGTCAACTCGTTGAGTCCATTGTTGAACGACTTGAACTATTTTTAGCGACTTGAGCATTGGAATTCCTATTGTGAAATTCCGAGAGATGGTTCAAAAGAGGCAGATGCCTTTGTAACATACAGAAGCAAACGGATCTATTACTATTCTATTAGGCCCAAAATTTGCACCGTCTGAGCTGAAAAATCAATTCTCTCTAATAGCACCACGGTGATCCCGGCTAATCAATGGCGTGCCTGTCGAAATGGCATTGACCTCTTCAGCTCTTCATATCTTCTCTATCCTTAGGACAAGTATAATATATGTGGCTGACGGTATGGGGGTACGGGGGTTGGAGGCTGGGGTTTTGTAACCACCTATGACGGCAACGTTCTACGGTATCTGTTTTCTAGTTTCGTTCCCATTTCGCTTGTGGACAAAAACAAGATGTGATGAAAAGGAAACTTAAGACGTTTTGTTGTCTTTCTTTCATTTTTTTATAGCGGTACCAACATCCTGCCCCATCATCCTGCAGAAAATAGCAAAATGGACCCGCGCCGGACGAAGCACCGTCATCTGAGGACGTGGGATGGATCGCATACTTCAAGAACAAATGCCTAGCGGTTTTTTATTCTATTCTTGTTTCCATACATATATCGCACAATGCCAGCCAGCCTTCTCTCCCTCGCACATAGATACACGCCCTCTCTTTCACTTGGTTCTTTCACTCGCAGCCAGCGGCTCCTTCGGCTTTCTATTCAGTTTCGCACGCAGTCCGGTTTCCTTAAAAAAGGGCCGGCGAAATGTGAAAAGAAAGAAAAAACTAACCACATGAAGAGAAAGAGAGGTGGAGAGATTGAGAGAGTACGAGAGGGCGAGACGGAGCACTGATCACGATGATGATCATTTTTCAATGGTTTATCTGCTTAGCGGTTCGCTTCGCTGCGCATTCAAAATGTGATTGATCTTAATTGGGGACCCGAGCACAGACAGGATAAAAAGCAGCCGGGGCAGCAGGACGCGGGCCAGAGCCTACGCAATGCCAAATGCTATTTGCCCAGTAGTTGAGTTTTGTTTAGAGCAGCTCTAACACTGGATAACATCAGGGGACATCCTTCAGCCTTCTCCCTACGTGTGCTGCATCTGTTGTCCTGAAAATCGCAAGACTGTTGTCGTAATGTGTGCAAAATCCATTAGACATGTGAGATCTGCCCGATGGGATTATGCGCCCAGACACAGAGACGCACCGATCACCGATTGCCGGTTGTCGATCGGCATGTGCAGGCATAGAGAGTGTGAGAGAGAGGGAGGGAGAGAGAGAAAGGGATACACCCATCTCTCGATTCGCATCTTGAGACTGTTTGCTTGCAAATGACAAAACAGGCAGCTGAAACAATTTTCATTAGTTTTTTTTTTGCACAAGGTTCCACTTCTTTCTCTCACTCCTTTATGAAATTGTGATTATGTCAGTTTAGAACACCATTTCCTTCCTTTCCTCTAACCTTTTATTTGGTTTTCCTGCTTCAACTAACTATAAAAATCTCCTTAGATAATTATATAACAAACATCAAATATATATAGCTTCGATTGATATTTGGGAAAATGTCTTCATCTATTTCACACTTTCCAGGCAATCGGAAGAGCTAGAGACACAATCGGGCTGCCAGTTGGCCAGCAAACGCTGCTGGGCTGGGCCGCTCACAGTGCACTGTGGTAGCCACTGCAGTGGGGCATTGTGCGAGATCTCGCGCCCGCAGACAGAGATGAAGACGATGATGGCGACGATTGCCGCCAACTGGTTGTGTGGCATGGCCAGTCGAGGTGGGGTGGGGAGCGGATGGCAGTGGCAGGGGCAGGGGCAGGGGATGGAGGTGCAGCAGGCAAGCCCAAATAAATGTTCATAATTTTGCCAAGTTGTCAACGGGAGCGGCCACAATGGCAGCGGCTTCTGCTTCAGCGCCAATAAAAGCAATTGCGCCATTTGGCTAATGGCTAAGGTCCATGTTAGACTAGACGCTCCTCCAGTGAGTCAGTCATTCAGTCATTCAGTCAGTTAGTCAGTCAGTTAGTCATTTGGCTGATTGTCCAAACTTATGCATTCACCAAAATGCCATCATGTGGCAGCAGGCAGCAGGCGGCAGGCGGCAGGCGGCAGGCAGCAGTCGGCTTGCAACAAGTCATCGTCAGCATTTTCCTACTGCATCACGTTTTGTGGGCAGCGAGCAAAGATTTTGACTTTTGATTAGGCACAGCAAAAGCGCCAAAAGCAGCGCAAAACGAAACGAAGCGTCGAACGGTGTCTTCTTGGCCCTTGGTCAACTGCTGGCCAAAGCTCGAGTCGGAGTCATGATGGCCAAAAAAGGGACAACCTGCCGTCCAGTTGGTTCGGTCTATTTGGAACACCAGAAAGTTTAAGCAATTTGAACTTTCCTAGCCCAAAACCAAAACCATAGAAATCCCATTGCTCACGGCTCCGGCTGCCAAAAGAGTGGAGGGCAGTGAATGGATGCAGGCAGCAGACAGAAGGCAGGAGGAAGGGTGGGGGGCAGGCCGTAGCGATCTGTGGCATGCGGCAACTGGCAGCAAAACGGTTGAATCGTGCATTTCACAGCAGTCACATTATGTGAGCTGTGCACATGGCTATGGCCAAGACAAGTTGGCCAAAAAGTGTTGCTTCAAAGCAGATTCTAATTTCGAAACATTGTCATGATCAATAATTAGGAATGTGGTCCAGTCCCCCTACTCAATGCACCCACTCTCTCTCTCTCTCTCCCTCTTTCTCTCTCTCTCTTACTCTGTCTTCCTAGAGACTCATTATGCATACATAAGTCTCCTCTTTTGCGACTTTCATCATGCAACTTGAATCTGCATTAGAAAACAGCTGGAATCAGCGCCAAGTAGCCATGTAAATTACCAGAGCATATCGACTTATATGAAGACGTACAATCGGTGCAACGCCAACTGCTGCAACATGCACCACGCTCATGAGCCGAAATAATCAAGTTTGGCAATATTAGTGGACGTGCTCATAAAACTAAAGGAGGAATATTCAGATTAGAGATGGGAGTTTGGTGTGAAACAAGGCAAGAAATTTCGAGGCGGCAATAAAGAGAGTGATAACTGATTTAACCAGGGAATAGTGAGAGAAAGAGACAAAGAGAGAGAGGGAAATATATAGTCAGACACAGAAAGAGTCAAATAAAAGAGAGAAAGGAATATAGAGGGAAATAAAAACTTTACATGCATAACGATAGTGATGAGAGTGCTGAGAGATGGGAGATGAGAGTGATGAAGACTTAAAAAACAGATCGAGAGACAGAGAGAGAGAGAGAGAGAGAGAGAGAGAGAGAGATACACAAACAGATCTTAAGAAAAATAGGAAGAGCAAATTAAAGAATAAATAGATATTTAAATAGATAATATTAAAGTGAGAAGGAATATATAAAAGGAAAGGGCAGACTGACATAAATTGAGAAATAGACGATAAAAATAAGAGATAGAAAGATAATGATATAAATAAATAGAAAAGAGATCAAGAGGAAACCTAGAGAAGGGGAGATGTGGGATGCAAGAGACACAAAGAAAGAGAGATAGAGAGAGAAATACATAATATAGAAATAGAAAAAAGATAAATGGAGAGAAACTGTGAAAAAGAGATAGAGACTGTGAGAGAGCCGGTGTACGCGTATGTGTGAGGGAGAGCAACACATTAGTAGAGATTTGCTAATTGAGAAAAAGAGCGAAATAAAGTGAGTAGAACAGACAGAGTGAGATAAAGAGATCTATCTAGGTCTCCACCAGAGAGACCAAATGTATTTAAAAATCCATTGTTGGGTTGGTCAAGTCGCGTTAAAGGCCATTCGGTGTTCAAGAGACAAGTGGCACCAACTTAACAGGCTACACATGTTAGTACACACACCCAGCTACCCACACACACTCACACACACACCTGTCGTTGAAAATTGTGTGCCACATTTGGCGGCTGCTCTTCGCATTTGTTGTCTGTGGGTTCAATGCCGAACCCATCGAACGCCGCATGCCGCATGCCGCATGCCGCATGCAAATGTGTCAATAGCTTCAAACTGGACATTTATTGCATTTGCCATTTAGTATCGAGTATCGCAGCCACAAGTATCGATTCAAGCAGTCGAGCATCGATTGCGGGTCCGTTGCTCGTTCGCTTATTCATGTTTTGTTAGCTTTTGACTTTGGGCCGCTCACTGCTAGGTCTACTTTTTTGTTTCAACTCGTTTTTTGTTGGTTTCTTCTTCTTTTTTTTCGTTTTGTTTTTCTTTTTTTAGTTTCAGCTTGTGGCATGCCCCATGACCGGCTGGGAAAATGCTGGCAACGGGTGCACGGGCAGCGCGGCAGCGAGTTGCCAACTCGTGAGTGAATCTGGCATACAATATTTTGACAATCCAAAGGATTCTTCAGCAGCAGCGCTCACCTTTAGCATGCGGCCACAGCGCTGTGCTGACATGCAGCCGTAGATCGCCTCCCCCACCGCCACCCAGCCACGTTCTCGCCCCCTCTCTCCCCCTCTCTGCCTCTCTGTCCCTCTCTCTCGCTCGCTCTCTCATTGTGCTCTATGAGTTGTGCAACGGATTTGTGGCAGCATTCGGTGCTTCGGCCTGGGCTCCAGCTTCAGCGAGAGGCTGTCGATTTGTTGCACAGATTTCTGCACTCGGTGACTGGCAAAAAAAAAAATTAAATAAATATATTTATATGTATATACAGATGGGAAAATCAACAACAACAACAACAGCAGCAGAAGTAATAGCTACAAATCCTTCCCGCCGCTTTTGCCTTCATTTCTATTTTAAGAATTTGCAAAAATAATAGAAACAACAACTATTTGGCAACGGAACCGTCTCTTACCTTGGCACAATAACGTCGCAGCAGCGGCAGCGGCAGCAGCAGCAGCAGTGGTCGAGGCATCATCATCATGATCATCTTCACTGTTGGCATCATCATCATTGTGTTGTCATCTTCATCATTATGATAATTTTGAGCAATCGACAGCTTCAACGATTTCTGATGCACTGCCAAAGGGCATATCAGCTTAGACATCATTTTCTCCATATTTAACCAGCTAACGGGAATTGTCTCAATATTTTATTTTCTCATATTTATGCCTTATTTTGCAATATATATATATTCATTTATCTGGCTGGCATAGATGACTACTTTGACTTCTTCTGGATGAAGGACTCGAGATTCAACTCAAAGCGAGTAACTCAGCTTCAAATTCCGCTGATAGAGCATTTGAATTTCGGCTTGCCAACAATTTCTCTTCTTAGTGCTTCTTTTTCTTTTTTTTTTTTTTTTTTTTGTTTTCATTATTTTTTGGCTCTTTGCCTCATTTACATGCGGCGCGCTCTTGAATCTGTGGCGGCTCAAGACGCAGATCACTTGCAGCTAAAAACTTTGGCTACAACTTGGGCAGTCATGATTATATCGTTGTTGTTGTTTGTGCTGCTGTTGCTGTTGTTGTTGCAACAGCCGCCTAAAACACTCATCATCATGTCGGACAAACAACCTTGTTGCCGTTTGCCATTCGCCGTGGCCGGTGCCTGATGCCTGCTGCCGAGTTGTTTGGTTGCTCGCTGTTGTTGTTGCTGTTGCAGTTGTTGTTGTTGTTGTTGTTGGTTAGTTGGTTGGTTGCCCGCTACCCGAGGCTGTCATTGCTTCCTCGTGGCGCTAATGTGGCCGCCGCGGCTGCTGCTGCTGCCGCTGCTGCTGCTCCATTAAAGCTTGGCGCGGCTGCCGCTTATGACAGGCGATGCACGCTCGCCCGACATGCAACCAACAACAGCAACAACAACAGCAACAGCAGCAGCGACAGCAGCAGCAATAGCATCAGCAATGCCATAGACCGTAGTCTATATACGCTAACAGCTACTTAACAGTCGTCGTTATACATTAAAGATAACAACATTCGACTCTGTTAGGCTCAAAAATCTTAGAAGCTGGCTTCTGTTAGAATTGGAGTGAACATATTTTTTAACAATTTTGATAAGTTAGTTTGATTCGAAGCTAACATGATTCTAAGTTAGGTTGTTGTCTAACATATTGTATTATGTTAGGTACTCTCTTACATTTCTAAGTTGTCTCTTAACACATTTCGCTTAACATTTTAATATTGACTTAATGATTCTATTAACTTGTGACTCTGTTGCATAACAGACGCAAAAATGTTAGCTAAGCTTTTACTAACAGTGATCGCTTGCTAACATGTTTCTCAATTATATCATTTTTCAACAGTATTGTTTTATGTTAAATATTCAGTTACGTTTCTGAGTTGTCTGTTAAGTTCGCTTAACATTTGGATATTAATGTTATCCAACTTTTAGCATATGACTATGTTGCATACAGACGCAAAAGTGTTAGTTGAGATTTTACTAACAGCGATTGGTATATTAAGTTTAGGATAAATACTTTCAACAGCGCTTCTCTGACAACTAGTGTTAATCCAAAATAATATATTTTAACAGATAACAAATGTATCAGAACGACTTCTGAATAGATTTCGGCTTTGAAATAGTACACCTCTAGTAAGAGCTCATCTCTTTGTTTGAGAAACTTGAAACTTTTTAATTCCCGATTCTAAACATATTGAAATGAATCAGTTTTGCCGGGGGGTTTTTATATTATATCTACATGAGCTATCAATCATGTGGATTAACTGTGCAAAGAGTGATACTTATAATTTGATAGTCCGTAGCCTTTCCCTAGCGCAGCTCTTCGCATTGAGCGGCTGCCGTTGCATTAGTGCATAAAATATTAAAAGTTATTAATGATTTTCCATGTATGGAATGAACTTTGAATTGACAACTGCTAAACAAAGAGTCTGGCGCGAAGCGTGCGTCTCTCGAGAGCGTGTGCATGGGGTATATATTGACAGTAAATATATACATATATATATGTACATACTATATACACAGCGCTCATATATAGAAACGGCAACTGTAGTGCGCAAAATATCTCGACATGAATACAATCTTTTAATGATCGTGTGTAATTTTCAAACATGTGGGTACGGTGAAGTCATGGCACGCCGCTGCTGTTGCTGCTGCTGTTGCTGTTGCTGTTGCTGCTGTGGCAGTTGCAGTTGCCGTCGCAGTCGCCAACGTCGTCTGTCACCTGACCTCAGCTCGACTCGCTGGCAATCACTCATTGCGAGCCGGAGATGGACAGAGGGATACACTACATGCATCTGTGTAGCGGCAGGCGGTGCAGAGGTAGAGGCAGAGGCAGAGGCAGAGGCTGAGGCTGAGGCGTAGTTGCCTCGACTTTCGGCTGCATTGCACCTTGAATCTGGTTGCAGCGCCATCGCATCACTCACCCACTAACTGAGGACCAGTGCATCGTGGCCTGGTCGCATTTCGCAAGCCCAGCCAACAACAATAAGAACAGCAACAACAGCAACCACAGCAACAGCAACAACAACCAGTGCTAGCTGGCTATAAGAACAACAATAACAACAACGTTTGCTTGTTCACATGCCACTCAAGAAGTCGTGGCACTGAATTCCCCAGTAGTACGGCTCGCATGCCCCACGTACTTTGCATTGCACCAGGGCACGGTGCCAGGGGCGAGGGGGAGTCGGGCAGTGGGGGAGTGGATGGCCTACAGTGGAGCACTCAAGATGGATTTGAACGTTTTGGGCAATTACAATAGCTCAATTTGTTTGGCACTGTGCGCTGGCAATCGTTTTGTCAATTCTCTGTCTGTCTGCCTGTGTGTGTGTGTGTGTGTGCGTTTGCAACAGGCAACTAGCAACAGGCAACTGGCAACTGGCGACGGGCAACATTTGCAGTTATGTTTCTGTCCAAAAAAAAAAGGGAAAAAAATATTCTACTTTTAGTTTTCAATTAGCTGCCGCGTCATGCCGCATGCAAGAGAAAGGCAAAGAGAATGGAATCTGCTCCAAGAGTGTTGGATAATCTGCTCCAAAATCAAGTCAAAAAGAGACAGAAACATATTTTGATGTATACATCAACTAAAAGCAAAGAATATATGTCCATCAATTGATAATGAAGTATCATGATGTATAATGATGTACGCAATTTATATGTACATATACTGGTGTTTACATCTCTATACTATCATGGATCATGGATGTATTGATGTAGAGTTCAGTTTGGAGAACGAATGTAAAGAAATGTATAAAAAATCATATTGCTGAAATTGATGATGTATACATCAGATGAATACCTACTTTATTGTGTATATATGTATGTAATGGTGCATACTTCATATGCTTGTGGGCTGATGTATATATATATCCATTAATAATATTCTGTATACATTGATGTATACATCAAATTAATTCATACTACATTGTATAGTGATGCATACCAAACCGATATAACTACACTACTACTATTACTACTACGGTTGATTACATTAGGAATATAAATAACTCTATATATGTATATCAATATTCTAAATACATACATACATAATAAATAATATAGAAGGATAGAACGTATAATAAATATATTATATAATATATATAGCACTGTCCACGTACTACATTTTACATATATGTAAGTGGATAGAATTAGAATGTAGATAAGATCTGGCATATATAGTGATGTATGCATCAATTGAACACAGACACATTCAACGATGTTTTCATCCCTTGATCATGATCTACATAGAGTTTAATCATTTGATGATTGACATACATACAGTATATGATGAATGAGTACACACTACACATATAATAATGTATCCATCAATAGGGATGTCTACAGGAATTGGCGAAAGGCAGACATACATTTAATAATAATGTATTCAACAGATGACTATATAGTCTATCGCAGAAACAACATATGTACAAATGTTCGTCAGTGAAGACAGACATACATACATATGTAATGACTAATGCATACATCAGGCGATTACACACCTATCTTCCTTTCATCTGATATAATTTTGAAATGGACAAGAGACTTTAGCCCCCATGTCGTACTGCGAAACATTCGAGTATGGATAATGGATAATGCATCACATTTGGAGCTAGGCTTAGCCTCTGCCCCGATCTAAAATTTGTCGCCCACTCAGCGGGCTCAGCATGTTTTGGTTTATTGCAAATGCAGCGCTCTATCTATGCTGTATCAGTA
The DNA here is from genome assembly GCF_054131065.1 of Drosophila arizonae. Lineage (NCBI taxonomy): Eukaryota > Metazoa > Arthropoda > Insecta > Diptera > Drosophilidae > Drosophila > Drosophila arizonae. The sequence goes on from NC_142927.1 coordinate 27,580,420, forward strand.
TCTGTTGCTGCCTCTACGTACCTGTGTATCTATGTATCTCTGCATCTGTATCTGCATCTGTATCTGTATCTGCCTCTGCATCTGTATCTGTATCTGGATCTGTTTGTGTATCTGTTACGTTTAATGTCTGGTGTTTAGCATTTTCAATTTACATATTACACGGCAGTCGAAACAAGATTTGTGGCCATTGGCCAACACGGCTATCGCCGCCTGCTGCTGCCTCCGCCGCCTGCTGGCTCCACTAGCCGCCAGTTGCCCGGTCGCGCTTCCAGCTACTGCTGCAAAAACAATTTATTGTGACACGAGGTAATTGCCAGGGGCTGCATTATGTCTACTTTGTCCAAAACGGACACGTTAAGGCCAATAACACAGGCGGCCAAGAGTCCAATGCCTTGGCCAGCAGACAATTCTCATAATGCTTGAGATGTTGATGAGGTAGTCTGCCCAGGCAAGAGAGGGGCACACGGGGGCAGGAGGAGAGCAAACGAGTGACGGTCAGTCAAAGGCTAAGTCTGCTGCTTGGTCCATAGATCGATCAGCTAGCGGCACGAAGATGCCAACTAGCCCAAAGCCACGGCGAAGAAGAAGCAGCTGAAGACGAAGTAGAAGAAGAACTTATTTGGTGTAACAATTATTTCGTGATTTAATTTCGACCTTTAGCGACCAATTTAATCGATCCACCAAGCCACCGCACAGCTCCATTGTTGTTGCCTTGGACAACACAGCCTGGGCTCCGCCAGAGCCACAGCCACAGCCACAGCTATGGCTACAACTTGAGCTCTGGGAGTGGGCAGCCAGCAGCAGCAGCAGCAGCAGCAGCTACAACTGTACATTTACAGAGGGTTGACAGGTGAGGAAGAGAGATGGGTAGGGGTGGAGAGGGGGCCCAAGTGCATTGTTTTGGACTGCCAGTGGCTCCTCAATCGTGCGCGATATTCCGCCAAGCCTACAGCCCCCAAGGCACACAGCAGCTCAGGCAGCTCAGGCAGTCAAAGCAGCCAAAGCAGCCAAAGCAGCCGAGGCAGCACTCGACAATCGGCAGCGATTGCCCAGCGTTTGCCATGGGGCAGCTGCCTAGATACAAAGTTCCCACGTCCATGTCCGCCGTCGCCGGGCAAGTGCTGGTCGAGAGTTGCTCTGGAGTTGTTGCAACAGCAGCAGCAGCAGCAGCAGCAATGTCCCCAGAAGCGTTTCGAGCGAAAATTTAAATTTCGCACCGCTGCAGCATCATCATCATCATCAGCATCAGCTGCTTCATCATGATGATGTTGAAGATCGTCGTGCTGCGAGTTCAGCGTCTTGGCTTCTTTGTTTCGATGCCCAAGTCCACTCTCATTCTCTCTGTCTCGTCCTCTCTCTCTCTCTCTCTCTTTTCGCGCACTCTCTCATTCACTCATTCTCTCGCTCTACCCCTCTCTCGCTCTGCTTGGGCCAGGTCAGGTTCGCTGCGGCTTGGTCAGCCCAAACACGATTACTGCCCGCTAATAATTGCCATTGATTTGGATCATGAGGTGGCTCGACAAAAAATAAAAACAAAAGCTAAGAAACAACAAAAACAAAAAGAAAAACAAAGCCAAGATGCGACTCTTACTCAAAGTGCTCGCAATTTGTGAAATTACATAAATCAGCTTTTATTTATTTATACATTTGTTGAGTTGCGAGCTGGCCGGGCGATTGCCTGGGAGCATCGCTTGGTGTTTGGCTTCCTGTGCCAATTCGGCTGCTCTTTCCCATACCAATTGCTTCTTTCCTGCTCCCAATTCCCCCCGCGTCTCGCCCCCCGCCCCCGCTGCCCTCTAGCCGCCTTCCATTGATTACTTATTTTCCCAAAATAAATATGCATTGTGAATTGCGCAGTAAAGCTCATTTGAGAGGCGCTGCCGACTGGTGGCTGGGCTGGCTTTGCGGTTATCGAACGACCATCGCATCGGCGACAACCAACACTGCGGCGGTGGCATTGGCAGTGGCTGGGGATGGCTGTGCCGCTGCCGATGTCGATGTCGATGTCGATGCTTTTGTTATCGTTAATCGATCGAACGGCCTACACGAGCAAATAAACGAAGCCAACGTTAGAGACTCGCGTAATTGAATCGAATCTGATTCCAAGGCAGAAGCACGCTTGCATTGTGCAAGTAAGCAAGGTGTATCGATTGCAAATATATATCGTATATCGATCATATTTTCAGTAGTCAAAGGTAAAATAAGTAACATTAACTACTGAACTTCAATAGATCAGGGAGACATGGGCCAAATTAATTTTCAAATTTTATTCAAATGTGTGATCGGTATGTCATCGATAAATTGGCGGATTATCTTATTCAGCTATCAATCAAGAAACATCATCTTACTAAAATATATATGTATGTATATTTGAAATTCATATGTATAAACAATTTTTAAAATATTATATAAAATGCTGGGAGCATGACTTTTGAATCGATAAATTGAGTTACTCTAGAAATTATTAAGCACTTTTACATGGACCACAAAAGTATCTATTCAAAGTCTTGTCTTTGTATCGATTGCTCACAAAGCTTCAATTACAGACACTTGCATCGATAAAACGGAAGTCCGATAGCTTATGTGATATCGATAGTTTAATCGATTATATAAGACATCCACAACTGTAAATACATTAAAATCAACTATCGTTTTGAACTGCATGTTTAGTGGACTTTTGATTGATCGATAACTTCAACCGCAGTCGATAATCAGACTCAAATTTGCACTGAATGATTAATAGCCTTAAGGTATTCAATTGATCGAAAGCTACGTAATTAGATGATTTAAGACAATATAATATGCGCTCGATAAATAGCCCCTTTGATCATCAATTAATGTTATCGATTTATTATAAAATGGACATTCGCAAGCAACTCGGCTGACAGCTTGCTTAGCCGTATATCTTGTACACCACATTCACAGCCAAAACCAAGTCCACATCCACTTGTGCCCAGTCGTGAAGCGCTGGGAAAATGCGTTAACACAATTTGCTTGGCGCTTCAAACTGAAGTGGGAGCAGAGCTGAGAGCGGCGGAGGGTTGCAGATGGCATGGAATGGTTCGATTTATGAACTTGTAGTCGGAAGTGATTAGAGTCCGTGTGCGTCCACCTTCGCGAACAGAACTTGTTCTCTCTCTGTGTGAGAGAGTGTGTGTGTGTGTGTGTGTGTGCGATTGACACGTTCCATGTGCCGATTCCAACAGAAAGTTCAGATTGGGACTGCGACAGCGACGACGACTGCGACAGCGACTGCGAATGCTGGCAATGCACAGACGCGAAATTCATTCATTCAAGAGCCGAAATGGAACCCACTGCACAGACTGGCTGGTGGTTTGGTTAGCTGGCTGTCTTGGTCGGTGGCTTGGTGGCTTGCCTCGAATCGTGTCTGCCATGGAAATTGAATGAGTTGTGCGCGTGAGCCACGATCAGCGACTGCGTAGAGCAGGCAGAGCGGGCCGAGCAGGTGGAGGCGCGAGAGGCCTGACGGGGTCCCGGTCAGCGCGGTCGCCTTGGGGCTAGCCAGAGAGCTAGTTGTAGGTGCTGCCTGTTGGCTGCCGTGTTGTGATGGTGCGGCATGTGGTGCCACTTGTGCCACAGCTCGTTGCGGCAACGAGTCGCTCTGCTTTTGGGGGTAATGAAGAATTATTGTGGCTCATTGTAAATGTCTCTAATTATGGTTCATTAATCAATAAAATTGTTTTGCCCAAACAACCACACAGCACAGAGCACACGGCATATAGCTCACAGCTCACAGCACCACCCCCACCCGGCCGCTCAGCCGCGCAGCACCGCATCCAACGCCGCTGCATGCCAGAAATTATGTTTAAAAGCTGTGCACGCCGCGCGATCTATCGACATGTGTTTGTGGCATGTATTGCCAGATCGTGATATTTGTAGTGGACACACGTTAGCTCTCTCTCTCTCGCTCTCTCTGTCTCTCACTCACCAACAGCAACAGCTAGACGTCGTAGCTAACCACTGACTTGCCCTCTTAGCCGCCCCGCCCCCTTAGCCAGTCTCTAACAACTAAAACTAAACTAAGCCTGAAATTGCGCGCTTCAGTTCCGCTGAACTTTCTTATCGCTCTTTTAATGGCCTAATATGAGTTCTCGTTGCTGTCTCTCTCCCTCTGTGTGTGTGTGCGTGTATGTGTGTCGTTTAAGCATTGACAATAGCCGCGACCAGTCAACGCTTTTGATAATGTGGCCAAGTCAAGACTTGCTCGTCCAGAGCCTCAGTTGTCTAGGTTTCGCGCTCCACTGACTGAATGAAAGTGGTTGACGTGTTGTTGTTACAGTGGTTCCAGTGGTTTCAGACGCCCAAAGATCACAGCGCGACATTCGTACCTACTTGAATGGGTCTGTGTGTGTGTGTGTGTGTTTGTGTGTGTCCAAAAGTGTACGTCATGCACATTTAGCTCTAGTAGTAACCACACAGTGCATTCATAACGCACCACCCATGCACCGCTCACGGCCAAGGTAGATGACACGAGAACCTTCTCAATGCTTTTGCCCGGGGTTGCAACGCTCTTGGCGTTTTACCGGCGTGAAATTGGTTTAACCCACTGGTCACAATTGCACGCACACAACAGCACCACACACACACACACATACACGCACACAAGCTCGCACACACACTGGGCGGGGGCGGGTGCCGCCGTAGAGGCGTACAAATAGTTTGTTTGGAGCGCATTAACATTAACATTAACTGAGCCGCAAAAGCGACAAGGGCAGCCGACCAGCGCCTTCAGAGACCCTCCTCCACATCCCCACCCCGCAACCACCCTGCCCCATACACAAGCGGAAGAGCCCAGCTAAAGCGCAGCCAGAGCCAGCGTCAAGTACGGTCCTCTTCTGCTTTGTTATCTTTGTCTCCATATCTATACATGTGTTTGTTCTTATGAAGGTGCGTGTGTGTGTGTATGTGTGTGTGTGTAGAGGCAATGTCCAAGCTTATGACATACAAGTTAATTTAGGTTAAGTTGAAGAGTCGTTGCACTTGGCTCGGCAATTCTCAAATACTTCACGCATAACTAACAATTATTTATATGATGGATGAAAAGCTCAGATTATCAGATATTAGCTCTATATTTAGTTGAATATTGGCCAATAAGCATTACATGACACTCACTAGAGGTGCCATCTCTTAGACTCTGCACGATAGATTTAATATAGAGTGGAAAATTAAGCACATTTTTCTGATACGAATAAACAAATCTGGCATACCAGCCCTATTGATAAGAATATTTGCTGATTTAAATACATAGGTTAATTACTTTCTGAAAATGCCCACAAATGGGAATGAACAGGTAATAGGGCTTATCAGATGAAGTTAATTAAGGAAATTTATTTCAAATCTAATAACAGGTTTTTTATCTATATGTTATGCCTGTGTATTGATACTATAGCGGATAAGCTATTTTAATACAGAATCGATAAATATCGATTTTCAATAATTTTTTATAATAAGACTTTCAGTTTGGTATATAGTTAGGCAAATTTTATTTCTGATAGACAATTTGATACTTCGTGTGAAATTAATCTGTAAATTTCAGTTTTGTATATAATTTATATTTGGGTGAAATCGATAAAGACTAATTAAAATTTCAAGAGAAGACTTTTCTAATGTATAGTCTGATTAAGAAAGCACAAATAGATAAATATCTATATCTAATTAATTATATTAAACACTTAATTTTATATCAAGTTAACTTCAGAAGTGCCACAAAAATAAAAATTGCTTAAAAATAAATTTCGAGTCAGTTAAGAAACTAATCTGCATGAGACCAAACCTCTTTTACTTTTTGCTTCTATTTTTAATCAATTACTTTATATCTTTCCTAAATAGTCTCAAGACCAAGCAGCATTTAGCAATTCATTGTAGAATTAGGCAATCTGGCCTAGTCCCACCTCCATTAGCTTCTATTTTTAACCCATTCTAATCGATTATTATCCGTTTTAGAGCTGTTCTCAATGTTTAATCTGCAGCTCTATGAAGTGTCTTCTGCTCCACGATAAAGCAGTTGTACCTGATGCTTGAAGTGTTTTCGTGAAATTGAAGCAAACGCCTAACGCTCAACTAATGCACGTAATCCTGATGCTACAGTTTGCCTTGAGGGCTTATCGGAACATGGCCATCGATGGTGGGGCGGTGGGGCGGCGGGGTGGTGTGTCGGTGGGGCGGTGGTTGCGGTCTGTAGCGGTTAGATGCGCCTGGTCGGCGTTTAATTTCGTTCGCCTGCCTGCGTCTTCAAGATTTCGAGTGCTTTTTAATAATTGTTGTTGTCTCCGTTGTCATCATCATCAGGCGATTAAACGAGGCAGCAACAACGCTAAATAATAACAATGGCAATGGCAACGGCAACGGCAACGGCAACGGCAGCGGCGGCGGCGGCGGCGGCAGCGAGTAGCGGGGCAACGTCACCTACAATAATAATAATAAATATTTCTAAACAGTTAGTTACATTAAGAGCCGCAATGAAAACAGTAACTCACATGTAAAGAAATAATTTGACTCGCACTCGCACTCGCACTTGGACTTTAATTTGCCACGAAAATGCTCGCTCGCCCGCCTTGGCTCCGCTTGCCGCACGCTGCACTCGTTTGTGCCACATGGAACTGTGGCTATAGGGCATAACGCTTTTCACTGCGACAACATCTACGACAACAGCCAAAGCTAGCTGCATTGAAAGCGAACAAGCTCGACTCGCTTATACCCTGCATAGTTGTTAACATCCCTGCGAAAGTCAAACTTTATTTTTAAGACCAATTGAATTTGACAACCTCTTTTTATCGATTAGTTTATGTAAAGGTGACTTGCAATGGGCCCTTAAACAATATAATGTGTTTCTAAGGCTTGCCTTTAAATATAGAAGGTTAAATTTATGTAGCATAAATGTGTGACTTTGCAGAATAGACATATATACCGATAATATAATAATATAATTATATTAATAATAATTGATTGATAAGAATACAAATATGAAATAAATTAATTTAATAAATAATAATAACATATATTCATTAATAATATTAGAAAAAAAAATTTTTAATTTTTTAATTTTTTATTATTTAATCTTATAAATCATAATCAAATGATAAATCAATTTTAGTATTATTGTTATTAAAATATATATGATATTTTTTATGGTAGTTTGCATTAAATAAACATACATAATAATAAAAAATAAATAATTACTAATTAATTTTAAATATTTATTATTAAATTAAACAAAATAGTAATTAAAATAATAATTAATAGACTAAAATCACAATTAACTAGTTCACTTATAATAATTATTAAAAATATATCTGAATCATTATTAATATAATAATAGCTATAGCGCAGCAAAAGTAAAGTCGTCAAAAACTTGTGATGCTTGTTGTCTGTGGCATTGGCTCCATCATAGCCCACTCCAAGCATGGTCTATTTTACAGGGCATACTGGCAACAGCAGCAACAATTGCTAGTGAGCAAATAGAAGTCAGCGCCAAGTTGGAGCGCTCCATGGAGCCACATGAGAGCTTCTTCGTTTGTCTCTGCGCAAGTTCCGATCTTTTGATGATAATCAGCAGCAGCAGCAGCAGAAGCAGAAGCTGCTGTCCCGCCGTTTGTTGTTGCTGTTGTTGTTGTTGTTGGCATTGTGGGCAGCGAGCGTGGAAACAGTTTGGAAAATCACATGCGACATTTGCTCAGCAACAGCAGCAGCAGCAGCAGCAGTCGTCGACCGTCCAGGGAGGTGGTAATCTTTAGCAGATGCAACTGCTGCACATTGCCTTAGCCATGCACGATTCAGGCAGGCAGGCAGGCTGGCTTTAAAGCCCATATACCCTATGTCTCCTATGTCGCCCTCCACTACCCCACCTGCCAGATGGCACCTACCCACTCCCACGGTCGTTTATTCATTGGCCCCGTTACATGGCAGCCATTTGGCGACAGTTTTTGCTAGAGCTTGCGGCTTCGCTGGCGACAATTTGCTTAAAAAATAAATCACGAAAACCGCGAGGCACCCAACGACCAAGTCGCGCCACAATAAAATGCCCAGCAATATTAATAATAGTCCGGGCCAGCAATAGCAACAGCTACAGCTTCCGCTCCAACCTCAGCCCCAGCCTCGGCTCCAGCCCCGCTTCCATTTGTCCCAGGCAGCAGTAGCCCCTTCTGCATCGCTCTACGATGCGGTCGGCGCGTCGGTTAACCAGCCAATCAATGAAAGCCAATCGCTAATCGCGGCCCATTGGCACTTTTCGGTGCCTTCTGCTGCTCTCGATGGGCTCTGGGACGAGTGTGTGGGCTAGGGCAGCACGCACAGTGGATTGATTCGAGGCGGAAATTGAGCGATTTATCGATAGCAGTGCTTAAGAGAATGCCGCATTTATCGATGTCAATTCAGTCAATTTAGGTATTATTGTAGCGGAAACATGATCGATTTCTATAGATTAATTCATGTGTTGAGAAGTAAAAGATCTAGAGCATTGAGATATTGATTATAACAATATATAGATCCTTGTTAGAAATCGTTTGATCGATATGCTAAACATTTTCAATAAGATGGTATAGCTCATACTTTATAGATAAGCATGAAATATATGGATATACAATGCAGTATGTATAAATGAACATATCGATACACAATCGATAACATCGATAACAATGTCCGATATGTTTTATAAGTAAATATACGCTCACGGCATACCAATATCGATTACATTCGGAGTTTTCGATTACATTTATCGATATGTTCTTGTAATCGATCAATTTCTTTATTGAAAACTTTTAAAAGCATCTGCATTTAGTTTCGAAATTCGAATGGTTACACTCGCCTAACCACACAGTCCAATGCTTACATGCTGCTTATCGACTGTCCGCTATCGATAACACAATTTCATGATTGCCCCGTTGTCAAACACCCACATCCACCCACTCGAGCGAACAGTAGCGAGCCTCGTAGCTTTTGCGAAATTGTCAAATGATTTACATCCGACATATGTATGCTAAACTCACGAATCTATCTGTGGCACGATTAGGACACAAGCGCGAAGTTCGCCACGCGGTATAACGCGACGCGGAACAAGATGCTCGTGTTCGGCTCGCTCACACTCGCTCGAATACACTCGCATTCATTCGCGCCATTCGGGCACTCACATTCACATTCACAATCACCCGGTGTAATCGTAATCGTGGTTATGACAAATTTGGATGCAACACGTCTCGCTAAGGGGGTGGATGCTGCTTCTCAATGTGGGTGACAGACAGACTCAAAGAGTGAGAGCGAGAGCGAGAGAGAGAGTTAGTGATAGGGAGAGAGCGAGGGGTAGATCCTCTAAATGCTTAGGCGTCGCGCTGCCATCAAAGTAATTGGAACTTTTCTCACTTTCACGCGCACAAATTATACGATGCCGCATTTTGTGGTCTTTCTGCCCGAAATAATCTACGAACTTTCTTATTTTCAGTTTTGTGTCTAACAATTTTCCATTTTATTTTTTGCGCTTCGTTGTTTGCCTCTGCTGCTGCTGTTGCTGCTGTTGTTGTTGTTGATGTTGTTGTTGCTGTGATTGCTGCACTGTGACACGGCAGCTCATCTCAGCGCTTCGTGTTTGGCTAGTCATGACTTCCGCTCTGTCTTGAGTCTCGAGTCTTGTGTTCCTCTCCCTGTTGCAACTGAGCTGCAACTGCAACTTGGCACTTTGGCACAAATCCAGTTGCAACGACGCTTCAATGTTGCCCCATTATGTGGCATGTGTGGCTCACATTCGGCTGCAATGTTCTGCCGCCCACACACACACACACACACTCACACAGACAGAAACTCATCAACTGCCGCCAAATGAGCCACCAACCAAGCCCCACTCGCCGCGAGTCTCGATCGATCCATCGGATTGGCAGCGTCTGTCGATCGCAGTAGCCGCCTTACGATCGTAGCCCAGTTTCAGACACTCAACTCCGATGGGTTGATAGCGATTTGATTTCCTATATATTCCCGAACAAGGTTTAACGTTCCCAGAGTATTGGCTTAGATGATCCATGAGCTTGTGCCATCCATCAGTAAGATATGCAAGCGATGAGTAGATTCAGCTTGAATAAAAAAATATTCAATTAACAGGGATTTATTATGATAAGCTACCAAATGCTAATCCTACATTTAAGATCTCAAGCTCTAACGGACACTGCTGGGTGTTCCGTTTCCTTTCCACTCCTGGCAAACTTCTCATACGCGCAGCTCTCGGTCAACTGCGGCCTTGCGCTCGCCCACATATTCTACGGAGGGCGCTTTAATGCTGTCCGGCATAAATATTTCATTGGGAGGCCAAGCAGCTTATCGCAGGAGCAGCTAAAATGTCCTTTTCACCTTTCAAACTGGCCAAATTAAAAGTTTTTTGTATGTGTGTGTGTGAAGAGTCTTTGAATGAGTCGTTAAGTGGGTGCGTGGGCGGGGAAGGGTGGTTGGGCGGTGCAGGCTAACTAATTCAAAAAAGTGTATCGTGGCCAAGTCAATTGTTCAGTGTACATGTGTGTGTGTCTGTGTGTGTAAGTGTGCCGTTTCATGTTGTGCCTGCTGGCACACGAACCACCCGCACCACCCTCGGCCTTTCAATTTGCTTGCGATTTAGCAAAACTTTTCAATTTTTTGTTTTGACAAAAGTCGAGCCCGAGCAGAGGGACCCAAAGTGGCTTTTGTTGGGCCAGAGGGCGGCCGGTGGGGGGGTGGGGGTGGTTCGCTCAGGTTCTTGTGGTCGACAAGTGAAAAGAATGCATGAAGGCTTATCAGTTGGACATGCTGTATTTTAATTGTGGGCACTCGAGTGTGAAGCTGGCCCAGCTCAGAGACAACAACAAGAGCAACAACAACAAGAGCAACCTTCCCGTTGTCGCATACGCTGTGCATGCCTTGACAAAACAGAAAAAAAGTTACCAAAGACGAGGCCAAGGGCTCCGTATCGCCGTCAGGTACACGTACCCGCACAAATGGCCAACGAAATCCGAATCCGAATCCCCAACTCCTGCGCCCAGTTACCCTCTGCTGGAGCACGTGAAGCAATGCGAGGCGAAAGTTTTGTTTTTTCCCAATTTTTGTTTTTTTCAGTTATCGCCAACGTATGTAGTTGCCGATAAGCATCGCCTGGCCGACAGGACAGCACTGGAAATTCGAAAAAGGATAAGCGAGCGGAAGGCCCGTTCATTCCTCTGCGCCGGCCAAGTGAAAGCCACAAATTGGCTTTCGAGGAACACTTTTAAAATTGCCGCAAAGTTTAATTGTGAGTCGCACGTGAGCTGATCCCAATTGCTGGCCATTAGCTCTAATGGAGATGTCTCCAGAAGCAAAGGAAATTTCAATCAATTTAAAGCGCCCTAAGATGTGTCAATCAGTTGAGTAGAGGGGGGAGGTTGAGAATGAGAATGACTGAGATCTGGATGTACTTGTGAGAAAAGATTGGCGAATCATCGAGCTAGAGCAATATAAATACGAGGCAGATGAAGAAGTGCCTTGAATTGCATTACTGATTGGGGACAACTATTATCGAGTGCTATACGGGTCAAGTTGTATCAGTGAATAACTCCTCTATATTCATGACATCCTTATTTCAATGTCTGTCATCAAGCAAGCTGTTTCAAATATATATTGATGTACATTTAAACATATATTGATTCCACGTGATGTAAGCATTTAAGCTTTGCTTTTCGTATTGCTCCAACAGTGTGAATACAATTTCGAAATAGATATTTAATTACATAGATGGATGGTCTGACACGAGGCACGAAGAGAACTCAATTAGGTGCATTTCTGAGTGATGCGTGTGTGTGTGTGTGTGAGCGCCCCTTGACGCCAGCTATCGGCTGTGTGGAGTGTGGTAGCCTCTGTCAGCGATTCACATCGGCATATACCCAGAAATCTGAGCGTCAATCTGTAGCCGAGTGCTGCTCCCAGACTGCCAAGAGCCGACAAATCGACAAACCGTTTGGGGAGCGTCCGACAACTGCAAAGCTTGCCCACCCACTCACATTTGCATGTTGCAATTGCCAAGCCCTCCACGCTGGTCAGCGGATCACTGTGTGTGGATCTCGGTGGATCACTGTGCGGATCACTGTGGGTATCGTCGGCTAGCCCATACGTTGTCTTTTATTGATGGCTTTTAACAGGCAAGCCAGCGTCGTTTAAATAATGAGCCATGGAGTCGAGGCCGCAAGTCGTACTCTCTGCCAGCCACACACACACATACACCACACACACACCCAAGCAGAGAGACAGACAGTCACACACACACACATACACACACCTCCGCAGTCGGCGTCAGATCTGTGGTTGAGCCCGCTGTCACAGCAAGTCATCGATGGATATGGATTTGGATGTGGATGCGACCCAGTTGAAGAGTTCGCCTCTCGCTCAGCCAGATCTAAGCCTCGGCAGCTGCCTCGCTCAGTTGGGCAATGGCCATTGGGCATTCATTACCTAATGATGTGGCACTGCCTGAGGCATGACTAATTATAAATCAGTGTGGCCGCAATGCAAAGTGCCGAGTCACTGGCCAGGCGATCCCTGTCCCTACCTAGCACCGTCCCTCGTAGCTGCGTTGTCCAGAGCTTCCCCTCTCTCTCTCTCTCTCTGTCTCTCTCGGGGCTCACTTTCAATTTCTGTCCGAATTATATGCGATTTCGCGCACTTTGACCTCATCGGTTGACGTCGTTGTCATCGCTGCTCAAGCGAGAAATTGCAAAGGCAGCTGCTAAAACACACACACACACAGTCGCACACATACACATGCACTTGAAAATTGACCGGCCAAAAGCTGCGACGACGATCGTCAAATGCCAACTCAAGTCTGACATTTATTGTTTGCCGCTGACGACGATCGCCGGGTGACGCTAACAGACCAAAATGACATCACATTGAAATGACGGACTATGACTTACCACGTAGTGTTTGTGGAGAGGGTGAGGTGGCACTTGGGATTCCATAATACAATTTACTAGCTATCTTCGATTTCAAAATTTGCTTAGTTAAGCGACTCCGATAGGGGAAGCTTCAGCAAACAAGAACTGAAAGGTCAACCCTTCCAAATCTTGACTTCACTTTGGACACCGTCACTCTTTAGCTCCTCAGATCCTCCATCTTCAATCGTTATACTATACTAACAACCATTCCAGTGTGTAACTTTATATATAGCCTGACCTACATCATTTTTGTTTTTCCTCTTCTTAAGGGGTTCTCTTAAATAATACTGGATTCAGAGACAGCTCTGCCCAATTATGACTTCTATGATCTATGCTATTTCAACATGCCCCAGCTGTCTGTCGAGCGACTACAGGGTATACTTGAAATGAGCTCAACATGCACAAAAGCGCCATCGACATGAACTGCCCATGAGTCGGCGCGTCTTCAGTCCAGATCTTCAGTTCAGTTTCAGCTCGGTCTGCGAGCTGCTTTCAGTCATGGACTCCAATGCCGGCTCACGCATATTGGTGCCATATGATTAGTTCGACGTCGTCGATGCATGACAGCCCAACTGAAAATAGTACAGCGCCAGTTCCATTCCCAACCGAATCATGTCTCAGCTTTCGGCTCCCCACTCCTCCGACCCTCCACTCCTCCACTCCTCCACTCCTCTACTCCTCCGCTCTTCACTCGCTTCGCGTCTCGCGTCGTCTTGTCTCGTTTTGTCTCGGGCTTGCCGGCATCAACAACAACAACAACAACAACAATATGATCATCATCTGTGCCCTGGTGCTTTGCCACTGCCTCTTCCTCTACCTCTGCTCTTGCCTCTGCCTCTACCTCTGCCTTTGCTTGTGGTGCCATTGATGACCACAAAAACTGGGCGTGGCTGGCAGGCATGCCCCTCAATACACCCAAGTTGGGCATGGGCGCACACCCAAAAAAAGCTGAAAAAACGAGGAGAAAAGTAAAAAAAAAAGCAAAAGCTAAATCAAAACCAAGCTGAAATACCCCGGAGTCCCTCTGTGCCGCTGCGCCGCTGCACCCGCTGGCCGCCCACCTCTGCCTCGGCTCCAAGTGCGATCACTTACAAGTACAAAATTGTCCCAGCCTACGCTCAGCTGCACTCAGTTGTTGTTGCTGTTGTTGTTGCTGGGGCCCAAAATGATTTCTGGGCGCTGATTTCTGATTTCTCATCCGCTCGCGTGTGCGTGAGCCAAAGCTCGGGCCACAGTTGGGGCCACAGATGCAGAGATATCGCTGCGAATGGGAGCAAGACATATCGCAGGTACGCCTTAGCTCATTTGATATTCATTGATGTGGAGCAGCGAGTCCGATCTGTCCCCAGCACCAGCACCAGCACCAGCTCCAGCACCAGTTCCAGCTCCAGCTCCAGCTCCGGCCAGGGGCACGGCCACGCTCCACACTCCATGCTCCATGTGTGCGTGTGCGTGTGCGTGTGCAAGTGCCAGCCATGGAGGACTCTCGGCTTATTCGCAACCGCAATTACAATTACCTCACCCACCAAATGCCCACCTAACGCACAAGCACAGGAAATGACAAAGGCGACCAAGGCCTATCGTACCCACCTTTCAAGTATTGAATTTAATTTGAGCTATTAGGGAAACAAATGGAGTCTGTCAGAGATTTGGCTGAGATCTGACTGCTGAGTGACCGAACTACATTCTATTAATATATAAACGAACTCAACTCTCAATCAAAGCATTCCATTTCGCTATCTGATCTTGAGACTGGGGACAGATGGCTGGCACAACGGCTAGCCATAGAGCACATTGAGGACCGTTTAGCGATGTTCGCAGATCTCTTTCCAGAGCTATTCCTGCTTGTGCTTGTGGGCCTGGCCAACGGCAGCTTGGGCTTGACTAAATGCTGGCCTGCAGTAGTAATTGTTGTTGCTCTTCCACATTGTAGTTGTTTTTTAGTGTCATGCGCCACCTTAACAGCATTTTTGCCAGTCCCATTTGTCATTTAGCCAGCTAAACATTCAGTCAGTCAGCCAGTCAGCCAGTCAGTCACTCAGTCAGTCAGTCAGTCAAGCAGGCAGCAATTCATTCATTATGCTGAGACTTAGCCAGGCGAGTCATTCGATTCATAGGCAGACTGCGTGGGCTGCCGCCGCTTAAGCTAAAGAGCAAACAAAACAAAAGAGACTCCCAAGATATAATATTAACAATTTCCACTAACTTATTAAGGATTAAGTCGACTATCGATTGCTCTTAAGTAGGTATCAGTTTCATTTATATAATGATGAATTTAGTTGAGACCTCTCCAAGTTTTGAAAATGTTTTATTATTCAAAGTGTAGTATATATTGTATAAAGAATTTAAGAATTTAAGAATTTAATTAAAGTTAGTAACTATGTAGTGTAATGTAGTTTTAACTTAAGATATTTCTTATGGGATTCTTATAAACGTTTTTCCCCCTTCTTTCTTTCATACATATTACTATCCAATATATATAAGTTTATGTCATAAATGAAAAATGTAAAACGAAACACTTTTGTATACTGAAATTTTGTTAAAAATAAAGTGTCCCATATATAAAAAAAAAAAAAAAAAATGTGTATGGAATTCTATACATATATGAGACTATAACACTAATAATACCAATTATGAAAGACTTCTCAGAGTCTTGAGAAAAAAGTTATATCAATAGAGCATCGACTAGTAGCTGAATCTTATCTTAAGAATATATGTATATATAGTGTTACATTTCACATCAGAGTCTCAGCAATACCTTCTCGTATTGTAGAGCATACACATGACAATGCTCGAATTGTCTCAACGTCTACGACTGCAGCTCCGCCTCGATTGTGTTTCGATCGCAATGCGCCTGGGAGACACACACACACACACATACACATGTATATATATATATATTTTTTTTTATATACTTATATATATAGATACTCGTATATCGCATGCCTGGCCAGATAAGTTCAGTTTGTGCACTATGATGCACCTCAGATTGCAATCAAGAGATATCCAGAGATATTGCAATTAAGATAAACCCACAAATGCCGTATATACGAAGCGTATTTAGCCAGCGCAATGGCTCTTGCCCTACACACCGCTCCCTTCTCTTTGGGCGCCCCTCCTCAGCTCTCCTCGCCCCCCATTCGAATGCTAGCCCCTGAGCGTTCTATTATTATGTTGCTGTTGTTGTTGGCTTTGTAACTGTCACCAGCTGTTGTTGTTGTTGCTGCTAGTAATGCCATCGTGACTGTGCTCTGCTAGCTGGATCTCAGATTCCCAAACCAAATCCCGCTCCCAGTTGCCAACTCTCTAGCTAAAGAGCTCAACGCCTTTGCCATGCAGGGAAATGCCATCCATCCAAATACCAAAGTGGCCAGAAATTGGCAGTAAAATACGCCAAATGGAATCAGAACTAATACGATATATTGAGATATCAAAATATATAGAGCAGAAGAAAGTGAGGCTGAAGTACTAGAATTTGGACTACTTCTATCAGTTCTCATAGAAACTGTGACAAATTTATCCATACTCAATGGACCTTCCCATGCTAGCCATTCCAGCTGTTCTGTGCCTCTCACTCTCTGCCCCTCTCTCTATCAACTGTACTTCACTGTACTGAATGCCATAAAAAAGGAGAAAATCAGAAGAGGAAAACCTAGTGGAAATATATAAATATCTCCCACTTAATGCTTAACATTTTCAAGTTCACCCCCCGCTGCGTGTCCCGGCTCCTCGGCTCCCTCCCACTCCTCCGGCCTGGCACCGAACCTGGGGGCTGTTTCCTGTGGCTCGGCAACTGTCGCCGCCTGGTCAAATGCTGCTTGCTGCAGCAACTGCAGCTGAATCCCAACACGAATACGAATACGAATACCAATTCGACTTTGAATCTCACTCACTCGGAGTCCGCGTCCGTTCTCACTGTCAGGCGATCTGTGATCTGGGCTGCCGACGAGCGCCCCCTCCCATCCCCATCGATGCTTAAAAATAACAACCGGACTGCGTTGCCCGCCGCAGAGCTGGGCGGGCACACACATGTGTCTGCCACATGTTTGTCCATGAGCCGTTGCCAGCCAGCGGAACGGACGGCTGACACTGCCACAGACGCCGCGTAAAGTCTCTGCCGCTGCCGCAGTCGCCGCCACCGCAATCGCAGTCGCAGTCGCTGGCCGTGGGGCTGTTGGCTGCTGCTGCAGCCGCTGGCGACTTTGACATTGTCGCTGGGCCGCAAAAATTTGCCTCTCGAGTTGGTCGCATCGCCTCCATCGATCAGGCGACCCCATTGCTGCTTGTACAGCTTCATCTTGTCAGTGTTCCATTTGTGGACACACTTGAGATTCCATTAATTCAAAAATATTTATTTTATTTTTCCATTTACCAAAATTTCATGTGTTGTTGTTTTGCCACTGGTTTCTTCTTTTTTTTTATGGCAAATGCTACTATTTTCATGTTTTCTTTTTTCATGTTTTTTGTTTCCCCCTTCTTTGTCTTTCCCATTGCGTCGCGCTCTTTGTACCCACTGCTCAGTTCCCAATAATGTCATTTGGACATTGTCGCATCGTGTAAATGGAGAAGGGAGACAATTTCACAGCAAGAGACACAAGAGAAACACATACACACACGCACACACACAGGTCTCCTCGAAAACACTTGAGAAACCGCATTCGAAATCAAAAATGAGTTCATATTCTTGGCATCTTCTATTAAAAGAGTTTGTAGTTAATCAAGTCATTTTCAAAGAACTTTATGCTTTGAAAGTGATCTATATGTACATAAATACGACATATTAATTGGATGATCTATAGGCATAATTTATTAAAAGTCAATTAAACTCAAAATCGAATCAAAATTGGAATTTCTATAAAATTGCAGAGATCATTAAAAAATATTTCATAGTATAATACTATTTATCATATCATAACATATATAAAGAAGATGAAAAAACTATCATACATAAAGTAGATATACTGCTCTAAGAATTTCCAAAATCATTGAAACAGATCACATAATATAATATCATATATCAAATCATATCATACATAACGAAGAAACTGTGATCCTATAATGGTATTATATTAATTTAATTAAATTTACTGGTATTATATTATAATATTATATTTATTTTTTTAATATATATTTTATTATGTTATTTTTCTTTATTTTATTTTATTTTACACAATCTTAGCTCATTCCAAAAAATTCTTAACTTTTTTTTTATCTTCGTTTTACTTTTTCTCAGGGAAAATGCACTTAATAACCTGTTGGAAGGATTGAAGGATTGTCCTCACTCTCAAGAGCTGTTCAACCGCAAATGTTCAAACAAAACTCTTAGGCGTAGGCGCCGACTGTGACCCGATCGACATATAGAATAACCGAATTGCTTGTCCACTTGAGACGCCAAGTGCGTGGCACTTGTAAAAAAATTTGAAAATTCAATTAAGCATGTTATGAGAATTGAAGAGAAGGCGGCGAAGTCCGGAGGCCAGCGAGTGTCAAGGACTTTGCCACAGATCCTTGCACATGTGGAGACTAGGTCGGGTATTGATTAAGTAGCAGCGGTATCTAGCACTGGGAATGCGACTTAAGTGCTCTGCGTGTGGGTGAATAACGGCAGACTCGAATATCTTAGACTCTCCGATCGGCATGAAGTCTTGTGAAATGGGAAGAGTATATCATGATTATTCTTCTGCACATATGAGTGCTATATTCTCTCTTTGGGCTTAATATTTGCCAGCCAAGTAGTATCTATGGTATCTACGGCTAAGGGGTGCCCACGCCCGCGAGAAGGGCATTGAGGACAAAGCTGTTTATAGTTGTTAGCCTTCATGGCCATCGAATGTATAATCGATCACTTGGGTGGGCCTCCGGCGCCGGCAGTGCCCGGCCAACGGGCCGAGCGCTGAGTTTGTTGGGTCATCTAAACAAAGCCAAAACCAAAAGCCCAGGCCCAGACCCAGACCCAAACCCAGACCCTAACCCAAACCCGGCCACGGCCGGTGCAGGTCGTTCCAGGAGCCAAATGTGGCACTTGGGCTCAATGAATTTTGTTAAATCGATAAACTTTGTTTAGCCCGCGGAAACAACAAGAATCAGCCGGCCCCTAAGAGCACCACCACCACCACCACCACCACTACCACCATTGCCACTATCGCCACCTGCACCAGCTTGGGTGAGGGGCTAACCACAGGCGAGGCAGAGCTCTCAGATTCCATGGCTACGCGGCCCTGGCCAACGGATTGCGTCAATCAACAATTTGTCAACGCAAACGAATTGGAATGGAACAGAACGGAATGGAGTGGAGTGGAGTACAATGAAATAGAATGCTATGGACGCAATGTGAGCTCATAGATGCCATGGCTACGCAAGGCCAATCAAACAATTTTGTCAATCGAGACAATATGGAATGAAACGTAACGGAATGTAATGGAATGGAATGTTCGTTATGTGACGACCCGCATCCTGTGTGGCAGCTCGTTTAATCGATCAACGGCCAGCGCTTGGCATTGAGAACATTTCAATTGGTCGCTCGGTGGGTTGGCTAGGTGGGTCGCCTCGGTGGGTCGCTCGATGCTTCGCCCAGTGGGTTGACATAGCGGTGCTATCGAGACTGTGACCCGCAATCGATCCAACAAAGCTGTTCACGCGACAATTAATGGCCAAGCAACGCGCTCAGCGACGCCTGGCACCGAACCTGCCACAGCAACTGCCACAGATGCTGCTGCTGCTGCTGCTGCTGCTGCCGCTCCTCCTGCTGCTGTTGCTCTCGCTGCAGCAGCCAGCCCAACGGTAGCCGTGATAATGGCCAGCTTGTGCAGCCCCTTGGCCAATTGCAAATTGGCAGCGATTGAGCGGCTGCCACTTAAGCGGCAATCATGACCAGCGACTCGGCCAGGCCGACAGACGGACAGACGGACAGACGGATAGAGGGACAAACTGATGCAGAGCTGTCAGCATGTGCTGGTTGAAGAAAGGCTAGTTTTATAGCTAAAAAAGGCTAGACTGCAAATGATTCATTGAGCTGCAATTTCATATAAAATTTATGCTCATTCACTTCGTCTGCATTTACATTATAGATTATTAAGCCAAGTTAGTGAAGTATATTTGTGGCACCATTATTTATTAACACAATGGTATATATTATGACAATATTGGCTTAATCAAATCTGCAATGTGACCAATTCCTGCAAACATATTAACAGCAGATTCAATAGACCACATCAGAAAATTAATCCTAACCTGTACGCCCTACTCTAATTTGATCTCAGCCTTCCACGCTCAGCCCTCTCTACTCCTGCTATAAATTTTTGCTCATATTTATCTCCCTATCTCCCTCAATTTATATCGAAAGACCAATCCTAACCCAGAAATCATATACTATATATACCTAATTCAGAAGTACAGAATATTTCAGCTAATATAATAATACTAGAAATACTACAGCACTATAAAATCAGAATATATTTGTAAATCTACGAGCTATCGCTCTACATGCAAAAAAAAAAAAATAATAAATAAATAAAAATAAAAAAAAATAAATAAAATTTAAAAAATTTAAAAAATATCAATAAATGTTCAACTTAAAACATAAGCTGTACAAATTTATTATTATTATATTATATTATATTATAGCTCCCCGTCAAAGTTTTTTAAAACACTTTCTCTTAAAATTTGTCGGAAAAAATCCTCTTAAAATTTTGTTTTGTTTTTAAATTCTAGCATCATATTTTAATAACGAATATAGAAACAATAAAAATCATATTTTTATTCAAGAATATCTTGAGAACTAAATCAAAACTCAACAGCTGAAAGCGGACGTTGCTCAACACTGTTTCGGCTGGGGCAGCTTAATGCTAATGTAGCAGCTGCCCGTTGGCCAGATCGTCAGACATTTGGGCCGAGCGAGGGCGACAGAGCGAGAATGAGCGAGAGAGAGACCGAGAGAGAGAGAGAGGGAGCTTAGCTTAGATTGTTGGCCAATTTGTCGACACTTCTAATGCTGGACATGCGCCGCAGGATTATATAATGAAGCCCAGTTGCAGTTGCCGTTGCCGTTGCCGTTGCAGTTGCAGTTGCAAGGAGTGCACTCAAAACTCAAGCAGCTTTTGCTGCTGCTGTTGCATATGTCACACAGCAACCGAGCAACCCCCTTTGCCTGCTCAACTATACCTCTTGGCTTTGGTAATTGTTGGCAATTCTTGTAATTTACGTTGCAGTTGTTGTTGTTGCTGCTGCAGTTGTTGTTGCTGTTGTTTTAGTTGAGTCGCGCTTTTTGAAAATCTCACATCTTGCCGACATGGAGGCTGTGCATATATTATGCGATTCATACACATGTATATGTATTTATATACTTATACATGTATATATACATACATATATACATATATACTCGTTATATACACTCTGCCTGCCCCTCCCCCTTACCGCACTTATTATTTACTTATTGAAATGCCGATGCGAAGGGTAATTACGAGTGCTCCTTATTTCGCTGGCTTTGTTTGATGTCGCCGCATTCCGAGTGTTGACAAACAACAACAAAATGCGAAAAAATACAAAAAAAAATGCAAAACAATAAACGAAATCTGGCAACTGTTGCCGCATACCTAAAGACATCCGCGCACCACCGCACCACTGCACCACCAAACCACCGCACGCCCACAACTGTCAAAGAGCGCACAACCTTTTGGACAAGCCCTAAAAACCAACATCGTAAGTATATATACACATACATACACAATTCTATATGCATTCTACAATCCAAATACCATTTACATAATCCGACGAAATTTCCGAATTCGAAGATTCTTCAAATCTTTTGATCATGTATCGAAATTACAATATTAATGATCAGCTTGAATGGCAAAATCTTTGCATTGCATTGATTAGGGTTATGTATTTAAATATATACAATATATTCATATACATTCCTGATCAGAGAATTATCAAATAAGGTAAAAATCTAGCAGAACAATTTTATCTTCTTCCCCTCTTTGTCTCACCACAAAGCAAAATTATTTAAAGTCTTGATTTCTGCAAGCTCAACTTGAAAACTCGATGAGCAAAAGGCAGTTAAGGTATGATGGAATTCCTCTTAATATTTTTAAAGAATTAAAAATATTTTTACCAAAATAAATTTAAAAAAATATATATATTTAAAATATATATAATATATTTAATATTGAATATTATTAAATATTTTTAATTTGATAATTTTTTGTATGCTCAAGTACTGACTAACTGGGATTATTACGTGTAAAAATGAAAGTGCTTTTTGGCATGAAATTGGAGTACTACCTATATGAAATGTTTTAAAGAACTTTTTACATTAATTTTAATGCTAGCCTTAACATTTCATAATAACATAATAATATTCTTAACCCAATGAATATGGGAAACCATTTAATGTATTTTTAAAAATGTATTTGAATCTAAAAACAAAATTGAAATATAATAAATTTATAAATAAAATTTTGAATATTAAGACGTAGAATCCAAAGAATAGTTTAGAAATCGATAGAGTATCAATAGAGAGAGTATGATAAGTTTTTAAGTCTATGTAATTTCAGCTATGAAATAGGCAAGAGAAGAGATTAATGAGGAGTAGATTACGTAATGAGGAGGAGATTACGTTATTAGTATAAATGAAATAGGCTCTATATGCTGATCATTTGTAACAGCAACGTCTTGAGCTGGCGACGTGGCTTACAGCTTACAGCTTGTGGCATGTGGCATGTGGCATGCGTTAGCCGTCTGCCGGCATTGTCAACGCTGGCGCGACGACTGATAAGCGCGGCGTGGATGCCAAAGCTCGGCTGCACACTTAACCCCATCCGAGCCGAGTGGCGAGTGGCGACTCGCTCTCAGTTGCTCTCTCTGGTGCGGCACTCTCTCTCGCTCTCTGTGAAGCTGTCTCTCTTTGTCGCTTTTGGGCCAAGCAGGGGTAGCTTTGCCATCGACAGCGACCGCAGCAGCAGTAGCAGTAGCAGCAGTAGCAGCAGCAGCAGCAGTCGCAGCAGCAGTCGTCGCTGCTGTCGCCGTCGCCGTCGCAGCATCTCGCTCTCTTGCTCTGACGCTTTCTCAGTCTCTGTCGCTCTCAGCGGCTACCTGTGCGCGAGAGCGCGACTAACGGCAGGTTGAGTGCAAGGCGGCAGAGCGTATGGGGAGCTTGCCGTTAGAGCGGGGGGCGTGGAGCGAGGGGGGGCAGGCCATTTGGGTTGGGACAGTTACTCGAACTGCGAGAGCGACGATGGCCAATCGATGGGGAGAACGCGCGTGTGCGACGCTCATATGAGTGCGACGCATATGTGAGTGCGTGCTCATAAGTGTGTGTGTGTGTGTGTGCGTGTGTGAATGTGTGTGAGTGTATGCGTGTACATATAAGCCAAGACGCCGATACATATGCTATAGCCATGTAGGTTATAGCTATGGACACAGCGAGGCATGCGTGTGTCGAGTGGGGGGAATGGGGGTCCTTGGAGTGAAGGGATTGGGGCTGGGAGGGGAGCGGAGTGGGCGGCAAACAATGGGTTAAGCTTGAGGTTATCAGCGCAGCATTCGTGCAAGTGTCACACTTATATGTATGTACATATGTATGTGCATATTTGTGCACACATACGGCACACACACATACATATATACATTCACAGTCGAAGACTTGGGGCTTGTGGCGTGGGGCGTGGGGCTGGGACTGCGTCTCAGTGGACACTCACAATACACTCATGAGCACACATGTGTGGCGCTAATGATCTCTATCTGTCTCGCTTGCACTCTCACTCTCTCTCTCTCTCTCTCTCTCACACTCACACTCTCACGTGCTGTCTCTTTCGCTCTACCTTGCTCGCCCTCTCGCTCTGCCTCACACTCACAAAGCGCACAGCACAATTAACAATAACGCAAACCTTTGCAATAAAAACAATTCGCATTCACTTTTGGGCACACACACACACGGACACAGACACACACACACACTCGCACACAGTCACACATGCTTCGAGTACGTGCTGTGCTTCTCATATCAAAGCGCTGACATTAATGGGTGCAATGCTTGGGCAGCGAAGTCGGCGGCGACGTCAGCGTTGACAGCAGCTAGTGTGAGTGCCAATGTGTGTGTGTGTGTGTCTGTGTGTGTATGGCTCGAACTGCTCGCGTCCAGTCGTGGTCCGCCTCGCAACGTTCAGCTTGCAACATGCTGCACGAGCCAAGCCGCCAACCACCCCACCTAGCGCCCACCCACCGAAGCGCTGTTACTGCCACTGCCACCGTCGACGGCGCTGCTGACGCCGCTGCCGCAGTTATTAATGTGCATTAGCCGGTGTTGACCGCGGTGGGCGAGCACTAAACTCAAGTGGAAGCAGCAGCTCCACTCCAGTGCAACAGACTCCGATTGCAGTTAGTACGCACCTAGACTCACATACAGACACACAAGCACACATACATATATGGATATGAATATACCATGCGAATATATGTATTGTGGCTATTGGAATGTCTTTCCCACACACAGAAACATGCTCTGATTGGTAAAAATGCATTTTATTTTTTCAATTTACATGCACATTCATGAATACACTCGGGTACATTCGTGAATACATTCATGAATGCTAGTGAATGTATTCACGAGTACAATTGTTCGAGTAAATTGGTATTACTTCAAAAAAGTATAATTGGTTACGAGCAGCTAAAAACATGAATACACTCATGAATACAAACACTTGTTTCTTTATTGTCAGCAATTGTATATTCAAATACTTTATTATTTTTAAGTCCAAAGTGTATTTAAATAGATATAATTGATTGCTATGAATTCAAAGATGTCAAAGATGTCATGAATGTATTCATAATTTACAAATTGTATTCATCTAACTATGAAATAAATTCAAATTAACCATGCTCAAAAAAAAAAAAAAAAAAAAAAAAAAAAAAAAAAAAAACATACTCATGCATACACTTATGAATGTATTCGTGACTAAATTACAAGTCTCATATATATCTAAATATGTGTTATATGTACATCCATATCATATGTACATCAGATATATTCATAGATATAAATAAAAATGCTGATACACTCATTAGTTCCAATAAAAACATTCAATATATATGATTTCGATATATGTATATTTTCATACATATTAACTTGAATGTATTTTTGAATAAACAAGTATTTGCACCAATCTCTACTGAACTATCGAATGCATTCGATCAATCAAAAGTAAATAAAAGGTAGCTACATTCACTCGTGAGTACATACATTTTTCTGGGTTTTCATTTTAGTTTCATATATGAATCTATTTTTAATTGGCTTATCTATTTGAATTAATTGAATGCTATATCTAGTAGTAGTAATAGTAGTAGTACATAGGCTACGTGCAGTACTCTCATTTGCCCCCACAGCCAGATGAACTTCAACCCGTACAACTCGTCGGACCGACTGCGTCGGGCCATTCGGCAGCTCCAGCCTCAGCTCCAGCTTCGACTGCAGCTGGCGTTAGCTTCAGCTGCTGTTCGAACGCCGACTGACTAGGCGTTTGGGGCCTGCGAAGCGGCCAGGCGAGGGCAGGCTATGGCCGGCCGTCAGTTGGCGCTGGCAGCGACGTCGGCGTTGCGAGTGGTTTGGTTGGTTGCTCGCTCGGCAGCTAAGCTCAGAGCCAGAGCCGGAGCCAAAGCTGAAGCTGAAGCAGTGGCAGTGGCAGTGGCAGTGGCAGCGGCGACAGCGCCAGTGGCCTCTTGTTGAATGGAAGATGGGCATAAACTAAGTTTAGTTTATTAGATGCACACGAGCAGCCGCGTTGTGAGGACGTGCGCCACAAGTTCCTGCTAAAGTTCTGCCCGGCCTACGGGAAGCGCGCGCGCAAAAGTACGAGAAAGCGAAACAGATGAAAGACAACGGCAAATGTGTTTCTATGTACATAGCTAGTGTTTGGCTCGAGTTCCAATTGGATCTTTAGTTGGGTAACGGCACCAAATCAAGCTGTTATGCATACTCCAGTTCATTGTTGTTGTCGTTGTCGTTGTCGTTGTCGTTGTTGCTTTGATTTTGCGCGGCAAACGTCGCGCAGTCGTCGCTTTAAGCTGCGCGCGCATTCGGTCAAACGCCGGCTGCGTATAACGGACAAAGGACAGCGACGCGCTGACGAGCAGCAGTAGCAGCAGCCGTGGCAGTGGCAGTGGCAGCGGCAGCGGCAGAAGCGGAAGAAGCGGCTGCTCTGCCCACTATCCCACAGTTGATTCTCTCCTCGCGCTATCCTTTAGCCTCCCCATCTCTCTGCATGCATCATACGCACGCTTCACACATGTGTGAACCGTTATCAGTGGCAAATTTGAGCAGTCGCCGCGCTGCTAGCGTCGACGTTGTGTGCAGTCTGGCATGAAACAGTCGCCACATCGAACATGGCTATTTTCATTTGTTTCAACTGACGCGAGCTTGGCGCGCGCTCTCTCTCTCCCTTTCTCTCTCTCACGCTCTCCCTCTCTATCGCTATATATCTATCTGTTTGACTGCAGCGCTCTCGCTCGCGCATACACTGGCTCGCTCTCGTGGTCGTATGCGTATGTGTGTGTCCACCCCCACATACGCACACACATGCGGCCAACGGACCAACGAGTGGCAGCAAACCAAATAAACAAATCTAGCGGCAGCGACGTCAGCAGCAGCACCGGCAGCAGCAGCAGCCCACCAACCCACCGACCCACCACCACTAACAACAACAAACACGAGCATAATAACAATAACAACAACCCACCACCACCATCACCACCGACGACGACGACGACACCATAGCAAAAGGGCTGTAGCTTTGACGTTGGCGTCAGCGTCGGCGTCGGCGGCGGCATCGCTTAGCCAAAATCAAATTTTCAGATTGGCATTAAAGTGCAAAACCCTAAAATAAAATTGAATTATCTGAACGTGTGCGTCCACAGTCGCTCGCAGGACATCGTCGCGTTCGGACATGCTCTCGTCGCTGCTCTGTCTCTGTCACTGGCTTTGGCTTTTCTAGGCTCTCGCATAAGCTTGGCCGCTGCCTCAGTCGCAGTCGCAGTCCCAGTCCCAGTCACAGTCACAGTCATAGTCGCTGCCAGAGTCACAGCCACTGCTGTTGCTCTGCCTCTCTCCACAAACACACACACTTAGACGTATGCTCGTTCGCTCGCTCGCTTACTCACACACAGGCACACACGCTCTCAAAGTGCGCTCTCTCACGCACTGTGCTCGTCCACTCGTCAAGCTTTCGTTCGTTTCGCTTAGCCGACACGACGACGACGACGACGACGCCGACGACCGACCACGACCACGACCACGAAGCATAAGTTCTCTCGCACTGCCGCCCGTTGCCCATTCAGTCAGTGAGTGCGCTGGTGTTGGTGTTGGTGTTGGTGTTGGAGTGTGTGTGTGAGTGTTGGTGTCGTCACGGCGCTTTGTTGGTTGGACAACGACAACAACTGCGACAACAGAGCGACTGCCGTGGCCGTAGCCGCAGCCGCAGCCGCAGTCACAGCCGCAGCAGAGCCAGCGAAGACGCGCTCGCCGCTTGACGCCTCGTAGTAGTCGCGTACTTCCGCCGTTACCGTTAGCACCACACATTTCTGACGAGGCTGCCACCGCCGTCGCGGTGCACGCAGCAGCAGCAGCAGCAGCAAACGCCAAGCGCCAAGCGCCAAACGCTGAACGTCAAATGCAACAATAACAGTTAGCCAGAGGACAACGACAAATAATGACGCGTGCTTAAATACGTATTCGAGCAGAGTTTTTTTTTCATTTGGTCGCACATCTTTCGACACTCACCGTCTCGATCCCCGCCCGTTAGCAACTAAGCCCGGTTAATACACGCACACAACTACAATCGCACACTCGCGCTCACACACATACGCAATCAGCTACAATTTTTTTTCAAGTGTTTTGTGCATTTTCGAAAAAGAAACAAAAACAAATGTTCGATTCCAATTGGATGACCAATTGCCAGTTGGATTGTGCCGCGCTACCAGCAAGGCGAGCCAAGAAACAGCAACACAGTGTTGATAAAGTTGTTTAGCACAACAAAACGCCGACAAAGCATGTGGCCAAAAGGAACGCGCAAAAACAATTTCGTCAGCTGCCAAACTGCCAGCAAAAACAACAGCAACAACAACAACAGCAACAGCAACAACTACAGCTAAAACAAATGCTAATCAGATTTACAACAACAGCAACAACTAGAGTGCATACGGTTCCTATAAGAAAGTCTAAGCAGGAAGCAATAGTAGGCGAAGCAGTAGAAGAAGAAGAAGAAGAAGAAGGCAGCAAAAAGTGTTTTTCAAGTGCGAAAATTTGTTTGTTTGTTTGTTTTTTTTTTAATGTTTTATCCAAAACGTAAAGTAAATAAAATTCTATGAAAATATTATAAATAAATAATGAAAATAATGTCTTGAATCCAAAAACAACAACAGCAACAAAAAGGTGGAAAAATGACAAAAACAACGAGAAAAATTCTCAAAGTAAAGCTGCGGGACCGAGTGGAGCCCATGTGAGGCCACAGATAAGAGATAAAAGCGAAAATCTAAACAAAATTCAGTGCATTCTTTTCTGTCTCTCTCTCTCTCTGGAAACATAAAAGAAAAAACTGCAACAACAAAGTGCAATAAAACTAAATAGAAATCAAAAGCAAAACAAAACTAATTTAAAAACAAACGAAAAAAAAAAACATTTGACCAGTGTTGAGCAACAGCTCAAAGACTAAAGAAGGAGTCGAAGGAGTTGCCCGCCCAGCTGCCAGTGGGGCGAGCGCTCGAAAAGTTTTGAAACTCCCTTTGGAAATTGTAACAAAAATGAGAATTAAAATGCCTGCGGTTCGAATTGCACAAGGTAAGTGAATATTTTTGGAAAATGGCACCAAGTGGAATTAGAGTGATAAACAAGGAGGAAGAAGAAGGAGAAGTAGAAGTAGGCAAAATTGGCATAGCACCTGTGAGCGCAGCATGAGACTTGCTGTGAACACTTTGCTGAGGTGCAAATGATAAGCTAATTATTTATATATATATATAGCGTAAATAAATAACATATACATACATACATGTATTGATGTGTGCCATGAGTCAGTTACACTTTCCATGAATGTAAGTTTGTGTTTATAAATTTACCTAAACAGGTGAATGCGCATTCGAGTTGAGCTAGGTTCTATGAAGTTTTCGCTTTAGATTTCAGTTACATGAGATACAGTTCTATAAACACGATATGATACCATATGAAACTTATATATTTCTCAGTCTGGACACGACTTCTATTTAATTCAGTTTAGCTACACAATCAATTAAGCTAATGAACATATAATTAGTTTGAAAAATAAACAAAATAAATACATGTTTTTTTTTTTTTTTTTTTTTTTTTTAAGAAAATTTATATACAGTATTTTATAAACGCACAAACCTAAAATTTCTATTTAGTTAAACTAAATAAATATATCCAAATAATGATAACTGCATGATTAAAAACCCCTCAACAAGCCTTTTTGAGAGGGAAAAGGAAGAGAAGACACAGATATTAAAAGACCGTAAATGTTCCATAAATATGCTATAAAAATTGTTATAAAATACATACTATATTCATTAGCAAATCAACCAAATTTTGTATAAGTATGCTAGAAATAAGAGCATAGAAAAGCTCTTAAAAATATAACAGTAAATAAGTTAACGTTGTTGGGGATTTCCTAACCATAACAGTCCAACCCTAGAAAACACCATAAAAAATACTGATATCAATTGACAAAGCGATCATAGTTTCATATGAAGATCACTTCAGAGGTATTTCATATATAATTATGAAATATATTATATTATATTATGTACATAATATGATTGACAATCTGATAGTATATAATGTAAGGGGATATAGGCCATGGCCCATATATCATTTGTCTCTGCTCCATATCCATAAGTATGCGTTGGGCTTTATTTCCCAGTTATTCTTGGCCTATTTGGTGTGTTTTATTTTTTTCGCGTTATCGCAACAATATTGCACTGAAATCAGAGTTCCCCTGTTCTGGGTGTGTATTGCCATGATTTCTCAGATTTTGTTCGCGATTTATATTTTTTGCTGTTTTTTTTTTTTTTTTTTTTTAATTTTTTTGCTTTTTGGGTTTTTGCTTTGCGTTGGTGGTTGTAAAGTTAACGGTTCTTTTTGGCCAGGGCGCGACGTTGGCCGCAATTTAGTTGCTTTATTGCTGCTTATTGTTATTGTTGTTCTTATTATTATTATTATTTACGTTATTTGGCGGTGGGTCAACAACAGCAACAACAGCAACAGCAACAACAACAACAACAACAACAACAATTAACATGACAAATTTACTTCGTTTTGTATCTGTATCAGTGTATCTGTATCTGGTCACGGCTAGTTCAAAGCAAAATCAAAGCCGTATATCCATAAACTCCAATACACACACACATATATATGTATATGTATATGTATATGTATATCCGTATCAGACTGGCCATAAAATATGACTGGCTTTTAGTTTTGGCAGAGATTCTTTATATGTTATATATATAAATATATATATATGTATATGTGTATATGTGCGTGCCCCTCCCACGCCCATGGCTCTCTTGCACCTTTCTTGTTATCTCGCTGTTATCTAGATAACACATGCCGTCCAGCCCTGAGCTGCCCAGTGACGCACGTTTGCCACGTTTCGCGCTGCTGCCCATTTATCAGAGCCATCCAGAGCTATCAGAGCTGCTGCTGCTGCTGCTGCTGCCCCTGCCCCTGCCGCTGTGCTGTGCACCAGGTGAGACGCAGCACTACTCCAGGCCCTACCCCTACCGGCACCCACTTGCGCCCCACCTGCCAGCCTTCCCGAAATGTCGTCAAACAGTTTTAATTGCTCGCAAAGTTGTTTGCCTTGTTATTGTTGTCGCTGTGCCTCTCATTCAGTTCGTTGCGATATTTTTCGGTTTATTTGTGTTACAAATCAAAAGAAACAGTCACTGGAGACGGTGTCGAGTGGGTGACTTGGGTGGCTTGGGTGGTTCGCTACCCAGTTCAATGCGATAAGAAGCAAATTGTGGACCCAACGACTAATTACCAACGATCGCTTACGCCGTGGACCCGCTTTCAGTTTCTGCTTTCATTTTCTTCATTTTATTCTTGTTGTTGTTTTTCGGGTCTCAGATGTTATCGATATCGATGTTACGCCCAAAATTGCTGTTGTCTGTGGCTATACACCTACACCTCGTCTGCTCTGCCTCCCGCTCTCTACTCCCTGCCTCCGGCCCCTTCCCCTGTCCATTCATAATTAATTGTTACAATTTCATCAATTTTCCCTCACATTTTCGACAATTTTTGAAATCTCTTCGATCTTTGCCTCTACAAGATTTCGTCACAAGTCGCGTCAACGCTCTTATCAGACGCTAATGAGTATTTCTTCGTCTTCTTCTGGGGAAAAACAAGTCACATTGCCAAATGCAATCAAACAATGTTAAGCGAGACCTGAAAGCTGTGAGCAGTCAAGCAATGTTGGAGCTAATGGAGTAGGCTATGGGGGCTGATTGAAGAATTCTTTTTTGAATGTTTATAATATAATTTAAGCGACAGAAAACTTTATATTTACTCTTTCTTTTATATCAAACCATATTTTGCTATATTCAAAATTCAAGTTGAGCTCTAAATAGGCAGTTTTTCCATATAGAGTTGCCTGCCTATAGAGAGCTCGAAGAATATTGGCTCGGATGCTAAACTTAGTTTATGGAGTCTTTGGTGACTAAAGAGATAATGTTTCGATACGAATTGAAATACCTTCAAATCATGTATATATTTATAGATAGAGGATTTTGTCTATAGTCGACAGGAATGAGAGAATATCATTGTTAGATTTCGTTCTTAGGCATTATCTTTATCATGCGTTATTACTATTATATTATTTATTATTAAAAATCGAAATCAACGCAACTTAGTTTGAAGATTGTTAGTTTATTGATCGATCAAACTTTTTCTAAGGCTTTTCACGCTATTTTACAGCTTTGGGGTGGAATATTTAAGGACTATAATATCATAGACCTAGACTCGAATTCGTCTTTGATTGTGAACAAATCGATCAAGCTCTCTTGACCTGTGCAATGGACATAAGTCGAACTGCTCTTGAAATTAGAAATTCGTCTTATATATGAGATGATATATGATCTATTTGATTTATATAATCTAATAATCTATATGATATATATGATATATGTGGTATATGTGATATACATATGGTATATATAGTATATGTGATATTTATCGTATATATAGTATGTGTGATATGTATGGTATGTGATATATATGATATATATATTTCTAGACTGGTCTACTTTCCAAGTAGTCGTATTTGTGGCAATAGAAGAGAGAGCGAGAGAGAGTTTTGCAAAGTATTTTTCGTAAATTTAAAACTTGAGAGTGTTTTTGGTGTTGTCCTGGCGTGAGTTGTTTGTCCTGACTAACGTCCTCGGCTTGGTCGGTCGTGTCTGGCTTTTTGGCAAACCCCTTTGAAGTCCACGCGCCCGTTTCGCTTGACTACGGTCAGTGGCTAATCGAGCGGCACGCGCGGTCCGAGCAGCTGGCCTCGAAGTAGTTGAATCGATAGTTAGGCTGGACGCACGAGTCCTTCGTTCTGTGCCGGCACCTGCCGTGGCCCAGCTATCACTGCCACTGCCGCTCCCGCTGCCGCTCCCGCTGCCGCCCCTCCTCCTGCTGCTGTCATTCCTCTCCGTGTCACTATTTTCGCTGCTGGCTTTAATTTGATTATCGACCAAACAGTGTCCATTAAATGAGCGACCGACCGCGGCCGTCGCCGTCCGCTTGGCATTGTTATCCAGCTCCTGTTGCAAGAGCGCCATGGCAACGTCGCTGCCCCCGGCTCCCCCTCTCGCAATTGTTATAACAAATAACAGCAGAGCAGCAGCCCGTACCTCCATCCCCCATCTCCCCGTGCCCTCGTCCCCTTCCCATGCCAACGATCCGATTCGCCTCTGTCGTCATGTGGATGTCAAACTTTTGTCCAGCTGCTTTTGCTTAAACGGCACTTGGCTGGAACTTGCCTGTTGTACTGGAGCCTGCAGGACATCTGTGGAGGGCGACCCCTCGCCGCCACTGCCCTACCCCCACCAATGCCTCCTGCTCACCACGCCACAGCAAATTGCAGGCGCTGCGGGTGTGTGTGTGAGTGTGTGTGTGTGTGCTGATATGCTCGTCATGCAGTCAAAGACTCTGCCAGCAGCTCCTGCCACTGGCAGCATAATCAGCCACAACAGCGCGCAGCAAGCTGCTTCCGCTGCAACGGGCGCAGCCCCCGCCCGAAATTCCCCAATGCCGCCCAGCGGCCGCCTCCTGTCCCGCTTCTTCGGCAATTGTCAGCCAGCCGCCGCACTAGGTGCATCCGTGTCCGTTTTTTATTCGACACTCGGGACCAGCGGGCGGTCGCAGCCAGTCGGCCGGCCAGCCCAGACGCCAACAACAACAACAGCAACAACAACAACAGCCACACTGGCTGCAGTCGACTCTTTTCGTATTTGGCTCGACTCGGATGCGACTTCACATTCACAGCGAGTCACATTCACATTCACATTCACAGATTCCGGCCAGGCGCATGAATTGTTTTGCACTTTCTTTTGTTTTAAATACGTTTTTGCCTATTGTTTTCCACTCACACACACACACACACACATACATATGCTCTCTCTCTCTCTCTCTTTTTTTGCTCTCAGTTCAGTTTTCAAGTTTCGTCCAAAAATAAAAAGCAGCGAAACAAAAAAGTGAACCAAACAAAGCGCAGTTTGAAATAAAAAATATACTTGCATATGTGTGTGTATATTAAAAAAATACCCCAACCCAAAACGCACACACACACTCTTTCTCTCTATGGTCTGTCCAAAATATATGATATAACACGTAAATATATAAATATATGTATATATGCACATATATAGAATGCACATGCATGCAAAGAGTTTCACAATACACAAATGAATCAAAGCTGCGCAACAGCTGCAGTCAAATCATCAAAGGTCGTTATCGATCCATAAATCGATAAATCGTCCATCATGGAAAAAGCCCATAAGATTGATAAAGTATAGTATTAGATCAAAATTGAATGCATATAGAACAATTAAGTCCCAGCTTTAGGTGCTCATTGCAAATAACTTGTGCTCAAAACTTTGGAACTGGTTCGCCAAGTCGTTCCAGAAATATGGGTTTCTTTGCAAATGTATATATTGAATACTATTTGAATGTATTATATTAATTTTTGTTAATTTTATTATAGTTGTTTTTTT
Source organism: Drosophila arizonae (assembly GCF_054131065.1). Classification (NCBI taxonomy): domain Eukaryota; kingdom Metazoa; phylum Arthropoda; class Insecta; order Diptera; family Drosophilidae; genus Drosophila; species Drosophila arizonae. The sequence goes on from NC_142927.1 coordinate 27,614,619, forward strand.
TTTCTTATTTTTGGTTCAAAGAACTAGTTCAAAAACTTTGCTAATTTGCCTCTATAACGCATAAATTTGTAGTTCAAGATTCAGATGTTTGTAAACAATTGCCGATATATTGAGCTTTTGAAATTGAATATATTATTTATTTATACATATGTTGCTCAATGAACTAGTTCCAATATGTTTATCAAAGCGAAACCATTCGCATAAATCATTTTTTTTTTATTGAATTTAATTTATTTTTCAAACTCTAAGGTGACTCACAAAGTAGTTCACTTATATTCATTTGAACTAACCTTTTTATGCTAACTTGGCTTTTTATGAAACAATATTAAATAGTTTCAAAATATTCTTGCCTATATATAACATACATATGTATCTATTTCCCATGGCTGATTCCTTTCTGGTTCACATACTTAATACTTCCATTGCCTTGAGCTGGTCTCAAAATAAGTCAAAAGCCGCTAGATTTAGCCGAAAGACTTGCAGCTGCTTTTCTTACATTTTGTTTGATTTGGAACTGACTCAAGATCCTTTCGACTGAGGTCGAGCCAAAGTGTCGTATACGCAATGTCCAAGCAGCTGTGCGCTTGTTTTGGCTGACCAGCTGCTGTTGCGGTTGCTGTTGGCGGTGCTTAAGCGAAAGCGAAAATGAGTGAAAACAAAAAATGAGGAAGGACGGCAAAGGAGGAGAGCAAAGCAAAGAGAAGCAGCGAATGAAAAGGAAACTGCGAGGCGAGCAGGAGCAGACTTAATGAATCTTTGCTGCGTTTGTTTTGACGCGCATATTTTTTATGGCGTCGCCAGCGCCGCCGCCGACGTAGACGCCGACAGCGGCGCCAGCGTCGCTCACTTCGCACTTTGGCAAACTTTTCACTTTCAATGACGGCTGCAGCTAGCCGAACCACCCAACCACCCAACCACCCACCGCATACTTGCTGCTTTAAGACTGCAAGAGAACTTGGCACCTTTTGGCAGGAGGCGTAGGTTGCTGGGCGGAAATGGGAATGGGGCAGGGGGAGGGTCGTGAAATTTGCGTAGCAAAACAAAACGCGAAATGTATTTCACAGTTTATTTACTGGAGATGCCGCCAAAGAAAAACCAGAAACTGAATGAAAGAAAGAAGGAAAAAAAAATGAAGCAGATGGGAGGAGGGCACAAAGAAGAGGCAAGAGGAGGCAGAAATGTCGGCCTTGCTGCGTAGCCTATCTGAGGTGCATGCCCCGCGCGTCTGCCCCGCGCACAGCGCACGCGCCTTGCACACCTTTCGGCTTTTGTTGCTGCTGGCCCGCATCCTGTGTCAGGCGCCGCGAGCACGTGCCACAAGTTGCAACTTGAGCCTGGCTGCCACAGCCGCTGCTTCCGGCCAGGAAATGCGCCCGAAAAAAATGCCGAAAATTACAGTTTTTTTTTTTTTTTTTGGTATTTTTTTGTTTGCCATCTCTTTTGCCGTTTTGTCAATTGCGCATAAATTAAAGCCAGAGCTAGGGCCTAGCCCGCGTCTCTGCTCGTCTCTCCTCTCGCTCACAGTCAGTCAGCCCGCCAGCAAGCCAGCCTGATTAGTTCCAGGGCCAGCGTCGGAGTCAGGGCCAAGAGTCATTCATTAAACGGGCCCGCAACGGGCTTGGCTCTGCCGCCCACGCAATGTCAAAATGTGGAGAGCAGCAAAGGCCCCACCAGCACACAGCACACACTACATGCCCCCATCCACATCCACAGCGATGCCCCCGTCGCCCCCTGTGCCCCCTGTGCCCCCTTTGCCCCCTTTGCCCCTGCCCAGTCGCCGCTGTCCCTTCTTGGGTAACATCTTCTGGGTTTGGTTTTCGGTTTTCGCTTGGCTTTTTTTGTCTACCTTTTTAATTGAGCTGCGCGCAATTATTATTTGCTGTCCGTCCATGCGTCCGCCTGTCCGCCTGTCCGGCAGTCGATTCGTTCATTCATTCAGTCGCGCGCTCGTTTGTTCATTCATTATATATAGAAAATAAAAATAGCGCAGATTGAAACTGAAGCCCACGCGCTGCGCCGCACCCAGCTTGAGAGCTGAAACTGGAACTCGAATTGGAGCTGCGTCTCGGACGGTCAAGGTGTGCGTGCGTGTGTCTGCGCTGTATGTGTGTGTGTGTGTGTGGACGCTGCAGCTGTCAAGCTGAGGGGTATACCCCTCTATAAAATCGCCATCTCACTCGCGCTAGCTCTCTCTCTGTCTCTCTGTCTCTCCCTCTCTCTCTCTCTCTCTTTTGCTCTTGCTCCTCTCATGCATGTGGGTGTCAACGCTGCAGATGAATTCAATAAAAGCTTCACAGCCAATAAGCAGTTCAGCCACACGCTAACAAAGGGTATATGCGTGCTCATAGCCAAGATGTGACAATTGCATATGAAATGCAGGATATTCCTGTCCATTTGCTGTACATATCTGGATATATCTGGTGCAGATCGCATTGCCACATAGCACAGCTGTCAGTGGCATTCGCCTCATGCTTGGGGCTAACACGGCCCAGGGTATTCACTCGACTCGACTTGCTGCAGTCGAGTTCTTGGCTTGGCGACGCGTGCTGCAATCTCGGAAGATTTGCTCGTAGGTGTGGGTGCGGCCACAGCCCAGCCCCGGCTCGATGGCTGGCTGGCTGGCTGGCTGGATGGATGGATGGATGGATGGATGGCTCCACTTGGCTCGAGTTGGCTTGGGTCTGCTTGGGTTGGCTCGCTGCTTTTTTTCTGGGTTGGTTGCTTAGCTGGCATAATTTAATTCAATGATTACTGATTTTAAATGAAACGAAGACGTCGCATGACGTTGCCAATGCTCCAACAACAACAGCAGCAACAACAACAACAACAACTGACAACAAGGCGACGCGTGCGTCCGCAGCTCAAATAAATAAATCAATCATGCCACTCTCTCGTGCTGCAGGCGAACAACAACAACAACAATTGTGTTGGAGACCTACCTCGAAACTAACAGAGTGTAAGTGTGTGTGTCTATGTGTGTGTGTGTGTGTGTGTGCGTGGCACACCCCATTTCCGCTTGCCTGAGCGATTAATATCGAAAGATGGCACCACAAGACCCGCTCAACTCATATTGCCTCCCACCCCGCCCTCATAATCATCAGCATCAGCCTCAGCATCATTATCGTCCACATTGTCATTATCATTATCATCATTAAACTGCCTTTGTCGCCGCACACCTCAACTGGAGCGCCGCTGGTCCAGGTGCTGCTGCAACAGCATTCCACGCTGATTGCAGTGCAATGAGTGCTCAGACTGAATGCACAATGAATACATTTGACAGCGAGTGCATATTCACACCCACTGCTCTTTAATATATTCACTCAATGCATCAAGTTATAGAAATATTCCTTTTAATCAAAGTCAGGCAGACTTTGCTTTGAATTGTCAAATGAATCAGGTTAGAATGTAAGCGAATAAATGTGAATACTCTTGTTCAGCAAAATAAGGAAGTATTTCAAGTTGTAGTTGATGTGCAAGTGAGTGCATTCAGTGTTTAAGAATGCTCAATAGGTGAGTGAGTGCATGTGAGAATGAATGCTTGATTCATGAATAATTGTGAGTGTTTTCAAATAAGTAAGAATGAGTGCTCAGATACATGTCACATAAATATTGAATATGTGAATACATGTGCAACTAATGAGTGTTTTTGAATGTGCGTGAGTGTATTCATAAGCACTCAATAGTGCTTAAATACCTGTGAGTATACATTTATGCAATTATTAATTTCTGAAACATACTCAACGCATGTTTGACCCCATACATGTGTATTCATATGCATTCATGAATGTTCATAAATACTATTACAATAGAGAAAATGAGACTTTGCCAGCTTGAATTCAGCATTTGATTCAAATAATCATCTACTTATCATCACGAATGTTTCAATGATAAGATATCGTATGTATAGATAGATCAATATATATGCACATTCGATTCGAATTAATTAATTAAAGTCTACAGTTCTAGCTTTACGATCGCACTCGAGTTAATTCGTGCAATTATTTGCAGTGAGAAGTTATACTCTTTTAGCATATGCTTGCCTCCGTTCATTGTGTAGCGGGCTTCACTGTACGATAGACAGTGTTTGGGTCTTATTGCTCTTGGCTTTCCCTCTGTCAACTGCTCGAATCGAATCGCTCGCGCAGTTTGCCCCAAATGCAAACACTCACACACTCACACACAGACACACACACTGATTGGGGCCCCTTCCTGATGCTCCTGCCCCCCTCCTCCCCCTCTTCCTTCCTCCTTTTTTTATACGCTTTCTGCCCCCTTTGCAAACGCATTCAGATTTGAATGGGCACGCGCGACTTATAAATCGCTTGCTCGCCATTCGCTATGCTTGCTTCACATGTGTCCCACACACACACACACACACACACACTCACACATGCAGACTCCCCAAATGCATGTGTGTGTGTGTGTTCAGTCTCCAAGACGCGCTCTGATCTTTGTCAACGGCGAAGCTCGCTTTGTTGTTGTTGTCGTCTTCTTATTGTTATTCACATTGTTGTTGTCGTTGTTGTTGTTGCTGTTGCTGTTGCTGTTGCCGTTGTTGACGCCTCCCCTTTTATATATTCATTCATTTTTCTTTTTTTCTTCTTGTTGCTTTCGCATTTTGTTTTGTTTCGCTTTATGTTTTCGTTTCCAGTTACAATTCAACTGATAACTTATTTACTTTGGGTTGGGGCTTTGGCTCTGGCCGTTGCCGTTGCCGTCGCGTCGCTTCGTTTGCCGTTGGCTGCCTGGCCGTGGCCCAGCCCCAGCTAGCTGGCTGGCTGGTTGGCTGCATCGTCTGCGCGAGCGAGCCAGACTGAGCGAGCGAGCGAGCGAGCGAGCGAGAGAGAGAGGGCTACAGCACGAGAGCGAACCGAACCGAACGGGCTGAGCTGTGGCCAGCGTATTGAATGAATATCAGCAGCAGTCGGGAGTCAGCGCACTTAGCAGGTTTTTGGCTGGCCACAGAGAGCGCAAAGAGAGGCAGTGTGAGTGTGAGAGTGAGAGAGAGCGGGAGAGCGGCGGCGGGTGAGTAAGCTTATCTGCAGCCGTGTTACGGTTTGTTATTGCCCGCCAGCGCTGGGGCTTCACACCTGTCTGTCGGCGACGTTGTCGATCGCGCGGCCTCCGCACGAACCATTCAATCTGCCCAGCCTCGATACAACGTGTGTGTGTGTGTGTGTGTGTGTGTGTGAGTGCTTAGTTGGCTTTTTGATTGGCCAGACCTTGATATCTCTGACTGTACATAGGCCGAGGCCGGGCCGGGCCAAGCCCAACCAAAGCTGCGTCCAAAACAGAAACAACAGCCAGCCAACGGCTGTCGTGCGTTGCTCAGCGACGTCTCTGGGCTCGGCATCATAATCAACATCGTAATGGTCATTACGATCATTATGCTCATGATCAGCAGCAGCAGCAGCATCGCTCGTCGACTCAAAACTGGGCCTGGCATTTGCGACTGCGCAGCATGCCCACATTTGCATGTGACAACACACACACACACACACACACACACACACACACACACACACATGTCGCTCTCTTTCTATATAGCGCTGCTCCGATTTATATGCCACATCAATTGTCCGCCATTTTGAGTCAGCGACTCGCTTGGCGAAAGAGTCAAAAGATTTTCTTTTTGCCCATTTTATTTAGTTTTTTCTCCTTTTGCTTGGGCAATTGCGAGCTGGCGCTGAGCGGGCACAGCTTGAGCTGCGACATTTATTGGCCGGCGACTCGAAGTCTGGAAGGGGTTCGAGATTCGGGTCCAGCTAGAATGAAGCCATAACAAACTCTTTTAGGGGTAGTCCAGCAGCAAGTCAGAGCTCAACAGAAATCCATAAAAACAAAACTTGAAGACAAATTCAATGAATATCTATTTTTACGGTAGGTATTTGGAATTCCGTAAAATAATGTAAAGTTGTCGTATGTAGACTAATTGTTCATAAATATATTAAAATATATTACATAATAAATATATTAAAATTATCAAAATTTATTAAAGATCATAAGAATATGAAAAGAAAGTAATCAGCACTTAGAATAGATGGAGCGAAGTGAGATGTAGAATGTGAAAGAGGGAAAGAGAGAGAATGAGAGAGAGAGAAAGAGAGGAGAAACAGAGAGAGTCATAGAGATACAGATAAATCATATATATAGAGAGAAGTTAGAGATACAAGAAGAAGATACACATATAAAACAGAGAAACAAAATTTGACAGAGAATCAGAGATGCAGATAGATCAGTTAGACAGAGAAAGAGAGATAGAGAGAGCTAAAAATGATAGAGGGAGAGAAACAGTATTAGAGAGATTAAGAAGAGAGATACATTTAGATGAGCAAGAGAGAATGAAAAGATTGAGAAATAGGGCTAAATGCTTAAGGGCTCAAAACAATGAAGCAAATGGAAAAGATAATAACAATAGTGAAAGATAAAAAATATATTTAAAACAGATGATGGAGTGAACTAGATCCATGATATTTAAAAGATAAGTTCCTTAACCTATAATTCGGATATGCGCATATCTACCTTCTCTCTGTCTCGCTCTCTCTTACTCTCTCTCTCAGGACTGCTAATAGCTATAATAGTTAGTTAATAGATTTTATGGATCTCATTTCTAGCTCTCAATGCTTTCGCCCACATTGCCCCAATTCCCATTCAGAGTCGCATTTGCCGTTGCTGTTGCCGTTGCTTGTTGCCTTTTTGAATACACTCGCAATGTATTCACAGTTCGCCGGGCTTCGCATTGTGCCATGTGAATGCATGTTGAATGGCTTCGCTTCGCCCGGGCTTGGGACTTGAAGCTCTGGCCAAAAGTGTTGCCATAAGCTCACAAAAAAAAAAAAAAAAAAAAAGAAAAATTAAAGTGGCAGCTGAAGAAGAAGAAGAAGAAGAAGACTGTGGGCTGTGAGTATCCTGTGGGCTTTGCTGGCCGTGCGCCAAAGGTTTAAAGTTAAGGCAAAGAGTGCAAAGGCCTTGGTGTGCTGCAAAATTACCTTTGGCTACTTGAGCCCACCTTGCCACCTCGTGTGGCAGGCAGGCAAATAAACGCAGTTGCAGGCACACCCGGCTCATATGCGTGTGTCAATCTAGGTTCGTGCGTGCAAGTGTGTGTGTGTGTGTGTGTGACAGTGTGTGGCATATGTTAAAGAAATTTATGCATCAACTGGCAGAGACATTGCCACACGCAGCTGCAGGAGCATGGGCAGGATCCTTTCGAGCCCGGGCCAAGTCACTTTGCATCATCATTTAGCGCAGGCGAGCGAGCAGCTAAAGCGTCGCCATTGTTGGGCACAAGTTGCGCATAATTGAAACATAAAACGCTTGGACACCAATTCACAAAAGCCAACGACAAGGCGGCAGGCAGCTGTGCCAGCCAGGGGACGAGGGGCAGAGGGGCAGAGGGGCCGAGGGGGCGACTGGGGCAGCCAAGGGAGGAGGGGAGGCAACTGCGACTCACTGGGACTCGCTGTGCATTGTGCGCGAGGCCAAAAGAAAAGAGACAATTGTGTGTAAGAAATATGCCAGCTGTATGTGTAAGTGTGTGTGTGCGAGTATGCGTATGTGTGTGTGTGTCTGTCTGATTTATGTTGCTGCTGTTGTTTCTGTTGCTGTGTGTTTGGGTTGCTGTTGAACGATTTGTTGTAAATTGAAGAGTGCCAAACCGCATATTTGAATATGCCAGCTGTGCATGTGTATCTGTGTGCCTGTGCGTGTGTGTCTGTGTGTGTGTGTGTGACTGGGTGTGTGCTTTGGCTATGACTTGCACTGCCACAAGCTCTTGGCATTTGCTAATAAGCAACAATGCCCCAGCCGCAGCTACAAATTGAGCCAGACACAATAAAAATTCAAATCCAATTATGAGGCTAATATGCAAACATATATCACAAAAAAAGCTCAATTAATTCACAGTTGCAACTTAAAGCAGTTTATTCAGGTCATTAAATTCTTATTGGAATCTTGCTATAATTATCTGAGTATCACAATTATAATAAGTCTTGGCGCTGATTAAGAAACTCATATATACATTCATACAAATATATTTGTCCATATACATACATACATACATATTATCATATTGTTAAGCATAACTACAATTGAACTAGTTATTTGAATTTATCATTTATATTTCTTTATATATGTGTTAGTCCATTGTTTATCCTCGAGCATTAGTTCAATTGAACTAGTTCGTGGAAAGAACAAATTCAGTTTCAATGAATTATATTTAAATGAATATTTTCTGACTACAACTATAAAAAAAAGCTGGAATTAAGTTAAATTGAACTAGTGATGAACTAGTTCAATAGAACTAGTTCTTTTGAATGTTCGCAAATGTCTCATTTCTTTTGTAATTGTAATAGAAAAAAATTGAGCAGTAGTTCAATTGAACTTGTTCTTTAAAAGAGCCAGTTCAGATACCAATGTGCAGCTATAAAATACATAGTTTTGTCTTGGAGCTCGTTTCTATTGTGAATAAAGTTCCTTAACTACTAAGTAGTATGTGTCGTTCATGAACCAGTTAGCATGAATACAATGATCAAGTTCATCAGCCGAAGATGAACAATTGAAACTTTTGCAGCCTTATTGAAATTACGAATGCAATTCTATCACACGTTTTCAAAGATTTTATAGATATTCAGCTTAAGTTCAATAAAATATTTCAAGAAATAACTAAATATTCTATTTGCTTTACTTGCGAATCCTTTTTGCAATCCTTTTTACAGCTAAAGAGCTGCACAACTATGTTTTGGATGTCCTAGGCAGGCCCACTCCTGCTCCAGCTCCTACTCCTGCTCTGACAACCAAGTCCAATGCCCGAAAATTATTTGCGTCCATAAACTTTGCCCGCTTTTCAATTATTTCAACTTGTGCATTTTATTTGGTGCCTTTTTCGCCTGCGGTTGAAGGCGGCAACAGCCACGGAGCAGGCAATCATTCAGCCAGGCAGCCAGGCCACCAAGCCACCAGGCCACCAGCTCACCCACCCACACATGGGCCACAATGACCAACGTGGACTCCCATTGCGGATGCCGTCTGCCGGTTGCCGGTTGCCGGTTGCCAGAGCATTCGGAGTATGCGTCAGCATTTTCGGGCTGCAGATGCGATGCGCTTCTCTTGACCTCCAGTTGAACCGCCGAAAAAAGGAAGCAGACGCGAAAACAAAAACGGGCGAGCAAACAGTCAGACCGACAGATGTTTGCGACAGACAGACATCAAGTGTGAGAGAGAGAGAGAGAGAGAGAGAGAGAGAGCATGTACCGGCAGGGTATGCACATGTACGTCTCTTGCAGTGGAGCATTGGAGGCCCGGCTGCAGCATCTTTCGCTACTTTCATTTGTTCACAATTTGCGTCCTGCCCTGCGGTCGAGGCTGCTGCGGTTAAGTTCTCCAAATTGCAGTCAGAGACGACGACGACAACAGGAGACATATATATATATATATACATACACACATATATATATATACATAAATACATCTATTTGGATTCTGCCAGTTTGCTGCAAAGTTGAAACAGTTTTTAGCCAAGGTCCATTTCGGCGCGAGCATAACTTGAAGCTAAGACCTAAGGAACGATCCATGGGATGTGTGGATTGTCTGCCATTGGCATTGGCTGCAGCCAGGAATCACTCAGCCGCAGCCGCATAAAGTTCACATTGCAAAACAGTTGCCAGCACACAGACTGAAAGATGCAGATAGAGCGAGAGGTAGAGACAGAGAGAGAGAGAGGGAGAGGGAGAGGGAGCGAAAAGCAGAATGAGAGAAAGGCAAATAAAGCAAATAGAATCGACAGGACTTCAAGTTTTTATTGTGAACCCGAGGCGAAAAATGCTACCGACCATTGCATGTGTGTGTGTGTGTGTGTGTGTGTGTTTGTGTGTGCATGTGTGTGTGGGGATAGCTCGTACGTGTACTATCAACGTCATCGGCCACATTTGACTCTACCCGTGCCCCAGACTCTGATTGACCCCAACTCCTGCTCCAGCTCCGTCTTCGACTTCGACTTCGACTCGGCGCCGGCAACGTCATCGTCGTCAGCGTTTAAGTGCCGCATCCGGTCAGAGCGAGATACCACATGAGCTCTGTCTCTCTCTCTCTTTGCCTCAACTCCAAAAAGCCCCGACACACACAGACACACACACTCGCAGTCAGAGCCGACTTTGGGGCGCTATTGATTTTAGCTGCGATGCGTTGTTGAGTTGGGTGCAAAATGTGCCATTTGTATATGTGTGTGCCTGTATGTGTGTGTGTGTGTGTGTGTGTATTGTTTGGGGTTGGACGGAATGTGAATTTGGGATGCTCTCATGAGCATGGACCCATTGGACAAATGGGCGTGTGCTGTGGTCAGTCGACGTATGCGTGATATTTTCACATTTCGGCTTGTCCAGCATCAGACTCCGCCCATTGGCTGAGCACTTGGAGCTGGCAGCAGATAAAGAGCAGAAGGCCCTAGCATGAATAGAGACCGTAGCACAAATATTTATATTAGTTCATTGCATTCGTCACTTGATGAGTAATAATATCCAAAGATAATGCTCCTTATCAAAAACGTTTATTTGCCCAACTTTTCTCTGGGGTTTTTTCGGTTTTTATACCCTGAACCCATTGAAAATGGGAAATCAGGGTATAATGGTTTTGTGAAAAAGTATGTAACGGGCAGAAGGAGGCGTGGCAGACCCCACAAAGTATATATATTCTTGATCAGCGTGACGAGCTGAGTCGATATAGCCCTGTCCGTCTGTCCGTCCGTCCGTCCGTCCGTCCGTCCGTCCGTCCGTCCGTCCGTCCGTCCGTATGAGTGCGTCGATCTCAGAAGTTATAAGAGCTAGAGAGCTGAAATTTGGCATGCATACTCGTGAGTACCATACGCAGTACGAGTTTGCTTTATTTTTTCGATAAATTGTCCGATAACTTTTTTATCGAGAATAATCGAAAAATTGATTTTGTTTTTTTAGCCTAATTTGAAAATTTTTAGACCTGGGGTCTTCAAATTTGCGTTGTATATAAAATTAATCGATGCAAAGATTTTGTAATTTACAGATTTTGGATACCACGCCCCTTTCGCCCCCAATTCGTAAAAAACGCATTTCAAGTACTAGAGACTTGTGCTTTGGAATGTACACACATATTTACCATATGATTACACTCTAAAAGTTGCATTAAGATCGTATGTCTACAAAAAAAATTATTCGACAAATAAATTCTCATAATATTGCCCACACTGCAGCGCAGCCCAAGCGCAGTCGCTGCTTACTGCGCAGTTAGCAGAGCGCAGGCTTATGCGTGCGTGTGGATGCATGTGTATGTATGTGTGCATAAAAGAAGTGCAGAATGATTAGAATATCAGCTTTGAGGGTTCAGGGTATCTCCTAGTCGAGCAGTCTCGACTGGAGCTTTCTTACTTGTTTTTCCTATCATTCCTGTGATAAGTAATTATGGCATGGATCTGATAAAGTTTCTCAATGAAATTTCTTAGACTCGTGATGTTTTAAGCAAAGATTCAAGTCACTAATGACTGTTATCGATAATGGGATTAATGATTTCTAGAATTCCCATAGATCATTCAGGTCTATAGGATACCCTTGCCCAAGTTCCTCTACAGTTGAGTCGCTTTCTCCAATCAATCCTGACTGCAATTGTTGCCAGCCAAAACTGCGAGACGGTCGCTGTGCAATGCCATGCCACAAAGTATTGCTCGACCACATTTGTAGCTATAAATAATAAAGATTCCGCTGCAGGTCTAATATCCAGCAGCATCCAGCATCCGTCACCTGTGCTGCGACGAAGCCATTTAATTTCCAGTTGTTGTCCCATTGGCAGCTAGCAGAAGATTGCTTGTTCCTGCAGCTAATAGCCAAGCCATAAAACGATAGCAGACAAACGGACCAAAGCAGCCAGCCGGGATCATGTGGCCCAAACTGTAACTGAAGCTCAGCCACGGGCCACGGGCCACGGGACAGGGACCACGGACCACGGGACACGGGACACGGGGCTAGCGCTGAGTTATTGCTGCGACAGATACAATTACGAGCGATTGCCCCGAAAGCCCTGCGGTCAATGGATGAATGAATACCGAAACGAATGAATGAATGAGTGAGTGAGTGAGTGAGTGAATGGCTGGCAACGAGTCGAGTCGAGAGGAGAGACAGAGGCAGCTTTCTCACCTTTGTCGCAAATCGGAAGCGATGCCAATCGCGATTTGTTATCGTCTTTGCCCAGTTGCAGTTGCAGTTGCAGTTGCAATTGCAGTTGGCAGCCTGAACGATTGCAGACTCGAGAAACCATATCCGACTTAGGCAATAGGATCATCGAACTCTTTGCGGTGGGGATATTGTTTTTGCTGTTGCTGTTGCTGTTGCTTGGGTTTGGTGTTGATGCATTGTCTGCACATCGCTCTGGCTTATTGCGGTTAACCGAAAGCTGTCTATAAATTATTAAAATTGTCTCATTATTCATATAGAATACAATAGATTTCATTTACGTTTCATTTTATTGCAACAAGAACAGCAAACAGGCCGAGGAAGAGCCACAGCTCGAGCTGGCACCACACAAGAACCGGTCACAGATCACAGATCGTTCAATTGCCTTTGTTTGTTTTTGTTTTTAGTTTTTTGTTTGGCTATATCTGTCTCTGTCTCTGTCTCTGTCTCTGTCGACGTTTCTCTTGGCCAAGTTGGCTTTTCTGGCCAGGCTTAGGTCACCCGGCATCGGCGACCAGTCTGCGATGCGTGGGAGAATTTTAATGAAACCACAGACAAAACAGAACAGAAAGACAGCCAAACAGTCGAGCACAGAGAGCCACACTCACACACCTAACTAAAGTCTGAATGGACCCAACCCAAATGCCAGAACTTGTTGTGCTAAATATGACAGTCGAGTGGCCTTTAATGCATATTTATGGATTTGCAATAGACCAAACCTATCATTTAATAATAATTTGCACATTTTTCTTTTCTTTTCCATTGCAGGTGAGTGGCTCAGATGAGTTTCGAGTGGATGCGGACGGAACTTCCTGTTCGAATGCCTGGTAAAGTCGATGCTTATGATTTTCTCTTGCTCGTGTGAAATATTTGCTTGTCCTATTAGATTTTGATTGCAGCTCAACAGAAATGTCATTAAAGAGATTTCGGTTAAGGCGAGGGAGAGTAGGGCGCACTACGACATAGATCAGCTCTAGTTGTAGGCTCAGTTCTCGACTCGACTCGTGTGATCCGCGATGAATACTTCCTCATTACTAGAAAAGGCAAACCACAAGCCAGGCCCAGACCCCGTCGCCGATGATCCAAGCGAATTTCCCAGCGATTTTCTGCAGCTTCTGCTTGTGCTCTACAAGCGTCGTGAGCATTGCTCTGATTTCCCATACAGTGCTCGAGCAGCTGCTGCGGATGGGAGGGGGCCGAGTTGACTGGGCCTGGGGTCGGTCACATGGCCGCCAGTCGCTGGCATTTCAATCAGACGGCTGGTTGTGTTGGCTGGGCCGGCTGCAACAAGTTAAGTACATGGCCCATAACATGGCCAACGCGTGTAATCGCAACTTGTTGGATGTTGGCCTTTTAATTATGCCAGCAGCATATTCAAAGGCCCTCTCGGTCAAATCCTTAGAGCCGAGCGACCGAGCTGAGTGAGCGAGCGAGTGAGCGAGCGAGTGAGCTCGTTAGCCGCCTGCCCAAATGCCAGCAAAGCTTGGCCGGCGTGTTTGATACTACCCGAGTGCCCCCATCAGCCCATCTCTCTCGCTCACTCGCTCACTCTCTTACTCTCTTTTGCTCCCGCGATGACATCTCAATAGCTGCGGCTCTGGCCTAGCATGTCAAACCTCTGAGGGCGCATTGTCAATGTCCGAGCATGGCTTGTCAATTGGCTGGGAACGGGACTGCGATAGCGACGCAAAAATTTTCATTTCATGTACGATGTGGCACTGACTGACGGACTTGCAACAAGCATTTGATGCAACGTCGCTTAATTAGCATCACGTGGGCCAGACTCGCAGAGACGAAACGTAACATTTGCCTAATTAGTAACCTTGACTGCCGCCTGACTGATGGATGGATGGATGGATGGATGGTTGGATGGCTAAATGGTTGGCTAGATGGTCGGCTGGCTAGTCGGTCGACTACTGGTCTGTTGAATGTTAAATGGCATTTAACGGGCTGCCAAAGTGAACTCTTTGTTAAGAGCCCGCTTAGCCGCTGTCTGACTGGACCGTTCTGCTCCTGTGTGGATCTTTCTGGCCTGGCCCTCGCTTTGGCTCTTTGTTTAGTTTTGTCATCATCCTCATCAGCATCAGCATCAGCATCGGCATCAGCATGAGCAGCTTACACGACGGAACACGAATGTGCGGTAATGTTGCGTGCATGTCTAAACAATTCAAATCCCAACGACGACGTACGCAAGTTTACCTACGATGACATTCGACAACAACAACAACAACAACAACAATGACGACGACTAAGTGAAACAAATCACAGCAGCTGCGTGGCATGCCACACCCCCTCAGCCAACTGAGGTCTAAGATAGTGGGTTGCAGACCTGGGCATATCGTGTTTGAAATTATTGAAAGGTGTCAATGTGCGTGGCTGGCTAACGGCCCTCCGGCTAACGCGTCGAGCCCTTGCCGAGCTTCCTTCCGTGTGGCAGCTTCGCACCGTGGGCCCGAATTGGACGAGGGAAGCCAATAATGGGTTCATATAGTACCATATAGCTATACTTAAGAATAGCATTAGAGGTTCGCACTGGTATTAATAGGGTTATCGATAATTATTCAACTTACAATTAATACTGAGACGAATCTTCAACTCTTTTAAGACCAAGGACCCCAAATAAGAGTTATGAATATAATAATACGAATTAAAAATAAAAGTTAGGATTTGATTTTTATGTACAGATAATTATTTTTATTTTTAATAGTTAAAATACTTCGATAACATTATCGATAGTTTAATTAGTCAGTTTGATAGTTGTTATAAAATTCACTAAAAAATATTCAATTTGATTGTCTATTATTTGGATCGATTATCGATTATCTTTCTATTTTCCATATTCAGCAGTGTTAGAGCTTTAGCAATTATGATATCGATTAGATTATTGCTGTCCGAATTTGCCTTTGCCAACCACTGCGCTGTCCTTAAATGCAGGCATCCGATTGATTTCCAGACACGGAGCCTGCTGCCTGATCGCTTGGGCCGGGCTGCGGGCTGGAGCTGGGGCATCGCTGATGTCATCCGCGGGCTTGCGGCATGTCCGACCTGCGGCAAGTGCGTGTAAATGCAAATGCTGTCAGTGTGTAGCCAAAAATTGAATTGGGAATCGAGGCTTTAGTTAAATGCCCGTCGCAGCCGGCGACCGCAGCTCCGTTTGTCCACTCAGCTCAAATCCTTAATACAAATTGCGAAGCAGCCGCGACCGAGGGCCCAGTCGACTTGCCAACGTGGTTGTTGCTGTTGCTGTTGTTGTCGTTGTTTTTGCTGATGCTGTTGTTGCGGTCGACTAAGCCAAAAAGCAAATCAAGTCGCTGTCGCTGCTGCGGCTGCTGCTGCTGCTGTCCCTGCGACTGTCTGCGTGGTTAGCGCAACGATGAGAAGCGAGTAGAGAGGCGGTGCGGGTGCGGGAGCCGCATTGAATGAATTCAATTGCCGACCGCAGACAGCAGGCCGAGGGCCAAAACTAACACGACGCTCGTTGTTGACGTTGTTGCACTTCCAGTGCTGTGTGTGAGTGTGTGGGTAAGTGTGTGTGTGTGCTTGTCTTATGTGTTGCTGTTAATGTTTTACGACTTTTATGTACCCTATAAGCTATAGCTCGGCTATGCCATAGTCGAAAGCCCTTTGGATGCAAATCGTAATCAAATTCAATTTTCACTCTCTTCGGAATTTGTGAGAATTTGTTGATGTAATAAAAAAATAATATAGCTTTATTTTATTCATTTATTTATTTTAAGAATTTCCATTGGGTCAAGCAAACAAGAGTAGGAGATATAAGCTTTAACAGATTATTAATTATTTTTGTAAAGGGTATCTCGTAGCCAAGCAAGCACACACTCTTTCATTATTGGAATATTGGAACTTAATGCTGGCAATATTTCACTTGCTGGATGATTGAAAGCTGAGTAAATAACTTTGACTCATGCTGTTAAGTTCTGTAACAGGGTAGCTCATAGTCGATCAAACTCATGAACTTACAGTTGAAGAATACCTGTTACCTAGTTTCATTTGGTGCAATGCTATTCGAACGTCCTCTAATAGCTGCTCAATTAAAGGGTATCTCGTAGTCCAGCCGCACCGTGCTCGCGCCAGATTTGAATAGATTTCTGTTTTTGTTGATTCTATAATGTAGGCCTGTGCTTGGAGGCCTTCAATTGCATCAGAGAGCCGGGGGAGGGGGCGTCGTCGTCGACGCACCGAGGCACCGAGGCAGCGGCAAAAGTATCTGCTAGATGCAGTTGCATCTGCACTTGTATCGCATGTATCGCAGTTTTAATCGTGCGCCCAGCCGTCACATTTTATTTTGGCCGCATTGATATGCAAGTGGCGACTAGAGACTGGCTGCTCGCTGCTGTGGTGGTGGCGGTGCTGTGGTGGTGTGGTGGTGCTGTGGGGGCAGCTGCAGGTGCCCGCAGATATGCAGATACCTTGCCTCAACTATCTGCAGCAACATGACTTTCAAACGTTATACAAACAGTTCATACATATGGATGGATGTCTGTCCGTCTCTCCGTCCGTCTCCCTGACTGCATGGCACCTGGCAGCTCAGGTCGGTCCGTCTGTGGCCAACATCGACAGTCGGTCGATCACGCAGAGCAGCTCCGACTGCAGCTGCGACTGCGACTGCAAATGCGACTGCAACTGCAGCGCATCTTTCAAGTATCTGGCAGATACTTTAGCCTGACTTGAGTCAGCGCTTGGCTCTCAACTTTCAACTTTGGGCTTTTAGCGCTTCGTTTTCTGCTGGCTTTATTTGGGTTACTCTGCACTGCTCTACTCAGCGCGCAGTACAGTTAGAGTTAGGCCTGCCCTCAGTGCTGCCCCCCTACGCCGCCCACCTGAGTCGCCCTGTGGCAACCTGTGCCACCCCGTTGCACATCACTTGTCTATTTATTTACCTTCATTTTCCCATTCGTTTGCGTTTGCTTGCGCATTTTTCGAACGGGCTGCCGTTCAAATGATGAAATTGAATTAATGCGCCCAGCATTGAAGGCTGCTTCAAGTTGCCTGCCCCATTTTGCGGCAGGAGCTGCGCAAACACTAAGAACAACAAACACACACACACACACACATTGTGCACTTCGTTGTTCGCATTGACAGCTTTTGGGCCATAGATCATGCTCATGTATTTCACGTTGCACTCGCACTCAAGTGTGGCACTGCTCCGATCTTAACGTGTGCCGAATTCAATAAGCGCTGACAACACTGTCCCACTACGTTGTGCAGCACTGGGTGGCAGCGCATCTGACTTGAACAGGCCTAAGGCACCTCAGCAAGACAGCGAAAGAAGTCAAAATGTTGCCATGTTAGATCATAGAATTTATCAGAATTTAATTTGAATTTTATTTTCTAGGTAAGATTTTTATTTTTTTATTTTTTTTTTTGCTTAATATTTATATTTTATTTAATGGTTTTTCTGATATTTTTAGTGGCAGCCTAATCTTGTTGTATGTCTTAGCAACTAAAAGAGGTCAGAGATGATAGATTCATTGCATTAGAACTAGAATTAACATTATAATGTAAGGTATTTGATATGAAATGAGAATATTCACTTTTTTGCAAGGGAAATATTTCTCTTATATTATTATATTATATTATAAATAGAATAAATATCAGTTGCATTTCAAATATGTTATGATCCTTCTTCATAAATATAAATAAATTTGTTTTATTTTTTATTATTTTTATTATTATTATTATTATTTTTTTTTTTTTTGTTTGACTCCCAGACATCTTCTATTTAGCTGAGCTTTCTGTGGGCATTTATCACTCTCTTTACCGCTCTTAACACTTGTCAATTCTATGCCTCTAGATATATAAATGAGTTGTGATCCATCTTTATATATACATATATTGGTTTTAACTCTAGAGGTCTCCTGTGCTACCATCTATCTTTCTCTCTCTCACACGCTAGCTCCCCAGCATCTATGCGCCTAGGTATGCTCCATTCAATCTTCTTCCAGTTTTTGACTCCCACTCGCTGCTGATCTCCATTGGCGACCTTCAGTGGCTGTTGCTTTTGAGCTGGCCGCGCCGAGTGTGTGACCGCGACCCATTTGCTGGGTTCCCATGACACCTGCTCCTCTCAGGTGCCGTTAGACGCACACATGCACGGAGAGCGACACCGAATTTCGGGCTGTGGTTGTGCCTGACATTCATCAATCAGCTAAGGCTGAGCCGCGTGTTCACACAGTTTAACTGGCTCGACTGAGTGCGAGTGTGAGTGTGAGTGTGAGTGCGAGTACTCATTCATTTTATTCATATCTGAGTCGCTCGGTGCACAATGGGCTCTAGCTGCAGTTGTCAACAGTTGCCCTGTCCCAAGCAGCTCGCCTCGCTCCTCCACTCCCCCGCTCCCACCCCTCCCGCCACGTCGCCCGTGGACTGTGGGAATCTGTTACCCTTTCTCTCGCCAAACAAATACAAAATAACTTTTGTGTTGATAGCAACGGCGAACCACCGCCGGCTGGGAGTGGGGCAGCCACAATGGGTGCGGGAGGTGGGGGCTTGGACTGGCAGCCTGCAACTTGCAACTTGCAGCATGCAACTTGGCAACACTTTCCCGTTGCTGGCTGGTGCCGTGTCAGGTGCATTTGCAGCTAGCCATTGTCTTTGGGCCGCGACGCGCCCCCGCACCGAACCAGATCAGAGCAGCGCAGCTGCCCAAAAGGGTGAGCTGCTAGCATTTGGGTGAAGGTTGGGCGCCCGAGGGGCACACTGGAGTGGGTAGGGGGGAAGAGCAGGAAGGGGGGCCAAGGGCTGCCCGGTGAGTTTGCTGAGGAGTCGTGTTGTTCGGATTATCCGTGAGATAATTTCTTTTGCTGCTGCTGCTTCTTTTTTATTTTATTTGATTTTTTCTCTAGTCTCTGCTGCTGCTGCTTCTTCTTCCATTTTTTTCTATTGTGGGTACAAAACTGTCTTGTTCGCATTTGCCGCCTGTCAACGCTTGGACTTGGCTAAGACTTTCCTCCCGCTCTCCCGCTCTAGCTGCCTCTTTGTGTAACTGTGAATGCTCTATTACTAGTGTGCGAGTGTGTGTGTGTGTGTGTCATGTGCAGGCCATTGCCATTATTCCTAATTTCGTTTTAAATCAGATCTCCCAGCGAGCGGCTGCTGCTGCTCGCTCGCTGCTGCTGCTGTTGCTGCTGCTGCTGCACGGGCTCTGACATCGTCGACGTCAACGCCAACGCCGCCTACTAAGCTGCTTGACATTCCTATTGCCTACACCAGCAGCTCATCCAGCTTCGCCTCCTCCTGCTCGCTCTTAGCCCACTCGAATCTTTATCGTTTCGAGCCAAGCGCCGCCAGCTTCAGCCAGAGTTTTGGGGCAGCGGCTAAAGGCCAAAATTGTCCAAGCTGCAGCCAAAGCTGGCACAGATCAGGCCAGGGCAGGTTAGGGCCATTGTGTACTCTGTTTTCTTTTTCTTTTTCTTTTCTTCTGTTACGGGACTTGCAATAACAACAGCAACAGCAACAGCAGCAGCAGCAGCAGCAGCAGCAGCGGCAGCAGCAACAATTGCCTCCGTTTCGTAGCTGCTGCCGTTTTATTTTCTATTTGTTATGGCTTTTCTCTTAATTTGAGGTCGTGAGAATCATGGCTAATTAATTGACTCGCTGACTGACACAACAACAATACACACACATACACACACACACACACACACGCCTACACTCATCCGAAGGACTCTAACGAATCGCAACTTGAACTAATTTTTACTAGTTACTCGACTTCAACTGCAAACTTTCAAACAAAGATCGTATATGTACGTATGTATATAGATTTAAATAAATATGCATACAAATACGGGTGCGTTCTCCTATGGCATTCTGCGATCGTTCAGCTATTACAATTAATTATGGATTGAAGCTTTTTGCAGAAATGTAAAGTAAATTTTACTATAACAAAACTGACTAAAACTATCGCTAAGTTCACAGATATTATATATTATATCGAGCTTATGGGAAAAATGTATTAGTATATTTGCACTAAAGATAGCTTAGCTAGATATTTTATGAATTATGTGGAGTAATTAACCTTTTTGTTTGATGAATTTAAAAGAGTTATTTGGCTTATATGTATTTTTATATTTGTATATAAAAAATTTAAAAAGAACCAAGCTCAAGCAATTAAAACCAAAAAAATATATAGATTAAATATATATAAATAATAATAAAAACAAAAAAATACTAACATAAAAATAATAAAGAAATAAAATAAAATAAAATAAAAATAAACTAAAAAAAAATAAAATAAATAAATAAAAATTAAGAAATGAAAACATTGTCTAGAAACTGCATTCAACAAATTTTCAAAGAGTTTCCTTTCTTTATATATTTTTTCGTATTTATAAAAAAAAAAAAAAAAAAAAAATTAATTGAAATTAATATTTTCTTTAAGAAAACTGTTGTTTTATAAGAGTGAAATACGAAATATAAGCTTACAGCTAATATATAAAATATAGAAACGGAATACGTACACAATTGGCTTTAGTTCTATAGTTCTATATGAAGAGATTCAGCATAACTTGATTTGAATCACATTTTGGATGGATAATATCTTTGACTAGATAAATATGTATGTAATTAGCTTTGTTTGGTGCATGTGAGGGTAAATAACGTTAATCAATGCAAATGCAAATGGAAGCGGGGGGTGGGGAGACAGAGGGAAGTCGGAAGAATGGGCAACTGGCTAAGATTCTCAGATTGTTTTTAGCTGAGTAGAGCAGAGAAATGGCGAAGAAAGCGACGAATTGTTGCTGTTGTTGTTGTTGCCGCAGTTGTTGTTGCCCTTTCGTGTTGCCGCTTCCGCATCGATTTTCACATTGGCCCCTGTTGCCGTTGCAGTTGCAGTTGCAGTTGCAGTTGTTGTTGTTGTTGTTGTTGCTGCTGCTGCTCTGTTGTCTCTTCCTTAAGTTCATTACAATTTATTTTTATGTGTAATGCAATTATTGTTGTTGCCGTTGCTGTTGCCGCTACATTTTTGTTGTTTTTGTGTTTAATGTTTATTCGCGCTACTTGACGGGGGCGTTTGCAGCAGAGAATGGGCCAGCCAAGGCGGGCGGCGGGGCGGCTGGGGGAGCGGCGGGACGACTGAGGCACCAGGTTATTCAGCGAGGTCTTTGTTACACTCTCGGACATGACAACGGAGGCACGACCACGACACGTTGCGAATTTGCCACGAACGTTGTTGCAGCAGCAGCAGCAGCAGTAACAGCAGCTTGGCTGGCGGGCAGTGGGCGGTGGGTTGACCTGCCGTTGCACCAAATACAAGCATGTGCATAAACATACACAAACACTCACTCACACACACTCACACACACACACACAGTCACACATCTGGCGCTGCAGATCGCGCGATTTCTTAATATGAGAATATTCCCACCATTGTCTTTGGGGCTGGCCTGTTGCTCCCCCAGCTCCCCTGCGCCGCCTTGGCGCTGGGGTGACTGACTCCACGAGGCGACTGACTGACGACGACGACAACGACAACGACGACGACGACGACGACGGCGTCAATGTCCACTCCAGCCCATCCGAATGCGCTGCTGCTGTTGCCGTTGCTCCCACTGCCCAGCGGCTTCGATTGCATGTGAGCTGGCCCTGGCTCCACTCTGTGGCCCATTTAGCACTCGCGCTACCCACGAGCTCCGTTTTGAATGTGTCTGCCAGTTGCAGTTGCAGTTTCAGTTGCTGTTGCTGTTGCTGTTAATGCTGCTGCTGCTGCTGCTGCAGTTGCAATTGTTGGTGTTGCTGTTACTGTTGCTGGTGTGTGGTTTGGCGCTGCTTTAATTCCAGTTATGCGAACTTCACTTCTTTTGTTTTTGCACTCGTAAGCAGCGCGAATTCCCGAGCACATTCACATGGCTGCAGCGTGCAACAACAACTTGCAACTGCAGCAGCAGCGGCAGCAGAAGCAACCGCAGCAGCAGCGCCTCGCATTGGCCCTTTGGCTAGGGGCCCCTGGAGGTCATTACTGGTCACTGGCAGCTGGCACCTGGCACCTGGTGAACGGTTCCCGTTGCACCTACACCCACACCCACACCCACACCTACACCTACACCTACTCGCGTGCAACACGTGGCCAGCAGCAGCAACAGCAGCGACAGCAACGGACTCGTCAGCTTTTTCTCACCATTTGCTCTAGCTAATTTATTTGCATTTGCCTCCCATTTCTTACTCTTACCTCCACTAATTAATAATTTATACTCATCTCCCCTCTCTCTCTCTCTCTCTTTATCTTTGCAGGTGAGTGTAACGGTTAATGGCACCGCGCAGTGCGTTTTGGGAGCAGGCATTACCGCTAAACTCCCATCACATGCAATTAAACAGTCAACTGTACAAAGTGGGTAAAAAGCTGAAATTATTGCTGAGGCTGATGGCAACATGATCAGGGATCGGTTATCAGTGATCAGTGATCAGTGACTGGAAACGAGTAGTGAATGAATTGCGATCACTGATCAGTAAGTTATGATCAGCGATTGGAATGTCTAAACTAATCAACTGAAGATAGAATTGAAGAATTAGCACTGATCGAGGATCAATTTAGGCAATTGATCTTGTAGAGTTGACTAGATGGATCTCGACTTGATCAATGGTCAATTCATTATTAAAAAGGGATACCCATTTTTGCTCCGCTGAACTCTTGCAATTAACTTAAGGCCGATCTTTCGACCACTTCCTACAAATAGGAAGATAATCAAATCACGAACATTTCTTGACTCTTACTAATTCAGATCAATCGATCAACTTCAATTTCTCTGATCAGACTTGCATAAAGATGCATTAGATCTGTAATTAAACTAAATCCGATTGTCATATCCAATATTTGTAAGGCTGTTGCGAGTGCTATTGGCTGCGATCAGTCGATTGTATAAACCTGGTCTAAAATTCACGCACACACAAACACATGCATGCAGTACATTGAACACCTGCAAAACGATCAAACAATTGATCAGCGAGAGATTAACAAAGATTTTCCCACAATTTTCCTGCAAAATGCCCGAAAATTTGCTGCACTTTACAGGAACAAGTCTAAAATTTCATTATCGAGCACTTGTGTGTGCGTGAGTGTCTGCATGTGTGTGTGTGCGTACAAAAGTGAGTGCCCCCCGCTCTGAGCCTTAGCGCTGCTTATCCCATTACAACTAGCAGGATACATGAGGGATCCGAGCGCGTCTTCTGCCACTTCTTGGGCCGCCTCATGTTTCAGGCCGAGGCCAGACAAAAGCCTCTCGATCGATTCGTGAGTCTCGAGTCTCGAGTCTCTCGGCAAGGACATTGTCCGCTACTTGAGTTGGCAGGACAGCCCGTAGCTACAGGTGCCGCAGCAGCTCTCCCCTGTACTTTCCCTCTCTCTTGCTCTCGATTTCGATCTCCCTCTAGTTCCGATTAGCCATTCGACGCGAAAAACGATTCGCAAAATGAAAAATTCGAAGCGCAGGAAAATTGCTACAGTCATGGGAAAATCGAGCAGGTGCAGCTGCTGAGCCAGGCTCCAGTTCGAGGCCCCGCTGCCTGCATATCCTGAATGTCCTGCGCACATGAGACGCGCTGCAGCGCTGCACTACATCTCGCCCCGTTCGTAATTGAATTGATCGTGATTTGCCATTGTTGCTCCGAATGAGGATGCAGATGCAGTTGGCGATTGTCGTTGTTGTTGTTGTTGTTGTAATTGCCTACCTGGGGCAGTTTGTAGCGGAATCGCCGTTCGCCAGGACAATGACAATGCGCATTTGCTGCTACTCCTGCTGCTGCTGCTGCTGCTGCTGCTGCTGTATTTGGCATATTTGCAACGTGTCATCCGTGAGTTTCAATGCTTGAGAACATTTTTAGGGCTCTTTCTTTTTGCTCATATGCTGCCCCTGCCCCTGCCCTGGTCCTGGCCCTGGCCCTAGCAGTGCTGCTGCTGCTGTTCTGCTTCTTGCTCTTTCTTTAGATATATATATATATGTACTTTTTATTGCCAGCGAATGTTTTTTGGTGCGTGAGAAAAAGGATTAAGAATTGTCATTTAGAGGTGTCTAACAAAGCCATAGCCGAACCAGCTCAATCTGTGTGCGAGTGAGCGATGGAGGCAGCTGTGCCTACCACAAACACAACCAACTATATAGAAATGCGCCTCGAAGCTAATGATAGAAGTGGAATAGCAATGCACGCATGATGAAATCTATTTAACTACATTTTGAATTGGTGTTAAAAGTTGAGCAAAGGATTGAGATAGGAGCAAAGTCTTAACTGTATTAATGGAGATGATGATTGATTTATCATATTTATTTATGTTATTTATTTGTGCTAGTTCAATCTAGTCTCTACTGTGACTGCATAAAGAGTAAAGTCTAAATATTTCTATTTTTTTATGCAATAGCAAAATAAGCTAGATCAGCTGCTAGAGATACAGAGAATCAGTTCTAAGATTCAATAAATAGAGATGTATGACAAAGACTAGGTACTAAATACATTTAAATTTATATGTATTATACATATAATAGCATGATATATATATTCATAGGCTAGATCAGCAGCTAAAGATACAGAGAATCAGTTCTAAGTCTCATATTGACCAAGCGCCCAATCGACGCCGGAGCTGCCCCTGCGTGGCATTCGAATGTTAATCAGGCGAATCAATTGCCAAATGTCAATTGAGTCTGGCTCCCGGGCGCATGGCTAGCCCGGTCTGGTCTGGCCTCCACGTTGGCCACGATGCGACGCTCCCCACTGCCCACTCGCTATGGTGCCAGACGTTCTGCTAGCTGCTGCTGCTCCTTCTGCTGCTGCTGCTGCTGTTGCTGTTGCTGCTGGCCAGCGATAAGCATCAAGTTCTCACGAACTCGTATTGTCCTCTTCGAGTTGCAGTTGCAGTTGGGAGCTGCAGTTGGGCGCCGCTGCTGCACGAGCGGACGTGGGCAATACGGCAATTAATGCGCCCAAAACGCTGATGACAATTTCAAATTTATAGGCAAAACTTGAGTTGGCCAATCGAGCGTGAAATATGAGCAGACGACACGCCCTGACAAAAACAAAAACGAAAACAAGAAAAAAATACTAGAGAGCCCCAAATAAAAACGTGAACCTAAGTCAGCTCCAAAAACATAAAAGCGGAAGCGTGGCTGACGCAAACAGAACAAACACAGCGACTGTCATTCGCCCATTCACTCAATCCGTCAATCGCGAGCCACCTTGGAGGCCAAATTTGGTTATGCTGTGTGTGACCCAATTAACCAAGCGACTCTTCTGATAAGCGTTCGCCTCTGCCAGACATTCCTGGGCGCATGCGCAGCCCGTGTCTAAATGCTTTCCCCCTCTTTCTCGCTCTCTCTCCCGCTCTGCCTGTGCTGGTTGGCACACAGATGCGGGACATGTGGAAATCCAAAACCTAATTAAATTGTAAAATGAAATTAGCTAAATTCATAGAACGCAATTTAACCCTTTTTGGCAGCCCGCATCGCAGCGGCGCATGACTCAATAATGCATTCGGTCTGTAACTATTCGGAAAATGCATTCACAAATTTAAATTCGTTGCGCAGATGCATTTCGATAAATCCACAAGGGCCGAGAGCCAATTTTGATTAATGATCAGTTTTACTTTACTCTCGATCTGATTCGCCGCACATGTCATAAAGGGTTGCAGCGGCAGTCAAATTTGATCAATTCGATAAACATATCGATACGTTATCAGCTTACATCAATTCATAATTGATGATAATTTCGATATTAACATCGAAGGAATTTGTTATCTATAGGAAATTATAGCAATTCTCTAACTGCTTCAGTCCTTTAGCCGCTTCTCGTTTCGGCCTGGCTGCAAGAGCTGCCACGCCCACCATCGCAATGCGGCAACAGCTGCAGCTGCCGCTCGCTGTGCGACACTTGTTCGATCTGCACTCGATTGTCATCAGTTGTGGTCGTTTACCCGAATGCAGTTTATATTTACGATTGCGCACAGCATCAAAACAAAAGGTGTCCATGTGTGTGTGTGTGTTGGTGTAGGTGTTGTGACTAGTTGCACTCACCCTCAGCTGGGCGCTCACCCTCATCGCTGCTTGAGAGCAGCTACTGTTGTGGGCGTTGCTATTGTTTGCCGGCATGTCCTTAGTGCCAGCGCCGTTGTCCTGGCCGCTGGTCAGTGACAAGTTGCGGCCACAATGGGCCAACAACAGCGTTTATTGCGTGTAAATCATTGTTGCTAGCAGCCCGAGGCCAGGGCTCGCTCATTTGCCGGCCCATTAGGGCAGGTAAGGAACTACAAATGCGATAAGCACAGATTTACAACACGCGAATTCGAACCGACTTGGTACAATCCGACTGTGTTCGTCCTCTCTCTTTTACGGTTTCATTCCATGTGTTTCAAAGTGGCTCAGCTCGAGAGTAAGAAACCATTACAAATCTAACACTCTGATTGAAAGAGCGTTCCATTCCATATGTACCAATGTAAAGCAATTCACATAGGGCTTGACAGGTCTTACATTAATTCAGTTACTGATTCATATCATGCGTTCCAAAGTGGCTCAGCTCGAGAGTAAGAAAGCAGGACAAATCTTACACTCTGATTGAAAGAGTGTTCCATTCCATATGAGCAAATATTTCATCTATTCCATTTCACTGGACTGGAAATCTGATCCACTCCAAGTGTTCCAAACTAACTAACTAAATATTCCACTACATATATTTTCTTTCAAATGCATCATTTGATGTATTCTAAATGGACTTACCTAATCTGAAGCTTAGACATTATAGTTTCATTCATAGCGTGCTTTCCCGTTTGCTCTCGTTTTCATTCCATGCATTCCAAAGCTAACAATACATACGTCGACAAATCCAAAGGCAAGAGA
This sequence comes from Drosophila arizonae, assembly GCF_054131065.1. NCBI lineage: Eukaryota > Metazoa > Arthropoda > Insecta > Diptera > Drosophilidae > Drosophila > Drosophila arizonae. Next base: position 27,641,638 of record NC_142927.1, read on the forward strand.
TGTGTTATTTCATTCTTTCTGTTTGCATGGCCCGATTGCGAAACTGTTCCATTCCACGTGTTCCAAACGTGCCTGCCCTCAACGATTGCTAATCGAAAATGCTGCCCACGTAGGCGAAGGAGGCAAGGAAAAGAGGTCTTAAGACGTTGCCCGACTGGGTTAACCGATACTGCGGCGCATGGGGCACGTCCACACACGCCGCAGATGCAGATGAAGATGAAGATGTGTCACTTGGAGTAATTGTTGTGACCCTCTTCCCCCTGCCACTGTCACTGCCCTGCCCCTCCGCTAGGCAGCTTATTTTATTTTATTTTTTTCTATTTTCATTTTCGTTCTTGCGGCGCACATTGAAGAAAGTTTTCTGTCTCCGTCGGAGAGTAAATAGTGAAGGGCAAGGGCGCAAAGGGGAGCGGGGAGGGGAACAGAGAAACGGGCGTTGTCTGTTGTCTGTTGGACATGTGCAGCATGCGGCTTTGTTGCCGTTGTTGCCAGTCTGTGCCTGGGCAGTTGCACAATCTGCGTGTCAATGCGTCGCGTCTTGATCCCATCAGCAACCGAGACGCTCCCAAGAGACCAACGCAAACAGACCCAAACTCTGACGGTGTATGTGTGTGAGTGTGTGTGTGAGTGTGCGGGTGTGTGCGATCGTTTGGCATGTCCAATACGCTGGACGCTGCTCAACGTGCAGCTATTTTGGACACTTTGTCTCCGTCCAACTCCATCCGAGATATCTGTGTAGCTGTATCCGTATCTGTATCTGTATCTGTATCTGCATCTGTATCTGTATCGGTGCGTGTTTTGTATCTGATTGTTAGCCTCTGCGTCTTTAGTTTGCTTTCTTTTTCTTTCATTTCATTTCGTTTCATTTTTTGTGCCTCGGTCCCATACGTGCGCCTCAGTTGTCCGGTGTCGGCCGACCTGTGTCCACGTCCAATGACAACATTTCATCATCATGATTATGAGGATGATGATCATCCTGCTGCTTACCATCGGCACGATGATCTGCACATAAAGCAAACGGAGCACCTACAACAATAATTGTCAAAAACACATTTGACGAGCGCTGAATGGGCCTCCAGCTCGAACTCGAGCTCGGACTTGAGAGTTTTGAGACCCGGGTGTGTAGAGACTCAGCGACTCAGAGACTCCCTCGCCACTGTTTATTATGCATGAGACTCAGTTATGACACGTCTATTTCCCTCTCACTCTTGCCACCTCTCTCTCTCTCTCTCTCTCTCTGTCTTGGCCTCCTTCATTGTTGCTGGGAATTAGCAAAGCGACGAGCACTTCAAAAGGAAAAACCTATATGGAAAGAATAAAAAATGTGTGCATGGGAAAGCTGATTGATACGCCTGATTATGACAGCAGCTAAACGAATTCTCCAGACTTAGGTCCTGCACAGGTCAAGCAGGTTACAAAGGCCCGCAGATAGGCCCATGGAAAGCAGAGTCTTGCTTCTTCTTGAAATGCAGCTCAAATGATGTTACAAATATTTCATGAAATAGCAAAAAATCAACCATAGTTCTATCATTCTCGCTGTCAATAATTGTATTAACTATGGAAAATCATTAAATTTATTATAATACATACCTTGAATAGATCTCAATACTACATATTCATTATATAAAATTTAAAAAATCTATAGAGAGATATTTTATTTAGCTTCATTTTGAAATATCTTTTTATGATTCTAATTTTTTTTTTATTTACTTTTTTTTTTGTGCCTAACGAACTGTTTTTATGTTATAATCTTTCAAGTTTTTCGAAAAACCGTTACACTTTTTTGCTTCTCAAATTACCAAAACTCTTTTTTTTATTATTTTACCCCATTTATAACACAGTTGCCAATTCCTAACCATTCCATCCTGAGATCTATTTGGTTTGCTCAAATGCGCAGCATCTCTTGGATTTCTATCTACAACACGCAACGGTAAACCAAGACGGAAATTATGCAAGAAAAAAACTATAAAAAAATAAACAAAAAAAAAAAGCAGTAAAGAGTTAGGAGCTGGTAGGGCTGGCACATCCTTTCGCTAACCCGATTCGAGTTCTCATAAATTTTCCGTTAAAAACGAATGCATTTTTTTGGGAAGATTTGCTCATTTAAACGAAAACTACTGGAAATAGTGAAGAGAAAAAAGTTGAAGCTCCGATGTACATAGGGAAAACGGGACACAAAGAACCGGAGACGACAATTGCCCGTCTTGGGTGCTTGGCCTGGGACGCAGCTCCTGTCAGGGTGTGTTGTCCTTTCTTTAGCTTGTTTTCTGTTTTTTTATATCGGGCTTTGCACCCAGGCAGCAATAGCAGTAGCAGCTTCTTTTTTTTATATCATTGTTGAATTGAATTAAAAAAGCGACGGTAATCAATGCGCAAGGACAAGTCGCGCACAGCCGGCGAGGGTCCCGGCTCTGGGTCGTCCTGCCTAAATCAAATGCAAAACCTTGTCTGCCTCACATGTGACAACGGCTGCCCTGCTACCTTCCCTTTTTGCTCAGCCTCATTCCTCTGCATATTTCATATCTTGGGAAAATCTTGGCCACCACCCAAGGAACCCAGCGACTGACAGTCAAAAAAAAAGAAGGACGAACAAAAAAAACAATAAGAAGTAGCTCACAGGGCAAAAAACAACACAACAAGGACACACACACACACGCGCGAGCAGGACACGCACGCGGGACATAAAAAATTAATATAAAAAAATTTGCATAGAAAAAAAATGCCGTTACACTCATACACACACACATACGCACACACATCTGACGTCTGAGGGGTGGAGAGGCCAGCCTGCGCCTACCTGGCCAGGACACACGGCACAAAGCAATTGGCAAGGCAGCAGCAGCAGTAGCAGCAGCAAGGAGCTGTCGATCCACGAGTGAGCACCCTCGGGGTTGCAAAAAAAAAACGAAAAAAAAAATGCTGATGGAAAACAACTCAAGAAAAAGAAAAACGAAACTCTAGAAATCAGGCGTCGATCAGCAAATTGCATAAAAAATTGCAAGGCGGCTCTGCCTCTGCCTCTGCCTTCTACCCCCTACTCCCTACTCCGTACTACCCCCTACCCCCTGGCAATATTTTCCATTTCCCATTTCCATTTCGCATTGAATGGCATTTGATTAAGCGCACAAAGCGGGACACGTTTTTTTCGTTCTTTCTTTTTTTATTATTATGTACGCTGCCTGGCAGGACATTAGCAGCATCCTTTTACACGCTGCGCAGCTCACGCAAGACGTGACCGTGGCCTACCCCTAGCATTCGGCTCGGCGCCTGCGCAGCCGTCTCCTGGGCCAAGGCGATTGCAAGAAATGCGCGCGCAAAAAAAAACACACAAAAAAAAAAAAAAACATTTCTTACCCCCCGAAAAGGATTAAGCTATAGTAAAAAAACACACACACACACAATCGCACAGCACATGCACACACTCACAGAGCAGCAGCAGCAACAACTGTTGGCTGGAAATTCTATGGAAAAGTATTACGGCATCCGCTGCCCGCTAACTGTGCATCCCGCTCGCTCTTGGGCGAGCTGAGCATCGTCTATTATTAGATCCAGATCCAGTCGGGGCTAACGGGGCATCAAGAATTTCGGGGCTGGCCGCCACGCTTATTGCGCAGCTTCCATATGGACCAAGCGCAAATCTCTCTCTCTCTCTCTCTCTCCCTCTCTCTTTCCCTCTCTTTGTTTATAGCTGCGCAGATGCCTCAACACTGCGCAGAGGGCAACAAACTCAACTCAGTTGGATGCGCAATCCAAGGATTCCCAGCTCTACATCAAAGATGCTGCCAGCCAAGTGGAACAGCCTGAGCATGGGGCTACCATTGGGCTATGACTATGTCAAATATACGCAATAGATGCTGAGACAGACTGTGACTATATGTATGTATGACTAGTACCATATATACAAGTTATGCGGACTCTGGTACTAACTGCTGAAGTGGAATAGCTCAGGAATATCAAGAGATTAGCTCACTTTGCTTTGCTATCTACTTAGATAATGTTTAACAACTGCGGGGCACTAACTTTCACTTGCATCTGTAGTAGTTCTTGTGAGTGTATAGATAGGTGTACAGCACAACTTATATAGCCATAAATCAAAATTCTATGTACATATATGGTATTTCTATTAAAATTCATTTCATTTATTCAACATCAATTAATAATAATAAAAAATAAATAATAAATAATAAATAATAAATAATAAATAATAAATAATAAATAATAAATAATAAATAATAAATAATAATTAATAAATAATAAATAATAAATAATAAATAATAAATAATAAATAATAAATAATAAATAATAAATAATAAATAATAAATAATAAATAATAAATAATAAATAATATATAATATATAATAAATAATAAATAATAATTAATAAATAATTAATAATGTAATGCAGGCTCGCTTTATAGACAAACCATATTTATTTGTCGAACTGAATATCTAAAATACATTCCAATAACAATAAAGATGTTTACATTTATAATATAATATATATTTATATATATTTATTCACTTAGATGTATTTTCAATATATTTGAAAAGTCTGCCATCCATTTATGTTTAGGCATATTCGAAATATCTGTCTAATTAGAATTGATATAACCTTAACCTGATAATTTCACCCATATTTGATACCTGAGGAAATCTCTTTATTTTATGTTTTTTTTTTTTATAAATTCTTGGAGATCTGAATGTAGAACTATGTCAGATTTTGCCACTGATTCGCTCATTTGCTCGACTCAATCTCTCTCTCTCTCTCTTGCTGCCTCTGTCTCTGTCAGTCAGCCTGTTGCCTTTAGATCTTCAGTTATCATTTGCCGCTTGCCTCTTCCTGCTGCTGTTGTTGTTGTTGTTGTTGTAGTTGTTGCTGTGTAACAGCTCAATTGGCGATGGGTAGACGGCGAAAGGGGAGGTGGGGGAGAGCAGATAGCAGCAGGAGCGCCAAACAAAGCGAGCGACGCTGACAGCGACGCTGGCAGCGAACGTTGGCAGCAGCAGCGCAGTTGCTGCTAGCGCTGGCGCTGGCGCTGGCCAAGGGAGCAGAGCCGCAGAGTCCAAAGATGTTTTCATCCCCCTTTTCTTAGTCGACGTCCACTCGCAGCACACACACACGCATGAGTGTGAGTAGTGCGAGCGAGAGGCAAGCAGCAACTACCCCGTGTGTGTGTGTGTGTGTGTACGTTCACACACGTTTTTTTTTTTGTTTTTTCTCTGTGTGTTTTCTCGTGTGTCCCGCACACGGACCGAGGGCAAACGCAGTCCGCAGCACACACTCACTCACACTCACACTCACACTGGCACAGAGACGAATGCAGTCACCGTGCTGTCGACGCCGACGTCGACCGCACAGCCTCAGAGACTGAGAGACAGGGGCAGGACCGTCGACGACCGTCACAGGAAGACTTTCGATTGTCAGTCCACGTGAAGCCTCTGTGGGGTCAACAACACACGCGCTCAGCCCGTACAGACCAGAGGACGCGCTCAAGATCCTGTTAGGCTAAACGACAAAAACTACGTAAAAACGCACTCGACGACATCGAAACAGAAACCGCATCAACTTAACCGTTACACGTGCGAGAATTTTGAATACGTTCCGAAGTCGAGATTCGTCTCGTCAGCTCGTGCTTTTTTTTTTTTTTTGTTGGCTCCGCACACAGCGCAGGACACTTGGATTACCTACGATCGTGTGTGTGTGCAACGCGGTGCCTTGATAAGAACTCTATCAATATATCTATATTTGTATATCGGTGTATAGAGATACCCCTATGTGATGTGCCAAAAACTGAAACACTGACCAAACGAATATTCCAACTATCTTAAATGACACAGTGAAGTTCCACAAGCTGAACAAAATAAAACAACAAATTCCACAAAATGTACAACAAAATGCTGTCGATCAGTGAGGATCATGGATTCCGTTCGCTGAGCCGTAAGTGTACCAAAATAATTTCGGAGCAATGCTAGCCCCAGAGCACGGGTGTGAGTGAGTGGGTGGGTGGGGAGTGCGTGGCAGTGTGTGCTTGCTTATCAAGAGGCAATGTTGCGCGTAATAAGTCGCGCTGAGATAGACGATCTTTCAAGATAGTTTGCAGCATTTCCAAGAATTCTTCACCTTTCCGGTTGTTCGGCTCTTCTTGTTGCCTCTTTAATCATTCGCCGTCCTCCACATGGGAGACGCAGCGACAGCGAAGCAAGAATCGTGTGCCTTCTTTTTTTCACGTTCTTTTTTTTTTCTTTCTGTACTTTTGATAAGCGCCCGTTACCGAGCAGAGCAACAACAACAACAACAACAACAGCAACAGCAACAAGAACGCCCGCACCCACACAATCTGAGATACATTTATGTGTACCCAGGTCTTATATGGCATAGACCCAACCTATCTGCTATACATATGTATATATATGAGTGCATACATATAGACATTCTTATATAGATCGCGCCTATTTACATATGGCATGTCCGTTGTTGTCGTTGACTTTTCGGGTGAATATAAAGCAAGCGCGTCCCACCACAGAATGCAAACACAAATACAAATACAAATATTTTAGCGACCTGGAAAAATTAAAAGTAAAACCTCCACATTACAACATTGTCGCAAGCGTGCAACAACAACAACAACAACAATAACAACAGCAACAACAGTCTCTTATCACTGACAATAGCTACGCTTCATGCCACTAGGCAAACAGCGGTCCAGGTCTTTTGGACTTGGCCGCTCTGGCTGAAGCCTTCGCATGGCACTGCCACGCCCCCGCAAGCTCACGCCCTCAGGGCAAGCCCAGCCAGTCGGCTGATAGCGTTTGCAGCCGTTGGATAGTTGGCACATGTACAGCTGCTGTTATCGATAATGTTATCGATGGGCAGGCATAGTAATGCCATTCCAGATGAATTGCTCTGCAATGAGAGTCCCATTATTTATCGATAATTCGATAAGAAGCTTAGAGCTCTATGTTGACTTGGCTAAGAAATCATTGCTCAAATTACATTACTGCGTTGTAGTTGCTGCGATACATTTATCGATAATTTTATGCCTCTGTCGGCTAATTTGAAATGTAACTGAAATTCGTATGGCTTGACTTGCGCGTCGCTGTGCTCATTTCCCTTGTACTTATCAGCAGCGTTTGCCTTGGCTATATAGTATATATCGGTGTGTGTGTGTGTGTGTGTGTATGTAGTCCAACAGTCCTCGTATGTTGTGTGTGTCCAGCTTTTGGCTTGACACACACATTGCTCAGTTTATTGTTGCTGTGTCGAGGCATATAGAGCACAATATATATACACACAGTGTAAGTGTGTGTGTGCGTGTGTGTGTTTGAATATGTGACCACATTTAATGCTCGCTTCCAGGCCGCCTATATTTGCATATGGCTCATTCACTCAACCTCAACCTGGCGGACTGTTTGTTTGTCCAGATACACACACACACACACACACACACACACACACTGGCATGGGGTTATGTTAGCGGCAGCATGGGGCTGTGAGGATGTGGAGGGAATGGGCACGAAGTCGGGCAGCACATGCGGGTGTTATCAGCATTCAGCGTTTGGCTTTTGGCTAACCGCCGCTGCGCCACCCTCGCATGCAGCCAGTGTGTCGAAGCTCCCTCGCTGCCCTTGGACTATGCCATGGGCACCTGGCCACCAGCAGCAGCGGCAGCAGCAGCAGCGCCATTCCTGCTGGGGCAGCAGGAGGCGGAGAAGGAGGAGGAGGGGGCGAGCACCAGGTAACAACAACGTAGGCAAATAAAACCAAATTTGTATGCTAAAACACTTTGCGATGAAGGCGATGGCAACGCCGCGTCGCTGGTCGCCAGCTAGCTGATAAGGCACCCACACACACACACACACATACACACACCGACACATAGAGGCAATTGCATGTGTGTTTGTTGTAGTTTCAGCTGCTCCAAAAATGAAATGAAAGAAACACCTTTAGCCGCTGCCAGCCGCCAGCCGCCTGCCTGTTGGTTATCCACGTAATTTGTTTAAACAAATTAAGGCATTGCCCCCTACCCCTGCCCCTGCCCCTGCCTCCTGCCCGCTGCCCGCTGCCTGCCGCCGCGCCTTCACATTGCATGAGTTTTCAGCTGCCTGACGTCGCTTTGTCACTGTCAAGCTATGTGTGTGACTGTGTCCACTACACACACACACACACACACACACCTTTGTGGGGGCGTATGTGTGTGTGTGTGTTATCGCAATAGCAACGAAAAATTTCGAATTTGTTTAACCTTTTTTTGTGTCTGTCCCGCTTCGTTGTCAGTGTTTTTTTTTTTTTTGTTCGTTAACTTTTTAAATGAGCTCAAGAAGCAGCCCCGTTGGCCAAAACCCAACAACAACAACAACAACAGCAGCAGCAGAAACAATAATAATAATAAAAAATAATAAAAAACAAAAAACAATACAATAAGGCGACAACAAACAAAATGTGGCTCAGCATTTTTAAATATTTACACAGCATTTCTTTTCAACAACAACAACAACAACAGCAGCAGCAACAATAACTTGTTTTTTAGTACATAATTTATTTGTCTATAGACAACGACTCGACAAATGGAGCACTCGGTGTCATAATAAGCTCTGCTTCTTCTTGCATTTCTTCTAACCATTCATAATGAAAGGAAAACTTTGAAGCGAAAACTTCCAGGGAAAACAATGATGCAAATATATAAAATTAAATATAGAGAGTACAGGTATATGAAAAATAGTAAGAATCTCTTTCTCCTACAATAGAGCGTGAGAGAAAGCAGTTCGTAAGCTTCTTTTTTTAATATACTTATAAAAGTGCTAGTTGTTTATTTCTTGATCCTCAAGTGAATTCGGATTCTCACTAACATTGAGACTAAGAGAAAGTGAGGAAGAATCAAAAATTATATTGCATTTGCAAAGCTCATGGGGCTGATTTCAATTACCAAATATCTAACTATCTATGCATCTATTTATCTATCTATAAATATCGATGAATATGAATGTATATCATGGCTAAATATAAGTTATAAATTTTAAAAATAGTTATACATTTATATTTATTCAATGACTTCATATTTCATATGTCATCGAGCAGCTCTCTGAGAACTTCAGCAACTCTTGCATATTTTCTACAATAATATTTAAAACTGACTTAAAACGGCATTTTCATTTCATAAGAAACTGCGAGTGGCAATCTCTTGCAGATATTCCTCAGCTCTCTTGAGCACTTCCTTTCGACTTCCTTATCAAATATAGCTGAATCGCATTAGACTCCTGCCAGGCCTTGCTCTACAGCGCATAGAACTTTAAAGGGCTTTAAGCTTTCGCTGCGAACTGTGCATAGGTATATAGCTCTGGGTCTGCATGTGTGTGTGTGCGTGTGTGTGAGCTCATGTGCTGCAGCATTCGCGCTGACCTTCCGCTGGGCGCACATCAAAGCTGCTGCAGTTGGCGATTTTCTTTTTCCCTTTGCTTTTCTTCCACGTAACAATTTTCCGCTATTTTTCAGTCGCCATTTTTCATTTGGTCCGCGCCTGTTAGTGCTCATGTGGGTGTGTGTGTGTGCGTGGGCACCTAAAAACAGTCGTCCGTGTGGCGCTCGCCTGGTTTTTATGGCCAGCCTGGTTTCCAGCTAAACGGCGACGCGCAGCCAGCCTCGACTGGCCCATAACCTTTTTGGCCATAAAGCGCGTCCTTTGCTCCACATGTGTGTGTGTGTGTGTGTGTATGGATGTGCATGTGTGTGGGTGTATGGGTGGGGGCATAAATTAGCACAATCAACGTATTGTTTTCTGCCTGTGCCACGCCTACAACAAAAGCAGCAGCAGAAGCAGCCGCAGCTACGGCGGGGTTAGCAGCAGCAGCAGGAGGAGGAGGAGGAGGAAGGAGAAGCTGGAGGCAGCATATGGGAGGTGGTTGGCTTTATGGGGTTGGGCTGGATTGGTGGGGCAGTTGCCGCAGCGTGCAGTCAATAACATGAAAATGTTATAAATAACAAAAATAGGAAGTGTGAGAGCGAGAACGAGAGAGAGAGAGAGAGAGAGAGAGAGAGATGTATCTGTATCTTAGACTGTGTATCTGTAGTTGAGTCCTGCTTGAGTTTCATATTTGTGCCTGCCTGATAATTTGCGCAAAAGTCCTATTAATATGTTAATTCTTAATTGTGCTACTTCCCACACACACACACACACACACACACGCACGCACACCCACTTAGGCGCATATTAATAGCCGCAGGATAGTTTTATTTGTTTCTTTTGCCAGCAGCTCGTAAATAAATCTTAAGCTGCGCGGTTAACAAATCGACGCACTTCAATTTATTTATTGTCTCTGCGTGTGTGTGTCTCTCTGTGTGTGTGTATGTGTGAGAGTGTGTGCATAGAGGACTGGGGGCGCAGCTGAATTAATTACACATATGCGATGACATCACAGACATTTTTGTGCGAAAAATTCAAGAGATTTTCGAAACTGTTTTTGGCTGTCAGCGCAGCTGGTCAACTGAGAGGAGGCGGCGGCGGTGGGGGTGGGGTTCGATTGGAGGGGGTGCTGAGCGCATTCGTTCTGGCTGCTTAAATTGCTGTTGTTGGCTGCGCCTTTGTTAGTGTTAGTGTGTGTGAGTATGGTGAACCCTTTTTAGGTCGTGTCCTTTTTGCCCTTTTGTGCAGATAATTCAATTTATGAGCTGACTTTATGAAATATTCGCCAAATACACGTGAGCTCACTCTCACTCACACTCACTCTCTCTCTCTCTCCCTCTCTCTCTCTCTCTCTCGTTCTCACACAGCAAGAGTTAGAGCTACCTTCTGTTGACACTTGTCAGGCGACTGTCAGCGTCTGTCTGACATTTGACAGTTGCTGGCACTTTGAACACCCTTTCGATACACCTTTTTGGCCAGCAGCTGCTGTCGCAGTCTGCTGTTGCTGCAGCCCTAGCCCCCTCCCCTTGCGCTCGCTCCTAATATTGCAGCAGACTTTTTGGAGCTGTCAATAAGTTTTGTATATTATTTATATTTACCTAGTTTTTGCCAGACGCGCGCGTTAATCTCTCGCCACACACGCACACACACACACTCGCTCGCATCTAATCTAATCGCTTAGTCAAATAGTTACGCCCCCCTCGACTCGGTTACCCCTGTCCAATGCACACAGAGAGAAACTCAAGCACTCTCCCTCTCTCTCTCTCTCTCTCGCTCCCTGCCAGTCCCGAGTTAGCGCGAGGCAACGCCTACAACATGAAAGCAGGTAACAAGTCTGTTTTACCTGCCCGCTGGCTGTCCACTGGCCAATCGCGCAGCAGCTAACAACTACCAAAAACTACAACAACAGCAACGACTACCAACAGCAACAACTGACAGCAACAACAACAACAACAGCAACACATGTTTAATTCATGGAGTCAGACAGGCGGCTAATTGCGTCCTGCGTCGATTTCACGCCAATGATCGCCAATCAATAAATAAAATACCCAACAGCAACAGCTACAACAACAACAACAACAACGACAACAGCAACAAAAAATGGGTATAAAAAAGCGAATGTCAATAGGCCAACGAGGGGAAGCGAAAGCATATTCTTTTTTCCTCTATATATGTTTTTTATTGTTGTTATTATTGAAACAGAAACCAAAAGCGAAAAGTCAGCAACGTCCAGCGGGCAGCGGGCAGCGGGCAACGGGCAGCGGGCCAAGGTCCGCCCAAGCAATCACAAAAATTACCCAAAAAAAAAAGGAATATATATAAACATATAATAATAATATGAGCTAAATAAAAGCATGTGTGTATGTGTGTGTGTGTGTGAGGACCTTGTTGTCACCCTGTCGCAGGACAATCAATTGATAAAAAAAATAGCAAACGAGCGGGCGGCAGCTGTGGGTGGGGGTGGACACACGCAACGAGACGGACAAAGGACGTGGCAAAAAAAAAAAAAAAAAAAAACAAAATAGTAAAAGAAAAGTTGAGCAACGCTTCGGGGCGCATTAGACGATATATGTGTGTGTGTGTGTGTGTGTGTGTGTGTGTGGGCAACCGCAAATTGTTCAAACTGCCCAAACAGCAACAACAACAACAGCAACAAACTTGACAAGTGGCAAACGACAGCGCGTCAATAAATATTTCTTGTTTTTTGTTTTTCCTTTTTTTGCTATGAATGTTGCGACAGCTAATTGACAAAGTCAGGCAGCTCGAGCAGGAGGCGGCGAGGCTGGAGTTGGGCTGAGGTGGGAGAGGGCTAGACTGTAATCCTGCAGCCGAGCAGCGGCTGTGCGTAATAAAAGATGAGCAATTAGCTTAAGGGCGCAGCCAAATGTGAAGCCAAAGGGAGGGAGACGAAAGCGTAGAAATAAATCAATAAGTAAATAGAAATAGAGATAGAATAGGTGAATAGAAATTAGAGCAGTGCGATGTCTTTAAAATAATTACATATTTAATCAAATAATATATAATGATATAACATATAATTATGTAAAAATTATAAATAAAAAAATATAATAAAGTAGCATAAAATATAATAAATAAACAAAAAATTCTAAATACAATAAAAATATAAATTTAAAAAAAAAGAGAATGTTATGATTAGAAATAAAGTAAAATTAAACAGTTTTTAAAATTCACAAGTATCATAATATATATTTTTTATTGGACTTAAATATTTTTTTAATTTTGAAAACATTTTTATTCAATTTAAAAAATGTATAAATTAAATAAATAAATGAAATAAACCAAATGCTCAACATTTTCTATAATAAAATAAAATTGAATAGTAAAAATATAAAAATAAATAATTAAAACAAAAAGCCCTTAAAATAAATATAGATAGTATAATAAATATATAGGAAAACACAAATAAATAAATTTCTTGAACAAAAGACAAGAGACAAATATTTCTCATACATAGATTCCATTTTGTGCTTAGCATTTCATAGGAGCTCAGTCGCAGCTTCGGCTTGATCGGCTCTGAATTGGGTCAATTCGGTTGCGGGTTTCGGGTTTCGGGATTGACAAAATGTGAGGAAAACTTTGTCAATTTGAGAACATTTCAATCGGGTTTTCTTTTTGCATAGACAAACCCTTGTTGGTCGCATATGCCTGACGGCTAATCTGCTGCTGCTACAGCTTCTCCCGCCTCTCAGCGACTCCTGCTCCATCCCCCTCTGCTTGAGTTTAGTTGGTGCGTAAAGTTCTTCTTGCTTGGTCAATCAAAATTCATCGATAAATTACCAAAAGTTGCCTAGCCCCGAGGGCAGGCACAGCCATAGCTGCCCCGGCCGCTGCCCCTGTCACTGCTACTGCCTCGGCTGCGGTCTCTGCTGCTACTGCTGCTACTGCTGCTGCTGCTTCTTCTGTGGCACAAACAATCGGCAGCAATTTTGGCGAGTTCATTGCGACTCGAATTAATTGCAGGCGCCTCACAACATTTTTCGGCATTTCGCTGGAATTTATGTGCACATATATCCACACACACTCGCACACACATGCAAATAGTGCCGAGCAGGAGGGGAAGGAGGGGATGAGGAGGTGTGGGCATAGATTACATTCGATTGAGTGTGGTTTTTGCTGGGGTGAACTTACCATTTGTCGCTTTATTTGGGCGCGCGCAAATACATAAATTAGCAGTGCAAGCGAATCGATTCGCGTAATACTAGCCGACGTCCCGGCCCCGCCCCCTCCCCCGCCGCCCACGTTTCGAGCCCAGCAACTGCAGCAGCAGCAGCAGTACGCCCTCTTATCAGCGCCCAGAGCAGTGTCCATATGTAAATAAGTGGGTAGCGGCAGGAGGAGGGGGAGTACGAGCAGGAGCAGGAGCAGGAGGAGGAGGAGGAGGAGGCTTTTGGGCAGGGCTGTCATAGCATTTGGCATTTGGTCATGGGTGCTGCCAGCTACAACTTTGCCAGCGTAAAAACCCAACCAAATTGCCAGCCGTAAATTGTTGTTGCAAATCAATTGTGACACATCCAACTAAGTGTGTGTGTGTGTGTACGAGTGTGTGTGAATGGCAAGCCAAATGCCAAATGCCAATTGCCAATTGCCAATTTGCAATTAATATTTACTGTGCTTAATGCATGGAAACTCTGATTAGCGAAACTTATCGATAAGTTGCTGTAAATCGATTGATACCTTTATCGATATTGATTTTTCGTAAGCTCCATTCGTCCACTCCAAATGGTAGAGACTCTGCCCTAGATGTGAGACAATTATTCATGGCAGTCGAGCGGGAATCGCTGCCATAAAAGCTGAAAACGTAGTGGAGGAAAAGTAGATTAGGCAACGGGCGTGCAACCACCCGGCGGAGAGCTCATGTGGTTAGCTTGGCGGCGCATTAAGCCAGAATTGATGGCCAACTTGCGATGGCCATAAAAGCGAGAGGCGCTGCCCAAATTTATGAACTGCAAGTGCAAAAGTGTCACACAGCTAACAGCGGGTGGTGCGGGTGGTGCGGGGTGGCTCAGCACCAGAGTCGAATAACGTTGGCTAAGCCGAGAAGACAAAGAGAGTAACCAATTTGTTTGCCCATTGCAGATTCCGACTCGACAGAGAACGATGCGGTCGCCGCGCAGGACATCCTCACGTGCGGCGCATGCCAGAAGACCTTCGCGCTGTCGGACATTGTCCGCTTCATACAGCACAAGGTGATGCAGTGCAACAAGGAGAACTACGGCCAGTGCACCACACAGGCGCCCAGCATGGATCGCGATGCCGACGAGGGCCGTCCGCTGAGCCTGGTCAATCGCCGTCCATCGATATCGGCGCCAATCACAGGTCGCAAGTCGGCTCCGGTTGGTGTGGCACCACCCACCGCAACCGCTGCCGCTGCTGCGGCCACAGCTGCTGCTGCTGCGGCGGCGGCGGCGGCTGCTGCGGCCGTTGCGAGCAGCGCAGCGAGCGGCTCACGCATCCACACACCACCGCCCAGTCCGGCTGATCTGCTGGCGGACGGAGCAAGCAGCACGCCCAAGCGCCTCGTGGATGGTAAGTAACCCAGCACAGCTCAGCGGCCCATGACTAACCCTTCCATGTCCTCGACAGAGAACGACAATACAACGCCCAAGGCGGACAGCGAGGCGCTGCCTCTGCAGCCGCACAGTCCACAGTCCGGCGAGCAGGACGTTCACATCGGACGCGCTGCGATCGAGGACTGCGCCCTGCTCGACGACAAGCCAAAGGTCAAGCAGGAGCCCCTCGCCGACGACGAGCTGCCGCAAGAGGAGCAGCAGCTCGACGAGGAGCAGCAGCAACAGCAGCAGCAGCAGGAGGAGCAGCGGGAGCAGGAGCGGGAGCGAGAACTGGAGCAGTCGCAGGTGCTGCCAGCGGGCGACGAGTGCCAGCAGCCGCTGGCCAAGCGACCCAAAATGGAGCTCGTCGATGCCGAGGCCAACACGGTGCATACAGGTGAGCAGCGGGCCCACATTCTGTGGCATGCTTGTTATATGCGCATATTTGCGTAATCAAAATTAAAAGCCAGAAAGCCACCACCCCCTGCCCCCTGAACCCAGCCACCGACCATGCCCATGTCCATGCCTTGCTTTAGTGACCAGCGCCAAAATAAAAATTAAAAAAAAAAAATTAAAAATTAAAATCAAGATCAAACGAGGCGGCAAAAATGTGCACTAAAAAATGTGTTTGAAGTGCGTGTGTGTGTGTGTGTTACTGTGTGTATGTGTGTGTGTGTCAAAGGATGTGCATTCGCGGCTGCCCATAAGTCCTTGCTGATCGGGCCGCGGGGCTGCTGAGCGCGCGATAAGCTGCAGCTGCATTATCACAACAAAGCCCCCTTCGCCTACGGCTCTGACTCTGCCCCTGTCCGTCTCCCCGTTCCCATCCCTATTCCCACATTCAGCATCGCTCAGGACCTTTCTGACCAATTGCGCTGTAAAACGCTTTGTCCTGCGACACAGAGGGAAAAAAGTAAAAAAGCAGCTGAGAGAATGTCGAAGGACATGCAGTAAAAAAATGAGAACGTGGGCGACATCAAAGCGCAAAACGGCTGATAAAGCTGAAGTGCAGCAGGACCAAAAAGGACACTCGGACAACAGGCGAGCGCAGAGAGTGAGAGAAAGAGAGAGAGAGAGAGAGAGAGAGAGAGCGAGCTTCGATTGTCACGCGGCTGCTGCTGCTGCTGCCCTTTGACTTTGACATTTTTCAATGCAAATGCTGCGAACGATGAAGCTGATGAAAAGCCAAAGCCCAGCGCCAAAAGACAGCAATAAAAACAATAACAAGGACTACGGCCATGGGAGAGAGAGGGAGAGAGGCAGTGGAGTTATGGACAGGTCAAAGAGCGAAGAGGGAAAGGATAAGCCCAACAGGACAGTGAACAAAGCAGCAGAAAGCAGAAGCTGTAGCAGAAGCTGTCAGCAGCCACAGAAGTCGAGCTGCCCTCGAGGGTAATTTAAAGAGGCAAAGGAATGTGCGAGAGAGAGAGAGAGAGAGAGAGCAGGAGAGGGAGAAAGAGTGGGTAAAAAAAACCACTTGAGTGGACAAAGGACACAGGACACTCGAGTGCGAATGTGAATAGGAACGGGAATGGGAATGGGAACGGGAATGCGAATGCGAACTGGATTTGACACACGCACAAAGGCGAAGAATGCCAAGAAGTTGCTAAAGGGGTTGAGGCAAGGCCCAGGGGTCAGGACTCGGGGGTCAGAAGTCGGGGCGCACGTTGACCATTGAGGCGGTCAGCTTGACCAACGGAAGGCGCGCCACGTGCCGAGCGGGTTGAGCGGAGTCAAAGGTGAGACGCGACAAGCCACGCGACGTCAATCGACAGGCGCCGTTCGAGTTCGACTTGATTGATTGAGTAATTGAATGAGTGAATAGATGAATGAGTGCACAGCAGGTATGAGTGCAGTTATTCAGTTGCACTTAGTAACGTCTCTGAATACTAATGATGCACACTTTTGAGTACACTCATGAATACTTACTACATGAGTGCATTCCATCATTGAAATTGAGTGATTGATATAAATATTTAGTTTTTGATAATTTGTCATTATCGAATTCATGATTGCTTATGAATACACTCAAAATACTCATGATCCTCATCATTGAAATTGGAAAGTGTTTTCCATATCTACATTCCTGAATACTCGTAAATACACTGATGAATAAAAACTTAAAATCAAAGAAAATATGTCAGGTTTTTTATTTCCTTTCCTAGTATTTACTCATGAATACTTATGAATATATTCATAAATATCTGCATGTGTATAGTTGATTCATTTATCATTATTTTGCTGACCTGCTCTTATGTTCGTTGTCAGCAATGCGCTGGTGAGTGCACTCATGAATACACTCACATGTTAGTTAAACCTGTCCAAGTGAATTTTTCGCTGATGAACTTGCCTAAGCCATCAGCGCTTGACACTTGATGCGTGTCATTCGCATTTGAATGCCGCATGCGAGTACACACTCATACATTGTCGCAATTTAACCCTTGAACTTTGCGCTTTTGACACGGGCAACAGCAACAGCGACAACAGCAGCAACAGCAACAGCAGCGACAAAAGTTAACAGCAACAAAGTTGTTTGACTCCTGACAATGCAAAACTGTCAGCACATCAGCGCAGTGGCCGCAGATACAAATACAGATACAGATACACATACAGATACAGATACAGTTGCAGATGTATCTGTAGCTGTCACGTTAATTACGCATTGTTTGACTTTTTTCATGATTCGTATTTTTCTGCTCGCATTCAAGAATTGCTGCTGCTGCTGTTGCTGCTGCTGCTGCTGCGGCTGTCCTCGCATCCAATTGTTGTCCATTTGGTAATTATAAATATGAAGCGACTGCTGCCATAGCTACCACACACGAATACACTCACACACACACTCACACACACGCAGAAGCAGAGGACTCGCTGTGAAAAACTGTCAACAAAATGGGGGGAAAATTTAAATATTTGTTGCGCAGCGCGCGAATGTCACGAAAAATTTTTTACACGCTTTTTACGCTGTTCGCCTGTCAGCACACATGTATGCGTATGTGTATGTGTGCGTGTGTGTGCGAGTGTGTGTGTGTGTGTGTCATGTTAATTATCAATTTGCTGGCAAAGTTTCAAATGCACAGCGTGTCGCGACCGCAGCAACAATGAAAAACCATCAGCCGAGAGTGGGTTGAGTTCTACCTTTATTTTCATTTTCATTTTCAGTTTTTTTTTTCGGCGGGGGGTTGGGGGTGCCGCACGGCACACAGGTCGCACAGGTCAGCCAAAAGGACAACAGTGCTTGAACCCATTTTATCAATACACAGCCTCAGCCGCTTTCGCCTGCCCCTTGCCACCACACCCCTTCCCCCTTCCGCCTTTCCCCTCACCCAGTCGACCACTTCTATCCACTTCCAGGCATTCAGTCAGGCAGTCCGCTTTTCGCATTCACCGCACTCGCATTCAATTATTGACTCATGCTGGCACTAAGCCAGGCATTAGTGTCGCCCCCTTTTTTAAATATGTGTGCATAAAATAAAAGTGCCACGCCTCCGGCCGCCTCGGTGTCGAGCCACCTGCTTGCCATCTCAATATCGAAATCAATGGCTAATGCGCTCGGCTCATGCAATTCCACGTCCACCCACAAAAAGGATTACGCGCGCGCCTTTCTTTGTGCCACAACAACGACAACAACAACACAACAAAAAAGAAGAAGACAAGAAAAGGATATACAGCGAAAGGCTTAGGCAAAGGTCGAGCCATGCAAATCGCCGCAGGAGCCCGCAGGACACTCGACGGCTGCGTTGGCAACATGCGGCAAAAAGCTGCAACAATTATCCCATTACTGTGCAACCCTTTTTTCAAGTGTGTGCGTGTGTGTGTGTGCGTGTGTGTGTGTGTGTGACTGTGTGGCTGCTGCTGCTGCTGCTGCCCACCCGCTGACCTCTCGTCCTTTGCCTGGCATTGCTCATACGTGGCGTTGTCCTGGCGCACTTCCTGGCTCCACTTTGCAGCAGGCGGTCAATTTGCCATTTCCTGGCTCGAGACGAGCCGAGACGAGCCGAGACGGGACGCGACTTGGCTTTTCTTTGTTTAGCTCGCTTCCGTCTGAGCTGCTTTGAATGCAGTCACTCGGGTCACTTGAGCGGGAGCTGAAGCTGGAGCTGGAGCTGGAGTTGGACTCCCAACTCCCGCAGGACAATGCCAGCGGGCGAGCAGCAGCAGCAACAGCAGCGCTCAACGAGCTGCCAAAATCAGAGCGTGCCAGGCGCAGGGCAGACAACAGACAGGCAGACAGACAGACAGACAGACAGACAGCGATACAGACATTTAGACAGGCAGGCAGCAGTTGCGTCTGCCAGGACGTAAAGGATGCGCGCTTGGCGCGTGCGCAACGCGCGTCTCTCTAAATGCCTATAAAAAAAAAAAAACAACAAAAAGTAGGAGCAGTTGGCAAATGCCGCACGTTTTTCGACAACTTTTGCCTCGTTTTTTATGACAATCATGATGTGCCCGAATGATAATGATCATGAGATCCCTAACAACAGCAACAACAGCAGTTGGCTGCCCCCTGTGCAACCCCTAACCCCTGAGGAGCAGCAACCCTTTATTTGAGAATCGAGTTATGTGTATCTGTCAGATTCATTTGCATTTCCTGCGGCCCGCATCAGGCCAGGATTTTGGGCACAAGAGATCCGCCTGCCCTCCGTCCGCCCTCTCTCGCCAGCAACCCATTGATCGGCATTGTCCTTGCGTCGGGGTCGTAGCCAAATCATGTTCAGCACGCTCTCACCTTTGACAGGAAGTTAAATATAAAAAACAAAGAGGAAAAAAAAAGAGAAAACGAAAACGAAAACGAGAAGCTGCAGCCGCGCGGAACGTCATAAAACCAACGAAAAACTAAACAAAAGAAAAAGCAAAAGTGTAGTTACCTCATCTCTCTCCCTGTCTCTATCTCTCTCTCTCTCTCTCTCGCTCAGCTGTTGAGCTCAACCTTTATGGACTCGTGCGCGACATGCGTTTTCCTCCTCCAGCTCCTCGCTCAGTTTCATTTTCATTTCCATTTCCATTTTCATTTTCAATATTTTTTAAAGCGTCATTTAAATGCAAAGTGCGTTGCACAGTTTTCCACAGTTTTCCACAGTTACTGCTTCTGCTTCTGCTTCCTCCCCGCACCCGAGGGGTAGCTGGCTTCTAATAGAGGCGCATTAACACCTTGTTGCCCGCATGGCCAGCGTCTGCGGTGACATGTGTTGACCTGTGCAGCAGCAGCTTCCATCGATTAGCCCCGTGCCCAGTCTGTGCCTCGTTGGCTACGTGCTGATACCCTAACCCGGGCAGGGCCACAAAGGCCTCCAGCCTGGCCTGTAGCTATTCCATATATAACATACATATATAGATAGAGAGATGGATTCGGTCTCCTCATTTCCTCATCTACTTACTCTAGTTAGCTCTTGGCTATGTTGAGCTTAGGAATTATTCTTTGTTAGCTATTCTCCCACTCTCTCTCTCTCTCTCTCTCTCCCCCTCTCTCTCTCTCTCTCTCTCTCTCTCTCTCTCTTCACAATCTCAATCTTCATTCTTCAATAGAGATGTGCCATTCTCTTCCTCCTCTTTTCCTTATCTAGTCTCATCGTTCGTTTCCTTTGCCTTAGCGTATTTGCAATTCGTTTTCTTGCTTTGCTTTTCGTTTGCTTCGCTTTGGCTCTCATCGCTTCGCATCTTTTTACTATTATTATTATTATTATTTTTGCTGTCTTCGGTTTTTTTTTATTTTTTTATATTCTTGGCGTAGCAAATTTTCACATTTTCACATTTTTCATTTTAAAAATCGCATCTGTTGCGTTCTCCCCCGCCTGCGCTCCCCCAATTGAACCCTCGTCGATAGTTATGGCCACATGTGTGTGTGTGTGTGTGAGTGTGTGGATGTGTGGGCTTGTAATTTCCGCCGCAGGACATGTGGCTCCTTTCGGGTGGTTTTGGTGGTTTCTGATTTTCAGTGGCGTTTTACGGTTTACAGTTTTCGGTTTCCGTGGCAAATTAACAAACGTCGCGACAAACCGCACGGCAAATCACATAAAAAAAAAAAAGAAGTGAAAAAGAAGCAGAAACTATTACGATACATGACATGTGTAGGTGTGTGTGTGTGTGTGTGTGTGTGGGTGTGTTTGGCAATATCCTGCTGTAAGGGACAGCACCTGCAGCTGTTGCTGCTGCTGCTGCTGATGTTGCTGCCGCGCGCCCATTTGTATGCTAAGCACGCCAGCAACACGCGCCTCTCTTTCCCTCTCTCTTTCTCACATTATCTCTGTCTCTGTATGCGTGTGTGTGTGCGTATTGCACACAAAATCAATAAATAAATAAATTCGCCGCCGAAACTTTGCAGCAGCAAATATCTGCAACATATCCGCCCTGCCCCCTCCGCCCACTCCCGCCCACCGCTGGCATTTATTAATAATTAATAAGGCAAATTGCTGGCAGCCTCATTTCCTGCCAGTTCACATATTTGACAGACAACATAACTAAACTACCTCTCTCCCTCTTTCCCCCCCTCTCTCCGTGCAGAGCCCAGCAACTATACGTGTTCGAGATGCAAGACCCGCTACACCTCCGCCTGGCGCCTCATCCAGCACGTGCAGCACTCGCACGGCGTCAAGATCTACGTGGAGGCAGGTCTGACTGTGGCCACGCCCGCCGCCCTCAACGCAGCCGCGTCGGCGGCCGCGAACGCCAGCCTAAGCCCCAACCGCAGCCTCAGCCCCTCATCGGCCGCAGCAGCAGCAGCGGCGGCAGCAGCAGCAGCAGCAACCGTTGGCATGCCGCTGCCGTTGCATGCGCTGATGGCGCAGGCCGTCGCCTCGCAGTCGCAGTCAACGTCACAGTCGGCGTCAGCATCGCCGGCCCCGAAGCGCAGCAGCAGCAACAGCAGCGCAACGGCGATTGTTGGTGGTGCCGGCTCGGCCAACACCAGCAGCAGCAGCACTGCGAGCAGCGGCAACTCACCGACACAGCAACTGTTGCAGCAGCGCGTACAGCAGCAGCAGCATCAGCAGCAGCAGCAACAGCAGCAGCAGCAGCAACAGCAACAACAGCAACAGAACATGGCAACGGCAATGGCAGCGGGCATGCGCCATCATCCGCTCCTGGCGCCGCCCGAGGCGATGCACGCGAACCCGTTCCAGCTGCTCCGCATGCCGCTGCCCCCGGCGCTGGCCCAGGGCAATGTAGTTCCTAGCGTGGCGCCCCTCTTCGGCCGCCCCACGCCCGCCGACCACTACCGCATGGAGCAGCTGGTCAGCGAGCAGTTCCGCCATCACGGCTTCAATCTGGCTGCCGCCGCCGCCGCCGCCCAGGCCCAGTTCAACGCCACCACCCAGCAGCAGCAGCAGCAGCAGCAACAACAGCAGCAGCCGCTGCCAGGAGTTGCCGTCAATGTTCCTAGCGGCGTCGAGCCACGGCCGCCCTCGAGCAACAGCAGTCAGCGCGGCTCAGTGCCGCCCGCTGCGTTGCCGCCTCCGTCGCTCAGCTCTCAGCAGCAACAGCAACAGCAGCAGCAGCAACAGCAGCAGCAACAACAACAGCAGCAACAGCAGCACCAGCAACAGCAGCAACAACAGCAGCAGCAGCAACTGCAGCAGCAGCAACAGCAACAGCAACCCATTGCCGCCGCTGTGAGTCCAGCGGGCGCCGCATTGCAACTGGAACCGCAGCAGATGGATTTTTACTCGCAGCGATTGCGTCAGCTTGCGGGCACAACAAGCCCTGGAGCTGGCAACATTGTTAACTCGAGCTCGCCGAGTCCTAGACAGAAGCAATCGCCGCGCTTTGCGAGCCCCTCGCCCAGCTCCGCAGCCAGCTCTGTGCAGCTGACGGCGACCCCGCGGCCCCACTCCCTGACGCCGCCCGAGAAGAGCGCCGAGAATGGCGGCGGACAGCTCGGACAGCTGCCGGGCACGCCGCGGAGCACGGCCAGCACGCCGCCCAGCAAGCCCTTGGAGGGCGAGCGCAGCGAGGCGGAGCTGGAGGCGAGCTGCTATGCGTGCGGCTACTGCGACAAGAAGTTCCGCTTCGAGAACAATCTGATCATCCACCAGCGGACGCACACCGGCGAGAAGCCGTACAAGTGCACCGCCTGCGACTTCGAGTGCTCCCACATCCAGAAGCTGATGAAGCACATGCGCGTCCATCGCAGCCCCGCCGAGGGCCAGGACGGCAGCAGCAGCAACGGCGGCGACAACAACCAGGATGGCCATGACGGGGGCAGCAACGCCGACTCCTTGGAGACGAACGAGGCGGACAACGACGAGGATCCCAATCCGGAGGACTCCGACGAGGAGCTCAACGACGAGGACGTCGATGCGGACGCGGATGCGGAAGAGGACGACGAGGACGAGCTGGACGATTGCGAGGACGTTGACTACGAGGCCGAGGATCTCAGCGTCAACAATCGCATCGACGGCAAGAGCCAGAGCCCAAAGACGACCAGCTCCGGCGCCACCTCGCTGGTGGGCGAGCTCATGGACAAGTTCGGCCTGTCCAACATCGCCCAGTACTCGGAGGCCTACAAGCAGGCGCTGCAGGAGTCGGGCCGCAAGGAGGCGGCTGCCGTGGCCGCAGCTGCTGCCGCCGCCGCCGCCGTCGACAACAACAACCGCGGCTCCTCCGTGCCAGGAGGCGCCTCGAATGCAGCAGGCGCTGCTGGCGATAAGCTGAACGGGCTGCCGGTGGCCGCGCTGCGGCTGCGCGACGAGTTCGCCAAGAACTGCAACATGTTCCAGCCACAGCCGCAGGACGGGCCCGCCCAGGTGCCGCTCTTCAATCCGTTCCCCAATCCCTTCGAGCTGTCCAAGCGCATGAAAATGGACGGCGGCGACTGGTGGGGCATGTCGGCGCTGCACCGCAACGAGGCGCTGTTCGAGAACCTCAAGCTGAAGCCGCTCGGGCTGGGCGGCGCCAACTCGCTGCTGCAGGGACCCCTGCTGAAGAAGGAGTCGCGCCAGAGGAACGACACCTGCGAGTTCTGCGGCAAGGTGTTCAAGAACTGCTCCAACCTGACCGTGCACCGGCGCAGCCACACCGGCGAGAAGCCGTACAAGTGCGAGCTGTGCTCCTACGCCTGCGCCCAGAGCTCCAAGCTCACCCGCCACATGAAGACGCACGGCCGCACCGGCAAGGACGTCTACCGCTGTCGCTTCTGCGACATGCCCTTCAGCGTGCCCTCCACCCTCGAGAAGCACATGCGCAAGTGCGTCGTCAACCAGGGCAAGGCGGCGGCCGCTGCGGCGAATGCGGCCAATGCTGTGGCTGCTGCCCAGGCAGCCGCTGCCGCGCAACAGTTGCAGGCAGCTGCCCAGGCCCAGCAGCAGCAGCAGCAGCAACAACAGCAGCAGCAACAACAGCAGCAGCAGCAACAGTTGCCCACACAGTCGTCGCCCTGCCCCATGGGCGTGGCTGTGGGCTTTCCGCCGCAATTCGGACACAATCTGTCGCTGGCGGGCAGCGTGAGCGGCGACAACGACTCCAACGCTTCTTCCAGCCTGCCGGCGCACTCCATCTCGCTGAAGGAGGAGGCATGACTTTTTAGCAGCTGGAGCAGCAGCAGCAGCAGCAGCAACCACAACCACAACCACCCGCCGCCCACGTTGCATGGCCCGCTGGCTGCACATGTGCTACAGCCGCATCCACACGCGCTGCTGCCGCCCGTACAACAGCACCACCACCTCCAGCAGCAGCAGCAGCAGCAGCAAGTGCAGCAGCACCACCATCATCCGTTGGCCAGCAGCCGCAGCCGCCTCATGTCGCGCATCTTCTAAAGATGTTGCACCTAGCCCTCGAGCCCCGCCCCGCCCCGCCTCCGCCTTCGCCCCTTGTACATATGAAGTGAAGCACAGTTGTCGTACGGTTATGATACAGCCCCCCTCCCCAGGTACGGCCCAACCCTCTCGCCCCCTGCAACTGCAACTTTCTAAAAGATTGCGCCAGCAGTTGTTGTTGCCCCATGCAAGCATTCGGCTGCTCCTTGAAGGCGACTTACAACACGACCAGAGGCATTTAATACCAAAGCAATAACCGTTATGTAATATAATTTTAAACAAAAAACTCAATTTTTTTTTCAACAATTTTTTTTTTATTACGTTTTATATATGTGTGTGTGTCTGCTAAAGAAGTACTATACTACATATACCTAAATATAGAAATATATATGTATATATGCATGCATATATGAATATATGTATTTACGATTAATTTTCACAATTTTTTTTCCAAGTTTTTTTTTTTAATATTTTTAAAATACTTAATTTATGCGAAACATATATTTAAATATATATATATTAAAAATTAAGAATATATGCGGCAGGACAACTGCGTCTGACACATTTTCCAGTGTATTTATAGCAATTAAGTAAAACAAAAACAAAAAACAAAAGAATAAGAAACAAAACATTTGTATAAAAGAAAAACCAACAAAAAATACTTTAAAAAATACTACTACTGTGGGAAAAACACTAAGAGTAAATCCAAAAAAGGAAAAAAAGACACGACAAAATACATAATTACTATATACTATATATAGTAGACTTATATATAAATCTTTTTTTGTGTGTGTTTTAAGATCGCGTATTTGTTAAACATCGATGTACATTTTAGTAAATCTAGAAATTTAGGCACTAAAGAGCAACACTTGTATAAAAGAATTCTTATTAACTATAATTATTACGGTATAACGATATATGAGCATATGCATATACATATATATTAACAGATATATATATATATGCATATAATTTTTTAAAATATTATTTCGAGACATTTTTTGCATAGAGAATAATTCTATTATTAATTGTAATTAAAACAAAAAAAGAAGAAAAAAAACTATAAAAAAAAAAAACGGAAAGTAATCAAATTTTTTACATACATAAATAAATCTATAAATGTAAACACAATTTTTTTTTGTAAACAATTAGCTTAAGTATCGAAGAAGAAGCAGAAGAAAAAACACAAATTCGTGACAAGGCAAAAGCAAAAAATTTAGCTGCAGTTGAGCATTAGAAAAGGACAGAAAGAGCACGTGAAAAATGTGTGAAAAATTAATTAAATTTGTACGTAAAACTTCAAGCGAAAAGCAATTAACAATTATAGAAAAAACAAAAACAAAAAACATCAACAACAAACAACTAGATTTAGAAGACTGAGGAACTAACGTATGTATTTGTTTTCTTCCCTGAGATAAAGAAAGAGATAGAGAGAGAAAGAGAGCGAAGGAGAAGGTAGCAAGTAATACGAGAAATGAACCAATTTTTTTTGCATAAATGTTTTTGCTGTTGATTTTCGTTATTTGATTGAAAGAAGAAAAGAAAACACACTTTTAAATATATATAAAAAGAACTCACATTTTGATTAATATTTAATAATTGTTTTTAGTACAAATTTATTTGGCGAGCGAAAAATTCAAATCGAAAAAGAATTAAATTAGTTTTAACTTATTTTTTTCTTTTCCTTTTTGGTTTTTCAGCTTTCTTTGTTTTTTGTTTTGTTTTGGATTTCAATTTACCAAAAAAAAAAGAAAAAAGAAAAGTAAAAGAATACTTAAAGTAAAAATTGCTTCTACTGTTGCCGCACACACACACACACGCACCCCTTAAACAAACACCCCTGTCAACCCCCCCCCCCCTTGCGACAACACTACAAGCAATTTTTCCAACTATGAAGTTTATCGTGCATAATTTATTAGAGAGAGATAGAGAAAGAGCGAGTGAAAGAGAAGAGAATGTTTTAGTTTTTCGTTTTTGTGAAATTCTTCAAATCAATTATGTTTCAGACAAGACAAGACAAGACACGACAAGACATATACATTATCTATATACCTATACATATAGTTCATATAGAAAATCAAGAAAAATTGAATAAAAATGCAAATATTATACAAATCATAAAATACTTATGTTTTATTTTCAACTCTATAAGAAAAACATTTTCGTTTTTATTTTCTTTCTTTCTTTAACAGCAACAAACACAAAGTTTTTGAATTCGAAATCGAAGTCGAAGACGAAAGAAATCCAAAATTCAAAGCCCAACAAGCTAAACACTATCATACATGATTAGAAAATTTAATTATAGCTATAAAGAAAAAAATCTTTACACTAAAACAAAAAACAAAAGAAAACAATGCACAAATACAAAAATACTTAAATCGCAGCAGAAATAAAAAGCGAGCGAAATGTGCAACTAAAAATTTAAAAATAAAAATTTCGAAAATAAAACCAAATATTTTTCAAGTGTGTGTAATTTTTTGAACATAAACAATAATAAATACAAAGCGTAAATTAATAATTAAAATAGTTGTCTGTGTTACAAAATACAAATATAAAAAAAATACATACAAATTAAAGAAAAAATGTAAAAGAAACAAACGCATTTTTAATTTTCGATCGCGTGCCATAAACTTTATAGCAACGCACGAAAGTAGGCAACGCCAATGGTCAACAGAAATGATCGTGTAATAAAAAGCATTGCATACTTTTTAGCGCGCACAAAAAATCCGCCAGATGTCGCCAGCTCAACGCACGAAATGCAAATTGCTCGCACGCACACATGCTACACAGAAGCACACAGCACACACACACATGCAAGCATGCATGCATGCCATTCAACTCACACATGTGCTATTATGTGTGTGCGAGCGAGATAGAGCGCGTGTCCAAACATTTCTGCTCGCTGAGCTGCCCAATGGGCCCCCATTGGCCGTTGGGCATAGAAACCGTCCGTGGCCGGACCCCAATTCCGCCGGCTGCCGGCCCGCCAGCCCAGACTCAACCAGCAGTGACCAATCCAACATAACTGGCCGCCCAATTGGCGGGGCGGAAACTTCAATTGGAATTGGCATTGGAGTCCAACGACTGCGACACGCTCGCAGCACACATGTGGCCGGCGCATGTGTGGGCCAGCCACAGCCAGAGCCAGAGCCACAGCCAGAGCTAGCCAAAGCCGATGCCCACGCTGGCAGCGCTGTCAACGCATCGCGTCGCTGCCCGGTCTAGCAATGGCAACCCCCTGGCCGAGGTTGCGAATGACTTGTGGCCGGCTCGAACTTGTGCGTCAGACATGTTCGCTCTGCTCGGACTTGGTCTCGCTCTCTGTCTCGGATGCTGTCTCGGCCCCGGCGAGCTGCGCCAAATTGCTATTGTTATATTTGTCTATTTCAGAAATTTAATAATCCTCGGACACATTCTGGCCATTGTTGTATTTGTGAGTACCCCAAGACTTTAATTGACTTTGCTGAGTTTTACATTTCCTCACGAGCAGTCGCAAGTAAATTGATATAAATGAAAATTTTAAACATTTATTAATTGTAGTAGTCGTAGTAATTAATACAAACAACTCAAAAAAGTAAGACTTATATATACTTATTATACTATATGACAATACAGACACTGGAATTCATTGTTCCTGGATTGTATCAATGCGGATACATTTTTTTAAAGAATTATTTATTTCATCTTATTGTCTATGACTCTATAAAGTTAAACTATATGTGAGCTAGAGGCCAGTATTTACATGTTATAACTAATTATTTACATTATTTATTTATTTGCTTATTAAGTTTTGTATTCCAGAGGGTGCAGCCTTGTAAGCCTTCGCCTTTTGGTGTTGTGTGCCAGGTCTAGTCGATTTGGGTGCGCTAAAAGCCTGTCCACTTACCTTAAGGAGAGGCGCCGAATTAGTTCAGCAATTGTTTTGAAATTATTAATGAAACCTAAAATTCCAAATAATTTATTTTTTTTAGAGCCACTTGAGGTTGAGTTTTTATATCTTCACTGTATTATGTATAACAACTGCCAATGTCTAATACGAAATAAATATATATATAAATAAATAAATATTATTAATATTGTTAATATTGTTATTATTATTATTGTTGCTATTACTATTATTATTACTACTATAATTTTATTATTACTATTATTCTTTAAGCAAACTTTGTTTTCAATTTGTATTGAATTGAATATGCTAAACATAGTATACATTATATACATAGTTTGGTAATAATGAAATATTAAAGTGAATAACGAAGAATAAGAAAAGAGAAAGTCCCACACTCTGGAAGCTATTTCCTGGAAATTATTCCTTACCCCTCTTTCATCTTAATCAAACAACAAAAATATTTATTGAAACTATAGAAGGATATATTGCATAGGATATTTATATAGAATTCTCAACATTAACATTGCCTAAAAGAAATTTAATTATATAATAGAAAAGAATAAAAAAAATGTCAATTGAACAAAACAAATTAAGTGAATTACTTTGAGAGGTAAGAAGTTGAATTAAAACTCTTTTCATGATAAATCCATTGGCAAACCAATCAAAGGAAGATAGATGCACTAGCTAATTGCTCTTAGCTTGTATGCAGGCTGAAAACTAAAATGGAGGACCAATACTGCCGTGGAGCCCGGTGAGCAGTCAAAGGATTGGTCTTGGAGGAATCTGGGATGCGAGACAGTTCGTGCAGAGCGAACAATTCAAGTGTGTGTGCCTGATACTCGTATATCACGGGTAGCCTACACCCAAAGTGAGTGAGCGAGTGTGTGTGTGTGTGTGTGTGTGTATGTGTGTGGCCATAAGGGTGAAACTTTTACTGCTTGCTTACAGAGATTCTTTTCTGATGATAAATTAATTTATTATGTTCGAATTGAAGCACTCGCAGCCAGAACGAGAAACCAGAGTCAGAGCCGGAGCCAGAGTCAGAGCCGGAGCCAAGGAAGGAGATGCAGACGTAGGCCGAGACGTAGACAGAGACAGAGACCGAGCCAATGCTGTTAATGTAAGCGGATGTAACAGCCATTGCCAGGCCAGGACTAAAGTTATGTAAATGAATATAGATATATATGCATATACTTATACACATACACACACACACACATACGTATGTACGTGTGAACTGCCTCAACTTTGTGAGCAGAAACAAATGCGGGTTTCAAGCGTGAGTCTGTGTCGAATATATATGTATCTGTGTGTGCGTGTGTTTCAACCCTATCGCAAGTGTGTAAGCAATTACAGCAACAGCAACAGCAACAACTACAGAAATAATGAACAACACCATCTGACCACTTGAATAATTTGGAAAAGTGGCGGGTGGCCCGAGAGACCGAGAGCCGGGTGATGTTTTAATTGAAAGCATCGCCAGCATGGCGGACCAAATGTGACAAGGACAGCGGCCACCCCACATGCCCAATACCCTTTCAGGCCCTTGCCCAACCCCCGCAGCCAGTTAACCAAATATGGCGGCGAGCGTCCAGGGAAAATGCGTTGATTACCGAAGGCACAGAACGCGAATTCCCAGAGTGTGCACAGCTCGCATCGACACGAACCGCGCGAGTGTTGGGGCAGAGCTCCAAGGGGACCGGGCGCTGGCCACTGCCAGAGAGGCGCGCCGACTGGCCATGCAATGAAACTGGCTGGAAGAGCAAATAGAAAATGGCCAAAAACGGATTCAAACTTTGAATCGGATTTTGTCTTGGCCATTGCCATGCAAGAAGCAGAGCTCTGCACACACACACACACACACACACACCCATATGAGGGGGGTGTTTGGGGGTGGCATGGGTGGAGTGCATAGGTTTGGGCAGCCCGGAAAGCAAAGAAAGTCAAAGAACAAATGTCTACGGCTCCGCCAGCATCCAGCAAGGACACACAAAACATTTGTAAAGGCAAAAAGTGGACAAAGTGAGAGTTGAAGAGGCAGCCGAATACCCTGCAAATTGTCTCTAACAAATAGCCAGTCCAACTTGTAGTCTTTTGTGAGCAGCCGAAGAATATGCTCCATTCTATTAAAAATGTATATGGGAGATGCAGTTAATATACCCTGTAAAATATGTCATAAATGGGATAGAGGGGCGTCATTATACAAATAACATTATACTGCATATATACAAGATTTTGAAAAGCAGAATCGAAATATTCGATAACACATTCTAAGGAGAGTATAATGAACGACTACCATATACTCATTAATCGATACATTCTGATACAAGATTCAATCTGATAGCAGAGTAGCTTGAACTGACGTGAATAAAACAGAAATAGCTCAGCGTCTTAGTCGGAAGTCTATATCCTTTATAAAAGGAAATCTACCGGCAATTCAAACTTAAATATATTTCCAAGTCTTTAGCTAATACTAAAGTGGAATCGTAAGAAGTACAGCCCCACCAGTCCATTATATCCTCTAGTGCAGGGTATCTATAAGTTAAGGGGATGCATTGGGCATTGCCACCGCAAAGCAGCCCGAGGAAACCAAAACCAAACCCAGCCGAACCAAGCCAAACCGGAGCTCCAACTCCATTTCTAGCTCCAGCTACATCTTCAGTCAGCCAACACGAACGTGTATCACATATGTGTGTGTGTGAGTGTGCGTGTGTGTGTGTGCATGTCCTAACGCTGAATATCGTGCTCTAGAGACCAAATGGAAACTTAAGCCTTTCTTTTGTGCCCGGCTAAGGACTCTCATGCTGTCCATGAACCTTTGTGGCGCTTTGGCTTTGGAGCCGGAGCCCCAACTGCAGCGGGGCTGCGCGGAGCAGGTTGTTAGGAATGGGCTTTGTAGTGACGTAGATACAGAGAGCGGTCTGAGCGCGCCTTCTTTCAATGCATCCTTTTTGGCGCGCACAAATTTCGTGTTGTTGTTCGTCTGCCCAGCGACCATGTTCAAGTGTGTGTGTGTGTGTGTGTGTGTGTGTGCGAGTGAGTATGTGAGTGTGTGTGTGTGTGTGTGCGAGTGTGGCTCTGTTTGAAAATAGCGTGTGGAGTGCACTGTCCTTACATTGTACTCTCTTCGCAATGACTGAGAAGAGGCAGCAACACACACACACACGCACGCAGAGACAGAGAGAGAAAGAGAGAGGGAGAGTGAGAGAGAGATTGCGAGTGGTCTGTCGCCTGGCCGAGCAGTGGGCTAGAGGCGGGTGGACTAGGACACACGGCAGGACATGGTATGCTCGCTCGCGCATTCGCTGGCTCGTTAATAACAGCCCCCGAGGCCCCTCTGCGGCTCTGCCCCCTCCCCCCCCCCTGTCCCCACACACAGACACCACTGCCAGCGGGCGCTGCGGCCTCGCAGCGTTTCCTTCACGTTAGCCATGGCTACCTGCCACCTAGCTCGCCCACAAGCCCCTCCGAGCCCCCATTCGCATGCCCCACCGGCCCAGGTCCAACTCCCTCGCCACGTTTCTGGCTAAATGCGCGCCGCTGTCCAAAGCACATGCGATATATGCAAAGTTCGTATGGAGAAAGAAAAAAAACACATAATAAACAAGTTGATGTGCGCCACTCGAAAGCGTCCGACCACCAGATACCCTAGTCTAATGTGAAAATGTAATCAGATATGAAAATAAAACGTTTGCCATGCTCTATTCAAGGAACCAAAATCACGTAATGTATATGTATATGAATGATATATATATTATTATTATTAGAGACTATAATAATTATTTTTATTATAGTATTAATATATGAATATATTTATATTATTAGGACCAACTTAAGAATTTTGCGCTGACAAATGGGGCCTTCGGCTTGATAATGCGTATGTATATTTGACCGACTGTCAATGCACTTGTCGTTCCACAAAATTCATTTAGTTCCATTTGCATTTGGTATTATGAAAATTGGAATATTCACAGCATATTCATATAATAAATAATTTGGATATATGCTAAAAAAGAATATATATATTGTACAGTAGATTCTGGTTATAGCGACTCTGCTTATAGCTTCTGTACGGTTATAGCGACGGAAATTCTAGTCCCCAGACAAAGTTATATGATTTTAGCGCCTTCCGGGTTTTACGACGGCCCCTAAAGCACCATATTCTACTGTAAGTTGGGATCAGAAGGAGAAGAAGACTCTAGCTATTATATTTCATACTTATTGAACTAAATCGTAATCCAAAAATCTATTAAATATCCTATTAAACTGTATATAACTCTCTCATGGCCCAGCTTATGTGTTCTGTGTTCATCTTCCAAGGCCTTCCAAATAATTTAAATCAATTTGTTCTTTTATAAAGTTGTCCGAAAATGATAGGATACTAATCTCTTCAATTTACATCAAATTAGAAAGAAAAGACAGTAGGATCCATGAATAACTCAAGTAACTCGGAAAGATCTCAAGCTAAATGAATAAAAATCGAACAGATGATCGGATAGAGGGACCAATAAAAAGGCAAATACACAAAATTAAGTGGACTGCCGCATACTTTGCCTTCGGGGTATACAACAGCATACCCCGTTGTGCCATTTCGAACGGTTACAGGGTATTCAAATAAGAAAAAAGAGAAGAGCAGAAAATAATGAATAAAAGAATCATTAAGCCGGCGAATGTGTGTGCGATGGCGTTGCAAGGATGCAAGGATATACACGTAGCTACAACTGGCGCAACTGAGCTGAGCCCACAGTCGCCCACACACAAACACCAAACCACCCATCCGCCCAGCCACCCAACCGCCCAACCGCCCAGCCAAGCAACCACACACCGCCTGCGCTTGCTGCATGGCTGACATTCAATGACTTTTCTAACTTTTCAGTGGGTTTTTGTGCATTCTTCTTCTAGCTGCCACATAGTGTATATTTCTATCTCTTTCTTTCCCTAAGTGTGTGTGTATGTGTGCGTGTTGGCTGAGTTTTTGTTGTTCTTTCGACTCTTTCAAACAAATGCGAATGCGAATGCAATTGTGACTCGACTTTGGCATTGCCACAGCCACTCCGACCGCCCCCGCCCCCGCCCCAGCCCCCACTCACGCCTCTTTCCGAGCATCGCCCCCTTTTCGTTTATTTGGAAAATCCATTTGTCCACCTTGCCTAAAGGAGTCCGCATACTTTTGCATGCACCCCGCTTCCTGCTTCCAATTGCCAGACGGACTTTTGCTTTGCTGCCCCCTGCTACGCTCGCCACGTTTTGTTGCACAATTGCAACCGGGCAATGCATTGGGGAACAGCAGGCTGGCTCCCTCCCCTGCCTCCCCAACACCAGTTCCACTCGCAGCCCCACCCACGCCCCCTCACAGCTCCTGCCCCTGTTGCTGGCATCTTTAATGACCCGCACATTGAGCTGCTTGAGCAGCGATTGCCCCCTAAAAGCGCAACAACAATGAAATCTTCATCTGTATACGATTCTGGCTTTGGCTTTGTACTGCTTGTGGAGCACATCCAAGGGATCCAACTCGCACAGCGGCGGGCCAATCTATTTAGTTAGAGTCCAAATGGGATGTTTTATAAGCCATATACATATGAATATCTATCCACGTTGAGCTAGTTGTTGAGTTATGCAACATGGTGTACAAATAATTAAATCGAGGAGTAAAGGACTTGTTATCGAATTATCTAAAATTCTCTTAGATATATTGAAATGGATCGATCAAACTAAAACTGAGCTGGATACCGAATTCCCAATGTTTTTATGCCGTGATCCCAAGTGAGCCCAAATAAGATTTTAGGGTATACTGGTTTTGTTCAAATGTTTGTAACAGGCAGAAGGAAGCGTGGCAGATCCCATTATGTATATTAGGACGATGATGGGCGATTCGATTGTATGTCCATCCCTCTATCTGTCCTTTCGTCGATCCGCCCGTATATACCATTATATAAACGCAGCGATCCGGTTCGGATAATAAACCATGATCTATAGATGTACAATTTTAAACATAAGTCGTACAAACTTACATTTTTTCGATAACGCAATCGGAGATAAACTTGAGAGATATTTAACTCTTTTTTTATATCTTGGACGCATTTTCAAAGGGAATGGGCTCGAAGGGCTCAAGGTCTCGATTAGAGCTTTCTCACTAGTTTTATTTTTTTTACTTATTTATTTTTTTTTTTATTTATTTATTTATTTTATTTCATTTATTTATTTATTTATTTTTATTTTTTTTTTACTTCAGACTTACTATGGATATACAGTAAGCACCGAGAATTTTTATTTTCGGGACTTTAATATTTACAAAAAAAAAATTAATTGGAATGCTAGAGACTTTTTCTTTGGGAAATACATACACATGAGCTCAATTTTACGCCCTAATAAAATCAGTAGTAATGTTCATCTAAAAGAAAATTTATTCAACCCATAACTTCCCATGGTATCATCCTTTCTGCAGTCGTCCTGCAGTCGTGCTGCGTCAACTGTGCAGTTAGAAGAGCGCGTATCTTTGCGTGCTATGAATGCCAGCCCATCATTGGGCTCAGGATCTAGTCCTAGTCCAGCAGTTCCGGCTAGAGCAATCATAATTAATTTCCAAAAATTTCATTTTTCTATGTAGTCTTAATTTCAGGTTCTTCATAAATCTAGAAGTAGATCCCATATTCAAGTCTGTATATAAATACCGGAATCTATTTAAATACCCTTATTTTTTTGGTCTTTTAATTAAATTTAAAATCGCAGTGCCTTCCATTTCAATTGCGATTTGCGTTAATTAATGCGACGCGTGCTCATTGCTCGGACACAGCTCCAGTCCGATTCGGCCCATTGTGCTACAAGCTCACGCCCACGCCCACCTGCCATGCCAACCCCTTCTTAGCGGCTGCCTGGCCTGGTTAGCAGGCTCAGTTAGCTGTCAGGTAATGAATGCGCACATGTTGTCATTTCAACAGCTCGTCAAAGAGCTGGCTGGCATGTGGCATGTGGCAAGCAGCATTGTTGCACGTTCAGCTAAGATTGGCTTAGTTGCTGCAGAGCAGAGCAATTGCCAAATTACCGAATTACCGAATTGCCGAATTGTCACCCAGCAGTTGGCTTGCCTCGGTTTTAATTAAATTTGCCCGCGACGCTCTAATTGCTAGCTAAGTGCAACAATTTGCTGCCGCCTGGCAAGGGAGAGGTCAGCGGGTCAACAAGCTGAGCCGGAGGTTAAGGCACTGCCTTCGAGGCGAGCCCCTCCCATTCAAAACGCACTCGAAATAATGATAATAAAAACCCGTTTCTTTTTCTATTAAAGCACAGCATCCGAAAGAGCAGGAAAACTCGGCGATCAGATGCGATCCCGACAGAGGTTAATTGGCTCGTTCGCAGGGGGTATGAACTGACCAATGGACAGGAGCAGCGCCAGCGGCAGCATCAAGGGGGTGCGATCTCAGTGATGCTGGCCAAACTGACTGCGAAATTTGCCCTTTAATGCCCGAAAATAAACAGCAGCAGCCGCAACCCTTGACTGGGCGGGGTCGAGCATCAACCGGTTCCAGCATTGGGAAGCTGTGGTTCGCTCTCTGTGTGTGTGAATGTCGCAACACTATTTATTAGCCTTAGGATTAATAAATCTATTTGGTCACCGTCCTAATGAAATCACCAACGCCCCAGCCAAGGCCCTCTAGCCCTAACCCCAGACCCAGCTGGCAGACGCCCCAGTTCAATGGGGCCGCTGGCGCAGCCGCCCCATGTGTGTGTTTGTGTTTGTATTTGCCGCAACGCTTGAAGATATGTATCTTAACACACACACACATCCACATCCACACACTCAACAGCTGCTATCCTCTGCTCTGCTCGCTAGCCAAGACACGCGAGGTCGCAGCGGCCAGCAAATGAGCCCGGGCCGCATTTCGATTGCCGGGGCGGCGAAAGGTGGTGGGAGACGGGAGGAGGGGGTCAGACCAAGGGCTGCTCAAAAGTTGCCAATTTGCCTTTTTGAATTTACGCATAGCTAAAAGTATCCTTTCGGAAACCACAAATATTTACCCAGCTCAAGGCTCAGGTCTGCGGTCGCCTCGAGTCCTACTGCAGACCCCAGCCCCAAGCTCCGCCTCGACAGCAGCGCGACAGCAGACGCCATTGCGTTCGCCCACTTCCACTTGCCGCTCTCCGCTCGCTTGCAGCGACTGCCTGGCGGCTGTCTGTCCCATCTTGTCGTCCAGGACGAGCGACTGGCAATTTTCAAAATCTGTCGGACCATCATTTTCAATCCTCCCGTTCGAGCCCAGCTCCCATTCAGCGAACCCCAAAAACCCCGTCGACCAGAACTTATTTTTCCATCTGACACTAGCCAAGATGGACCAATACTCATATTTACACCATATGCACATATATATAGGAGCGCGCGCGCGTGTGTGTGTCTGTGTGTGTGTGTGCGTGTGCGTGTGCGTGTGTGTGAGTGTGTGTGCGGTGCCTGGAAAGGACTTTTGAAATGAGATTAAAAACGGTAAATTCCTGCAAGGGTTACACATCCTTTCGGCTAAGAGTAATGAATGCGGTTTCTGCCCAAAGTCAAATTTTAGAAAGTGTTTTATTTGACTAGGCTAGCAGCAGCCCAATACGGCCAACCCCCAGCCCCCTTTGGACCAACCCCTACACATCGCGGTCAGGGCCCAAAAAAGCCTGCACGCGGCCAAAAGCATACAAAGAGTGTGAGCAGAAGCCGAAACAGAGAGAGTGTGAGAGCTAAAAAGAAATTCAACTCTATACGAAAACTAAAAGTTGGGTTTAAAATAAACAACGATTAAAATAATAATAACAACTAATTTAAAGAGTTGCATCTATTGCAGTGTTGGAAAATGCTGCGAAAACTGTTAGGCAAATCTACCATCTCTGTGTGAATGCAACGAATAAATGTTCGGGAAATCAATTGAAAATAGTGTCAACTTTACAGTGTTGTAAATTACTGCATTTTTAACCTTTTATGAGTTACATATGTCACAATATGCTTTCCATTTAGTCCCTCAAAAACTAAGCTCGGCTAAATAGCCAATGCAATTCCTCATGACACCAACACCATTCATGTACTTTCAAATACAGTGCTGTAAAACACCATTATGTATGCTTCAACCAGTTGGTCTAAGCAAATTCAAACAAACGAATTATATTTAAAGTTTCATTTTTCGACAATTACTTAGGCTTACTAAAGGCTTAGTGTTGTGAAATGCTCTTTGGCCCTGAAACAAGCAATGCTAATACCAGAGCGAGTAGCATGTTAAAGACTTGATTATTGAGCTGTTTGACAACTCTGTCAAGCAATTTACTTAACGAATACATTTTAAATACACTTTTAATATAATCTGTGTTGTAAAACGTTGCACAGAATTTCGCAATACAAGACTATTTGCATTCTTAATTATTCAATTACACTGATTAGTGCAGATATTGTCAAATGTCAAATATTGCAGCTGTATTAAGAAGTTGTTAATTAATTATTATTATTAGTTTGATTTAAGCTTCCCAGACATGTTATTACATTAACATTTTCTAGAATCTGCCTGACTCCCTGCTTACTCCAGCTCTACCCTACTCGTATGTTAGTTAGGTGCTGTAAGCCATTTACTCAAGTCAAGTGCTGTAGAACATCGCATAGCCATTAGTTGCTCAGGGAGACTTCTTAATGGAGATAATGTCATTCGTCGTGATTTGCTTCAATTGCTCGTCGATTGATACTAAACCCAGTCAAGTGCTTCTTAAACAAGCTGCTAACTGCCAAATGCTTTCATAATCAGCCAAATCTAAATACCAACACCAACACCAGCAACAGCAGCAGCACCTATCCGGGCAACTCCCTGCGCGGTCTGCGGTCCGCTCCCTCTGGCTAAAAACTGGGTGTACAAATGTTTATTGCCTACTTGCGGATATTTGGCGTAGGCCGCAAAATTCGAAAACATTGAAAACATTTTGTAGGCATTTATGCAACTCATTTGATTTACGATTCGCTTTAATGGGTTGCCTGACTGGCTGGCTGGCAGCTTGGGCTGGCTAGCTGTGTGGCTGCTCTCGCTGTCCGGCTTACAGCAACAACAACGAGCACGTACATGCCACAAGCTGCTTTGCCAAGCTGCCACGCCGTCGAGTCAGTGCCGCAGCGCCGCAGCGCTTGCCGGGGCCCCGACAAGGTCGCGAGTGCTAACCTTTAATCTCTTCTTCCCGTGCGTGCCTGTCCTTTCCTATCCAGTTGTCTGGCAGTTCCTGTGCCTATTTCTATTTCTGTTCCCGTTTTCAGCTTCGAGCCTCGAGCTTCGCGCTGTTGTTGTTGCCTTCTGCTGTGAACGTGCAGCGCTTTATAAGGCTCGAACAATATTTTCCAGTTCCCAAACTCTAGCTGTTCGACCAGATGCAATGGCTGCGTCTCCCGTTACCATTTCCACCAGCCAGCTTTGTCAAGGGTTGAAAACCGATTCACACTCACACACACACACACGCATACATGGACAACAAATTACCAAAGGGCAACGCAGTTGCTGACCGAGCGACCAACGGCCAGTGCCTGTCCTCTCGCCCGGGCCGTTCCTCGGCCCATTGTGTGTAAATATTTTGAGGCACGCGTGTGTTCCTTGCTCTCATTATAAAGTTTAGCAATCAACCCTCAAAGCGTCACACACACATGCACACACGCATTCAAATACATATATAATTGAGACTTATGTACATTTGAAATTTGAATTGAATATTTATATACGTTAGAACATGTACAAACTCTAAGCTTGCTTGCACAACTTCAAAGGACACTTTTATCACACTACTTAGTTTAATTACAATCTTGTTGCATGTCAGCTACTCAAGGCCCTAGCCCTTTCCAAGCAAAAAAGAGAAAACATGAGCGAGAGACTCTGTGGGATAGCTGATCTATAAACCTGACTCAAGAGCTTCAACATAAGGGTTTCCTTTAATTTAAATGTAATTCTAGTAGCAACTACGTTCACAATGTATTTTTGATAATTTAGTATTTTCAGATACTGCACAAATCATCCAATTGATTTTATAATCATCGTAACCTATAACTTTCATCAGATTTAAAAAAAGGTTTGCGATTTCCTTGAAGGTAAAAGTCGCATGCAATTCCATTCAGAATTTGGTATTGGTTGCAGTACTCTGTTGGAATAGTCCTTAATATCTAGTTTTTTGTAAGAATCAGACATCCAAAAGCCCACATCCATAAGTCAAGCCTTTTACTATATCCGAAAATCTTTACCTTCAACTGCGCTTCATAGAAAACTTTGCGGTTTTTTGTGAGCCGATCGTGCCTTATCATAAACAACAACAAAATATAGGCAATACCGCCAGTAATTTGTTTCATAGCCAGTATATATAAATAAATATACATATATGTATATATATACAGTAACATTCCATACCTTTAAGGCATTGCAAATGGTAATGTAGGGTAAAAAGGCTATTGCGACTCAATAAGGTAATATCGATTAGCTAGATAAGCTATGATCTAGCCATATGCATCTATATTTCAGTTAAAATAATTCCATTTAGTATAATACACACACAAACGTATATATAGTCGAATATTCTTGCATACGGTACACAGTAAAAGAGTATAATTTTTTTAAATAATTAATTTTAAAGCATTTGATATTTTCCGTCATTAAATAGACTTTTTGGAACTTGCCTACTACTAAAAATAAGTGCATTACTTTATAATATAAATAATATAATATAATATATATATAAAGTTTACATACTAAAATATGGAGTAACTGCGCAGGATATCTTTGTACATGGAAGTGTAACTCCGCTTCATTTCCATGGCGCCATTAATAATAAAATTTAATATTTAAAATAAGTTATTTTTCTGTAATTTTATTAAAAAGTATATTAAATGAAGGACATATAATATCATCAGAGATATAAACCAATAATATCTGAATCATCATATATAAGAAATATAAGAAATAAACTAATTATGTATAAGAATTTCCATCCAATAACTCCAGAATTGTGACTCTTCATTTAATACTTATAGAGCTCTACAGTTTGCTCTATCACCGAATATTCGCTTATTCAGAGCCTTTTAAAATACTCCACTTTACACGGTATCCCTCAGTTGAGCACTTCTTGCCAAAAAAGAATATTAATAATAATAATAATAATCCAACTGAATGTTTCTTTGCTTATTCAGGGATTCGACTCGACTGGATGATGCTCTTATATGATTTCTAACGTTATCTGCTAATAAAGTTGTCATTTATATGATATACTTTCAAAACGGCAACAAAGGCTTCGTTTTATACATTCGAAAAGAAATGCAAACATTGTTGTTGCTGAGCCTCATGTTAATTAGACTGACAGCTGCTCTATTGTATTCCAGCGATATTCAAATTGATATTGAGCGAACGAACAAACATGTGAAAAGTGAGAGAGCATAGAGAGAGGGAAAAAGAGAGATCGATGGAGGGAGAGTGAAAGAAGGACAATGAGAGAAAGAAATTTCACGAATAATTGAATATTCAACAATCGATATTAACTTTGATACCATACCACAAATACTCTTTTTATCAAATTTTATCAATAGCAAACCTATATATTTGTTGAAAGCCTCATTTCTCATTTGTCTCATTTTCTTATGTATGATAATGCATAAAAATTGTCGTATAACTTCCAGTTTAATAAATCTTTATCATTCTTCAGCTTTTTCCTTTTCAAATTGATCATGATGATTGGTCATATATGTCTATATATCATTTATGTATAATATATATATCATCTCCAATATACATGCCATGGGCATATATATGTCATGCAAATATAAATAAATATACGTAAAATCCGGTATCCGTTTCCGTTCACGGGAGACGCTATAACCATACATATCGCACTTGTAACTTTACTCATATATCCGTACGGACGCTATAGGCGGAGTCGTTATAGTCAGACTCAACTTTGTCATGTTGGTATACATATGTATATAGTATGTTCATAGCAAGCTTATCCCAAAATGCTAATGACCCTTCCGACCGAATATTGCGTTTTTGCTGGCTTTGAAATCAGCTGCAGTCCACTCAGCTGACAATCGTTGTGGTTCCGGTATGAAATGATTGAGCCATTTCCACACATTTTCACACATTGGCGCATATGCTCGAGCTCAACTTCAAATATTGCTCAGATTCGATTGCGAGCTCAATAGAACTTTTCCATATCCAAATATACTTGGATGATTTCTTCAGCATGTTTCTTGGATGTTTTTAGATTTTTATACCCTGAACCCATTGAAAATGGGAAATCAGGGTATAATGGTTTTGTGAAAAAGTATGTAACGGGCAGAAGGAGGCGTGGCAGACCCCACAAAGTATATATATTCTTGATCAGCGTGACGAGCTGAGTCGATATAGCCCTGTCCGTCTGTCCGTCTGTCCGTCCGTCCGTCCGTCCGTCCGTATGAGTGCGTCGATCTCAGAAGTTACAAGAGCTAGAGAGCTGAAATTTGGCATGCATACTCGTGAGTACCATACGCAGTACGAGTTTGCTTTATTTTTTCGATAAATCGTCCGATAACTTTTTTATCGAGAATAATCGAAAAATTGATTTTGTTTTTTTGGCCTAATTTGAACATTTTTAGACCTGGAGTCTTCAAATTTGCGTTGTATATAAAGTTAATCGGTACAAAGTTTTTGTAATTTACAGATTTTGGATACCACGCCCCCTTCACCCCCAATTTGTAAAAGACGCATTTCAAGTACTAGAGACCTGGGCTTTGGAATGTACACACATATTCACCATATGATTACGCCCTAAAAGTTTCATTAAGATCGTATGTCTACAAAAGAAATTATTCAAGAAATAAATTCTCATAATATTGCCCACACTGCAGCGCAGCCCAAGCGCAGTCGCTGCTTACTGCGCAGTTAGCAGAGTGCAGGCTTATGCGTGCGTGTGGAAGCATGTGTATGTATGTGTGCATAAAAGAAGTGCAGAATGATTAGAATATCAGCTTGGAGGGTTCAGGGTATCTCCTAGTCGAGCAGTCTCGACTGGAGCCTTCTTACTTGTTCTTTTCTTAAATAATGAAATATTTATTTATAGCTTATCAGCATCTTCTCACGTGGACTTGGCTAAAAGGCTGCAATATTATCAGCCAATAGCCATTTATGATAATTATTTGTATGTTATTTGAATAAAATAAGTATTTGCAGCATAAAATATTCTGGGTGAAAATAGTCTCACATTTTCGAAATTCTTAATTTGGGTAGCTTCAAATCTGTTGGGCACTCTTCCGTGTTTTGCTAATTGTGAGTAAGAAACTTTACAAAGCTGGACAAGTTGAGGCTAATGCTAATGCAAAGCAGTGGGCAGCCGTTGCGGCAACCATTGAATACACTCACTCACACACAGAAAGAAAGAGAGAGAGAGAGCGGAAGAGGCAATGGCAATGGATGCGCATCGCAATGGCGGCGGGTGGATTTACGGCTGTGGATGGTCGACTGGCAGCCAAAGGCCGTCGACGGTCGATGGTCGTCTGTCCGCCCGATGTCCGATGTCCACGCAGCTAGCAGCCGGTGGTGTTTGCTTGCCGCTGGCAATAACCCTTTTCACACACACACACACACATACACACTCATGTATATATATACCCACGCCCACTCTTGCAATGTCGGACGCAGTGCGCCTGCCTGTCCGCCATAGTCAGAGCCGTAGAGCTGTAGCCAGCCACCTAAAACCCATCGCATTAAATAATTCTGACCATTTGAAAGCGAATTTAACCTTTTGTTCTCGACGCGAACGTGAGAACAAGAACCAGAACGTAA
The DNA here is from genome assembly GCF_054131065.1 of Drosophila arizonae. Classification (NCBI taxonomy): domain Eukaryota; kingdom Metazoa; phylum Arthropoda; class Insecta; order Diptera; family Drosophilidae; genus Drosophila; species Drosophila arizonae. The sequence continues at coordinate 27,685,029 of NC_142927.1, forward strand.
ACGTGAAGAGAAACGGCGTAAGGGTTAGGCTGGGCGGAGGGGGAGACGGTGAACGGAACTGGGAGTCAGAGTGGGGCATGGGTAGACTCCAGTGGGGAATTGAGAGCATTGCGAGTCAGCCATGTGGAGCTGCAGCCATGTCGTAAAAAACACACACGCACGCACACAACTATTGGCTATACACATGTGACAAACACACACACACTCACACACATGGCTATATAAAACTGTGTACAGAAGCCGACGCTGGGGGCCTTTTGTGCTCGTTGGCGACTTGGCTTCGGTTTTTTGGCTTCTAATTGTTGCCCCTTTCCCTTTATCTTATTCTTCTTATAGTCCTTATTCGTTGTCACCCGATGCCAAGCTCACGTGTGAGCACACACAGACACACACACATGTGTGTGTGCGTTTGTATTGGGTGTAAATTAATTTGAGAGCACTCGAAAGATATTTAAATGCGTCTCTCTCTATCTGCCTGTGTGTGTGTGTGTGTGTGTATGTGTGTGTATGTATGTATGTATGTATGTGTGGAGGTGTATATCTTTGAAAAGTATTTCAAACAAATCACAAACAGATATTCGACATTCATTGTTTTTAGGTCTAGACAAGTCGACTTGACAGACCCACCCAAACACTGGCCTGAGCCCAACGTTCCCCTAACCTCCTCACTTTGTCCTGCGCCCTCCTGCCATGCTGCCTTGCTGCCTTGCTGCCTCCTGCCATCGACTGCTGCAACAACTACACACATTCCACATTCGTCAGGCAAATAATTTGCTTATGATCAACATTCCGGCAACACATTTGGGAATTACCCAGGCCCAGTCCCCCAGATGTAGACTATGAAATTGTTTGTGGGACTCGTCTTTTAAAAATAAATGCGCTGCTTTATTTATAAGCGCAAATATGAAGCGACAGCGCGGGATACTGCCTTACCTGGCATTTAAGTGAAATTCTTCATCTGTTCTTTTCTGCTCTGCCTTAAAAATAATAATAAAATTGAAAATTTCAATTAATCATAATTAAATCATTTTATTCAACATTTATACACTTGTGGAACTTTTGTTTTTCCATAATTATTATTACCATTATGATATATGATGTATAAAGAATATAAAGGCAATATCATATATGAGCAACCAGATCAAACCCCGACTTTCGCCGACTTTCTAAATGTTCTAATATTCTGCTCAGCATAACTATTCTTATCTACTTTTTCTCCCCTTGTCTTCCTCTCCCTCGCTCTCTCTCTCTCTCTCCCTCTCTCTCTCTCTCTTTATATATGTATATAAATTTCACTCTCTCTCGCTCTCTCTCAGCATGCAAAATTAGATTATTTAGTTTTGTAGGGGTTGTTTCATAGTCGAGATCGGCAACTACCCCTAGCAATGAGAGCAAGAACTCCCGATTGGCTAGTTTACGATTCCAATCAGATCGGGGAGGTGACAATTACGTGACCTTTTCCTGTACCTAATGGGCAAATATTTTGGACAGCACTGTAGGATCTAACCCAGATCAGCTTGGCTGCTGAAAAATTCGTCAGTTGTCGAGATTCCTTTGCGCAGCTCGCAGTCGAATGAAGCGCGATCACACTATAAAGGAGCTGGATAAGTTAATAAAGATAAATATTATAAATATATAAATTAAAATTTAGTCAACGCCACTTGAAAAATTAATAACAAAATATTTGACACATTCGCTTTTTATTTATTGATAAAGTTAAGTTAGATTCAGCTTGGTTTAGGTTACTGAACAAATAATAACAATATTTAATATATTTACATTTATTTAATGATTTTTACTATATTGAGTTTTGGCTAGGTTATGTTTTTTAACTAAAATATAATTGCTTTTCGATGTCAAAATTTTAGCCTAAGCTTCTTATGCTCTTCATAGAAATAAAAATATATATATTGGCTTTCTTGAATTCCCGCTGGAGACTTGAGAACTTTAACTTGAACTCATATTTACTCGTTTTGGAGTTGGAGCAAAAATTTGTTAATTTCGCCCACTCTCCACGATTACAGAACTGAGATTCTCCCATTCTTGAGATTTAGTTTTGCCAGCTTTTATGCTATTCTAGTTATGGTTAAAAATCAAGCTAAAATTTATATGTTTATTTTGTAGGAATTATTCAATTTCAATTTCCATTTATTTCACTCTCTGATATATACAGATTTTTGTGAATGGTATATTACAATAATTTAAGAGTTTAGGCTAATAAATAGGCATTTTCTGCTTAGATATTTATTTACATACATGACATATGTCACATGCGATAACATAATTACTTGGGGGAATTTGCAGGAAATCTAACTCAAGAATTGAGCACTGAAATCTTGAGCATTCGGCTTGAGACATTAAAATATTGTTATTAGGTAAACGGAACGAAATGTCAATATGAAATGTTACGATTCCTTATTTTATTTAATATTTGTAATAGTCACGAATCGAGTTTAGGACAACTTAGTTTAATAAGAAATTATTTATAATTATTTTTTAAGGCAATGAACAATATCTTGTACAGAATACATAATATTATTAGACGAATGATTTAAAGCTATATATCATAGATAGAGTTGAGATAAAGCAGATATTTGATATGGCCAAGTTCAGTCCTGCTGATAGTTTATAATTATTGAAACTATATTTATATCTCTGTGTTCACATAGAACAACAGTAATATATATGGTGCTGCCATACATCCCTGTGCCTGTAAGCATAATATCCCTCAAATCTCACTCTTAATTCCCTTAATAAATTCAGGGTATACAAAAAAAATTTTTCATAAGAAAATCATAGAGCTATCAAAATTTGTCATTGCTCTTGACCTTGCCGTATGTAACCAGAGCGAATGAGTTGCTAATTAATCAACTATCTAATCAATTTGAACTCTGCCGTCGTGTTGTGACGCGTGTCTCAAGATGAACATCAAAAGGTGATCGAGCCAAATGCCAAAGGACAGAAGCTGGACAAACTGCTATGCCGCTGTCCAGTCCAGATCCCGTTGACCAGTTCGCTCGGCCTGCCGATTTGTGTCTTGCAGCAACCCCAAGACGCCGTCGCCGAAACCCGTTTTGTCAAGGAGGACCTCGCCTAATGGTCAAATGTCCGATGACTTGGACGAAAAGTGCGCTCGGGGCAAATGGCAGGCACCCCAATTAGGTTGCATGTTTTAGCTTTTCACGGGGAAAACTCCTCGGGGAAAATCTGCAAAAATGATTGATATGTTTTTTTTTTTTTTAATATTTTTACCTCTATTTTGTTTTGCTTTTGCTTTTGAAAGGCAGCAACTGCGCTGAAAGTGCATAAAAATGCGAACAAAAATTAATCATGTTTTATGCGTGAAAACTTGAGCGTGACCTTGCCCAGGGCTAGGACAAGGGGCTAAAGCGACAGGCGGATGTATCGGGTATCCGGTTACAGAAACGATAATGTTCTTGTTCTTGTTGCTGTTGTTGTTGTTGTTATTGCTTTTTTATAAGCCATAAAAATTGCAAATTTGGACCGCTGTCCATTTGCCAGATGGGCCAATCGGCCATACTAGCGAAATACTCGCTCGTTCGTACGTCATGCATATTCCGCCGGGAACTGCCAAAAGGCCAATTTCTTGAGCCATAACTCTGCGACACACTCACACTCCTTCTCCCTCTCTCTCTCGCTCACACTCGCTGCTTCTGTCTCTCCTGCTCAAAAGTAATTGACAGTTTGCAATTAGAAATGGATGCAAACGTCCAGTTACGACTCAACCCTAAAAAGTATCGAATTACTTTCGACATTCAGGACCCATATGCCTTTCGTACTGCAGGAATGTGCGCTAAGAACTTGGCTCGACCCCTTTGAAAGGTTTTGTGATTTATGAAACTGAGCGCAAAACTGCCTTCGTCCAAAGCAGAGATCGTTCAGTTGACAGAAAAGTGTATTCTATATATCTTATATAACGGAGTTATATTGGAGCTTAGTAAATACGTTTATAGTGAGATCTAAAACTTTGAACCTTAGCTTGAGCTCAGCTCACATTTGAAACTCATTGGGATTATTCAATATTTGGAAAAAGTTCCTAGAGCTGAGGTCTAGTGCATCAATTGATTAGCTATCTCTCAATATCGATAACCTCCGAATTAACCTCGTATTATGCGGTAAACAAAATGCTTAAATACAGATGTAAGCAATTACAATTATTGATTTTGTCAGCTAGTTCTTTAAATGTCAACTTGAACTTGGAACAGAATATACTAAATGCTTTGTAATAATTTCCGGCAAAACAAAAAAAAAACGTTCCTTCTTTCATTCATTTATAAAAATCAGAAAGAAAGAGCATTTGTTAGTCTCATTGAGGGAAATGCTTTCTGGACTAAACTACCTAGGCACTATGCGCTATCTGAAATTGGAATGGGAAATTGGGAAAGTTTAGCATTGTGGTGGTTGGGGCATTTGGGTTTCGCTAACGTATGGATGGGTACTATTCAAATGACGGGGCGAGTTGTCGGCTTGGTCCAACGACCGAAAGACCGATGTCAAAAGGCGCAAAAAGAAATGCTGGGTGTGTGGCCATAAAATACACAATGCCCCCTTTGAAACGAAAACCCCCAAGACACACACACACACGCACACACCCACAGGCAGCCACACACGCGCACAAGCACAAACACACATGCATGCATGCAAATAGCCCTTTTACGAAGGACGAAGGACATTTGAAGCCCAACAACGTTCGCCACGTCCACAAAAGTGACCGTCGAAATCGTAAAACGTAAGACGAAAACGAGCTGGAAAATAAAAACACATTAGACACAAGCAAATATCCTTAACACAGCGTCCCGCAAGTCCTTGTGACCACACACACACACACACACACAAATTTATCTCCATTTGACCCTCTTCAAAGTGCTTTTTATAGTCATTTAGTGTTTTGGCCCTCCCGTCAAGTACTTTTATTATACACGTATAAATCCAATTCGGCATTCGGCGGAGCCACAAAGCACACACACACACACACATGTATGCTATATGCATATGTATAGATATGTATGTGTATGTGTATGTGTATGTGGAGCTGAGCTACATCCCTTCCCCCTTAAGCCTCCACAGCATGAAGGTAAGCGAAACGACAGTCCAACTAATGAAACGGAACCGGGCAACAGAACAAGCATCTGGACCTTCTGCCACCCAAAAGGACCACAAAGCACACATCTCACGCACACACACACACACATGCATATATACTAGTATATATAGAAATATATAAATATCTATATGCTTGGCTTGCATATGTGTGTGTGTGTGTGTGTATACAAAGCACAAACTTTTTAGCCCAATGCTCGTTGTCAAAACTACACCCAAAAGTCCACATACACGCACACACACACGAGCGCACACACCCACACACATATGCAAAGCAGCTGCCAAGGTCCTTTCTGGTCGTCGCCTGGTCGCTGCTGTGGTCCTTTTTAAAATTTTAAGACATGTCCTGCGCCCTTCCACACGACCACACCCCTACACCGCCACACTCCCACACACAAACAACTCCCACAAAAGTCCGAACAGCGCGTTTCGGGATCTCTCGATGTGTATCATTCCATTCAATCTATAGTCCTTCGTCTCTATGTGTGCAAGTGTGTTTATGGTCTGCGCTGGGAGCAGCACATATCCTGACCGTTTGGTCGGTCCGTTTGGCCAAAACGTCCTCTCATCCCCAATCGTCAAGCCCCACTCCCCTCTCTATCTCTCTGTCTCTTCCCTTCTCTCCATCCCTTTCCATAGAAAACCCGCCGCAAACAAGGACAAAATATCTGCAAATGTTGTTTTCCTTTGGGTTGTTATTATTTTAAATTTTTTGCATATGCTTCGTCCTCTGTTGTTTTGTCCTTTCCCCTTTCACCCCCTCCCTCTCCCACTCCCTCTCTCTCATTCTCTGCCCGTGTCTTATTATTTCTGTTTGTTTGCGCCCACTTCAGTAACCAATATTACATAAATATATATGCAGATATACATATATACATATATTAATGCCCTGGCTTGAACATGTTTTCGCAATTCTCTCTTCGTTGTTTCCTTTTTAGTTCTTTTTAAGACTTTTTCCCTATATTCGATTCGCATATATTAATGTTATCTGACTTCCTAGAGAACCAAGTGGAGCATAGTCCCAACTATTTGTAGAACCCTCCAGGCTGAAATTCAAACACTGATAGGCCCACTGATAAGCTCGAATAACAAATACTCTTTTCATGACTAGTTTAGCTTTGATGTATTTCTATTTGTAATTGCAGTTAGTAAAGATAATTTATTGAGTACTCTATCGATCGTGTTTATGAATCTTATAAAAGGATACTGAGACTGTACATGTATTATGATCTTCTTCTTGATCTATTCCTGTATCTTATTTATATTGAAGAAGTATTATGAACAAAAAAAGTATAATATATGGAGAGTTGAAGAAATTAACGTAGAAGGAAAACAAAGAGTAAGAATAAGTATACTATGAGAAATAATCAAGAAAGAAAATAGAAGAAACGGTAATAGAAATAGCAGAAAAGAGAAGAGTAAGTTAATGAATGCTGAATATTGATGAAAGCCCAATTAAAGTTAAGATTGAAATAAAAAGCGGATGCGAATAAGGAGAATAAGGAAAAACGAAATATAAAACATAAGAGTCGAGAAGAAGAAATGAGTAGATACAAGAATAGAGAAGAACAAGAATATTTGAACATCTGTGGCTGATATTAGAAAAGCAAAGTAGTGAGCTGGAGCAAGAAGACGAAGAGAAGTTAAAAATTTGAAAATAAGAAGAGAGAGTTGAATACAAAAACGCAAAAGATAAGAGAGGAAGAAGAAAGTATGTGAAAATTTGATGGAGAGAAATAATAAAAAAAAAGTAAAGAAACAAAGATGAAAAGATAGAAGGCGTCTAATGATTACAAAAGGCTTTTGTAGGGTCCGTCTTTTAAGAATGAATGTAAGCAACTTTCAGAAGTAAACTAAATTTCTAGTTATTATTTAATTCAAATATGTATATTCCATAGATTTCGAGTTAATTTATATTTATTCGAGTTATCATGCACCATATAAATAACACAGATTTTGTTCAGCTTTTATTCTTCATTAATATTTGATAGTGGAAACACATACTCGTAAATATTAATAGAATAAGCTAAACCATGCTTAAATAATCATATTTACATCCATTTATTTTTTATTTAGAACAGTTTTATTGTCTCGCAAAAATAAAAGCTTCAAAGACCTAACTAAACTATTTCATATCTATCTACAGGCATCAAGCAGACAGAGCTACATATGGGCAGTAAGAAAAAACTTATTTAAAAGTAAAGTTTCCAGACGCTGAATTCCGTGCCACACAAATTCATAAATCCCACTGCAAATAGAAAAGCCGCAAGAATGCCAAGTCCACGTCCACGTCCTGGTCCTGGTCGAGGTCCATTCCTGATGCACAGGCTAAACAGACAACCACTCAGTGGGTGGCAAATGCCTCCTATCAGTCAGTCTGCAAAATAAATAAAAATAAAAAACAAAAATGAAAGAAAAAGGAAAACATGTGCAGGAGTGGCAAAGGGGCAAAGGGGGTTTAAGAAAAACCCTTTAAAAAACAATACACGAGCCGTAACAGGGCCATTAATTTCCCAATTTACAGTCTATTCGCAAGCCGTTGCCGAAATTGTTTAAGGTTTTAAAACCTACATGGAGATAACCACACACGCACACACCCACACACACACACACAGCTATGCACTGATAAATGTGGGTGCGGGCGGCCGAGGCTTGGGCATGCCAATGGCCATATGTCCATTTTGGAAAAGGAAAAAACAACACAGTTACCAAAGAGAAGAAGAAGCAGAAGGAGTAAAAAAATGAAAACAGGAACAACAACATTAACTTGAAGAATTCCAAACGAGCGCCCAAGGTGTGTGTGCGAGTGTGTGTGTGTGGGTGGTTTGCTTGTAGCGTTGTCTTCTCACACAACTGCCTGTGAATGGGGTGGCAAATGCTGCCCAAGGGACTTGTAGCCGGATACCAACAAACTTTTCAAAATAAACGAAAAGAAGACGCTCCAAAAAAAAAAAATACACATACACATACGCACACACACACACACATGCGGACAGATGTAAGTAAAGCAAAAATGAAGGCAAACGCTTTCTTCTGCTGCTTTTGGCCCGGCTCTAACCACATGACCAAATGCGCTATGCTCACACCCAGACACTCACCCACACACACACACACGTGGACATACATGTGCCGCTGCAGCGCATTCAGCAGTCGCTGCGGCTCGAACAGCAGCTGGAACGCAAAACGAACGTCACCGCATGGTTTTATTATATTGTGAATGTGATTACCTTAAGGATATGCAATAAGCACATGCACACACACACACACACACACATACACATATGTGTGGGCTTTCCATTCCTGCAAAGCCTTATGGAGATACGCGAACCACCCCCATGGCCAAGCAATGCGGTTGGCGTCCACACAGCTAGACGTTTGGACACTTGGACATTTGCTGAAGTCGGACTCCAGTTGCATTAGAAAGGGCTGAAAAGAGAGTGAGAGATTACGCAAGGAAAGCCTATGTGAATATAGTGTATGTATCTCTCAGATACTTTGCTGCATCTGCAATGAATGCAATCTGCCTAAAGATAACAGATACATAATTGCATTAAGAAGAAGTTTATGAATCACTAAGGGACTAAAGCTGACGCAGTTACGCCTTGATAAGCTAAATATCTTATTTATTGCAGAATTATCTCAGCGTTCTTTGGGCAGATATTCGTGATGCTTGTGTCAAAGCTTAAATAGACTAAGCATACAAATCAATACATAAATATTCCATGTAAGAATACATCTGTGCAATAGATGATGTGAACAGATAAAATTGCTTCTTACTCGAAATACCAATAGATGAAAGATATGAATTCCAGATCTTACAAGTTCCAAGATAGGGTTGATTAGCCTGAAGTAAAAGTCGTTTTAATTTTTCCCAATTTAGTATTTTAAATAGATAGTATGAACAGATAGAAGTGAATCTTAAACGGAATACCAATGCATAGGTCAAAGATATGTTTATCATCAATATAGGTCGGAAGGCTATCAAAGTATGAAACTAGTTTGCTCTGGACTTTGTACGATAACTAAAGAAGTTCCTTAAGTTTGCTCTTGATTAACTGATGTAACCGATATCTAATGAGGTAACCGATATCAGTCCAATCTTCTATTAGCCTCTCAGACATAGGAATAGATACTTTAAACAACATGAGTAGATTATCTCAGTCATGTGTGCTACAGGGTTGTCCATATTCAAGGAAACTATGTTTATTTTTATATCAAAGAAAATTCACAATTTTTTATGTTGAATATAATAATCATTTTATTTAGTTCAAGTAAATTTGTTGACATCTCCTTATTTGAATATAATATCTCTCAAATGGCCGCCTTGAGCCTATACGGCGTGTGCCCATCTCTGTCAAAATATACAGGGCTGCCAGATAGATTCATCGACTATGGACAGCCCTGTATGTATATAACTGCGCTTTAAGAGTCTGCAAAGCTCTCTTATTAAATCACATTAGCTTTAACATGCGCATAACTGTTTTCAATGTAACAAATGCAGCTTGTCCGTGAAAATGCGAAAACGCTTACGTATATCCAATGACAGAATTGCGTCAGGAATACATAATGGCAAATGCAATGCAAGACTTCTGCATAACTCATGTGCGGACCCTCGCCAGCCTGTCGTATGCAGATATTTGTGAGCAGATGCAATGTCCTGTAGGCCATGTGCATCACGTGGCAAGTCCTTGCTATGCATGTTAGTCTCTCTCCCCCCTCCCTCTCTCTATCTCTCTACGGCTCTCTGTCTCTGGTTGTGTGTTTGCTTTAGTGTGTGCGAATCTTTTGCTGTGGAAAGCGACTAAAAGGGTAAAAACCAAAAATCGAGGATAAGAACGGATAATCTAATGTCGCTGTGAAGTAGGTAAAGTTAGAGCCTTTGCCGCAACGGCCGTCACTCAATGAGGCGTCGAGTCATCGACAACACACACACACACACGTACAGAGAGAAAGAGAGAGCTGACTGACTGGCTGGTTGAAGGCATATAAATAACTGCAAATAAATCAAAATCTATCAATGCGAACAATTCGATGTGTTACAATTGACTTCACCGATCAAAGCCATGGCTGCTGCTGCTGTTGTTGCTGTATTTCATCCTCTTTTTCATACCTTTTGTATGAAGTGCAGGACCAGAGAGTATCCTTTGTGTCAATATTATTAGCAGCAGCAGCAGCAATCGAACGGATAATGGCAAAAGGGTGAAACATACACGAACAGCAGCGGACAGAGAGACTGACAGGCAGACAGACAGACAGAGGTTGGATGAGACTGAGTTACCACTGGGTGAGTGTGCGAAATTTTACAGTAATTTAAAATAAAAAAAAAGCGAGAGGAAGAAGAAGCAGAGAGAGAAAAGAGTTTCACCAATTTAATCAATATTACACAACGAAGCAACCAACCCAGCCACGGCTACAGATGGACTAACAGCAGTTGCAGCCAGATACATTTGCACACCAGGCGTATCTGATAGGACGCGCGTAATGGACGCAAGAGGCGCTGCCAAAGGCGCTGCTCTAATTTTATTTATGATCTAATGTGCTGGCAATGACGAGGACGGCAGGACCTTTGCCACGGATGGTGAGGGGCGCCGATAACGCGGTGTGAAAGGGCATGTTTCTGCGGATTGATATCCCGTTGTCCTCGCACACACACACACACACACACACACATGTACATGTGTGGAAAAACAACTGCACTTTGTTTTATCTGCTTTTGACACAATTTATGTGCTACGTGTCGCATCCCGACGCATCCTGACAGTGGGCGATGCGCAATTTTTTCAAAATTTCGCCAGACGCTCACCGCAAAGGCAGCGCGTGAAAAACAACAAAGCGCAACAGCAGCAATTAGAGCTGGAAAATGGGAAATTGGCAAATGCGAAGGGGTGGGGCCTAGACAGGAAACAAGCAAAACGTAAACAATCATGGCAAACAAAAGCAAGTCATATTCCACATAAACAGCTTCAGTTGAGAGAAAAATGCGAAAGAAATATTTTGACAGTGAGCAAACTGAAAGAGGCAAAAACAAACACTCGCTGAGCTTTCTTTACGGTCTGGAGTCCATTGAAGATTTGAGTTGTCGTTAGAGGCGCAGAGCATACATGAAGTCAATATACAGTATACTCCGACTATAGCGACGCTCAAGGGACCGTCGTTATAAACGGAAGACGCTATAAGCAGAGTCGCTAAAGCCGGACTCTACTGTATTCTAGATGCCAATCAGGCAAGATGAAACGCACTAGCCCCAACTTTGCCGTACCCGTATGATATCTATTATGATATTTACAGCTTAACTTTTTTTCGATCTCTATGAAATGGATTCAAAAATCATTTCAAACACAACTTAGAATTTTAAAAATATTTGAGAACACAGTTGGACTCAGAACTCCTCAGCCAGTCACATCTGCTTTATCAACACCGCCACATCAAAGTTCAAACGCAAAGAAGCAAATCCAAACTACAATAACAATGACAATCCACGCACAACTCAATATACATTAAGATTCACTGAATAAATTTCACATATGTGTGTGTGTGTCTGTGTAGCAAAAATGCCTACGCTGCATGCCTTTACCAATTGGCCAAATGGTTTGTTTCATATCTTAGAAGTTACTTCAGGGAATTAAAACTAAATATTTAGTATATGATCTAAATATTCGATTGAATATTTGTTAATTTAGAAAAAATAACTCATTTACATCTTGTCGATATCAGCCACTGAACTTAATTCTAAAGAGTTTAAATGAAAATTGTAAATGTACACATATAACAAAATAAAAATTGAACAAAATACAAATAAGACAAAATGTAACAGTTTGAGACTCTAAATTAAAGGATGATCGAACTAAAATTTAATTGCCGAATTTCGATATCATTTTACATCGATAATATTAAAGAGGGAATAGTTACGAATTATTTGAAATAAACATGATTTGCATCAAGAACATATATATTTCATATCTGCCATGCCCCCTTCAATCGATACATCTCAACGAAACCAGTAAGCCATGATTCTCCCATTTTACTGGGCTCAAGCTACAAATATAAAACAAATTCTTAAATCTTGAATATGGTATTCAATATGGTAAAAGTAATAATTAAAAAAATAAGATAACTCATATACAGATATAATAAAATAGACTTACTCTGCTTTCACTTAATCAATATATCAATCGTTAAATAAAGTCTACTAAATTATTCCTGAGCTATTCACATGCTATAAGCATATTGCATATTCCAAAAATTCATACTCGAAATTAATTAAGTAAGTGGTTTACCTATATATATTTAAGTGTTTTTTTCTCTTTTGGGAGTAGAACAATAAAACACAACGGTCTGTTTTCTGATCTGAGATGTTTACAGATATTGAGGCTAACATAATGAGATTACATAAGAGTAGAGCCCGCTCTCAAAAATTTATAATGACAAGTCGAAAAGCCCAATAGACACTGCTTAAGTCAGTTTAAATTTATATTAACTGTAAGGTCTAATAAATAAATCAAAATAATATCAATAAGATTTTAAATGCTATATTGCAATACAAATGCAATTAAGAATAGCAGCTTGAGATACTTTTTGGCACTTAACAGACAAAAACCCAAGCTACCTACATCTGCATTAATGGCTTCACAGCCAGTTAAATGCTGAAGCTTAAATTTCAATAATTTATTAATATAAAATATCCAGCTTTTATCGTGTCAGTCATCAATCAATCAGTCTGAGTTTGATGTTAGTGTTAAGCATGCCTTATCAAAGCACTTAGGTGTGCTAATAGCCAAAAGAGAAAGCCCTGGAAAGCTGTTTCAACAACTTCTCAAGTGTAACTACTATATCCTTTCTTAACTCGGAATAACAAGAATTATGGCCTAACTCTGAGCAAGCCACAGATAAGTAAATGCCATTGCCACTGGGTGGCTGGCTGGCTTGGTGGTGGGGTGGTTGGGAGGTTGGGTGGTATTTTGGTATTACGCAGTTGCCGTGTACAGTTGACCACTCGGCAATCATTTTAACTCTTTAATCAAAGCCCACAGAAAGCCCGGCTGAGGTCCTGTGTCTGTGTCCCCCAAGGGCCGTTTTGCACTAATTAATAAGAGCGAATTCCCCAAACGAGCGTCAGACGAGCCCGGAGCGGCCAAGCGAGCGAGTGTGGCAGTCCGGGTATGCGGCGCATCCTCTGCTGGCACACACACACACACACAGACACAGCAGGCGAGCATCTTCTGGTGACTGCACAAAACTGACAGTTAAAAATGTTGCATAGTTTTTTACGTCTTTATGAGAGTCAACCACCCAGTCGAACGGACGGACGGACGGACGTTTGGTACTTGGCTACCGCTTGACTCACGTGGGCAGCTGCTACAGTTCCTTAAGGATGTGCTGCTAAAAGAGCTCTATCTGTGTACAAGTATGAGTATGAGTGTGTGTGTGTGTGTGTGTGTCTGTGTGGTCCACTGGCAGATACAATCGCAACGTTTCCCTTTTTGCTAAATTGGCAAAATTCTAGTCTATTCATCCATTCAGCAGCAGCTTCGTCCTTTTGCGCCTTCCTCTCTCCTCTCTCTCTCTCTCTCTCTCTCGCTCCTGCACACATATATGTACATACATATGCATGTACAGTTTGGGAAACCACCCAGTGGGTGGCTTGTGGCCCATTTTGGACATTCAAATGCGAAACGATGCTAATTCATATTCAAATGAATGCGAAATAAACCCCAATCACAATTATTATGAGACATGTTAAATGGACCAAAAGTCCTGTAAAGCGACAACAGCAATAACAAAGGACTCTTGCACACATACGCGCACGCACACATACTCCCAGAGAGAGAAAGAGCGTTCGCATTCACATATGTACACTACCCACATATTCACATAGAAATAGATGGGCAAATGGACGAATGTCTCCAGCCACAAGCATAAAAGCAGCCGACTGTATGTGTATGTGTGCATGTGCGTGTGTATGTGTGTGTGCCGTGTGTGTGAGCACAATATCGCGCATGTCCGAAATCGGACATATGGCGGACAAGCGACTGGACAGAAATGTGGACATGTGAGTGTATTCATATGCGAATGCAAAACCAGAAAAACACTCAACAGTTGAATTTGCTCTTGAGTATATTCATTTGTATTTATACAATTGAGTGTGAATATATGAACATATTCAATATATATAAGTATATATAAGTAAGTATTCACCATAGACTAATAAATGTATTCAAACAAATGTAAATAAATATATTCAAAGAAATATTAAAAATTATTTTGGATGATTTGAAATCAGAAAAAATTTAATTTTTGAATATGTTTATTAGTATTCATAGTAATTGCATTCCATTTCAATCACATGATTATTATTCTGTATTTAAACTATTTACTAAACTATATAAGTAAAATATTAAAATCGAATATATCCATTATACTCATTGTAAAAATGATTAAAATTAAATTGTTACGATTGTGTTTGCATGTATATTGCAATGAGTGTATTCACTAGTCAAATTCAAACGATTCATACATAATAATAAATAACAAAACCCACATATACACTAAATTAAATTTTTGAATTACTATTATATGTACGCTTATGAGCTTATGATTCATGACATTCTGACCTTATTGAGCAAATGAATACAACTGTTCATTCAAGGCTCAAAAATTGTACTTCTGTAAAAAAAAATGAATGTATCCATTAAACTCATTTGCAGCAGATAAACCCTCTACACTCACATGTGTGCTAAACCAATGTGAATAAATGTGAGTGTATTCACATGCACAGTGTACAGAAAAGCCGGAAAATATACGAAAAGGTAGGCTGCAACTCGGACGCTCAGATTGACAGTGCCCACATCTAGTGCTCGAGTGGGAGGTAGTCCGCCGAGCGAGAGAATGAGATGACAAGGGGAGAACGGGGGAGGTGGACAGAGAGGGACAGGAAAACAAATAAACATGCTGTCAACTGCCGTCTGACACCACACGTCGCGGCGTCCTGCCGCCCCCGCAGACGCGCCCATCAGCTCATGCTGCAGGGAAAGCCACATTTGCATACGTGCGGCCAACGTCCCACGACGCCAACACACACACACACCCACATACATACACACGCGCACACATACAGATTCGCTTCGAGAGCTGAGTCCACATTCCCGTAAGCGGCTTGCAAAAGTTTTGGAAAGAACTTTCATTAAACAATGCGACCAACTCGGTACATTTGTGGCCCGGCCCATTCATCTCGAGCCTCCGTCCAGCGAGTGTCTGTTGTGTGTGTGTGTGTGTGTGTGTGTGTGGGAGGGGGAGTGTGTGTGAGTGCGTGATTGTTGGCTGTGTCTATCTGTCCGTCTGCCCGACTGTGGGTCTGGGTCTGTGGGGCGTGGTTTTTGTATGGCATCGTCCCAGACATTACAGGCAGCCATTCAGTCTGCAAAAAATGATTTTAATATAAGCTAATGGATAACGCGCCAGCACAAACACACACACACACACACACACACATACACACACGCGCATATTCATGTTTAGATTCATATTCACATGTATTCATATGTGACCCATGTCCCGCATCATGGTATGATATTTCAAATGCTTAATAATAGCACTCAAAAATAACGAATGACACAGCTATTTTATTCTATCTAATATTTCGCTCCTCTCTCTCTAACTCTCTCTCTCTCTCTCTGTCCGACTCTTTATTTTTGTCCTTTTCTCGCGTACTTTCGCTTTATCTATGCCTCGCAATTTTTAAGCCTATGCAGTCGACTTTTCCACACTGGTTGCTGTATTTTCGCTTTGTTTATGTATTATTAATTATTTTGCTTCTTTTTTTAATTTTTAGTGCACACCCCCTGCCACGCCTCCTTGTGACAGCGCCCACCAAATTGGCTGCCTTGGCAGCAGCTCGATATGGGCCAATTAGGTTGAAATTGTCTGCAAAATGCTAACGTTCATTTTTAATGAGTACACCCATTCACCCAGTGGGTGCTGTGTCGTGCTTGTGGGTGTGGCTGTGTGAATGGCTAAGTATGTGTGTGTGTCTTTTCTCTATCAATGCTTAAATGGAGGCACATTACAAGTATATAAATATACACTCCGAATTGTGATCTTAATAGAACAAATTTGATTCTATTGAGAAAGCCTTTACCTGAACGTTAAATAGAAGGACTTTACTATGGTTAGCATTAACTAAAAGTCCGCTTACATGTACTAAAAAAAATAACATTCGAGATCCTGGAGCAATGAGCAGTCAGGAAACTTGTATAACAGACCTCAAAGCCCGGAGCCGGTACTTTGGAGTAGTTGAGAGGAGATTAATCTAGGATATATGAGAACAGGCTCTATAAAGTACATGTTAAGTACGAAATCGAATTACTTCTTAGAGAATTGATGTTTAACAACTCGTAAAACTTGACTTATCTATCGAAATACATATGTATATACATACATATGCCTAAACTACCTTCTAATACTAACGAATTTCCAATCATAATGCAATCACTACATATATCTGCAATAAGTAAATCCAATATTCAAAAATAAATTTACATATTTTCAAGGTTCAGCTTGACAAAGGCTCCCCAGATGAACTTTGACACCTGAATATTGACCCATTGCAAGGGTCGAGTGGTCGCTGCTCCGTAACTAATCCGGAAAGTGTGCGAACCAATCGACTGCATGAATTATGGGCAGTTGGCATGCGTTATGGGGGGAGGCGACTTGAGTGGGCGTGGGCGGTGCTGGAGGTGGCTCGGCAAGCACTCAATCATGGTCAAATCTTGACAAAAGTATTTATTCGCATGGCCTGGCATTATGTTTATCCACATGCATATTTTATGAATTTAATGGTCCTGGATATCAGGTATGAATAGTGCGCGAGCAAACAAACACCGACCGACAACAGACCGAGTGACACACACACACACACACCCGCACAGAATACAGAACAACGGAGCAACTTATTTCGAATGCTAAATCGTTCGAATCCTTTTGCCCGACACAGTTGAGCGGACAGCCAGAGCTTGGGACTTTGCACACGCTCAATAGCACAAGGACAAGCAGAGCAACTGGCCTAAGGTCCTCGTTTTGCTCTCGGTCTCGGTCTCAGTCTTGGTCTTGGTCGTGGTCTTGGTCTTGCTCTTGGTCTCCATTCCATTCCCGTGCTCGGCCTTTCGACAGCTATCGGCATTTTGAAGCATCTAAGCTGCTACAAAAGTCCCCACGGCACATGTCCCATCCATCATCACACAATCACAAAATGAGTATCATGCCACCGCCTAACCCCTTTCGCTGGCCCCTCGCCCGTGCTTCAGT
Source organism: Drosophila arizonae (assembly GCF_054131065.1). Lineage (NCBI taxonomy): Eukaryota > Metazoa > Arthropoda > Insecta > Diptera > Drosophilidae > Drosophila > Drosophila arizonae. The sequence continues at coordinate 27,702,450 of NC_142927.1, forward strand.
TCGACCAGCTTACCCAAGCTATCGAAGCTATGGCCATGGCCCAGTCAGTCAGCCAGTCAGCCAGTCACCCAGGCAGCCAGGCAACCAGGCAGGCAGACACACGTAGCATTCGAGAGGCGGCATCAAACGTACTTATCAGCTTTCCAGACCCCCATCTAAACCGAACAGTGCTGAGCGGCTCTGAGCTGCTTAAAATACCAAAACCAAAATCTCGAATGTCCATTAGCATACGTATAGCTCCTTCTGGCCACGTCTCTGGCCTTAGCAGCAGTTTCTTTTATTCTTTCCACACACAGACACACACGCACACTGAGTAAACCACCCTGGACTAGAATTGAGTTCGCATCGGTCGGGTTACGGACTAAACCCTTGCCGTGCCTTGCCTTGCCTCGCCTTTGCCTTTGCATTTGCTTTTCATGGACGCTCCTCAACAACCAAGACACACACACATACACACGCACACACAAAATCCACACCATCTGCTACACCTTACGCCTAACAATCCAATTCCGAGCCAACAATATGCTTGGAGGCGCACTCTCACACAGAGGGTTAAGAGGGAAAGGGTTAAGAGATATTTTGGCCAGCCACATTGCAACGTATGACCAAGGCACATGGCGCAAGCCGCATGGGGAATGGCACACGCATCTCCAACGGCTCACGGACAGCTACGTGAATGTGGACGTGATGTCCCATCTCCATTTGCGTTTCAAATTTAAATTTAACCTTTTGTCTTAATACGCCAATGGGGTTGGCGATGCCGCACACAGCCAAGGACGAGCAACAGGGCGGCGGCAACAGCCAGGACGAGGTCTATCCCCATTGAACACAGGCTAGGTTGCCCAGCTCTATATCGTGTGCATATGGAGCAGCATTTGATGCGTGTAATGGATTTGTGGAGAATGGGCCACGGACCACGGACCACGGACAGCCCATGGACACCGGCTTAGGGCGGCTTATTAGAGCTACACATGTATGTGGCTAGCAAAATGGTACAGGTAAAGCCGAAGTTACGGCATGAGCAGCTAATTTTCGGATTCAGTGCCAGCAACTGACATTAAGTACGATGTGTGGACTTGTCAAAGTCACTTGACCTCATCAATTTGGGTCTAATGCGCAATTGATTGATGAACAGCAATGGGGAAATCCTTAACCAAGCAGCTCAGTACTATAAACTAAACAATCAAAACATATACTACATCTAGATACAAGATGTTTGGTATAGCTGACTTAAGCAATCAGATTCATATTATTCATTTGAGGTGGACTCATGTCAAAGAAATTTCAACGTAGAAGACGAGTTGTCAGCCCCATTGTTAGATTTACTATACCTATTCCTATTCGTGTACGACATGCCAATAGTAAAGGAACATCGATGCTTTGAAGTGATGGTGAAATAAGCTTATGTGGAAAGTCCTTTGAATATGATTTTTCCATTTACACCAAAAGCACCTACGTAAAGTTGCGAGCTACAGTTAGGTTGGAAATGAAAATACCTTGGGAGATGAACGGAAAACTTCGCAAAGGTGATGAAATTTTCAAGTAACGGCAGCTGAACCTGGTCAAATGGCTCGACGCAGTTATTAAAATCAATTGTTGTGCCACGGAAGGTGTTATTTGGCCACTGCCAATATTCAAAATGGCCACCTGAGGGGTGGGTATGCCAACGAATTGCGTAGTGGACATACACAAACCAACGCGGACAAAGAGAAAGAACAACAGAGAGATAGAGGGAGACAGAGAGAGAGAGAGGTAGAGTGAAAGAGCGGGAGAATGCTATCAACATAAAAGTCAATCTGTCCGAGGGGTTGAATGTGTACAGCCAGAACAGCCCAGATCAGACCAAGACCAAAGCTCCGCAGTACGCATTGACCCCTTTGCTTGAAACGGACAACGGCCAGAACAACGATGGCTGAGGCAGTGGCACTGGCCAGCCAACCCACCCTCACACCCTGTCAGTCTCCTCTCCTCTCCTCTACTCGACTCGACGCGACTCGACTCGACTCGATTGTGCCATTGAGTCTAAGCTGCCAGCTCGTTAGTGTTGTTGATGGACGGCACCGAGGTAAAAGTCCTGAAGTGGCTGCTGGACCTGGTAGTGGTGGTGGTGGTGCTGTTGATGGTGACGGGGGTAGTGGTGGTGGGAGTCGAATGGGCCGAACGTTTGAAGTGCTTCGAAATCGTACACATTTATTGTTTGTTTGTTGTCGCAGTAGTCTCGCTCGCTCGCTCGCTCTCTCTCTCTCTCCTTTCTCCTTCTGTCTGTGGCCATATTTTTATTGCGATTCGAATTGAATCCGAATTCGAATCCGTTTCCGACTCCGAATCCGAGCCCATGGTCCACCCCTAATAGCTAACGGACAGCGCAAACCGGCCATTACTTCAACCCTATGGGCACAAGCCGAAGTACACTTTACAGTTCCATATTCAGCGGGGGCTCGACCGTGGGCATAAGCAGCCCATTTATACAATTACATTTATAAATGTTACGCTCTGATATCAAACAGACAAACAGATAGACCCACACACATACACACACAAACACACACTCGCCATATTATTAAACAAATACCCTAACCAAAGGCAATACAATTGAATTTCTCGAATGGCCTTTGACAGTGAGTTTTCCGCCTTCGCATCGCTGCTTAGACGGTTTGTGTGTGTGTGTAAGCCCATCACCCAACGTGGAGCACTCACTTCCTTTTACTCTGTCAATTTGATACTGTACAAATTGCCCATAATAAGCATGTATGTGCCCCAAACGTTGCTTTTTCTATGTAAACAGGTCTTTAAACTTTTGATACACCTCAATAAAGCTGGAAAATAAGAAGCTATTCAGTTGAAAATAATACTGCTATACTGCTATACTGTTATACTGTTATACTGTTATACTGATATACTGTTATACTGATATACTGTTATACTATTATACTGTTATACTGTTTTACTGATATATTGTTATACTGTTTACTGTTCTACTGTTATTCTGTTATACTGTTATATTGTTATGCTGCTGTACTGCAAAACTGCTACACTGATATTCTGCTATACTGCTCTACTGTCCCGTTATTCTTTTAGAATTAGTCGATTAAAAATGCTTCATTAGAAGTACACAACTTACGCGCTCAAACGCTCATCAAACCTACCTCCCTCGATCAACATATTACTACTAATATGAAATTAATTTTGCTTTAAATAGTTTTGTTAAGGCATTAAAATAGGTTCTAATAAAATTTAACATAATAGCAATGATATCAAATGTAACTAGATCACTACACAGTACTCAAATTATATAAATACTTTGCTCGGGGAATACTTTCAAAAGTTTCCAATCAAACACTTTTCGTATGCGACCCTCATTGTCAACGAAACCTTTGCTCACGGAAATATCTCCAAAATTCATCTGAAGTAAAACGTGAAAAAGCACAGTCCAACATTGAAGCAAACAATGGAAATTGGCTAATTGATGACACTTTGCGGCGGCCACTTGACTTGATCGGGTGGTCCGATCGGATTGTCGAAGCTGTTCGCCCGTAAAACGCGCTCGAGTATCAGCTGTGAAATGCGCAGAGCTGATGGGTCCAATCGATAAGGCACCGATGGCGACTGATAATTGAGTAGTGCCGATTAGAAAGAGAAAGAGAGAGAGAGAGAGCGAGTAATCACACACAACCCGTTAGGCCGACAGACGTTCGATCTCTGCGGCATATGTGCTCGAGAACTTTGGTAATGCGCGATCGTGACGCCACACATTTGCCTACGATCGGGATGTGGCTGTGCGCCAGGGTTAATTCACTTTTAACGTAATTTGTAAGCACTTCGTGCTACCCCCTCGGGACCTCTCGACGTCGCGAATTAGGCAGGCAAAGGAGCTCGCCTTTTGTGCACACTCATTGCCAACCAGCGAGACAGAGAGCGACTGAGAGGCAGAAACAGAACCACTACCTGGCAGACCCAGTATTCGGAATGCGAACTGGCATGGAAATGGGAACGGGTAATGCACATTAAACACTTTGGCATATTTTGTTATTGGGACGTTCGCGTTGCATGCGTAACCCTTTCGTAAATCGAGTTAATCCCGTAAACGCAATGCATATGCCGATCCTAAAAACCAAACACGAATCCCCTACCAGGTAACGGCACACGCACACGCACACACACACACACACACGAGGGCAATGTTAAAAATTGCGTCAATGGAAATTATCATTTTTCATTTTCAGTTTTCGGCTTTTTTATTTTTTTGCATTTGAGTTTTTGGTTGGCTCGGTTATTGGGGTTGCGCTTGGCTCGCTGATGTTTCGCTTTGGAAGGTCTTGCGGCCGCGTCTTCCATTCAGATCGGCTGCCGGCTTCCTGAAGTGCCTGTGACACGTCGTCAAAAGACGGGACCGAGACCGGGACCGGGACCGGGACCGGGACCCAGGACCCGAAGATCGCAAACAATAACCCCGAAATGTCACCGCTCATAGATGTTAAATGGAAATGAAAATGCAAGTTCCACTCGAAGGGTAACCAGATGCGGAATCAGCGAAAGAAGCGAGTCGACTCTCAAACGCAAGTCCATACAACTAAAGGCCAGCAACAAGGTGAACATGTCAGCCCAAGAAGCGACCGATGTATTCATTAAAGACGGCCAAAGAACGTGACAACTATGTCAGGAACTTTGCCTGGTCACCAAGCAAGCACTTAGCATATTAATTGGATTTGTCTTCTTGCTTTAAGACGTTTAATTGCTAAAGATATTATAATACAAAGAAGTTGTATGTAAAATAAGCAACTGAAAATAAATGATATATTATGCATTAAATGTTCTTTAAACAAATATTAATTTTACAGAATTGTATGTAATTATTTAATGCGCATATAAATGTAAAGAGTATACAATAGTTGGTGCTTAGGGGTTTCGGTAAAGCTGCTTATTTTTATTAATTGAGAGCCGAGAACGTGACTTGTTCCAGCGAGCTTTTGTTAAATGTCATCGGACATGATTTGGAAGGAAGCCTCTGCGCCGCTTGCTCTCCAGTCAGTGCAGTCTCAGCGGCTGGTCTCACCCCACGCTTCGAGCATTGTTTTTGCCCAGCCCCGACTCAAAAGGCTGAGGACAATGCGCTGCGTGCCAATATTGGGAAGTACGGCCTGTCACATGTCACCAAAACAATAGACGCAAAGGAAGTGCTCGAATCAAAGGCAATCAGTGACGAAGAGGGACAGAATGAGAAAGAGAGAGAGAGAGAGAGAGAGAGAGAGAGCTAGATATGTACAAAGATTGAAGTGGAGTAGGCCATGAGAAATAATTCCACTTGGTCAGTCGTCGAGTAACATGAACAAAATCTTTTCTCTCATAACATTACTAAACATTTATCGAACAAGACTCAAATTTGTAGGGCTGAAAAAATTGAAAAAAATTTTAAATTTTAAATTCACTTTTAACTTATCCAAAATTGCAAATATTTTATTCATTTAACGCTCGCGCATCATTTGCATTGAGATATTCTTTCAGTAATGGCCGGCAACACGAAACGGTATCCGAAGTTGCGCTTTGCTCTGATCACAGAGGATGCCCTAGATAAGTTGCGCCCCGAGACGAGACCGACCGACTCGCACCTAATGGAGGTCAAGGATATGTACGAGACGATTAGTAATACGGTGAATCTGGCAGTAGAAAAAAAGCTAAGGAATCTCAGGCTGCACAAACTAGATGAGATTATTGAGGAAAAGATATCCCTATACCACGATCGTCAGCGAAAATCACTGCGTGGCGAGGAGTCGCCCAAATCATATGGAACCGAGGAGTCCACATACACAGCCTCTGACTACACATTCAAGCCAACCAAGGTTCGTGCTAATAGATTAGCTTCTCCCTCACCGAAAGAACCACGAACCAGAAAGACCAGCAAGAAAGAAGCGTACACCAACGATTTTCCTTTTAAGCTCAGGACCTCCGATTACAAGGCGACAACATCTAATAATAATATGACTAGGAGTGGGAGTGGAGCTCGACGAAATTCGGTCGCCGAAATGAGGAAACATGACTCGTCTCTCGACATCTCAGCAAAATATTTTAAAGACTTGAGTCACCGAAACAAGCGCAAACAATGAAAAATGATGATGATGGCAACCAAGTGGACTATACTCGACTCATATTTTCATTTATGATTATAGTCATGCCCATGTTTCATTATCCCAGACGATTCTTTTAAGCCGACCACAGATCATACGATCGATCTAAAACAAGCTGAACAGTTGCAAACTTCAAATATGCTGAAGAATTTGAGAGATCTCATCAAGGTGACATAACGTCCTACAAATTCCAGGAATCATAAATCTTTTCGCTGAACTAAATTGTAAATTTCTTATACTGCCAAGTATTTGACTTGGATTAAAAATTTATGTTTATATTGAATCAAACAATAATTTTTTCTTTACAAGAACTCTTATTCCTGATTAACAGGCTTCAACGAAAGATATTTACATTTAGTTCGACTCCAAATGAAAGGTATTATAAATATATTCGTATATATCTCTCTCAAACAAGGAGCTGGGGAAAAATACTCGTGCGTGAATGTCGGGGGTCATATGAATATGAATATATTTATTGCAGTTCCGATAACCACATTTCAGGGCTGCTCCTCTCTTGCCCTTAACCTGCAACTAGTAGCTGAGAGTTGTTGTTGTCGTCCTCTAATCCCTGAAATATGTAAAATGAAAAATTGAAAAACTAACTGACAACGCAGCAGTTGTAAAAATGTGCTGAAGAAAGGGCTTCGGGCTGCCTGAGTGGTTGGGTAGCAACGCTTGGGGTTTGGGGAGGTCGAGTGGTACCCCCACACAGACACACACACACAGTGTTTGCCAGCTTATCAATGCGCTGCAGACGAGGGCAGAGCATCAATCAAGAATTTCCAATGAATGGCTATCGAGTGAATTAGAAGGCCAGTGCCATTTTTTTATTTTTTTGCGTACCACAACTCTGCTTACCCTTCAGCCGAATCAGTCCCCAATCCCCTTGCCCATTGCCGAGCATGTTTTGCGTATTCAATTGGTAGTATGACATATATTTATAAACATTTTTCTGTGATACCCCTTGAAATTGATTGAAAAGGGTGTTATATGTGTGTTATATTATAATTTTATTACTTTTTTTTTTAATTAGAAGACATATATAAATTGTTTTGTTTCTCTAAATATAGTAAAGCCAAACGCAATAAAATGCAGACTTGGCTCGGAAAAAAACAGTCTAAAATTTAAAGCTTCGAGTAGACAAACTTCTGTCAATCATAGATCCGCTCTATTTCTCAAAAGTTTAACAAGCTTAAAGTAAAATCTAAATACAACGATTAATCGCAAAGGAAAGTCTTATAAGGAAAACAGTAGTTGAGATGAAAATCTGTTTAGTTTTGTAAGTTTGAAGGAAAGCAGCCTCAGATACTTGAAGCCGTACAGTGCCAACAGCAGCTCAACTAGGGTATCTGCTAGTCGAGTCCCACACAACAAAATGCTCTAGCCTGCTTTGTTTTTATATACATAATTTTTTTTCGTTCTAGCTGCGAAATAGTCGGCAATATTTTTGCGGCTTAATATGTGTTAAGAGAGAGAGAAAGAGAGAGGGGGGGGGGGGGAGTAATGGAGAAAAAATAAAAGAAAAACCTTTGCCAAAGTCAACGGAAACGCAATTCAAAAAAAAAAAAATGCTCGGCCTGCGACTTGCCCTAGAATCATTCGCTAAGCGAGGGCGTCAGCTAGAGCCGGAACGTTCATTGGGCATCTGGCGAGGGGGGTGAAGGTAGCAGGGAGGTGGCGGGCTGTGTGGGTCTGTCGTCTGGCTTATCGTTTGGCTGTAGCCAGTGACAGGACATAACATTACCCTTCGGTATCTACGAAGCGCCATGCGTGGGCGCTGCTGACGAACGGTCACCCCGCGGCCACCTTCAAAGGAAGGGCGGGAGGGCTTGGGCATGGGGTAAGGGTTAAAAAGATGCTGACTAAGTACTTTTGAAAATTGCTTACATGCGTTGCGCCTGTGTGTCCTGTGAGCGGTCAGGAAGGGGGTAAAGCAGTTGGCAGCAGGGTTCGGGTTTTGGGTATGATCCGCCCTCCGTTTAACGGTAATACATTTTCATATGCAGCGTCTGTCTGGCTGGCTGGCTGGCTGGCTGGCGTTTCATCCTCCAACTCATAACCGATAGCCCAGCCTCTCTCCGCAGCAAGCTGCTGCCTGGCCAAAGGACGTGCAGTGGACGTTGCCAGGCGCTGTATAAACGACAAACGTCTAAGGAAGGACATGAAACAAGTGTTGGGTGCCATGTTTATATTGTTGTTGTTGTTGTTGGTGCTGCTGCTGCTGTTGTTGTTGTTGTTGTTGTTGTCTTTCATTTCATTTCGTTACGTTTCCCACGTTCTCTTCTATCTGCGACTCGCTCACAGCAGCTGTTGTTGCCATCCTTGTCCGTTCTTTTTGAAGCCTGGCTCGTGTATGTCTTTCCATATTCATTGTTGTTGTTGTGTTGTTGTTGTTGTTGTTGTGCACGTAATATAAAAATTCAGCAACGCGCAAAGCTTCACATATGACAACTTGCGCGGACAACAACAAAAAGTCTAAGTAGAAGCAGCAGCGACAACAGAGGACAACATGTCACTGAGGCAAAACACAAGAAGCGCCAAAGACATGGCCATCATCATCGTCATCATCATCATTGTCATCATCATCTTCATCATATGTATCATCATAATCATGTTTGGCCAAGACGGCTCTGATATTTTTGATTTTTTGAAGCGGAAAATCAAACGCAACGAAATGTTTATACGATGAAGCAACAGCAGCCACAACAGCAATATTAACAGCAGCAATATTAACAACAGCAGCAGTATCAACAGGAACATCCACATTAGCGTAAATGTATTCTTTTTGCAGCAGCAATATCAATTTTAACAGCAGCAGCAATATTAACAGTAACATCAACGCGGTCATAAATATTGCTAGACCCGGCAATATGAATGACATATAGAATAACAGCAACATAAGCTTAACAACAGAAATATCAGCAACATTGCCACACAGACTAGCAGCAGCATTATCAACAATAATAACAGCATTTGAACTAAAGAGTTGCTGGTCCTTACAATGTGCAATATGAAGATGTTGCTGTTGCTGTCGCTGTTGCTCTTCTACATAACACTGTTGCTGTTGCTGCCGTTAATATAGCAAAGTACTGCTCTTGCAGTTGCTGAGTTTCTTCAGATGTTGTCGCTGTTATCTACATCATTGCTCACATATTCTGTTGGCATTGATGCTGTTTCTATCGGTCAGTTGCTACTGCTGCTGCTGCTGCTGTTGAATCAGTTTAGTTCTGTTGCTGTAGCTAGTGTTTCTACTGTTGTTGATATTACTTATATGTTGATATTATTATATGCTGTTACTATTTCATTTTCGGCCCTCGCTGTTGCTTGATCCAGTGCTGCAACTGTTGCTGCTTCTGTTAACGTTGCTGTCAGGGCTATCGCTGTTGTTATTTGATGATTTGCTGTTGCTAGCTAATGTGTGGCTGCTGTTGCTGCTGTGACTACGCCTGTTGCTATCGTGCATTTGTTGGAGATGTTGCTGTTGCAGATTTTGCTGCTGGTATTTGATTTTTGGCTATTGCTGTTGCTTGGTCTTACGTTGCTGCTGTTGCTGTTGCCAAGACTACAGCTGTTGCTGTTCGTGCATCTACTAGAGATGTTGCTGCTGGTGTAACAGCAATAGTCAGCATCTGATTTTTGGCTGTTGGTTATGCTTCTTCTTATATTGCTGCTGTTGTTATTGCCATTTCTTCTGACTATGAATCCTGCCACTGATGCATCAGGTGATGTTGCTCTAGTGGCTCTTCCTGCTGCTGCTGTCGACTTATGCTGTTGCTGTTACTTGCTCATGTGTTGCTGCTGTTGCTATTATGTTTGCTATTATTGATATCACTGATACAGCATGTTCTTTAGTTGCTGCTACTGCAAGTTAGCTTACTTATTCCTTTGCTGTTGCTGCTGCTGCTGCTGTTGCTAGTCGCCTTGATATTGCTGCCTTTTTAGTTGTTTTTACGTCAGCGGTATTTGCCTTTTGCTGTTGCCACGATTCTTGTGAACGTGTAAACCTTTTCCCCTGTGCTTCGTATCATTGTATTTGTTGTGTCTATGGTATGTGTGTGTCTGTGTGAATGCGTGTGTTGGTTGAGTTTCAGAAAATTGCATTTTTTCATATCATTAGGTTTTATTGGTTTCTTCCTGTTAAATATTCTTGCCCACCCAACACAAGCCCCACAACCCCACAGCCCCACAGCTCGTCTTTCACACATATGCGACGCTTGTGTTTTCTTTTGTGTGTGCACTGGGTAAGCGGACAGGGGGAGGGGGCAAGCCAGGAGATGGCGCTTCGAAAACAACAACGCGTCAAAAACAACAACGCGTCGGTCGCGCTCCAAAAACAACCTGAAACACACACACACACACACATACACATGCGAGTGCGCGCATGGCACACGCATCATATCATCGTATATTGTTTTGTGCCTTGTCTACAGACCCCATCCAGCATCGCTGCCTCCCAGTCTCAGCCTCAATCCCCGTTCCAGTCACAGTCCCATCCGGACTGCGGCCAGCGTCAAGCTGAGCCCAGAGACAAGCGCTTGGCAGCAAAGTCTGGCCATGTCAGAAGCATGACCCTCCACCCAGCTCTGTCGCTACGACTGCTGTTTCTTTAAGCCCCCTCCTTCTTTTAGAACGAATCATCCCCCTCCCCCCCCCCCCCTCCCCCCGTCCACTGATACGTAGCGATAAATGCAAGTTGGCGATTTCCTTTGTTGTTTTTCTTAGAGAAACAACTGGAACTCCATATTGAAGTCCATTACGTTCGCTTTACCTGGTTCACCTGCTTCCACTGAGCGTGGGAGGTGGCCCCAACAATGCGCATCGATTTGCCAGTTGTAAGCTCCAATTAAATGCATATCAAATGGTTTATCAAAACAACTGAAGAAAACACTTGTGAAGCCATCCAAGCATTCGCTTCTCTATATTCATGCCCCTTTAAATCTATTAAAAGGCTCAGCAAAGTCTCATGAGTTGAGCTTGTTGGCTAATTGATGGAACACACGGCATTTCAAGTTTTGCAAACTGTATATACATAGATATTTAATAAACTATTATAGTTAATGTATCTAATTTATTTGAGTTAAATTTCGAGTCACATTGAAAAAAAGAATCTCCCATCAAGTATACTAAATAACTGAATGCCGATCTTATTTTCCCCCTGTCAAGAATTACTTGGATGTATAGATAGCTAGATATAAGAAATTCCAAGAAGCTTATATACAATATAATCTGGTATGAATTTACTGTCAGCTCCTTCTTAGGACTAATCAAGAATAGGAAGAGCAGTTTGTCTTTATGGAAATTTGAAGGGCCTTCCAGTTTTGGTTACCTATTTTTCTATAACCATATTAAAGATAAGTCCAATCTATGCTGCACTACTTGCTGTGTGAGCGATCCATGCTAAACTGACTATCACTACCTAGGACCACTCCACACTTTATTTAAAATCCTTTTGCCATGCCTATTCCCATGGATTCCCATGTGGTGTAAGTAGAGCTTGAGGAAAATTTAAATTCGGTACACTTTCAATAATTTTCTACCCTGAACCTATTGCAATGAAAGGCGTATAGTAGGCAGAAGAGGCGGTGTTATAAGGTATAAACAATGTAGTATATTCGGACTTCAGAGTATTCCTAGTCGTGTACCCCCTACAACATTTTTTTGACCTACTCAATATCAGTCAATCAAACCATCAATACCGACACATATCCATAAATATCACAATATTTTACTGTAGAGCTCTTACAAATATCCTATATACAGCTTATAACATATAAGTATATTTTTCACTAATCACTCAAGCCTTAAGCCTATTCCCAATAATATTACAAGTTATCTTTTCATGTGCCCAACAAGCACCCCACTATATATTTATATACATACACATGCATATGCATGCATACTGCAAGAATATATAGGATAATCGAATTGATTTCCATCTCATGCCCAATTCGGTCTATCCAATCATTTCTGTTGACCAAGCACGCAATAACTTTGCCTTTGCCAAACACATTATATCGAAGGGGGATTTCGTTTAGGCCAACTAATGCACTGACATCCATCCACAACAACCCCACAAGAGAGTGTGTGTGTGTGCCTTGTTGTGTGTGTTAGCTGTCCTGCCCACAACAATACAAATAGAGCCGCAAATGGAGTCAACTCGAATGCTACCTGCGTAAATCAGGAAATCAGGAAATGTGCCCGAGCAGGGCAGAAAGTTGTGATTGACTGCCCTGACATATGCTGAGATGGATGGATAGATGCTTGGTTGGCTCGTTACTTGGTTTGTGCGAGCACAGTGGAGGACCCTGGTCAAGGGAATGTCTCAAGAGCGCGGTCTCGCATTTAGCCAGCTAAGTCGCCCTTAATGCAAATGGAAAGCCAAGGAACGCTTGCACAGACATAATTTCAATATGCCCAGCAACCCAATTTGAGCGCGGGCCCAGTTTTTCAGCAAAAGCTCCGGCGGATGTCGTACCACCTGCAGTGACTGAATGACGAAAGGACGGACGGACGGTTGCTTGGTCGGTCGGTTAGTCGAACGAGCGGTCTGGCCCCCGGGGTCGTTTTGCGTACGCCCTTTAGATCCTCATATGTGTGGGGGTGTGGTATATATATAAATATATATAGATATATGTGTGTGTGTGTGTATATGCGCTGGCTGCCTTGTTGCTTGTTGATGCGCTTCGGTGGCCGCCACTGCCGCCGCCTGCCAACGGAAAAGGAAATGAAAAAAGGCGAATGAGAGCCCCGCCTCAGTTTCTGGACGGGTTCTTAAGCTTAACTCCCATGCCCGCCAACCGTCCCAGCCTCTGCCAATTCCGCTTGGTTGGTTTGCAAAATTTTTGAATTGGATACTCTGGCGACCAAATACGCCCACGCGCTGGGCATGCCAACTGCCTAGCGGGCGTCCGTTCAATCGGCCCAACTCTCCCTCAACGACCAATGTCCTACGTCGTGCACATGACCAAAGGAATCAACGTATATGTGTATGTGTATGTGTGTGTGTGAGGACTATTTGAAATTTTGCATATTAAAATATCGTCGTGCATGCAAAAGGTCGCTACTTCTTATTTGAAGCAAAAGGTGGCCGGCGCCAGCCATCAGCATCAGCAGCCGCACAGTGTGGCCAAGGCAACGAAAATGTGACGAAAATAAAAATGGAATTTTACAATTCTGAATATTTGATATGGGTATTTATTTGTAAATATGTATATTGAGAATTCGTAAATATTAAAAATCAATTTTGTGCATAGTTAGATCATACATTAATTTAATTTCATAAGAGTGGTTTTTAATCCTATAGAAAATAATCAAAAATATACAAGATTGTTCATGTTGAGAGTGCACCGAGTGATGATGACATTTGCGATTTGAAATCAAAATTTTCATATTTGAGGTGAAGAAGAAGAAGATATTCAAAATTCAGGATACATACAAAATATCAGATATATATAATATATCGTCTGTGTATACATCTCAGAAACTCACAAATTGAAATTTAGCTTATGTAATATTCAAGCTATGCTTAATAAACTAAAATCGATTTTTATCGATAGTAAGCAATGAGGGATGGGTTACTGGAAGCAATTAATGTGAATGCATATGATCGAATATACATTTGGAATTTAGAGTCTATAGCATGTAGGAGATCAGAGAAAGGCAGATGGAGAGACAGACGGACAGAGAGAGGGTCTGGCCTGGCTAAATAGTCAATATATTTCCATTGAACATGGAAATATAGAGTGTGAACAGGCAGGAGGAGGCGTGTTAGATCTCATAGTTTAGGTATCGCTGACATAAAGGATGAGCTAAGCTGATTATCATTCATTCTGGTGAATGGACGCTTGTCTTGATATAATGCTATAAGAGTCTGTTCTATAAGAGTCTGTTCCATTTAAGTAGTTGAGTTGCTGGAGTTTAGCAGTAACCAATGCCTACAATACAGATGAAAATATATATATTTACCAGAGACTTTGGACATAGCGATGAACAGGAATACTTTTAATAGCATGCATCATTTGGAGGATTCTAATTCTAATTGCAGCACAGTGTTATCGTTGCATACAAAGATCTATTTCGATTTTCATTTAAGAACCACTGTGCGTGGTAGCCGAATGCTGCTGCTGCTGTTGCTGTTGCTCTTGCTGTTGTTATTGGACAGACGCTGACTGCGAATGTGGCTAAAGATGTGGGTAAGCATGTCGCCGCATCGTCTCTGGTTCTGGCTGTAGCTCTGGCTCTGGCTCTGGCCCTGGCCCTGGCAACATAACATTGGGACACAGACACATCGCCTGTGGTAACACAATAACGAATTTCCGTAGCAACTTCATCACCAGTGGCTGGTGCTCCTGCTGCTGTTGCTGCTGTTGCTGCTCCAGCAGGAGCTGTTGTTGCTCTGGCTGCTTCTTTTTGCCTTTGCTCTGAAATGTTATCCACTTTACATGGACCCTGGTCTGATGCTTCTTGATTTCTTTTACTGTCTTTCGCTGCTTTTTAGCTGGTTTGCCTTTGCTCTACCAGTGCTTGTAACATTGGCTGCTAAATTCGTGCCAAGCAAATGAAATTCTAAACTTTACACACACACACACACACACTTATACAGCCCCAACAATATTAAATACGCTAAACAAGCAAATCACATTTAAAAGTTCCAATTAAAATCTTGTTGCCGTTGCTGTTGCTGTTGCTTCTATCAGGTTATCCATTCAGTTAAAGATGCTGAAATCGAAATATTTGCACAGCTGCAGCTGCCCCTGTTGCACTTTCTCACAGGATGCGCAAGGCGAAGAGGCAGCAGCAGCACTTGGTAACCCTTCTTGCAAATATTTTGAGACTCTCAAGCAGTCGTGTCTGCCCAGGTAACCCTCAAGCATGCCTGTCTCTCCTCTGTCATGACAAACAATTAAACTTAATCAGTTATCCAAGAAAAAACACTTTTCCCTCGCATCGAACTGTCGATCCGTCGATCCGTCGAACCGTCGATCCATCGATCGATGCCGAGCGCAATAAAAGGCGAAGTGAAAACCCGTTACGTGCCGAGATAAAGGCTGATAGAAAAGGTTTGCGTACATGAATTATTGCTCAAGACTTTGCGTTTTCCCTTTTCGTCTTTTTATGGATTTCCATTTTTCCATTTTTATAGATCGTGAGAAAGTTTAACCCCTTCGCAGACAGCGCCCCAGGTTGAGGCTGGCCCATTGCCACATAATTTATAATGATTAGGTACCGTTCGGTCGCACAATGAGCGCCCGAAATCGAATTCGGAAAAAGGAAACAGTTGCCGGACGCCTCCTTGAGCGCAGCGAAAAGAACAAGAGCAGGGTGACGGCATGGAACCGCGACAGAGGCCTCATCCCTCACCGAGGGGCCCAGGCGTCAATGTCCCAGGGTGCCCTACCCAGTGCCGCACACCCAGCTGTGCAGCGGCCCAGGGTAGGGTGGACTGTCTTAAGATTATGTTATTACAAAAATATATTTCTTATCCCATTCAAAACTGAGCAGCATCTAGAGAGATTTGGTATTACATCAACTGGTAACATAAATTATGATATTTTATGTACTTAGAGTATATTGAATCAGGTAATGTATTTCTAGTATGTGTTAACCTAACTGAAACATTGATTATAGAACTCTTTAGTTATCGACAGACACGGCTATTGCGGATCATATACAGTCGACTCTTGTTATTTCAAACCTGCGTTATTTCGAACCTCTCATTAATTCAAAGTTATCACTCAGTAATTCGAACTAAAAATCATTGCTAAGACGCGGTAATTCGTACTCATATGGTTAAACACTCGACAATTCGAAATATTTCAGGAGTCCCTTGAATTTCGAAATAACGAGAGTCAACTTTATATAGCACATATATATTTGATTCGGATCAGCATCATAGATGAAGAGGGCATGTTCAGTTCCTCGTCTGTTAAAGGTAAGTTAAGGTAACTAATAAAATAGATAAATTAGTGCGTATTCTTTAATGAATATTGTGCAGTCGGTCTTCCGAGTCGTAGGAGTCTTGAATGATAAGCTTGAATCTTGAAGACTAAGTGCCTAGGCCAGTCAGTTTTGACTAAAGTATTCTTAATGGATCTTCATCTGAATAGACTATATATTAACATATCTATATGATATATTACATCTATATAAAATTGAATAGTCCGATTATATAGTATGGTGAGCATACTTCATACTTCATTATACTTTTTTTAAAAACTCATTTGGAATATGAATATTTTTCCGTCAAGTTTGTCAATAGATTAGAAATTTGTGTCTCTAGCGGCCTCTTAGAGACAATTGTAATGAGAGCTCTACATATTTATATTCTATGGAAACAAGAGATGAAGCATCCAATTTACTTTTAGACATCCCTCCTCCACTGACCTTTCAGCGACCCCCACACACAGAGATCAAATTTTTTATTAATCAGGCAATTAGTCAACTTTGATTAGGGCCGGACACACACACACACACACGCACACAGATACACAATGAGACATTATGGCATTAAAGTATAAATATCAATTTGATCTGTCAAATATTGACACATCAAACCCTAAACAAACCAATGACAGGGTGTAACCCCCTCCCCCCACATTCCCTTTCCCCTACCCCTCTCTCTCTCTCACTCATCAGCCATTTAGCGGCAATTTATAAGCAACAAAACACCCAAAAAAAAAGGACAAAAAAAAACGAGGAAAATGGGAGAAATAATAAATGAAAACAAAAAAAGGGATTCGTTCTCTATGCTGTTGTTGTTGTTGTTGTAGTTGTTCAGATCATTTGAAGGGTCCTTGACTTTGCGCCGGCAATGAGGCAATTGAGTGATGCTGCCGGCTCAAAGCAATTATGTGCATTATATTAGATGATATTATATGGTATTATATCGCATCATGTTTGCACGTTTCCTGTCAAAAACCAACTTTTTTACCCCAAAAAGAGACCAATGAGAGAAGGAGACAGAGAGAGGGAGAGAGAGAGAGAGAAATAGACAAACTATGCGCATTAGATCGTGCTTAGGGGATGCTGCAACTGGACCTCGGAAACTGATGCCAAGGTTCAAAGTGCGTGTGAAAATGAGGCTGTTTGTTGTTGTTCCAGTTCTGTCAGTTGCTGTTGCTATTGTTGTTGTTGTTGTTGTTGCGGATGCTGGCAAAAGTTTTGCGGTGTTTTAGCTTGTTTTTTTTATTTTGTTTCCAGAGGTGTGAAGCCGTCGATTTAGGGCATAAAAGGATGCTGCTTGGACAATTACGGCGGCTATCCCGCCAGTGAGAGTGAGTGTGAGAGGGAAAGGAAGAGGAGGACCAGGACAAGCCGTGTAATGCGATAAGGCGCCAAATAGTCCTGTTTAACAATTATCCATATGAACTCTCTCAACTGCCATTGTTGAACTGTCAACCCAGAGTTTTTTTTTTTTTTTTGGGTGAAAAGGTCGCCGTTTTTTTTTTTTTATCTTCTTTCTTTCTTTGGGTCTTGATGCAATTAGTCAAGTGGTTAATGGATTGAGCCAATTCGAACGAATGTAAGCGAGCATTTGCCATTTCGAATTTCATACAGATTTATAGATTTGTGCATTCGCCCAACAAAAAAAAATTATATACATATATATAATAGCAAAAAGCGAAAATCTGCAATGTGCAGAAAAAAAAAATAGTAAAGGGTTAAGGGGCTTAGGGGTTAGGATCTGCGGCTGCTGCAGCTAACAAAATGTCCGACAGGCAAATTTATTTTCCATCCGAGAAATGCAGCGAAAAGGGTTGCAGGGGGTTGCAGCTATTGAAAATTGAAAACTGAAAATAGAAAATTGTTTTGAAATTCAATTGAATGATGCAGTGACATCATTGCCAAAGCAAATACACTGAAAAAAAAAAAAATATTCGAAATATTGAAATATTTATATGAGTAACAATACAATTTTAAATTTAGATTTATAGACATTTGAAAATATACATATTTAATAAAATTGTGTGAGGTAAAAAAATACACACACAGACACACATAAAAAAAAAATATGGATTAAACGAAAATTAAAATTTGAACAGAATTAGGAAATTCTTTTAGCTTTAGCTCTCTTCAAATAACTTTATAAACCAAAACAATAAAATAGTTTTCCCGGAAAAAAAAACTTCACAGAATCGATTACACTAAGTAAAGCTTTACAATTCTTGTAAAAATGGACTTCATTTAATCCTAAGAACCAATGTTATATTTTGGAACAATTTTCATTTAAGTAGATTGCATGCCGAATTAGAGAGAGAGAGAGAGAGAGAGAGAGAGAGAGAGAGAGAAAGTAAGAAAAAGAGACAGAAAGAGGGAAATTTATGAGAGTAATATGGAATGAGATAGAAACGGAAGGACAGAGAGAGAAAAACATAGAAAAGCAGACGAAAAGAGAGAGAAAAACAAAGTAATGTAATGAACAAGAAACAGAGAGAGAACGAGCGACAATCAGAGCAATAGAATAATATAGATTTAAGGAGAGACAGAGTGATATAGAGAATTAGACAGATAGAGAGATAGACAAAAAGTCCATAATAATGTTGTAAATTTAATCCAGTACGCTATGAAGACTTTCAGCAGTCATCCAATCTAGCGACAGCTCACACACACAAACACACACATGCGTACATATCATTGCTGTCTTATTCTCATGTGACTCTCGTCAAGCCTGCGACCAAGCGACAAATCGCATCGTCTTCGACTTTTCTCAGTGAATATTCAAATTTCGCATCGCTGAAAGTTGTTTCGAGTAGATGAATCCAATCGATTGCGATTTCGTTTCGATTTTGGATGCTCAATGTTGACCAGGTGTTGCTTTGATGTTGTAAAATCCGCTATAGCTTATCCTCACCCACACACACATGCACACGCACACACACACACGCACACACATGCGGGCATTTGCATTTGTATGGCCTCGTTTTCCCTGCACAGCATAATTTTAAATTGAGAGCAAATTTTACCGCTCAACAGCACACACACAGGCACATTCATCTGTGTGTGTGTGTGTGTGGCATAGTTTTTCCACATGGAAAAGGATTATTTATTTATTACAAAATTTTCGTCATTCGATGCGCGGCTACAGCGCGTGGAAAGCTGCGCGCAAAAAAAAAAGAAAGAAAAAAGAAAAAGTAAATAAGAGTTGGAAAGGTGGAAAAGGTATCCAGGCAAAGCAGACAGCCGGGTGGACAGTCGGACGGCGGCGGGCAGGCCGCAAATGTCGAATTATTCAAATGATGATTCAACCCCCTCGCCGTGCCGCAGCTACCCCTTTTTGCCAATGCCCCGTGCCGGCATGTGATATGCAAAAAAAAAACACAACAAAAAAATGAATAAGTGGAAAGAAGCAGCAGCGGCAGGAGCAGCCTTTACGCACAGGACACGGGCCAGGAGAGATACAACACGGGCTCGGCGTTGATTTTGTGTGCACTTTTTTTTTTGCCTACCTTGCGGCAATCTGACGGCACACACACAATGAGAGGGAGCGAGAGAGAGAGAGCGTGCTGTTGCTGTTGTTGTTGTTGTTGTTGTAGGTCCTTTGTAGTTTGCATGTCCCGTTTCGTCATATGAGATCGGGAGCGAACGCTTACAAATTTTTCATATAATTTGAAAATAAAACAGGACTCGTCGTATATGTGTGCGTGCCTGCGTGTGTGTGTGTGTGTGTGTGTGTAAAAAAGTTGCTTTTAAGGACATCTGCGTATTTTCCCTATCCAACTCCATTGCCCTCCCTCCGTCTATCTCTCTCTCTCTCTCTCTCTCTCTCTCGCTCATTCGCTTCATCTGTCGACCACAGCTTGGCATTTGAATTCTCTTAATTTGCACCTTGTTCATCAGTTTTTTGTAATACTATACACACACACATAGTGATACGTGCCTGTGTACCTAGCGCATTATGCTGGCTGGCTACATGCGCAACATCTGCCCATGGCTTGGACTGCAGCTCATGCTGGTTGGCCTATAGCTGGCCAAGGCCCGAATGTGGGTGATTAACATAGGAGAGGCTAAGAAATCGAACTTATGAAAACATAGCCCAACAAATTGAAATGAATTGCTATCAAAATCTGAGATACGCCCTTGAAGATTCATTCACTATTTATTCAACAGACATAGATCTTACTTTGAGTGAAAAGTTCAAGGATAAAGTTTAAAGCAGATCACTAAAACTATGCTCACAAGATGCAAAAGATAGATCACTCTCTTCTAAATTGATATAGTGAGACACATTCTGGGAAATACTATACGCCTAACTGTGAGCTTCGAAAGATGACATATTTCAACAGTAAGTAAGATTAAGAATAATATGAAAGAGGACATATTTCGATAGTGAGTATGATTAAAAATAATATGAAAGAGGATAGTAACTAAGATTAAATAATAATCTTTCACGATCCATATGTAATTTATATTTTTACATTTATATATTAACAGGTCAACTCTATTTTATTAATTATTAAAATTTTTTACAATAGCTTTTTATATCGCTAGCAATATATTTTTTTGCTTTCCTCAGTTTCATATAATATTCATAAAAGTCACTTCATATTTAAAATATTATTCAGTATTATTATACGTGTAGACGGACAAATTGACGTGCATTGCAGAAATAACATACATAGCCACCCAACACCCTGCTGAGGACGTGAAAAACAGACGATATATCTGATATAACAGAAGCATTATTTTTTAAAGTAAAGGTAGAGTTTTTATTTGAAATATTTACTCACTCTAATAACCCTACTAGGTACATCATATATTTGTCCATTGGGGGCGTGATAACTTGGGTAAAACTATAGCTTTCACAACTTCGAAGGTTCTATTTAAACTCTCTATGGATCGAGCACTAAGGGCGTGGTAAATCGGGTCTGATGTCAGAGTGTTCTTTACAAATTTAATTATATTTTGAATACAATTTCTACCTAAGAAATCTTGAATACAAATTTATGTAGACAATCCCATTAGAGTTAATCCCGCTCACAAATCGCTTTCCAGCACTACAAAGACATATTCTCATCTAGGCTATATTTATGTCCACTCTAACCATTTACCACTAGCGCACAAATAAGTAAATTTGCTAAAGTCTGCGATTTCCAGATGGTCTGACAAACAAATTGAGTCCAACCGCAAACTTCGATTCGGAGTGAACTGAAACTCTCGTCAATTCCAATTGGAAATTCACATTTTGCGAAGTTTGCATAACTGTCCGCAAACATGTGTGTCCCGCCGACTGAGCGGGTGGGGGGACTACTCGCACTCCCCCCTTCTGGGAAGCTCATCCAATATGTGGGGCGCCTGCCTCATTGGCGTCATCTTCGACGGCGACTTTATAAAAATGTTTGCTCCCCTCCCACATCCCTCCTCCTTCCCGGTTGCCCGCTCGTCGCGCCCCGCTCGTTGCTCCCATTCCTGCGTCACGATTGTTTGCTTGTTTGTTTGTCTATGCGTCGATTTGTTTGTTTGTTTGTTTGTTTGCCCGACTGCGTTTTGTGTCGTAAATTTAATGGACAACACCAACAACAAGAGCAGAAATCGAGAATGGAATCGAATCGAATTGAATGGCAAATGGGAGCCATGCATAAAAAATTGGCAAAGCCAGCCAAGGGTTAACTTCGATTAGCCCGAAATGTTGTCATGGCCTGTGGTCGCGCATATGTGCGGGTGCTCTATGTGTGTGTGTGCGAGTGAGAGAGTGTGTCTGTGTGTATGTGTGTGGTCATAAGGCCAAAGCACAAATAATAACAGTCACGCGTCGGGCAAAAAGCAGCAAACGCGGCAAAAATAAATAATAAAATAAACATGCAACAAAAAAGGAGTAAAAAAACAAATAAGATATTTCAAGAGGGGCATATCCGACTAACGAATACCCTAAAGTGATAACATCTATATCTATATCTATATCTATATCTACATCTACATCTATATCTATATCTATATCTATATCTATATCTATATCTATATCTATATCTATATCTATATCTATATCTATATCTATATCTATATCTATATCTATATCTATATCTATATCTATATCTATATCTATATCTATATCTATATCTATATCTATATCTATATCTATATCTATATCTATATCTATATCTAATCTATATCTATATCTATATCTATATCTATATCTATATCTATATCTATATCTATATCTATATCTATATCTATATCTATATCTATATCTATATCTATATCTATATCTATATCTATATCTATATCTATATCTATATCTATATCTATCTATATCTATATCTATATCTATATCTATATCTATATCTATATCTATATCTATATCTATATCTATATCTATATCTACATCTATATCTATCAAACTCCGTTGGGCACCCAGCTAGGGTATTAGCTAAAAAATAAAGGTCCAACAACGATACCCAAAATAAAGATGGAAGTATATATGTATAAAAAGTGGAAAAAATAGAATGTTAGACCACGAACATACGAATGAATATGAGACGTCGCTCTCAGCCGAATTTTCCTTCGGTTGGGATTCGCCTGATATTGGGCTCGCTTCGTTTGGCGGACAGCGGTCCAAATAGGGCCATTGATCAAAATTGTTACAATAATGGCGAAAAATCAACCCCGTGTACAGGCCAAACGCCCACAGAGCACTGTCGGCTGAGGGGGTGGAGGTGGCAAAGATGGCTGGATGGGCGGGGGTTTCCAGTGCAAAAAGGCAGAAGCAAAGCGAAGCAAAGGCAAATACGAGCAAACGCCATCGCTGTCCTGTCCTGTTCTGTCCGTCGTGCAACGGACACGGGACACAGGCCACGGGCCACGGGTCCAGGCAAGGGCATGCTACATGCCACATGCCACATGCCACACAGGACCATTCGACATTTGGACCGAGCTTGAAGCAAACTCTCCGTCTGCCATTGAAAGCCTTTTGATGGCAAATGGCGGTGTTGTTGCTGTTCGGTGGTGGAAGTGGAGGTGGTGCTTCTTCTGTTGCTGCTGAGCTGCTGAGCTGGTGGGGTGGTGGGGTGGTGCGGCGGGCAAGTAACAGCGCAACGCTCGGACTAAAGTTGTGGGCTGCGTTTTTGGCCTGCGAATTGGACTTTTCAAAGGTAGCGAAAGAAACCAAAAGGACCAGCAGCCCGTACAACTGTGTGTGTGTGTGTGTGAGCGCGCGCGTGTGTATTAGTCTGTGTGTGTTTCACATGCTCTGGCAACGTCGTAATGGCCACAGTTGTTGTTATGGCAAAAGTTCGTACGTGAGGGTCGAGCCGCATACAGACGACATCCTTTCTCTTTGGTCCTTTGGCTGTTGCTGGCCGGGCCGTTTGTACATATTGCATCAAAGAAAAGTTGTGCCGGGCACAAGGAAACGGACGGACACACACACTCACACACTCCTACATACACACACACACACACACGACCATACGCAGTCGCAGTGCAAATAATAAAAAACTGGGCTGACAAAATCGTTTCCTTGGCTATGCGACGCCATGGACAACGCACGAGAATCCAAGCATATATGCCCACAAGTACATACATATAAGTGTTATATATACATATATGTATATGTATATACATTGCTAATGCTAGACTCAATCCCCCACGTGCCGGCAACGCAGCCTCGTCGCTCGATTCCACAAATCCGTGCAGCCGGCCCAAACCCCTCATTTTGCAGTCGCGTTTATCAAGTCAAGACGCGGAAATTGGCTGCCATTTCGATCTGCCTCACACACACACTCACTCGCACACACACAGGCAAAGCAAAGGATAACGCAGTTTAAGCATAACTGATAGCTTTGGTCAAGGCTTCGCCTCTAGCCAGAGGCGGGCAGCTGGCAGCTGGAAGCAAAGCTCAATGCTATGCTTAAGCGCTTGAATTATATTGCAAACTTTTCTCACATGCTCCAGTTGGCATACAGAAGCTCGCGACTATGGTAAACGGTAAAGTTTAAGGCGTAAAGTAGTCTAGCAATTGTTGTGCTAATATAAATACAAATCTTTCACGAAATTATTCAAAGTAAATTTCTGCACATCAATGAAATAACATTCTGTCCATCCTAATATAAATATTCTTAGTTGCGCTTAGTTGCGGAGCTAAAGGCACTGCTAAGTCACCTAAACTGAAAGTAAATCAAGGAATTTGAGACAGTTAAAGCTACCTGTACATGTCACCTGTATAATGATAATGTTTTCTCGAACTAACATAATACATAATACAGTATTGGAGGTCACCCCCTGGCGCGAGAGCATTATTCCCAACGTTAGACATACATAATTCCCATCGACATAAGGAAAACACCTGGGCCCTATGCTGAGCATAGTATGCGCCAATTACAGGCCTTAAAAACTATGAACACGTATTGTAATAGATAAGAATTTTGAATAAAAGCAATCGCTCTTCGTCCTTATGATCAGTTGAGCATAAATCACTTGAGTCGGAAATCTTTACAATATTTACGTTTTCCAGAGTTTCGTGGATTATCTTCTCTTTCGATAGAGAGAATGGGGGAGAGATAGAGAGAGAGATGTTATTTATATATAAAAATATCTCAAAACGTATTTATTCGGCTATTTGAGACGTTTGCTATTACCTGCGAAAATATCAATAATTTTATGAAATATACGTTATGTCTATATATTGATGCTGGTATAATTTACCTTCCAAAGATCAAATTGCAAGTACATGGAATTAAAAACCTATAGAAAATACATATTTTTCAATTTAATGTGAATAAATAAAAGAAGAAAACTACCTTTTCAAATGCTAGATTAACTAAATCAATCAAATTTGAATTAGTCGAAAACAATAAAATTTTAAATTGCTTTTCGTATTAACTTTGATTATTAGGCACACATACAAAAGCTAATTGCTATGACAAGCAAAGAAATCTCAGCAATTACTAAGACAAATTTCTTTTGATATTAGTGATATTAATTCAAAAATCAATATGAATATCAATATTAATATCAATATTAATATCAAAAAAGGCTGAGATCATACTGTATTATATATGTATTATGTATATGTATATTATGTATTATATATACAAATATTCAAGATCAACTTATGGCAGCTCTCTGAATGAAATCCCTAGTTTGGTTTCATGTATAAAAAATGCAAGTATTTGGGTACCAATAATATACATCCATTAGGTAGTCGAATTTGGAATACACCCACCAGGCCTAGGCTTACGAGTTAGCGTTATAAGTACGTTTATCTAATAGCTAAGACTAAAAGCTGACTGCTATGTCACGCTAACATGATGTAGGATTGGTTAGCTGGTTTAAGGAACAAGCCCAATAGAACTCAATGCAATTTTACGCACATACATACATATATGCAACTATAGGTATCTAGATACTTTAGTTCTGGACTCAATTTGAAGCAGCAAGCCCTATAGCATTGCCAGCCAATTTAACCGCCTGCTGCGGCTTAGGGCAGCATAGTTAGTCAAAGTCTGCTGCAAGAGCAACAACAAAATGAAAAAAATCAAATAAAAAACCTGCTCTACAGCAAAACCGCAATCTCCGACCCAGAAAGGCGTGGGGATGGCTGTGGGTGTGGGTGTGGGCGGTGGCGGTGGTGGTGGCGGTGGCGGTGGCTAAAGGGGAGCGAAGGGGACAAGGGACAGCACACATCAGCAGCAGCGGCAGCAGCCTGATCTGTGTAAAAATATTAGTTCTGTCAAAATAAATTTCTTTGAGTAATGTAATCCCATTTTGTGGTCTTGACACACATACGCACGCAATTCTTTAAACCCACACATACATAGACATACATACACATGTATATGTACACATACATACATATATATGCATACTTATTTTTTTCTTTTTGCGCCCGGAAGTGCCGGCCGTAGTAACTCGACCGCAGCAGCCCAGCAGCCCAGCAGCCACGCCCACATCTTGGGTCACATATCGCATCAAGCTGAATATGAATGCGATAAATCTGTTCGTGATTGTTTTTGCTGTCGCACATGTTGGGCCGAGCCCAACAAAAACAGCCACCAGGCCCACGCCCCCGGCCCCAGACCTTGCCCCCTCCCCCTCTTGCTGCCACCCCGTCTATCACTCTCAAGGTGTCCACCACGTTTTTTTTTTTCTTTTTTGTGCCTGCCTGCCTGGAAGTGCGTAAAAAATGGCAACGGAATTCGCTAATCCAGCCAAGAAACTGCTCTTGCTTTGGGGGGTTGCCTGCGCTACGGCCAACGGGCGGGGATATGAGTAGGAGTAGGGGTAGGGGCTGGGGGTTGGGGGTTGAGGTTTCAGTTCAGCTGGCCTTTATTACACTATTTCCCCAGCTAGGCCTGAGCTGAGGGGCAACGATTACGAACACATGTACGCACACATGACCAGGTGGGTGGGTTAGCTGGGTGGCTGGCTGGGTGGTGGGTGGTTTGGGTGGCTCGCTAGCCTGATGATGACAATGTGTTCTGACAGCTTTT
This sequence comes from Drosophila arizonae, assembly GCF_054131065.1. Taxonomy (NCBI): domain Eukaryota; kingdom Metazoa; phylum Arthropoda; class Insecta; order Diptera; family Drosophilidae; genus Drosophila; species Drosophila arizonae. The sequence continues at coordinate 27,728,995 of NC_142927.1, forward strand.
TGCGGCTGTGATTGCAAAAAATGAGCGACGATGACGAGAAAAGAACAAGAAATTGCAAAATTTTTTGGCACACACGTAAACACACACACACATATGAGAGGCTATCGAAGAGCAGATACTCTTCAAGGATAAATATCATATATACATATCATACATATATATGATTTTATGCTCGAATAGTAAACGTTTTAGAAACACATTCCCTCTATTAGACCTATGTATACATGGACAAAGGATTCTTTCCATTCTTAGCAGCTGAATGTATGTATATAAAAGCTAAAACCAAGGAAATATGATTCGATATATGATTTCTGATTGCTTAAATCTCACATTTCCTTTGAAAATACACATACATATACATATAGGCAGCTCGATATATGGAAGATATATGTTGTCCTATTGATGCATGTATATGCATATGTACATATGTAAAGTTATAGAAGTATGTATACATCCATATATTAATCTATAATTATCATATCTATAAACCAGTTGAACATATCAGTAGATACATACATACACATTTAAATTTCGATGTATATATTGATATATTGATATTCAGATATGAATATATCAATCTGCAATACTCACCCACATCTTGTTCACATGATTCCTTATACAATCGTAATACCACTCGAGAGGGTATTTGAAATCAACGCCAAATATCGTGTAATATAATATAGTCAAAGTCAAAGTCACAGTCGGAATCGGAGTTGGAGTCGGAGTTTGTTACGCACAGAACGTGTCGATAGCGTCGACGTTGTGGGTTGACGAGGCGGAGGGTTGGGGTTGGATGGCTCTGGGATTGGACTATGGAGGAATGGTGTGGCCGTTATGCACACGCATACATACATACGTACATATATATATGTATATAGGTCGCAGCGAGGCAATGGAGTTGCGATTCGCGAACGCACATTGATGAGGGCAAATTTCTGTGATTCGTCATCTAAATAGGTTTGTTCAAACACACACACACGCACACGCATTGCCGTGAAATTACAACGCATTACATGCACGCACACCCACATACAAGCACACGCACATACACACATTTGCGTAAAAAAAAGATTCGCTGCAATTTCTGACAGATGCCGCAACCATTTGGCATATTGCAAAGATTCTTCAAAATCCCAGCGAATCGTTGAAGACATTACAGTACAAACCTTTCATAACATTCATTGCCATATTTTAAAAATACTCGTTTCATTTCCAAAAACTTCAATAATTAAACAATAAACTCCAATTAGGTTCAATTCAGCTTTCCCATAAATGTTCTTATTGGACACGATCTGTATTTAGTTCTAGCCATAGATGGCGCGCAGAATCCAATTAGACTGCTTGTAACATGCATCCTTTTGCTAACCATTACAGACAATTAGCAGCAGCAAATGTAATTCACAAAAGTTACGAAATCAGCTCAATTAATTAATCAATCAATCAAATTTCATTAATATCAGTTAACAATTTAAAAGTTTTCAGCATATACGAGCTACTCGAGCCGAATTAGACTTAGGTCACACAGCAATCAGCCAACGATCGTGTGGTAAGGACTTCCGCACAAACCGTCAAAAGCTAACTGCTACAGCAACAACTCCATGGGAATTCGTTTGCCCAAGAAAAACAACGAGAATTTGTTAATCTAAATAACAGTAAGTTATATTATATTTGATGTAGTTATTCAGTTATCTTGCAGATTATATATACATACAGATTGAAATGAAAAGAAATCAAAATAAAAGACGATACACTAATTGATACAATGAAATTCGCCTTTTATTTATACATCATTACATCTAGCATTATCAATGAAGTATTATCATTGGCGAGCGGCGATTAAAAAAGTGCAGGATGTGTGTGAATGTCTATTTGCATCGGTGTCTGTGTGTCAGTCTGTTTGCCTGCGTATGTGTATATGTGCGGATATGGGTCTGGGTTGGCATGTGAATAATGTGGGGATTATTAAAACTAAATGCATTGAATTGTTTGATTTTAACTGACAATCGACACAACATCGACACAAGCGTTACGATGTTAGGTAAAACAACAAAAGTATTTAAAAACGTATGCAAAGACTGTAGGCTGTTTTCGAAGGCAGCTGATTAATTCTAATGCTAATCCAGAAGCAGACCCAATTGCTAAGTTGCAGACGTAGGCGCAGTCGCTGTCGCAGTTGCAGTTGCAGTTGCAGTTATAAACTCCCAATCCACAAGTGTGTGCCTGGCTGCAGTTAGATGACAGACGACCGCACACATACCCTATAGATTGTATACTGAATGCTGAAGGTGGTTGGCATTTTAGGAGCGTTTGCTGCGGCTGCTAAGGTTGCTGGTGCATTGAGGTGGAGAGGGTCTGGGAGGGGGGCAAACGTATATTATCAGGTCAATTTGGAGCGCTTCTTGGCAATGGCATCCTCGACAGCGCGCAGTTGTTTTAGTAGCTCTTCTCGGCGTGACTTTTTGCCGTCCTTGTCCTTGTCTTTGTCTTTCTCTTTCTCCTTTTCCTTGTCTTTGCCAGCGCCCTTCTCCTTATCGGGGCCGGGCGAATTGCCGGGCGACACTAGCGCCGACACGCCCACCATGTTCGATGTTTTCTTAATCTCAATGGAAATGGGTGAACGCTTCTTGGTCGATTGTTCAGTGGCTGCACAATGGATCAGAGAAATGCCCCAATTAGGATACATTATGGTACATAGTACATCTACTTCATACTAACGTTTTTTGATTAGTTTGCGCTCGTTGAGCGCCTTGTCTGTGGCACGCATGCGCTTCGCGGGCGTCTCCCGCGAGCCCGACGAACTGTCCGACGAGGAACTGCCGGAATCTGAGTCCGAATATGAAGTGTCTGAGGAATCTGGAAGTGCCCAAGTTATGAGTCAGTCTGTTACTCAATAGCTAAATGGTAGGACATACCTGAGTCAGATGAGCTGGAGCTTCGACGGCGGCGCATCTTGTCAAACTTCTTGGGCGTCGGGGTGAGTTTCTTGCGCTTTGCTGCGGGACTGTGCCCGCCGCCGCTGCGCTTCTCTAACGCGGCGCGCTTGTACGTAGACGAAGTGCTGCCCTCTATGAGAACGAAAGAAATGTTTATCGAAATTACTCTATAGCAACTATTCAGTGCACTCACTTGATGTGTGTCTGGGTCGCCGTGGTATTTGGCTGGGCGAGCGCGCTCGTCCGGCAGCATGGCGACGCGAGCTGGAGGAGGACATTATCTTGTGCGAGTAGCGGCGCTTGTGATCCGAAGCGCTGCTAGATCGCGACGAATCAGAGCTGGAATCGCTCTGTGAGCTGTTGGAGCTGGAGTAGGATGAATTGCTGCTGTAGCTGCGACGATCCCGACGCCGCCTGTCATCGCGCTCGTACGACGGACCGCGTCCAATCGACTTTGAGCGCATCCACGGATCGCTCCACTCATCACCACGTCCGACCGTCTCCACGCGCTGCACAATCACTTCCCGTGCAGGACGTAGTCTACGGTCGTCCTCGTACTGTGGCATTCGATGCGGCGGCAGCTCGCGGTATCGCGCCATACGGCCATAGGCATCCACATCCTCATACGGAATGGACGGCATATAGGGGAAACGATACCGATCCGCCGGCTGGCCGTACATGGAGTACACCGAGGGCAGCAGGGCTCGTGGATTGCCGTGACTGATTGGATTGGTCGGCGGCAACTCTCGCACGACGGCGGGCGAGGTGGCGCGCTCCTTGAGATAATACGGATCTTTTTCCAGTTCATCTGGCGAAAGCGTTAGATTCATCTTCTTGTCCTCGAAGTCCATGTCCTGCTCCTTGCGCTTGTTTGCCTTGCGCATCATCTCCTTAGCCGTGCGCAGCCCTCGCTCCCAGGCATTCTCCACCACCACTGGCCCGTCGGGTATGATCAGCCCACTCCGTGCATCATGGTGTGCGCTGACTCCAGCTGCGCCCGGCGCATACACGCCACCGTGATGCAGTGCCGCAGCGCTCCGATGGTGCAGCGCGGCCGGACGCTCATTACGGTAATCGTGATAGTCACTGGCGGGCGGCACACCGGCCATATGACTGTTGTAAGCACTGCTGCCGGCTCCACGCGAGGGGTTGCCCGCTCCGCTGCCGCTCTGCATGGGCACGGATCGCACGAGGCTCTCGAACATTGTGTAGTTGCCCTTGTCCGTGACGCCCGGATGTAAAAACCGGCAGCTCATGCCCCAGGTGCACTGGCCACGCGTATAGAAGCGACAGACGGGCTTCGGTTCCGTTTCCTCGGGTCGTTTCTCATCCTCGTCCGAGACTTCGCCCTCTTCCAGCTCTTCGTCCTTTTTCTTCTTTTTGGCATTGTCCGAGCCGCCCGTGCCGTTCTCCTCTTCGTCGCACACCTCGCCATCACCATCGCCCGCACCATTGCTATCGCCATCGAGCTGCACCACCTTGTTATTCTCATCGAGCTGCTTCGGCGGAGATATTCCTTTCTTATTTGAATCGTTGCCATTTGCTGTAGCGGCCACCTTGGCAGCCCCATCCGTCTCGGCGTCCGCCTCCTTCAGTTCCGGACACTCGCCCTCCTCAGCCTCAAAGTCGAGCGCATCATCGTCGTGTGCCTTGACCAGATCATCCAACCCATTGGTGCTGCCCGGCTCCTGTTGAATATCAATTTAAATGAAATTCCGTTAGATTGTAATTGACATGATATTGATTCGACATATGGGAATTAATTGCCTAACAAATAAATGATTTGAATTCGTGACCTAAGCACAATCGACTCAATGTTATATCAATTAATTATAATTGTTACCATTTTATTATCTGTCACGGGTTGGCTGGCTGACTTGTCCTCTCCGCCGCGACGATCCTTGCCATTGAGAGCTTGGGTTGCGTCAATGGCTGGCTGCGAGTCGCTCGAGAGGGCGCCGTCATCGTCGTCACCAACCATCGTGGAGTCTTTGGATGTGGCCTTGTTCTCCATGTCGATGTCGCTCACATCACTGAGATCCTCGTGGCTAATATTCAGATCCACTCCGCCCTGGTTGTACAGGCGATCTGGGCTATTGCTGCGACTACGCGCCGATGTGGCCGAATGTGATTTGATTGGCGAGCCGGAAACTGAGCTAATGGCATCTGCTTCGTCATCTGCATTCGTGTGTGCAGAGGCAGCAGTAGCAGCATCATCATTGCCATCACCCCCGCCATGAGCATGACCATCTGCATCGTCATCAGCATCGCCATGGGCTGCAGAGACATCATCATCATCAGCTGGCACAGCTGCTGCCGTTGGTGACGCTTTGGGTTTTTCATCGTCTTCGTCAGAGCTAGAGCTGCTGCTGCTGGAACTACTGCTGCTACTGCTGCTGCTGCTGCTGTTACTGCTGCTGCTGCTGCTTCCAGAGCTTTTCTTCTTTCTCTTGCCACGACGACTGGATCTGCTGCTAGAGGAGGACGAGGAGCTGCTGGAAACTGAGCGTGCAGCCTTCGTTTCATCCGCATCGCCAGCTACTTCCATGCCAGGATCATTATTATCGCCAATAGACTTCATAGTGGAGTCCTCGTCCTCGTCGCCTGTTACCTTTGTGGGTGTCGATGGACGCGAGTTCGAAGGTGATTCTGACGACGACCTGGAGCTGCCATCTCCCGACTCCACGCTGACGCCCATGTCGTAATCAGAGCCGCGCTTTGTTCCTCGTCTATGCTCACCTTGATATGCTGCGAAGGATGCCAAAGATTAGTTCGCGTAAATCGTAATATCGAGAACTTTTTTTGTTTTTCTTCGTTAACTTTTCGAATATTTCAACGTATCCCAAAAAAGAACGGGATCCCACTTCGGCGATCGAAGTTGTGGGTTATCTTTATCTTTATATATATATATATATAGGTTTTTCTTTTTTTTTTTTTTTTTGGTTTTATCTTGTAAACAGTTGTGCAACGTTGATCATTCAAAGGTAATGAGCGAAGGGAGCATAGATAGAGAAAGAGAGAGAGAGAGAGAGGGAAAGAGTGGGAGAGCATGAAAAGTGAGTAAAGGAAGGAAAACAGCCAGAGCTTGGATTCTATTGTATGAAACTCACAAATTCTGCATATTTTCGAATTCAATATTTTCTTTTAGCTCGTGTTTTATTTGCATCTGTCTTAAACTAATCTAAGCATATTGACTAACATGAACTAACAGTTAACCGAATGGTTTAGCTTTAATCTAAGCTGAAACCCTGGCAAGATATTTCTACTCTCATATTTAAGCTTAACTATCTATATCTATATTAACTGTTCCCTTCCGATATCATTATATCCAGACCCTAATTTGGCCAAGAAAATAATCTAAAAACAATAATGGCAATAGATAAATAATATGGAGGAAGCTTATCTACAGGAAGATTCGCGATGAAAGGTAAACAAGAGGAATCTTAAACATGAACCTGATGCTCTCTATATTGTTGATGTGGAAGGTGAGGTTCAGGTGAAATGACGCTAAATGATTTGTCCTCATTTCATTCGACTGGGCTTTTTCATACTTTATTTTATTTTATTTTAATAGGGAAAGAAAAGTTTTGAACGTTAAGTTTTCTGTTCACTTTGTTAGATTCTTACCTTCATGATTGTACTTTTAATTTTTAAATACTTTTTTTAGAATAGTTTATTTTTTATTTGATGTGTGTGTTGTGATTGTTTATTTAAACTCGTATATATATCGACTTTACGCGAACGAAAGATAACAGAGAGAAAGAGAGAGAGAGCAATAGCTTTTATGAATTACTGAATAATAATAAAAGAACTACGTTTGCTCGTGTCTCTCAGGGCTACAGTAAATGCAAAAAAGACACACAAACACACACACGTACACACATACACATAAATATAAATATACATATATGCATATATGTATATAGATAGAAGTTTATTTACTCAGTATACATGTAAATATATATAGATATGTATATATATTTATATATATACATATATATATAAATATACACACACATGGGTTACTTCGTATATGACATCGACATTTGACGTCTATATACGTTTTTAGCGTTGTTGGTATTTATTCTGCGGTATTTTTTACTTTTTTTTTTTTTAATTCTCGCACTTTTCGCGACCGAAACAAGTTGTTATGGAAAACATTTAAACAATTGATACTGAACTATAAATCGCATCGCTAGTTTTATTCTCAGCACAGGTCTGAAGGGAGACGGGCAAGAGATTTCCGATTTTCAAACACAACTTTTTCACAGAAGTCACTAGAGTCTTATACGATTTACGAAGCTTTATACATTTTGTCTTTCGGTGTAATATTTTTAATACTTTTTTCGGTATTTTTGATGTGTGTAAACCACTTTTTTTTTTATTTACTTTTTTATACTTTTTTTTGCACTTACGTAGTGTTGGAGGGGAAAAATAGAATACTTGAAAATATATATATCAATTTTTGGTTGCATTGCGAATTTGCACAATTTGTTGTTGCTCACCTAAACGCAATTGCCCCAGCTGCTGCCTCCGTTCCTCCTCTTTACGCTAGCTTGTCGCTCACTCTTCGGCTTGCCAGGGCCAAAGAAAAGGTCTATCAGCAGGCTCCGGCTCCGGCTCCGGCTTCGTGTAAAGGTGTGTGAGTGAGTGCGTGAGTGTGTCACAGACGTGGTGTGCGTATGTGTGCGAGAGTACGCCGTCGACGGCTATTGTGAATGTCTTTGCTTTCGCTGCGTTTACCACGGATTGTGCCTTGTTTTTGCTGTCGGCGTTGAAAGTCTGCAGCTGATTTTGCAATATATATGATCCTGAATTGAAGCGTTTACCTGTTCCTTATTGTACTCTATTAAATTTTTAAAATTGCCATGCGACTTTTTAACAAAAAATTTCTTGTCAGAAACGAAGCCGCCGCAACTGCAGAAAATATTAGTGGTGAACAAAGTTTGCTAGAGCTGCACTCGATGTTATTTTTATCGCTTCAGTACAGGATATCGATATTTTTATTTTCAATGTGCAGGAACGAGGAATTCAAATTCCATTTAAATTACCATATTTGATTTTACAATCTACTATTTATAAAGCGATTTGTAACCTATTATAATAATGCTTCAATGCATTTATTAATCTGAAGATTGTTCATCGATATTCAATTATCCCATGACCTAACTACTTATAATTAATAATTTAACGCTTTTGTTTTTATTGAATGTTTTATGTAAGTCATGTCAATTAAAGTAGCCTATATCTCAAATTTTTTCTTTTTTATTGTCTGACTTAAATTTGATCAATACATTTGACAATCGGGATAGAGGGGTCCACTACGAAGCTATCGATGGTTTTGTAGCTATGAGAATACTATAATTTGCGCAATCGATAGCCGTTGTGCAGCCCTAGCGAAATGCAACTGTTGAACGAAACGTTACGTTGTCTTCCAAAGAGTGGTGCGACCAAATCGTATATACAATGTCTGGCGAGCGTAGGCCGGGCAGCTGTCGGACATCAGCATCGCCGGCACTATGCCAGCATCCCTGCCATTGCCATGAGCCACGAGCAATTTGATGGACCCACTCCCGATGCCAGCAGGTCGCCCCTGATCACAATGCACGGCTTATTCGGTTCCAAGCAGAACTGGCGTAGCATCAGCAGGGCCCTGGCCAAGCAGACCAATCGTCGCGTAAGCAAGTAAACTCCCCGTCATCTCAGCCATATGACACTCTAGCATGCACTTCCATCTACATTTCAGGTCTACACAGTGGACTTACGCAATCATGGAGACAGTCCGCACACGGACACGCACAACTCGATTGGGATGACGGCGGATTTGGTTGCTTTCACGCAGGCGAAGTCCTTGAGCCAGACTTGTGTGATGGGTCACAGCATGGGCGGACGCTCTGCCATGCACTTTACCTTGTCAAACGTATGATATTCAACAGTGGAAGCCGCGCCTTCCTAAATATTTTACTGATATCTTGGTTTTTCTTTAGCCGGATCTTGTGGAGCGTCTGATTGTGGTGGATATTTCGCCAGTTTACATACCCGGAACTATAGAGGATATGACGGGTATTTTCAAGGCTATGCTGCAGATCGATATGCCACCGGATATGTCGTTATCCCAGGGACGCCAGGCCGCCAAGGAAAAGCTGGGTGAAACCGTGGATCGCAGTTCGGTGGACTTCATTTTGCTGAACCTGCGCAAAAGACCAAAGACTGGCGAGTAAGTGCTCCATTTGAGTGAACTGAAACCCCTCTAACTGAAGCCGCTCCACACAGATTCTACTGGGCCTGCAACGTAAATGTCCTGCTCAACAGTTTGCCCGGCTTCACGCGCTACGGCGAGCACATTGCCAATTTGCCGCCCTACACGGGACCCACCACCTTCATCTGTGGCACCCGCTCACCATATATGGAGTAAATAGCTGAGCTATATTTATTATAATTGCATATCAATATAAATATAATTACAATTTTCTCCCTCTCTCTCCCTCTCTTTCTCGCTCGCTCTCTCTCTCTCACTCGCTCTCACACACGCATTCTACAGACGCGAGTCGTGGCCCGAGGTGCTGAAAATCTTTCCCAATGCCAACATCCACTGGCTGGACACGGGCCATTTGGTTCATCTGGAGAAGCCGCAACAGTTCATCCAGATTGTTACCGAATTCCTCAACGATCCATGAGCAAATTTCCACCCGATTTTTACCAAATTTGACAATGTAATTGCACAAATCAGAGCGAGATGTCAAATCGATTGCTCAACAGAGGCGAAAGAAATAAAGCAACATGAATACATTTTAAATGTAAATTTAATTCTTTTTCTCGTGTTTGAGTGTATACATAGTAAAGACGGACTTTTAAAATATTTATACACATTTAAAACACAAATTAGAGATCAAAAACAAGTCCAAACCCATTCGAAGCAAATTTTTGGATAAATTTGTAAATTTGTAAATGAGATATTTCGAGATTGATGTGTATATGTATTCAAATGTGAATGGGTGGGTGTGTGTGTGTGTGTCTGCGCGTGTGTGTGTGCGTGTGTGTGGCTTAACGTACAATTTAAATACAAAATATAAATAAGTTGAGAGGGGGTTCCTAATTGCGGCTGTGTTTCCATGAAAATCACATAGCTCTTAAAACCTAAATATTTCCTTTAAAAGTCGATTTTCCTTTTCCTTTTTGTTTTACGCTTATCGTTTTCCATATAAATGAACACAGTTTGCGTGCGTGTGTGTGTGTGTGTTTCTTTGTGTGTGTGAACTTGTTTATAATAATAAATACATAAACAGGAATGGTGGGTAAAACATTGTGCTAAGGCTAACATGATTTTTCCACTAAGATTTTTCATGTTGTTTTCTGTTTTTGTTCCTTGTTTTGAATGCTGCTAATGTGCGTGTTGGGTGTGTGTGTGTACGTGTGTGTGTGTTTGAGAGTCAGCTAGCTTTAGTTTAGTTTTTCATGTTTTTTCGTTTGTTTTCATTTTTTTTTTTTTTTGTTTTTTTTTTTTTCTTTTGCTGCTATAGGTTTTAGTTATAGTGTAGCTGCTGCATCAATTCTTAGCTCTCGGCGTAGGTCTAGGTAGGTTTGCCCCCATCGTAGGCGTAGTCCGCCTTGTTGTGCATTACGAGTCGATTCTCTACAAAGTAAAAGCTGTCCGAGCGTGTCTCGAACGGACTGGATATCATTTCAGCAACTGCAAAGCGTAATTAAATCAAATTAAATAACTACTGACCTAGTTACATGAGTACAGTGTGCATTCGCTATGTTGAATGAAGAAAGCGAAGTTCAGTATTTTTTAACAAATTATTCTCATTAAAGTTTTTGAATAAGTCAAAACTTAAAATCAATTTCATTTTTACAAAATGGCATAAATAATGGACTATATTTTTTTTGAGCTTTACAGGGTATTTACTTGTCCTACACTTCATTTTAAATTAATATGCTTCATAGTTAAAGCCTAAAATGAATTCAGTTCTTTTCAATTTATCTATTAAATTTTGAAAAGAGTTTTAAGCTATACAGGGTATTTACAAATTAAAGTTTTAAAAACCTAATTTCATTGGGTTTAGTTTAATATTAGCTCAGTTTCAATAAAAGTTTTTATCTATGCCTAAAATTGCGAAAATATTTAAGGGGTATTTAAATATCTTGCACTCCCTTTCAAACTAAAGCTCCAACTATTTATGTAAGACATGTTTTCACAAAACTCTTTGAGGTAAAGCCCAAAATCAAATCAGCTATTATGAATATGTACTTCTACTTAAATTCTAAAGCATTACAGGGTATTTAAATATAGTGCACTCCTCTTCACAGCTCTTCCAGCTCTATTTGACTTCGTATACTTCATATCGAATGCGCACTGTACATGCATGTGCCTGGGCACATGACCTTGACTTGCAGCTGGCAGCAGTTGCATTTGCATTTGCATTTGCATTTGCATTCGCATTTGCATGTGCATGTGCATGTGCAGCTGCAGTTGGGGCATGGGAGCTATTACTCACCGAGATCTGGCGGAAGATTGGGGAACTCGTAGATGTGCTCGCAAGTGTTCTTGGAGTGTGGAATGCAATAGCCGAACTCAAAGTCGAAAGTCTTTAGCAAGCGGTCGCGAAAGAAGTGACGCTCGATCATGCGAAAATTGTTAACTGGCTGGCTGCCCACAGTGAACTCGACACTGGAAGGGAGATGGACATATGGTAAATACATATACGGCAATCCGAGTCTATATAATACTCCGATTCAACATACGTGGCACCCACTGTCTTCAGGTTGAGAAAGGCTGGCGTGAATTGGTAGCGCACATAGCGCCCGGCATTGGGATCGGCAGTGTCATCGAGCGACAGATCCTCGGCGGCGGCCAGCATGGTGTCCTCGACGGAGAGGCCATCTGGGAACTGCTCGCTGGGTGGCTTGGCTATCTCAAAGAGCACGGCGCCGCTCTCCAGGTCGCGTATCTTGAAGCGTGTAAAGTCGATCTCGAACACATTCGCGTTGGCCGAGCACAGATAATCGTCTGTGATTTTGTTCAGGCGCAGCACATCCTCCGGTGTCACATTGGATTCCTCCTTGCGCTTGACGTCGCCGGCGCCAATGCCGATGCTGATGCCAATGCCAGCGGCGGCGCCAGCTGCAGCATTCGCGCCGTTCGACTCACTGCTGCTGCTGTTGCTGTTGCTGCTGCCCGGAGCGACTGCAGCTGCCGAGGAGGAGGCGGCGGCGGCGGCCGGATTCGATTGCACGGGATTCAGTTGCTTGCCAACGACACTCATGACGCTCGCTCGCTGGTGGAGTCGTGAGAGGGAGAGGGATTTTCTCTACTGGGTCCAGTTGCGTTTCAGGCTAAAAGCAAAATACGATTATTTTCGATTGATATTAAGTCACATATATGAATACACATATATGTATATATATACAAATAAATATTATATGTATATATTCAACATTGACAGGAAACTAACCGAAACATGTGCTCAAAGTTTCCATAACAAAAGGCGAATGGAAACCAAATTTGAATCTCGAAAAAAGAAAACAAAAAAAACGAACGCGACCCAATTTCTGGAAAAGCTGCCTTTGTATTTGTTTTTCCTGCGCTGGCTCGTCTATCTGTGCATGTATGAGTGTGTGTGTGTGTGTGTGTGAGCGAGTGTTTGCCTTTGTTGTTGTTTTAATGCCTCCCACCAGCAGCTGCTTGCTATTAATATTGCTGCTCGCTTGGTTAATTGTTGTTGCTGCCTGCTACAGTCGCTCGCCCGCTTAGCACCTGTCAATGGCAAAATGCAACTCAATTTAATTTGTTGACATTTTGTGGGTGTTTTTTTCTTTTTGGTATTATTGAAGTACTTTCTTGTAAATCAACGCGTTCACACACACACACGCACACACAATAGCGAGGACAGTGTGTGGAAAATTGGCTAACTAATCGATAGGTTCCAGGCGATTGGCTATCGATAGCGCGCACTGTGTGCACGATGAGCGCATTTTTGCGTTGCAACTCATGTTGTGCAGCTGTCATTGCTGTGTGTACACACTGTTTGCTGTCAAGGCGCGCAATTTGAATTTTGGAAATTCCAAACTTAACTGCTGTTTGCTGAATGATTTTCTTCTTTTTTTTTTTAAATCAAACTGTGTGAAGTGAGTGATATTTTGGTCTAAGTGTTGGTTTCGCCCTACGGTCGACTGTTTGCCTCACCAACTACTTGAGCGCCAGCAACATCCGCGCCTGCGCCCTAAGAGCTAACTATAATTTATTCTTAGCCTCAAGAGCTGCAACCCAAGTGCTAAGGGCGCCAATGTCTGGATGTCGCCTGGCCGCAGTCGATCGGGCTGAGCTCGTGCGACTGTGTGCGTGTAAGGGTACTACTTACCATTGTTGTTGTTGTTGTTGGTCTTAAGTGGGTATTTTAATATTCGCAGCCAGGCAACAGTGTTGGGTTTCAGACCACATCATGATGCACTTATGCAGCGTCCGTCCCGGTTCCACACCGCACGTCAGTCCCATAACATTTTCTCTTTTTTTTTTTGTACTTTGTTGTTTTTTTTTTTTAATTTTTGTTTTTGTTTTTCGTCTTGGTGTCCACGTTTCCTGTGTGTTTGCTCGCCTGCTGTGTGCAGTTGCCTGCGTGTGTGTGTGACTGCGTCTGAGTGTGTGTGAGTGAGAACGTGTTCATGCTCGCTTCTATCTTTAGTACAGTTGGCTGCGGCTGCCCGAGAGGCGACCCGATTCCCAATGCCGAGCGATTCGCCGGACTCGCCGGACTCGCCGCCTTTGCCGCAGCACGTCTCCAGCCAATTCGCTCCTCGGCTTTCGCCTGCTCTATCCTGGAAGTGCTAACCGCACTTCGGTCGCCAGCTCCTTGCGGTTCTTTTTGCAATTTTCGGACTTTCGGGCTAAGCAGGAAATGCAAGAGATGTGCAATTTGGCTACAGTAGTCACTCGCTGTAGCAAATCTAATGAAATTGAAAATTTGTCCGAATAATAAAAGTCTCTATTTACAATAAGAATCTTGTTTTAATTTCTTATTATAACAAAAATTCAATTTCCATTTTTAATAATATGTTTATTTCATTTATTTATAAACTCTAAACTAATCCCAAAACTTCTTCATAAATTAATATAAAATCTGTATGTATGATACACAAATCTATTTAGAATTAGAATTTTATTTTAACTTCTTTTCAAAAAAAAAAAAAAACAAAAATCCAATTGGCTTTCAATAGTATTTAAATTTTATTAGAATCTTCATGAACTAAGATCAAAGCTTTTCTATAAAGTAGTAAAGTATAAAATTGTTAAATTTGGATATTTAACGTTTCAACTTCAACTATAACATAACTATGAATAAAAGCCAAAATCTAGACTTAATCTTGAACCATAGGATCAAGAAATTTGTCAAAAAAAAAAAAGGATTTTGAGTTAGTTTTTTCGATATTTAAATTAAAAACAAAGTCTTCCTGTTCATAAACCAGCAAATTTTAAAAGTTGCAGCCAGCCAGAGTCTACTGTATGGCATATGCAGAATATCGAAATCGAATTTCATTTTCGATCGGGAGCTTCGGATGCAAATGTTTGTCTATGGGGATAGCGAACTGTTGAACAGCATGTGGTGAGGGGGTGGCCGGGGCAGTGTATGCTTGTATGCTGTGGGTAAGCAAACCACACACACGCACACACACAAACACGCACATTAGTTAGTTAGCTGCAGTCGAAAGCGAGGCGATTTATGGCAATGGCGACAACCCTGCCCCATGCTCGGCCCCCTCCTGTTGCTGGGCCTGCACTTAAGTGGCCCATGTGCAATAGAGCTATGTCTGTGTGCATGTGTGTGTGTGCAAATGCCAGTTGTTGCTGGTGTGTGCCGTGGCTAGGGTAGGGTATCAAAAACAAACAAACAAACAACACAAATCGTGGGCGATAAAATTCGTACTCGGGTCGTCGCAGCGTCGTCAAACCTACAAAGGCAAACAGCTAAGCGACCAGGGGCGTAAGCGCATCGAGAAGCTAAAGTAGGTGATGGCGGAGGGGGGGGGGGCGGTGGCGTCGGTGTGATGCTAGCACACGCACACCCGCACACTCACAGCGCGCATAGATTGTGTGTGTGTGTGTGTGTGTGTGTGTGTGCGGTGCAGCATAGGCAGCCTAAACATTAAACACCCCCCGTTGTGCACGCCGCCACCCCGCTGCTGCCCCCCGTGACCCCCTCCAATGCTGGCGATGACGTTATGTGACGGCTGTGCGCGCCGCCGAACGGTCTGGCAATGCGCGTCGTTGTCGTCCGCATTGGCAGCGCTGCACATGCATGCATACATACATACATGTGTGCACATGGGGCTCACTCTATGAATGTGTGTGTGTGTGTGTGTGTGTGTATGCATTATGTATTGTAACACCTACCAAGCTGCCGCACAACACGTTGCCCGCACGTCAAAAGCGCCAACAACAACAACAACAACAACACCGACAAAAAATAAGCATATAATCTAAATGGAATTCTGCTTCGCTTTTGCTTTGGCTTTGGCTTCACTTCGCTTCGCTTTGCCTTGCTTTGCTTTGCTTTACTTTACTTTACTTTGCTCTGCGCATTGGAACGATTTCTTAACCAGATACAGAGCTGCGCGCCAGCTGCGACGCCAACAGCGACGCAAACGACTTGAACAACGCCATCGCCCGCGCGCCGACCCCGCCCACCGTCACCACCACCACCACTGCCCGCCCATGCCCTCGTTTTTCGGCTTGCGCTCTTGTCGTCGCCGTCGTCGTCGTCGTCGTCGTCGTTGCTGCTGCTGCTGCTGCTGCTGCTGTATGTGTTGCTGTTGTTGTGTGTAGATTTTTCTGGCGACAGACTGTCTGGCTCGACTCTGCCGACTCGGCCTGGGCTGACTGGCTGGCCTGTGGGCATTCGCCGTCGTCGCCGTCTCTGTCGCCGCTCATTTGTTTGCCTTTATATGGCAACTCTGTACATGCACGAGCTTCTCTCTGTGTGTGTGTGTGTGTGCTTGAACTTTCATACGTTTGGGAGGGCATAATTGTTCTTGTTATTGTTGTTGTCGGTGTGGTGTGCTGATATGGATTCTCTTGAACGTGTCAGCGTGTGTGTGAGTGTGTGTATGTGTGAGTATATGCAATGTAGGTATCCCAATAACGACGACACATGCATTGCTTGCATACATACACACATATGCATAAATGTATATGTATGTATGTATATTCACATACAATGCATAAACAAACGTCGAAGGCAGCGGCGACAGTGACTGTGCTTAGCCTGGCAAAGCAAGGCGTACACACACACACACACACATGCTCGTAAATATTTACTTTGAATGAAATGCCCAAAGCTGCAGCAAAACTTCCAAGTCACAGCCAAAATGCTTCACACACAGAGAGAGATGGAGCGAGAGACAGAGAGAAAGAGAGAGAGAGAGATAGAGCGAGAGAGATAGACAGAGAGCGACAAATGTCAATCTGTCTGTCCGTTTGGCCAAGTCCAAGTCCAAGTCTATTTGTATGCACTTCCAACCCATAGTGCACAAACATGGCCTTAACAGAAATAATTCAAATAAATACAGTGCAGCCTCTCTAGAACAGAATAAAACTCATTTGCAATACAGTGCAGCCTCTGTATATGCAGCAGCAGAAAACTAATTTCGAATGCAGTGCAGCTTCCATATAATAGCACAAACTGCACTTCAAATGCAGTGCAGTGCATCGATAAGGCAGACGGAAATTCATTTGGAATCAGCTATATTGTACATATCTATATACATTTACGTATATGATTTACTCTTAATATATATGTGCATAAATGTATATGAGTAGATACATATGTATGTATATATCATATACGTCTAATAACCATACAAGATCCTGGCTCACAGGCCAGATATATCATGATCCCGGCCTGTTATATTTATACTATGCATATATCATTTAGATATTAGAGTTTAGTGATCGATTTGACAAACCTATGAGCGTTGTATATGCATATAAAAATACATATGTACATATACATATACATACATATACAGACATACACAATAATGATACCAGACTCAAATATATTGTATTATAATTAATTCTATAATCAAGACCTATATATGTATATACCATCTATTAAGATTACAGAGCAAAATGCAAGAAAATATGCTTATTCTATATACTGATATTATATATAGCATGGATCCAAGTGAAAGCCTCGATAATATTTGAGTTTGTAGTAGGTTCCTTAAAGACTTTTATATAGAACGACAATTTACATAAACAATTGAAAAATGGGATGATCAAATTTAACAAGAGAATCAAGAGAATATTTATTTTTCTAGTATATTATTTGGTAAATCAATAGTAAAAGATATATACAATATATGTATCTTTTTTTGGGCTGTACCCTTAAATATTTATTTCAAGTTTAAAGTTTATTTCTAGCAACTCAAGTAATATCGTTTCCCTTATTCATATTTCCCTGGAAAAATCTTTACACTCGGTCAAAAATGGATACCAATGTATATATTCCAAATATCAAGTTTCTGTTTTAATAGCAGTGAATAGGTTTACGCTCAGACTGAGAGACGGACGGACGGGCGGACGAACAGACAGACCGATATTAAAACCCTAAGCCGGTATATTTATTTCGTGAATCAGTATAAAAATTAGATCAAACGCGTTAATTACAAAGATAAAAAATTCAAATAATAATTAATTATATATATACTAAATATAACTAATTTATTATATGTGTATGTTGACCTAATATATACATATATATGTACTTACTGAATACATATTACAATATATAGTGGATAATATAGGAGTAATATTTTCGTCTCCGAAATTAATACATAGACAAATTTCATGTTGTACTTTGAAAGATCAAATATTGTTTTGGGGAGAACACACAAAGGTAGGGCTCTACAGATCAATTTGCATATTTTATAAATTCATATTTACATACATACGTATCACTATATTTCTATACATGAAAAGTTTATGCATTTCATACAAGTCCCGAGCTCTGTAGAAGCTCGAAAAGTTCAAAAGTAAAATCTAAAAAAAAAAATAAAGAGATATTTTCCATCGATAGATATAGTATATGTTTATCGATCTATATGGCTGCCAGTCTGCCCCGCTAATGGGCACTATTTGAGTTTCTAAACCAAGTTAACGAGTGACGGACGGGCTGTCATAGAGCCAACTAAAGCCCCGTCCAAGCCGCGCAATGCCGGGCCGCATTGATACATTTGGGAACGTGGTTTTGGTATGCGGCGCAGCGCCTCGAATGTCAGATGCTTATCACTAATCTCTGGCACCTCTTTGGCAATCGCTGATCAGATATGGCGGCATAACGCCTACGAAACGGAACCCACTGTCTGATTTATGGCTATATGTATATATTATATATAAATACATATCTCTACATGCACACACACACACACACACAGAGAAATTGTATATCTAATGCATTGAAGGCGCACTGCGCTGCCTCGCTATGTGCGCTGGGCGCTGCATGCCACTAATTAGTATTGCGAAGGTGTACCCGTTGACACTATTCAGGGGTCGCCACCTGTCCCGCTCCGCCTTCCTGCCACCCCGCCCCCTCGACCGATATCTATATAAGTTTGAGCGATTTATGGACAGCTGCGTCTGGCTACTGTTTGCGATCCCCATGGCAATGCGTTAGACAATAATTGATATTTCAAAACTGAGAATTCCATATGCCGCACGCGTCTGCACCTCGAATCGGCTGCCACTGATTTAACTTTTAAATAAGCCAAATAATGGACACCTGTTAAATGAATTACCAAAAACGCTGACATTTCCCTGCTATGCGGCTCAGACCCTCCTTCACTCACCCACGTACATTCTTGGCCCTTCCCTATACCGGATATGGATCCATCCATCATATTCCCCTGTCATCGGGTTTCACAGTTCTCCGACTTGAATAAAAACTCTTACTCAATCTGTGATAAGATAAGATATAAGATATAAGATATAAGATATAAGATATAAGATATAGATATAAGATATAAGAGATAAGATATAAGATAGAAGATATAAGATATAAGATATAAGATATAAGATATAAGATATTAAGATATAGGATATAAGATATAAGATATAAGAATAGAAGAGATAGATTATAAGATATAAGATATAAGATATAAGAATATAAGATATAAGATATAAGATATAAATAAGATATAAGATATAAGATATAAGATATAAGATATAAGATATAAGATATAAGATATAAGATATAAGATATAAGATATAAGATATAAGATATAAGATATAAGATATAAGATATAAGATATAAGATATAAGATATAAGATATAAGATATAAGATATAAGATATAAGATATAAGATATAAGATATAAGATATAAGATATAAGATATAAGATATAAGATATAAGATATAAGATATAAGATATAAGATATAAGATATAAGATATAAGATATAAGATATAAGATATAAGATATAAGATATAAGATATAAGATATAAGATATAAGATATAAGATATAAGATGTAAGATATATGATATAAGATATAAGATATAAGATATAAGATATAACATATATAAGATATAAGATATATGATAAGGATAAGGATGAGTTAGTTCGCCTATATAGCATAAAGGTTCTTTAAACCAGTCGTAATCTTCTGAACAGTTCCACACTGTATGCCGCCTTTTATAATCCCAGTTCTCAAGAATTCATTTTTTTGTTTTTGTAATTTCTTATTCAAGATCTAATGATAATTTCTTGGCGTCGGCACGTACCAAGCGTCAAAGGGTCCTGCAGCCGAATGATATATGATATATAGTGTGGGTCATATGATAAATGGTTGTGTTTGGTATGCAAGACTTCGACACGGACCGCACAGACATTCTCCAATGGACGCCGATTCGCTCCATGGAAATCTGCAGCAGAGGGAAGTGAATCGAGGGACTTTTTATTCAGATCGAATCGCAATGGATCGGAACGGATCGTATAGTCATGATTACTTTAATTAAAATGCAAGTGCTGTTCGGGTAGGCAGGACGGGAGGCAGTGCTAAGTGCCGTCGGAATATTGATCTTTCAGTTTGGGATTAGGGTGGACTAGGTGCTGATTTAGGGATCGGCGTCGTAAAAGCGATGCCAAGTTCTTTATGCGATCGGTGCATAAAATGCGAAATCTGGATTACGCCAATATAGAACCCTAATAAAAAGGAATGCGCGAAGTGTTGCGTCTGATTGGGTTTTCCCACGGCCGGACAGGCAGGCAGGCAAGCGGGCAAGTGGGCAGGCAGCCGAGGCTGAGGCGATGGCGGACGGACGCACGGACGGAGGGACAGACGAAGGATCGCTTGGGCTACCTTCGCGCAAAGTGCGGAACTGAAGGAAACAAAACGCCGCGAACCAAGCGACGGATTGTGCACTAAGTTGCTTAATCCGACGGGAAATCCAAAACAAATGCCGCCGGATGGTGTGCGCGACTGTGGGTAGCAGTGTGTGCATGTGTGTGTGCGTGTGTGTGGTGTTATTGAACTGACTTGCAGATAGATGCTTAGATTGAATTTCGGTGGTTGGGCTCGAGCCCAGTTCGTGGCCTGAGCCGCATTTTGTGGCCTGGCTAAGCCAATGTCAGAGGCGAGGGCAGAGGCGAAGGCACAATGCGGATTGGTTTACGGGCTCGGCCCGGCTGTCGATCGGGTGTACGGGAAAGCCCCATTTTAAAGCTGACCGGTGGCCAACACATGTTGTGGCATTTGCCAGGCCAATTCCTCTACAGGTTCACCAATTCAACAGAACTTATGCCGCCATCTCAATGCAGGCCATACCAAGGCCGAGACAGGCAGGTTGATAACAGATATAGATATAGATATAGATATAGATATAGATATAGATATAGATATAGATATAGATATAGATATAGATATAGATATAGATATAGATAGATATAGATATAGATATAGATATAGATATAGATATAGATATAGATATAGATATAGATATAGCTATAGATATAGATATAGATATAGATATAGATATAGATATAGATATAGATATAGATATAGATATAGATATAGATATAGATATAGATATAGATATAGATATAGATATAGATATAGATATAGATATAGATATAGATATAGATATAGATATAGATATAGATATAGATATAGATATAGATATAGATATAGATATAGATATAGCTATAGATATAGATATAGATATAGATATTAGATATAGATATAGATATAGATATAGATATAGATATAGATAATAGATATAGATATAGACCGGAACGCAAAGAAAGTCCACTAATCAGATAGTCAGATAGGTCTTACAAATACTACCAACGCCACCTGAAGTAGAATGGAATGAAGTTTGGGTTTTCAACCACCCACATAAAGCTGAATCGTTAAAAAATTAGCAAAATTTTCGTTTACAACTTTTTGCGGCATTTAATGCTGATGGTGTCAAAGCAGCTCCAAAACTCTTAGTTACAACAAGTTGTGGGCGTATATTATATACATATCTTATATATATTTATAGATCTTTCTGTTGACTGGACAGAATTGCAGGCATGGCGGATGTTTGAGGCCATTAAACTATATAGAAAAGTCCCCAAAAATACATTTACTGCCAAGTGTAGCAGAAAATTGCGAATGGGGAAAAAATATTACAAAATGTTGCTCAGAACTGCGCAAGACTATGTATATATATATTTATATAATAATTGCATACATACATATGTAAATTATATATTTCTCGTTGCATCTTGATCTCTGTTTCATATTTAGATTCTATCAAAGAAAGCTTGGGCCTTTGGTACCCAGTTTCCACTATGAGAATATGATCTAAGCTCTTTATGGCTCTTAATCTCTTTATTGACATTTAATAATTCAATATAGATTAGTTTAGCTTTAGTTTTGTATGTGATTAACTGGATTGTATAGAATTAAACTAAGTATGATAGGGAATAAATAAAAAGGTCCATTATAAATTAATAAATAAATCCCATATTTTTAAGAAAAATGCACAAATACAAATACAAATAGTATACATATATAACAAAACTTTTCTATATTAGATTAAATTCATATATTACAAGTCGGATTCAAAGTTCAATCTGAAGTTTAGATTCAATATTCAGCATATTTCTATTTAGTAAATCCTGATTGATGACATCAATAGATCAAAGATTAAATAGATTGCAGATAATGCTAGACTCAATCACATTTTAAATGCTGATTATCATCTCGTAACTCTTGAATCGAAAAACTTGGGGTTATCAGTGCAATTGCATTCAGAATGGATGACATCATATGAACTAGGAAATGCCCCGTGGAGAATATTTGTGATGCAAAGTTGAAATGAAAATTGATCATCGTTGGTATATTTGGATTGGATTGAATGTACAGATATAGGCCTGTAGGCACAGAAGTAAAGAAATGCCTATATAAGTCATATAAACTATACTTACTCTTTAACTATATACTACATATGCATATATTACGAGCTGATCAAAACTGCTCAACAATATTATTCTCAGCAGTATTACGAGCATATAAAATAAACTAAAATGGCATTCCGAAATTGATTTTTTCCCACTTGTAAACCTTGAGCCAATTAAAATTGGGCAAAAAGCCACTCGAGTGGCTTGTAGTACTTGTAGTTAACAGTCGAAAGAATTTATATATGTATATACGTATATAAATTATTTATATATATACACCAGTATTCATCGCGGAAATTTAGCACTAGAATATAGAGATACAAATATCTATAAATATTTTATAATTAAAAAGGTTCTATACATATATACATATATAATTCTATTTTGTTCGGAAATAGTTCGCAAATATCGACAAGCTAAAACATTAAATATCTCTAGTAGATTAGTCTTTTAGTCTGAGAACGAATTCTTACAGAGCTGTTCTTTATACGTACTTCATATATAGGAAATACCTATATCAGATTTCGATGTCGCCTATATGGATTTTTTATGAACATTTGAAAATGAAGTCCAATCGATCGTTTAAGCTTTTATGGGCCTGTATGTGTGGAAAATTACTGGGTAGCACTTCAGAATGCGATAGCGTTACGAAATTATTTCGATCGAGCCAAATACAGTGTGAACTATATGCACATACCAACATGCATGCATGCATGTATATACATACATACATACATACATGTGTACAGTGAAAGCTCTGCTAACGAACCGCTATCGTGGCAATGCATTAGCTTTACTGTTCACCAGATCCTTCAGAGATATAAAAAATACGTTTGATAATGAAAAGAATTTACATACTTTTAAGGATATGTTCAATCTAGAACATGGTCCCTGTACTTGAGCAAAATAAAGGAAACTGCAGACAGTCTTTAATGTTAGATCAAGCGCGTTTTTCTATATATGCATTATATATGAAAGTATATATCGTGTGGTTATATGATTGTATGTGTGTGTAGTAAGTATATTTGGCTACAGCTTGGCTTTCGCATCGATCAGTTGCCAAAGTCGAGGTCGCACTGTATACAAGCAAAGCACACACACACACGCATAACTTATAGAGAATCGCATGCATGCTCGCGCATGTGTGTGTGTGTGCATGTGCCAATTGTCGGTTGGTTCATTTTGGAGCTGGTGAACTCATCAGCACAACGAGGAAGGGGGCCACAGTGCAGCTTCTGCATATGCTGCTAAAAACACAAAAAAAAGTAAACAGCAAAAAAAAAAAACATCATTTAAAAAGTGCAGCGCAGTCAGAGGCGGAGCGGCAGGTCAGCTACAGCAACGGCAGCGGTAGCGGCAGTGATCGTGTTGGTAGGGCAAAGTCAGCGTTGGTAGGGGGCGCAGCGTGTGAAATGTGATTTGATGACTGCGGCAATGGCAACGGCAGCAGCAGCGACAACGACGGCGGCGACGGTGAGAGAGGCAGATCGGCGTAAAGGCAAAGGCAAAGGCAACGGCAAAGGCAACGGCATCGACAGCGGCAGCGGCAGCGGCGACAACAACGACGACAGTATGTCTGGCGGCGTAGCATGAACTGGCGACATTCTGTCTGTGCCGATCGGATGCGCTGTTGCCGCACTTCAGAGCGAGCAGCGCACACTCTATGCTGTGTGTGTTGAGTGCTACGAGCATGAGCATGAGCTCGCGCACTAGTTGTTCGTGTAGCAGCAGTACCTGTATCTCTTTCTCTCTCTCTATCTGTGTATGTGAGAGCGAATGAATGAACGAACGACCCACACTCCAAAAACACAAACTCACGCACACACATACACATTCATCCACATGCACATGCAGCGTATAGCGAGCGCAGACAGAGCGACGACGACAAATGAATTGCGGATGAATGTCTGGCGAGAGCAGCGCCACTGAACGAGTGAGCAAGCAAGCGAGCGAGTTAAGAATTCATTCTGTGTTCATTCTCACACATACCAACTCCCACTCGCACACACACAAGCGCACATTAAGACGACAACTGCTTTTGGCGCTTGTTCATGTTGTCGTCGCTGCCCACGTTCGTTATAGCCGTCGTTGTTGTTGCTGCCACTGCCGCTGCCACTGCCGAAACGTTCCACTCACTCACCTCAACGTTTGTCACTTGCCCTGGCCGTATCGCCTCAGCTCCCGTCCCCAAACCCCATGTAACTGTCTCTGTGTGTATGTGCGTGTGTATGACTGATACGAAACGTGTGAATACAAAAATAAATTAAATAACATTAGCTTAAGGTACACCTTGCCGGATCGCCACTGTATGTGCGACAACAGCAGCAACCGCAGTAGTAGCAGCACCAGCGACGTCGCCGCCAACGCAGACGTTGAGGCGCCGCTAATGTATCAACCATTCAAAAGCTCTTCTCGTTTCTATGTACGTGGCAAAAGCTTATGAAAGCTCACGTAGTGTAGCGCACGCTCTCACTCTAACTGGTTAGCCAATTTGAGGATCATCCTACACAGAATGCAGTTCAAAAGCTCGTTGGCCAAAAGCTTTTCTGGGTAGCGTGCATTAAGAGTGCGGCTGAAATTACGTGAGCGCAGCGCGACGCCTCGACGCTGTTCCGCTGTCCACTATGCGCTGCCCGCTGTCCGCTGTCCGCTGCCCGCTTCCCACTGCTTACCATACACAGAACTATTTACAACGGAATTTCACACCAAAGGTGTTCGCTTATTTCGACGCGAAATGCGCATAGCATCATCGGGGACCCAAAAAAGCAGCGAAATACATACAAACACAAACATATGTGTGTATATATGTGTGGCGGTGAATTGCGAAAGCAGCGCGCGGGCGGCAGTGGGGCTGCGCGGCAGCAGGGCAGCGGGTAGCGCACAGTTTCCTGTGCGACGCATATGTAGCCCCCACAACCTGTTGTAGATCGGTCATCGGACATGGACATTGCCAGGGTTGCATGTGCGCCATGTGCGATACGCGACCGACTGGTTTTGTTGTTGTCGTTGTTGTTGCTGTTGTTGGCGCCAGGGCTGCCATGGAAAATTAGTTAAGAGCTGGAACTGGCTGCCGCTCTGTCTGCCGTCGACGTCTCCCCAATTGAAAATCGACAACAGCGCGCAGCGTTGCAGGCGGAGGCGGCAGCAACAGAACCGGCATGCATACACACACACACACACACACGCAGATACATAGGCGCACACATATACACTGTGGCGCTGCGGGCAGCAGGCGAGGGCAGCGGGCAGACAGACGAGTTATTTGCTGCGGTGTAAAAAAACCTGTTTGTTTAAACAACAATCTTGTACTAAAAATACATGCGCCTCATAAGCACACACACACATGCACACGGACAAAGCAAAGCAAACGCACACTTAAACAGCAGCAGCAACGCCAGCAGCGACAGCGAAAGAGAGCGAGAGCGTAATACGAAAAAACTCGCTCAGAGTACACACAAGCACACATACGCACACTTATGTGTATGCACTGTGTGGCGCTTTAGCAGCGGCAACGGCTGCCAGTGTGTCTGCCAGCGCGCCAGTCGTTGTCGCCCCCCGTTGATGCCTCGCTGCGCCCTCTGTGCTAGCAGCAGTCTCAACAGCAACAGCAACAGCAGCAGCAGCAGAAGCAGCGCCATTGCAGTTTACCCGTTTGCCTGCACGTAGGCGTCCGCGGGTCTGGCTCAATGTGTCTGTGTGTGTGTATGTGTGTATATGTTGGCGTTGAAGGGCCCCGTTCCCGGGCAGCTTCTAAATCGACAGTTGTTGTTGCTGCTGATGTTGTTGTTGTTGCTGTTGTTGTTTCTGTTGTTTTTGTTTTACGTTTATTTATGCGCTTTTCGTTCAGTTTCGTTCGATTCATTTCGTTGCGGCGGCACCGAACAGAAATTGACTCAAATTGACGACGACGTTGGACACAACGGTGGCAACGCCAAGACCCGCAAGCCCCTCTCTCTCACCCGTCCTCTCTCCTGCTCACGCTCCCTGCTGCTAGCCAGCGGCTAACGTCAGGTCAGTTGCCAGCTAAAGAATGCTGGGACTGCGACTGCGACTGCGACTGCGACGGCGACGGCGACTTTTGCGGCGTTTGCTAACTAGCAAAGAGATGCCAGATCGAAACCTAACAACACCTGAAGCTCACTCGATATTGTGTACGTGTGTGTGTGCGTACATGAAGAGAGGAGAGGAGAGGAGGCGAGCCGAAGCTTCGCATGAGCAGCAACCGCATTTAAAGTCAGTCGAAGCGAAGCGAAACAGCAACAGGCACACAGGATCCAAGAAATTCCAATTCTTGGAAAAGTTAATAAAAGTTTTGCCTTCGCGCGCGTTGCCGCCTTTCACACACACACACACACACAGGGGCTATACATACGTATGTATGTATGTATGTATGCCTGTATATTTATGTATGGGTGTGTGTGTATGTTTGTGCATTTTTATGCGCCTCCAGCTTCGGCGGCCCAATGTCTGCCTCTGTCTCTCGCCACAGCAATGCCCCACACACACACACACACATGTATACATATATACATACATGTATATATGTAGCATTGAAACCCTCGTCATGCCTGAGACGCGACTGACCATGGGCCCCGGCCACGTTCCTTTAAGGCAGGCCGCTTTCTTTTCCAAGAAGAACTATCCATTAGGCGCCTGAGATCGACCAGCGTTCCAGCCAGTCAGCCAGTCAGCAGTTGGCTCCACTGGCAGCTCCCAGAGTTCCAGTGTCCGGGCACTGTGTTTACCTGGAATTGGCCAAGATCGTGCTGTAAATGAAACGATCGCCAAATGATCCTTTGGCTGGCAACTATGCAGGGCCGCGTCTTGGACTTTGGGGCTGCCTTCAGCTCGGTTTTCAAAAATATTTATGTTGCGGAAATTTCCAGGCATCGATCGTAACGATCTTCGAAAAGAGAAGAAACGTCGAAAATGTAGAACATACCAACAGATTGAAGCCTCTAGATGCATTCGCTTCATATATGTATGTACGTACATATACATATATATTTATGTGTATACTATATATACATATATATAGACGATCTATAGATTGGAGAATGAAATGAAAAAATAGATTAGTGAATCGGTTGATTGAGACGATCGCTCTTTGACAGCAGCTTATCAGCGTTGAATTGATGAGTTGAATGCAGCTCGATCTGAAACAAGATCAAGTGAATCACTGTAATTGACATACATATACAGGTACTACGAATATAAAGATTTTTCTGTTTAGAGAGCTGGTCTTCTTTATATAACAAATCGACTGAACTAAGAGTACTTCAACAAATAAATAATTATTTTTATGAATATATCAATCGATATAGATTCTATTATAGAATGATATTATATATTATTATATAATGATATCTATATGAATTGAATTTTCTATATAAAACATTCGGATATAACAAGTCGGATGAATATATCAATAAATTATATGTAGATATATATAAGAGCTGTACTGAAAATTGTAAAGCTTCTACTTATATTGTACATATATGTATATATACTTTATAAGTGTGTCTCTTTTAATATTTGCATGGCCCTAAAAAAGATATAAACGTATTTGAACAATCAAAACTGCTGTAACCAGATTTATAGGGAATTCGAATGGAACAGCCCTAGAATCTCTAATCGAATCGCATTCGAATTGCACTTAGAACACAAAACATAAACGTCAATCATTCAGTTAGTCTGTTACTCAATCGGTGCAAATAATATTACATATAAATTTATATATACATATATGTATATAGGCCTATCTAGACTACATGACTAAATCGGTTGATTAAAGCAATCAAATGATCTTTGACTTTGAGTTATCAGCTCGCAAATTGATGAATTGAAATGCGAATCGATGATCAGTACAACAGAGCAAGAAGAAGAAGCTAAAGAGCTTGACTTAAAGAAGTGTTTATTGATTCGAGGAACTATATAAAATATATTGTGGAAAAGATCATTGAAATCGGAGTGGCAACGAAGTAACTCAGGTTAGCTAAATGAAAATGACTGCTTGATTAACTTGAACAATGTGAGCGAGAATCGGGAAACTTGGATAGAGTCGAATGGGATGAGTCACGGAAATCGAACGAACTCAACTCGAAGATATTGAATTTCAATTGATACTCGAGTTCGACTGAAAGCCTTCACATGGCCAACTTGTTATATGGGAGGGCCATAAAACTTGCGTATGGGATTTACACACAGTTAATTTGGGATTATGTGCATAAATGAATATCAATATTTGTTGGAGTGTGCTTAGACAGATCCGCTGGATGCCTGCACACGCCGTCGATCGCGATTGCCGATAAACGTAGTTCGCAGCTCCAGCTCAGGCGATCTGAAACGATGAGATGGGGCGGGGAAGGGAAGGGATTGTTGGGCTGTAGTCCAGAAACTCAGTTAGTCAGACTGGGCAACGATTGCCACAAAGTCTAGGCTGTGCCCGGAAACAAAACGCTGGCAATGGGAATACTTGCGTAATGGGCAATTGCACTGGAAGAGCATTGGTATTACGGCGGTGACTTATCGGGTGCCTAATTAACTAAACATTTTGTGATTGGGTCTAGTCTGAGTCAATCAACTGGGAACAGTCGCCCCCATTACAATGAGCTTGAGTTTTCGATATCGGAACCGTGATTAAGCCACGTGCAAAGGGGTAGGCGACCGGGGGGTGATAACGTCAGAGAGTGAGCAACAAACCTCACTAGCAGCTACCCTGTAACAAGTGCTACTCAAGACTCACCTAGTTCAGCTAGAGATCTAACAAAATAATTTTGATGGGGATTTAATGAGACCTCGGGCAAGTATAGCTCTCGACAGGCGTGAGTTCGCAGTGCTTAAATCTTAAGTTAGTCTTCATTTGATATTAATTTTGTTCTCCAGAATAAAATAAATATCGTATGAAAAACATCAATGTTCTTCTTGATGAACCTAGAATATATTTGTAAAGTGATTTTACTTATACTCAATTTGAGTCAGCTCTTAAAGTCTTCGAGATATACTTAAAAGATAAAGGAAATATATAATATATATGTATATATAATATAATATATATGATGCATTTCGCGGAAAAAAAAATTTGATCAGGTTCTTCTTGATATTTGGACAGTCACTGCAGATAGAGCTTCGTAGATCTGGTTTTCACATAACATAATTCAAATTGTAGGTGCTCCATCCCATATAGGGTATACAAATCAGATACCCAAGCGAAACTGTTTGCTGTTCCACTTTCTTATAGCCCAAAGCTAAATGCTTACAAGCTGATTAGTTAGCCACGATAACTAGCTGTACGTAAGTACGTATGCGTGCGTGTGTGTGTGTGTGTGAGCACTATCTATATACGGAACAATCTTGGAACAAAAGAAAATGTATCAGTCGAAAGGCATGTCCACAAAATACATATCTATATCTATATGGCCATATAACACCTTCTGGTAAAATATAATTTGATCACTTTGTTTTTAATAGTGTTTTTGTTTTTTTTTTTTTATCGCATTGAGCTTAGCTATACTCTGTGCGCCCTTTGTTTGCTGTTATCGCCCAAAACAATAAAAAACTCATGGCTAATTCATCCAATTTTATTTTTTCGCAGTGCTACTGTATATACATATGTATATAATACTTCACAATTAGTCATGAAAATGCGACGGGCACTAAAAATTTCATTTGAAAGACGATTCTGTGACAAAAGGTAAACGAAAATGGGTATTACATATAGATTTGTATCGTCAATATATGCATTTTGATATTTATTTATGCATTTCATTCATTCATTCATTAATTGATTTATTTTGCTTAGGTATTATTCATATTTTATATAAATCTCAAGTTGTTTTTAGGATATACAGAGTCAGTAGTTCCAGGCCCCCATTTTTACTTTGGTAATCCCTCTAATAAATCAAAGTTCATCGTGTAAACTATATTCTAATTTGCATTAGAAATGTCATTCCTGAGCCACTTGAGGCCTTATCGTCATAATATTATAATCTAGAGTATAGCTATATAAATAAATTTTTCGCCTGATAATGAGCAATTGATATTGTCTTTATAGCCTTTATATGACATCATTCGGAATGCTATGCCTCAGGAGTAAAGCCTATTAGCAGTCATTATAGAATAACTCATCAATATGGGACTAACTAGATATGCCTTTAACATAACGTTCATATCTGCTGGATCATGACTGCCTATTATCTATGCATATAAGCAGATGTATTCTGTACTCTTTCCTCATATCTTTCCCATATCTAATATGACTATGGGCTAATATATTCTAGATATAATCCTGATATATTTCCCATAGTCAATTGCTCGTACTCGCTGAATCATATAATATATCTAATATATAATATACGCTTATTCCATATTGCTTTGATGCAACCCTCATGTCTTTTCCTTAGCCTATTGCTAATATCAAATGGATAATCTATGGATATCTAATATCTATATATGCTGTAATCTTTACCTTAGCCAATTGCTAATATCCGATGAATCATATATATATATACTATGTGTATAAGCTCATACATTCTATTTATAGTCCTGGTATCTTTGTCTTGGCCAATTCTCTCTGTCCTATATAGAAACTTGACAATATTATGGTATAACCTGATATTATCCGAACTATCAACGTTGATCTTGCTTACGCATATATACATATAGATATACATATATATATATACATATCTATGTATAAAGATTATATTATTATTATGCGTCGACTTATCGATTCGGTTTCATTTGGTTTGGCTTTGGCTTTGGCTTTGGCTTTGGCTTAGTTAAGCTGGGATTGGGTTGCGCGTGCGCGTCGATCTTTTGAGTTGCTGTCTCCAAGTGTTGCCCCTGCCCACTCCACGGGTCCGACTCGTTTGTCTATATACACCAATGTACATATATATCTATATATACAAATATATGTATATAGCTCTCTGTGTGTGTGTGTGTTTATATAGCTTGATGTTTGCCTGTGTGGGTTTATGCTCCGCATTCGCAGGCAGACAGCACGGCGTCGGGCTCGGGCCCAATACCATTTGGCCCCGCACTCCGTTCCCCTCTGCCCACGTCTCCTCTCCAGCTCTATCTCTCTCCTTCTTGCGCTGTCGCTTTTATGTGTCGCCCCGTTTCCGCTCGCCGCTCGCTGCCCACTCGATCGTACCGCGCCCTTTGTGCTTCAAGATGTCCCCCTCTCCACTCTCTCTGCTCACCCTCCGCTGCGCGCCGACTCCTTCGTTGACCAAATGATTTTTTGTTTTGTTTTGTTTTTTTTTACTCCATCAACTTTTTAATCAATTCATGTGTCTGTCTCTGTCTGCATGCGTGTGTGTGTGTGTGTGTGTGTGTGTGTGCATCTATTGTGTGTATAGGTTTTCGATTTTTACGTTACCTTTACCTTTTTATATTCAATTTTTATCTCTTTGCCTGCGTCTTTTCCGCTTTTTACTTGAATGTGTTTTTTTCTCTCTTGTGTTATTTTATTTTATTTTTTTTTTTTTTGGTTTTTTGTTGTTTTCTTCTTTTTGATAAATCGATTTAGAAGCCGACGGGGCCACAAAAGTGGAATTCTTTTGATTTTATTTTAAACACGCACACACACACACACACTCACACGCATGTAGCGCTGCCTGTGTAGTTGTTGTTATTTAAGTTTTCGTTCTTTTTCAACTTTTTTTTTCGTTCTCTTTTTGCTTTTTGTTATTCCTTGGGCGCATGATGTTGATGTTGTTTTTGTTGTTGTTGTTGTTGTTTGTTACTTGGAAATGCAATTCAAAAACATTTTCATGTGCAGGCGTCGGCGTCGGCGTTGCATTAGTATTGGTAAAGGGGTGGGCGAGCGCGGGGACGAGGCAGCGCTCAACGTTGCCAGACAAAGCGTCGTACTCTTTTTTTTTGGGGCGTGTTGGGATGCCAATAACAACTGCAACAACAACAAGGTGGAGAAGAAGCACAGCAACAACAAAGCAAAGGCAAAGGCATAGGCAACGACGTGGGAATCTATGCGCGCTGAGGTCCAGCGTCCAGCGTCCAGCGTCCAGTGTCCTCTCCTGCCTGGAAGCCTCGCTCGACTCTCACTATCCCTCTCTCGCTCGCCCCATCTCGTTCACGCCAAGGCGTGCGCAATGCTGAGTAGCAGCGATCTATCATCGGCCATCATCAGCAAGCCGAGCAAACGAACGAGCGAGCGAACGACGCGTCGCCTCTTGCTTTGACTAGGTGAGTCAATGCTTTTTATCGGCATTATTGCTGCTGTTGTTGTTGTAGTAGTTGTTGCCGGTGCCTTTGGACCAGCACCTCTAATCATGTTGCGTGAGTCTTTCGACTCTTTTGGTTTATGCCTCGTTTTAGCTCGATTGGGCCCTCGCTTCGACTGCTCTTCAATATCGCACGCGCAAATGATGCTGGCTACAACGGCAACGGCAACAACAACAACGACAACAGCGACGGCGACAACAACTTACCATAGACAGAGAACACATTTTTTATTTATGAATTTGCATACACACGCAGTCGTCACAGCAACAACAACAACAGCAATAACGCCAGCAAAGTCACACAAACACATGCATATGTGTTTCATTCATGAATTCCAGTTGTCGACGATCGGCGCGGCAGCACAGCAGCAGAGAGAGGCTGCGACCGCAGTAGCTACAGCGACAGCAACATCGGCAGCGCAGATTTTTGTCTCTGCGCGTTCGGACAGCGAATTTCGATTGTCATTTGCAACAAGTGCGGCCCACTGTTGCTGCTGCTGCTACTTGTACTGTTGTTGTTGCTGCTGCCGTTCTATGCTATCGTTGTTTTTTTTTAGTGCAGTTGGATTTGTTATTGTACTTATGCCACGCTGCGTTCTATGCCCTTTTGTCTTTGAGCTTAGTCAGGTGGCGGCCACGGCAGCATCGCTTGATGATAGCAGCGGAGACGACTAATGCACCCACAGCCGAAAGCAACCACACACACAATTGCTTATAAACATCAACCACAAAACACACACACACACACACATGCTAACATATGTATATGTATACAATCATGAGCAGCAGCAGCAACAAAAAACGAAAAACAAAAAAAAAATGCATCGCTCTCATAATGGAATAACATGTTATTCCATCGTGAGGCAACGCACACCAGCGCATTACACATTCAACAGTTGATTCTCGATTGTGTACGTAGCACACAGACGCACACACTTGCAAAGAAATATATGCATGCACAGAGCATAACCAAAGAGAGCGAGAGTCAGAGAGGCAACGGCATGGCGCGCACTCAACCCCCTCTTCTACAATCACACACACACACATACGCAAATCGTGCGACAGCGAGCGCTCAACAAGTTCATGTGACGATTTGACGCTGCGTCGAGGCGACAGAGCAAAAGCAAAAGCACTAAACATGTCGGCCGGGCCGAGCCCTAGTGCCAGAATGTCTGGCAGCCACGACTCACATACACTCTTGCACATACACACACACTCTCATGCACTGTGTATGCACTTTACGTTTAGTATGTGCGCGTGTGTATCCGTGTATCCGTGTAAACTGGCAGAGCTAGCGAAATTGTAGCGCAAGTTGGCTGCAGTCGCCGCAACGCGGTTTGCAGTCGACGCTGTCGAAGCTGTTATTCCTTTGGCGCACAGCCACAAGAGCAACTGCACAGTGGGTCCCTTAGATTAACTGAAAATTGAATTAAAAAGGAAAATGAGAAATTACGCTTGGATCGAAAATAAACTATGCATATGATGACTTATGAATTGCATTTTTGAACTATTAGTATTTCGAATATCTGTTTAGTTCTAATAATACTTATATGAGTAGCAATAAATTTCAATTGAGATCATAATAATATAATTATTGATCATTGATCATTTTGAGCATTTTTGTATTCGTGACAAACTGCTTTTGCCCCACAGTTTGCTCAGTCTGAGTGGCCTGCACACCACACAGCGCTTGTCAGTTAGTCAGCCTGTGGTTAGGCAGGCGGCTGGGCTGTGCCCGGGGGCAGGGCCAGCAATCGTCGTTTGTGTCCGTCCCCTTCTGTCCGATGCGTCGGCCGACGGCCGTCGGTCGTCGGTCGGAGCAGAAAATCAACTCTACACCAGCCACACAAAAGCGCCGCGGTCGCAACAAGCACAACCATGATGGAATAATATATTTATATTTATATTAATATATATATATATACATCTACATATGTATATAAATGTATATATATACACACATATACATATATTTATTTGTATGTTATTCCATCATGAGCACAACAAGAAGTATTCTCACACACATACACTCACAGTCATTCAACATATTCACTCACACACACACACACACATAGGCACATACACGCACACATGCATACATATGTACATGCATGCATAATACAGGAGCGCAGACACCTCGCCGACGATTGTCGTCAGTTTGTCTGCAATGCTCAGCGCTGTTGCTGCTGGCTTGGCTGCAAAAGCAACAACAGCAATAGCAGCAACAACAACAACAATAGCAATAACAACAACTGGTTTGGTCTGGCGGCGGCGGCGGCGACTCTTGGGCCCGCCAAGTGTCTGACTCGTTCACACTCACACACAGATGCACGCACACTTGCTGCGCTGTCGGCGTTGTTGCTGTTGCTGCTGCGACTTCGCCTGATGAGCTATTAGAACGCACACTGATACGCAGGCACACACACACGCACATACAGGCACACGCACACAGGCAGACAGAGCGTCGACTGCACTCATACTCTCAGACTGAGAGGCGCGCGCGTGAGCTGTGCGCTGTGCTAGTGCTGCGTTCATTCGTTCATTTCAGTTCGATTCGTTTCGTTTCGTTCTCGCGCGCACACTTGTACGTCTACGTCGTGTACGTGTATAAGTGTGTGTGTGTGTGTGAGCGGCAGCGCCAGCAGCAGCAGCAGCAGCAGCGCCGACAACGACGGGCCAGCCAGTCTAGAACGTAGAACGCAGCGGGCAGAACAATTGTGTTTTGGATTCCTTGCCGTGCGGTTGCGGATCGCGTCGCGTTGCCAAACAAGAGCAACAATATTTTTCTCTGTGTGTTTTTGTGTGTGCAAATGAATTCAAGCTACAAATTTCACATATGTACAAATATATACTATATTTTTTTTGTGTTGTGCTCATGTGTTCTTTCATCTAACATTTACAACAGTCCACAAGCAAATTACAAATAATAATATTAATAAGAATATCAAAGCAACAACCAATACAAAAGAAAAATCAAAAAGCAAAAACAAAAAGTAAAATTAAAAACAAATACAAAAAGCAACCAAAAAACAAATATCAAATAAAAAACAACAACTTTTTGTTTCTCGTTGTTTTTCCAAGACGACAACGTTAACGTGTTTTTGTTGTTGCGCTCACTTGTTTCCAGTGCCAGCGCTGCCAGATCGCGAGTTATGAAAGCGCAAGCGTCGCCAGCGTCGCCAGCAAGTAGCAACAGCTACAACAACAACGCCACCAACAACTGTTGAAGCACATTGAAAACTAACTGTATATATTTATAAAGAAGTATATATAAATACGTTATATTGTAAATACTATTTTTGATATACAAAACGTTTTACAAACTACAAGGCAAATATTGCCCGAGCAACTAAAATGGATAACAGCGAACAAAGTTCGATAAACAACAATAATAACAACAACAACAGCAGCAGCAGCAGCAGCAACAGCAGCATTGCCGCCGCCGCCGCAGCAGCAGCAGCCATGGCAGCAGCCGCCGCATTGAGCTTTAACCAACAGGAGCAACACAAGCGACCTGCCAAGGACTCGACAGCAACTGTTGCTGAGCGCCATAGCAATGGCAGTGCCAGCAACAGCAACAGCAACAGCAATGGCAATGGCAACAGCATTGGCAACAGTAACAGCAACAGCAGCAGCAGCAGCGCCTGCAGCCCCAAAATGGGTTCACGTCGCATCTTCACGCCGCAGTTCAAGCTGCAGGTGCTCGAGTCGTACCGCCATGACAACGACTGCAAGGGCAACCAGCGCGCGACGGCGCGCAAGTACAACATCCACCGGCGGCAGATACAGAAGTGGCTGCAATGCGAGCCCAATTTGCGCTCGTCGGTGGCCAACAATCAGCATCAGCATCAGCAGCAGCAGCAGCAGCAACAGCAGCAGCAGCATTTGCACCAGCAGCAACAGCAGCAGCAACAATTGCAGCAGCAGCATCAGCATCAGCAGCAATTGCAGCAGCAGCAGCATCTGCACCAGCAGCAACAGCTGCAGCCGCCGCCACCGCCGCAACAGTTGGTGCCGCCAGCAGCGCCAATGAAGCCGCACCAGTTCCATCAGCTGCCCCACGCCCTGGTCGCCGCCCAGCATCATCATCGCCATTACCAGGCGGCAGCGGCCGCCTCTCTGGCAGCAGCATTTGCTGCCGCGCGCTCTCATCCGATGCTGGCGAACGGATTTGCCACGCCCCATGCCCATCCGCATCCGCATCAGTTGGCGGCCGCAGCGGCAGCCCCGCCACTGGCGCCGCCACCACCGCCGCCGCCTCTGCTGCCCCACAGCAATGGTACGGCAGCAACTGTTGCCGGCGGCACTGGCAGCAGCAGCTACACGCTGTCGGCAGCCAAAATTGCCGCTGTGGTGGCAGCCTTTGCCAGCAACAACAGCAGCAGCAGCAGCAACACCACCAACAATTGCCACAACAACAACAACAGCAGCAGCAGCAACAGCAACAGCAGCAACAGTTGCAGCAGCGCCACAACGTTGCCATATTGCTCAAGTCTACAGCAGCAACAAGTGCCAAATGCCGTGCCAATACCCACCAGCAACAACAGCAACAGCAATAACAACGACAGCAGCAACAGCAGCAGCCAGCACATTCCTCAGCCCGCACCGCAGCAACATGCAACGGCGCAACAACAGCCGCTGCCCTACGCCTACTATTTGACACTGCCCGCGCCCATGGATTTGTCGCTGAGCAGCGCGGCGCGACGCCAGCGCGAGCAGCAGCAACAGTTGCAGCTAGACCAACAGCAGCAGCAGCAGCAATCATTGCCGCTGGGTTGTCGCAAGCGCGCGGCCCAAACGCTGTGGCATGGCGACAGCAGCGGCAGCAGCAGCAGCCCGGCGGACAAGCTGAGCAAACTGGAGGCCATCAAGAGCGAGCCCAGCGACAACGAGGCGGAGGACGACGTGGACATCGATGTGGAGGCGGAAGCGGAGGCGGAGGCCGAGACTGAGGCGGCAACAGCAGCGGCAGCAGCAACTGTTGCCGAGCACAAGCTGCCCGCCAAGCAGGTGAAGCTCTTCAAGCCCTATCTGCTGGACGAGAGTGCAGCCCAGGAGGAGGAGGAGCGGGAGCGAGAGCAGGAGCAGGAGCAGGAGCCGGAGCAGCTGGAGCTGCGCGTCGAGGACGAGTGCGATGCGGATGCCGATGACGAGGAGCACGCCACGCTCAATGGCAGCAGCGGCGCAAGCAGCAAGAAGAAGAAGCGCGTGACGCCCAAGCAGCGGGAGCCGATCATCTGGAGCAATCATCCCTTTGCCGGCGGCAGCAGCAACAGTTGCTTTCAGTCGCCGCCGCCGCCATCGCTGCTGATGCCCTATGCAGCCGGCGCGGCAGCGCTGCCGCCGTTTCACGCCGGGAGTCCTCAGCAGCAGCAGCAGCAGCAGCACTTTCAAGGCAGCAACAGCTGCAGCAGCAGCAGCAGCAACAGCAGCAACAGCAGCAATTGTGGGGGCAGCAAGCCCGCCACGCCCACAATCAACGTGCTCAGCCCCTTCTCGGCGCCGGCGCTCTCGCCCATCGGCTTCTGCTGCCCCAAGGGCTCGCCCGTGTCCGGCTACGAGAGCAGCTCCTCCACCTACAGCGACAGCCCCAGCGCCAGCTCCTCCTCCACGCACGGCTACAGCCTCAGTCTGCAGCTGCATGCCCCCGTCTACAACGACAACCTGATGCAGCAGCAGCAGCTGCAGCGCTGGCTCGACCAGGAGGCGCTGGCACGTCTTAACTCCGCTGCGGCTGGCGGTCCGCCGACGGCCACGCCCAACAGCAGCAGCCGGGCGGCGCCCATCACGCTGCTGGCCTAAGCGGCAGCCGCAGCAGCCATCGAACCACCCACCTTAGCAAGCGTTTGGGGGCGTGGCCTAGGGCCTCTTCCTGGGCCTTGTAAGTTACAGCTTAAGGAAAAGTCTAAAAAGAAGAAGATGTCAACAAAAGAAAAAAAACTATTTTTTTTTGTTTGTTTTTTAATTGTTAAATTTAATTCAAATATAATTAATTAATTACTTCCAAAAGCCAACAAAAAACTAAAAACAAAAACAAAAACAGAAACATATCAAGCCCCGCCCCACACCCACCCACACACACACACACTTATATATACCTAAGCAATTGTCATACATTAAAACAAACACAAATAAAAACAAAATATTTTTAATTGTAATTAAAATTTAACATATTTTTTTTTTTTACTTTTAGCCACAAATTATGTTTAAGCCACATTTAATTTTTTTTTATACATTAAACATTTAATTAATTATTTTTAAATTATTTTAAGTCTTTTTTTTTTTTCTATAATTTAAGCGTACTATTTTATTTTTTTCGTTTTGTTTGTGTAAATAACTAAATTAATTATGTACAAAAACGAATGGAATATAATCAAGCAGAAACATGAATTAACTAAAGAACTTTTACTATAATTTGAAAGAACAAAAAAAACTGAATTATTTGGAAATATTTTCGCAGCGAAGTGGAATATATACATATGTACATATATATATGATATATAGAAGTTGGATTAATATTGGATGGATATATTTAAGGAACAATTGTTTATGGAAAAACAGCAACGAAAAACATTAAGAAAAATTATTAAAAATTAAAGTAAAATATTAAAAATCATTTTTTTATTATTTATATTATTTTTATTTATTTATTTATTTTTTTAAAATTTTTTAATTTTCAAATGCAATTGTTCCTATGACAGGGTCAATAGAAAACTCTATATGTGTATGTATATGTATGTATATATGCTTGCTGCAAGGGTATTCAAAATAACAACAACAACAACAACAACAACAACAACTGCAAATGCAAATGCAACTGCAGCAACTGAGTTAAAAATAATGAAATTCAAACGTTTGTAAGAAAAAGCTTTAAAAACAAAACAAAATGAAAAACGAACACACACACAAGTGCACACACACACATCTATGAATTTTGTTGTCATGGCTAGGAAAGGAAGCGTGGGCGTGGCCAGCCCACAGAATTGAGTTAACAAAACGGGAACTAATCAAATGTGTAATT
This sequence comes from Drosophila arizonae, assembly GCF_054131065.1. Lineage (NCBI taxonomy): Eukaryota > Metazoa > Arthropoda > Insecta > Diptera > Drosophilidae > Drosophila > Drosophila arizonae. The sequence continues at coordinate 27,768,637 of NC_142927.1, forward strand.
CATCTATAGTTGATAAATATATATAGACTTATATATATATAATTGTTAAGAATAGATATATTATATATATATGCACTAATTATATACATGTATTTTTTTTTTTTTTTTTTTTTTTGGTAAATTGAAAATTCTTGTGATATGAAAAAACAACAAACAAAATTTGAATAAATTGTTAAAAACTGCGGATGCATATAAAGAATCATATAGATATCTAGTTATATATCTATATATATAGTATATTTACATCTATATTATATCTATATACAATATACATATATACAATATATATTTATATACAAGAGATGTTTTTTTTTGCGCAAAACTTTATATCCATACGTGCCCCTAAATATATATATATATATAATTATATATATATTTATGAATATATATTTAAAACAGTATTTTTATATATTGAAACAAAAAAAGATAAAGATTGAAAAAAAGCAACAAAAACTGAACAAGAAATAAAAAAAATATAATGAAAAACATGAAAATCAAAGTATTTTTTATTGATTTCCTTCGCTTTGGCAGCGTTCTTTCGCTCGTCTTCTTTGCGGCGCGATTCGTAAACGTTTCGTCTGCCATTTTGCTGGCGGGTGTTAATCACTTGGCACTCGCACAACAAACAGTAAACAGCTCGCCAGGCCCTTATGCAATTGGCAATTCGGAATTCGCAATTGGCAATCGGCTGATCAACGATCACGCTACTCTTCAGGTATTATGTGATCAGATCAAACAGATCCCACTCGCTGCTACGCTATTTCGTTGTTCTTCCTTCCGTTTGTCCCGCCTCGCCTCGCCTCACCCCTCCTCTGCTCGCTACTCTTCTCTTCTCTTATACAATTCATTGTGGGACAGTAAGGGAAATATGGGTAATATGCTAATGCTAGTGAAAATACGGACGACGGACGAGTCGTAGACCTATGCATTCTACCTGGCGTCAGATTCCCAGACAGACTTGTTTATGCCGCAGCTTTAAAGCCAATTTAAGACTAAGATCTATAGCTCAATATATAAATACAGTAGAATCCGGCTATAACGTCTCCGCTTATAGCCTGTGTACGGTTATAGCCACGAAAATTCTGGTTCCCAAACTTATACGGCTCTAGCACCTTCCGGGTATAACGACGGTCCCTCGTATTTCGGAATTTACTACCATCTATATATATACATATATACAGATTAAGGTTTCTTCTTATATGAACTCCCTTACATGCCAGACATATCCATACTATTTATATACATACATATATAAAATTGTAAAGGATCCTTCCTATAAGCCGAAACTTTCTACAAATATAATGTAAGATAAAAATAAAATGTAAAATATAAAAAAATATTATATAACATATATGAATATATGCGAATGAGATCACTTTATAATAACTGTAAGTTCCTAAATAATTTGCAAGATCTTTTCGTCTTTATAATCTATATACATTTCATATATTACATATATTATTATATAGCCAACTCTGTAGGTAACCTCATATAGACCTATTCCACTTGAGACTTACAGCCAAACGAAACAGATCCTAAATTGATCTCACGCCATTTGATGTTATAATTTGAATTCACTGAATATGACTCGTTTGTTACCTGATACCATCGTGCACCTTGCCTCATTATCAGACCATGCCACATATGTTTCTATTGTATACTAGGAAAGGCACTGTTGACTTTCGCTGAAATTGATTCTTCGAGAAGCACTGTTTGCTTTGAAATCACAATCCATTGAATATGTTTCAGTTACGCTTATTTCAGATGTTGTTCCAAGTACCATTCATTGCATTTGCCTATTAGTTTTCCTATTGGCTTTTGCTGCACTTCACCTTCAAGTTCGTCTCGAACGCTCTATCATCTCTGATCGCCCAGAGATCGTTTGAATATTTTCATTTCAGCTACTGTTTCAATTCCCATTCATTTCATAAAGTGAAATGAGACGAGAGTAGCTCTTTTGGCTGTCTTTGAGCTCCTCCCATCGTGGATTTCTTTGCGCTTTGATAACGATCGGCTGATCAATTGATCTCAGTCAGTCATCGCTTTATTTCAAAGCTCATTTTCATTCCGTTTCATTCCACTGAGATCGTTTCTATAGTAGTAACTTTTCATGAGACCTATCGATTCATTTAAATCTATCGAATATGATCAGATATTGCTGTATTCCGCAGCTAAGCTAGCATATGTTCCATTTCATTTCGTTTCAGTCCAGAAAAGGTCTTGTGGCTTTTATTGAATTCGTTTCATCGCTCTATCATCGATAAGCTGTCATCAGGTATATTCCACTCTCAAACTTATTCCATTCCATTCCCAGCGAATCACTTCATTTGGCTTTCCTTTCGATCACTTCTCCACTTCTAACCTCACTTCACTCTGATCATCATATCAGCTCTGCTTTGGCTTCGCAATTAAGCTCATGTCAGTTCCATTCCGTTTCGTTCAAACCAAGAAAAGAGCATTCATATTTTACCGACTCTGTCTTATCTACATTTGCTCGCAACCAGTTATCGATATCTTATTATCGATCAATTCCACACTTAGGCTCATTTCCATTGCATTCCAGTCCATTCCAAGCCTTTTGGCTTTCATTGAGATCGTTCATCAGAGATCTCTGTTCGCTTTGAACTCGTGAATACTTTGAATACTTTCAGTTATCTCTTAATTCCACACCTTGTCTCGTTCCCACATCATTCCCATCGCACGGACAAGAAAAGCTCTTTCGGCTTTCGCGCCAGATCGCTCCATGATGAATCTCTGTCCGTATGATCTCGTGATCTTGCGTGTGTCATCTCATCTTGGCCAGCTCATCGCCAGCACCTCGACAACTGCTGTGTGTGTGTGTGTGTGTGTGTGTGCCTAGTTTTTTCGTATGGCCGTTCCATTCCATTCCGTTTCGCCCCGCTTTCGCGTGCTGTGTTTCTTAGTTCTGGTCAATTCGCATGGCATATTTTGGTTCTTTTCGGCTACCGCGCTGCGCTGGCTGCTATGACTAAGCCGCTAAATTCTATAATGCTCGTATTTTTAAAACATTTAAAAATAAAGTGCTCTCGTTTGCCAATGTGTGCGCCAATCGGCAGTCAGAGCTGTCGCCGTTGACGTCGCCTCTGCCGCTGTCGCTGTCATCGCCGCAGTCGCCGTCGCAGTCGCGGTCGCTGCTCTGCCCCTCACTTATTTTACGTAGTTGATATTTTTGCATAGCACACCCAACTCGACACTGTGTGTCTCTCTCTGTGTGTGTGTGTGTGCGTGTGTGTTGTGGTTGTGCTTGCTGCCAAAGAATTTTTCGCTAAGTCGTGCAAGAAGTTGCTCGAAAGAGACCAACAAATACCCTGCCTACGCACTGAGTCCATGCGACTGTTCGCTCAGCTCGAACAACTTGAGTTAAGTCAACTTTTAGCTGCTCTACATATACCCTATAAGCGAAACTGCTCAATTTCAATATGAGAGACTGCCTAGATACTCTACATAAGAAATACCCTATCTCAACTGCTCACTAAATGAAGTTTCAATAAGCGTAGAGCTGCTCGACTTACCAGATACTCTACATTGCAAATACCTTAGCAACGCATCAGTTTGACATTCCAATATACTTTGACCTCTTCGACCTGCTAGATGCTCTACAAAATGATTACCCTACCCATGTAGCTCATATGCCATCTTGTTCGAGTTGGTCTTATTGAGCTAATTTTTATACTCTACTTTACGCAAATGGTTGGAACAGTTGGGATTATTTCAGTACGTCAAAGTGCTTTCTACTTCCCTTAAGATTTATCGATTGCCACAAATCGCTTATCGATCTTGAGCAAATATCATAATGAATATATTAGCTGTTAGATTCGGGTACTTTGCTCAGCACTTTTACAATTCTAATCTTTTCCGCCTTAATATGATTGAAGATCTTGAATTTCTGTTTGTATTTGTGCCAGCATTTACTTGTTATTCGTAGGTCACAAACTGTATACACTCCCTCATTTTGTGTATATGTATATAAATAACAATTCCGAGGTTTATCAAATAAAGTGAAAAGAAGCTCGACTTGCACTCTCACATATACGGCTATAAACATATACACACTACGAGACGACACTTGCGGTCATTGTTTATGTCATCTGTATAGATTTACGTAATACTACCCTTTGGGGAACTGAAGAAAATTGTCACCTGACAGAAAACTAAGCAATATAGAGAGACACCGTCCAGGAGATATATCAGCGAAGTCAGAAAAGTCGCCTCAAAGGTATGGAGAGATAGTGAATTGTCGGGGGAAAGAGAAACGACAAAGGGTTTGGATAGAATTGTATGGAAAGAGGCTATGCAGAGAAATGTCGCCCGTTGATACTTTGGCGATACATAGAGCAGATAAATATCGGATATAATATGGGATATAAGATATCTGTCAAGGTGATTCATGTTCTCTCTGTGGCTCGTATTCTCCCTTAGACTCTAGAGACAGATCAGTTGATTGAAATATACAGAGATACAAAAGCGATTGGCTGGAGACAGATAGCTATAGGGAAATACATGAGCGAAACAAGGGGAACGGTGAATAGCTGTGATCAGATTGGGGTGACAATAAATCGCCAGGGATATTCTACAATATATATACGATAGCTAGACAAGGCAATGCTTGATTACCAATTGCAAATCAGAATTACGAAGTTTGTTTGTAGTTGCATAACACCTGACTAACTGCAAATTATCTTTCTGCTGATAATTCAAACAGTGGAATGGCAAAGGAGAGAGATACAGAAAGAGAGTGAGAGAGAGAGAGAGAGAGAGGGGAGAGAATACACCTGTGTGTGGCTGGCAGCCTGTTGTTTGAAATCTGGGTAGCATCCAAATCGAAAAGAACTATATCCCCCGCCCGGCAGTCGTCTACCCCTCCCGCTAGCCCCCCGGAAGCCGGGGCATGTGCCTCATTTTCTATTTTTCTAGCATTTCATTTCGTTTTGTTGCTTTGTCTTGCGAATTTCTTTGATTTATTTCGTGTTGCTGTGCGAGCGAAATTCTTGTGACTCTTTGTAATGCCACGTGACACAGACGATTTGCGCAAAGCAACCGCACCACCGTGCACCACCGTGCACCACCGCGCACCATCGAGCCGGCCACTCAGCTGATCTGCAGCAGCGCCTGTTGATCATGTGCAGCATCATCTGCAGCCAAAATTGCAAAGTTAACAAACGAGAATCGAGGCGAATGCGGGCCGCGGAATGCGGCGGGGCGGCTCGCTAGGGTGGCCATTAGGGTGGTTCTGCTAGGGGTTCGTTCCTCTTGATGTGCGGCATGCTGCACTGCACACCTGAGCGCATCTGGCAAGGTCATCCAATTGTTTCTATACATTCAATTATTTCACATTTTATATATATGTAAATATGTAAGAGCTACAACGAGTGGGCATTGCCCGGCATTGTGCGGCCAAAATTGTTCTTCAAAAATCTCCAAATAATGCATATTCTATGCCAATTCCTTAATTATTTAGCAAATTTGAAGAAAAATTTGTGTTCCAACATGAAAAAATAAAAATATATATAAAAAATATGTAAATTATATACAAAATTTCGAAATGTGGGGCCCAATGCTACTAATATTAATATATTGAACAAATTAATATTATTGAACGAATCGAACTGTTATAAAAGAATATTGATTTATTATTAATTTTATTTTTATTTTTTATTTTAGTTAATTACTATTTAAAAAAGTATATTCTAATTAATAGATTCAATATACATATACATATATACGAATTGAATTGTTATAAAATAATATATTATTATTTTAATATTATTTTCTTAAAGGTTCTTTTATATTGACACAAATATACAAATATAATGTTAAGAAAATAACAAACTAATGAAAAATAGAAAAAAAAAAAAATAATAGTTTTAAAAAGTTTTCTATTTTTCATTAATCTATATTCTTCCAAAATTATATTTGTATTTTTCTGTCAATATAAAACAACCTTTATTATTTTAATGAAAATAATATATTACTTAAAAAATATATTTTATGGTTATTTAATATTGATAGATTTAATATATTATTTATATATTTTTGGTTGACTTATGGATTGGACATATTCAGGTGTCTAATGAACGGTCAACGATCGAATAGAATCCGATGCTCAAATATTACTCAATTGCATTATGATAAATATTTATTATATAAAATTATATAAACTGCCCCAAGCGTTATAATATATACATATTTACACACAATATAAACTTTACCAACTATTCAGGCATTTCTTATATACATTCTTTGATATAGAAATATAGTAAATATATAATATTTGTAATATATATAATATTTGTTTGGATCAACTTAGCTTTCTCCATCATTGCGATTTGCTTACGCAGTAGAAATACACTTTCTCTATATCGCAAAAAAAAGACAATAAAATAGAAAAAATACGATAACAGTTTATATTGCGGTAGCAAATCAAACCGAACTAAATTCCTTTCATTGGCATTGCAGCTCATGCGGAGCAGGGGAAGTACATTATAAATGTATTTCATCATACGACCCAATGACGTTCTTAACTAACCAAGAACAATTCCTATTCCGATCCATACATGCGCGTATTCTACTGATATCTGACTTATCTTTGAGTTATCTTGGACTTATCATCTGGCACACAGTCACAAATCTGAAGAACAGACCAATAACAAGTTCATAAACTCCTGTTAAGTGAAGTTATGAAGGTTTAAAGTTCATCTTAATGGTTCTACAGGTAACAGACTTTGAGTCTTTGTTCAGTAAGTGAAGAATATGAGTAATATATTACGGTTGAGTCATGCCTCCTCCCATATGCAGTACTTCAAAATAGTAACTTTGATTTTGGAGTAGATACTCGTGTAGATCTTATATGAGTAGATGTTTAGATATTTTTAAAGCCCCTAGTGTAATCATCAGAAATCTGAAATTACTATCTATACTGCAATTTTAAAGATATGATGACCAACATTACCAGATCACAGGCGAAAATAATTGATGTACAAAATGGTATTCATGCGAATTGTTGTAGATATTCAGAGATTACCAAACACCCAAAGGTGCTCAAAGGCGTCAATGCAAGATCTATGATCACATGATCAGATCTAAGATAAGAGTCTAACAATTGTCTATGATTGGACTTTTATTTGCAGTTTGTTCAACTAGCTGTACTAGAGACGATGAGGGATCCGTAAGAAAAAGAGCTAGATCAAATCAATTTCACTTTCACTTGCGTATCGCTCATTAGTCTAGGTCTTTACTACCATGAAGTGCCACATATTAAATCTAGAATCATCAGAGAAGATCAATGATCAGCAAAAGTGAAAGCAGATTTATGATCAGAGTCTTACTTTAAGATCGTTCAACTATAACACGAGCTATTTATAAAGTGCCTTCATATGAATCTAGAATCGCCAGAGAGGATCAGTGATCAGTTGATATTATTGAAGAGGATCAGCAATCAGCAAGCAAATATAGATAAATATCAATGGCATATAATGCTAATGATTCAGTTAAGTATAAACACATACCTATATCACATAGGTATACATATATATCTATATATGCAAGTGTCTCGTTATATGAGTACACGTAGCTATCGGATCAGCACTCGACGAGGATCGCTTGTGGCTGATGCATGACCGGGCAATGGGCAAATAAATCGTTTATTTATTGTGGCGTAAGCTATTGGTTCCACTCGAGAGTGTCGTCCGGCGAGCATGCGACTGGGCCGCATCTACTTGGACAGAGCAAAGTGCGCAGATCGATCAATGACCAAGTGGACAAACATATAAACCATCCATGCCCAAACGGAACGTCTCTCTTCCTATGGGTTTATTGCAGCTCCTAAAAAAACATGCAAAAGCCCGTCCGCACAGATCCATCAAGGCGCCGATAATGTCCATATCTGAGCATTAAGGGGTTTGTCATAAACGATTCGCCAACTTAAAGCCATAAATTTCCCAAAGCTCACGCTGCTTCCTCTCGTCTGGTTCTTCTTGTTTCTTGCTTCTTTTTCATTGTCGCGTTGGGTTGGGCATTCAGTCCATTTTACCCAGCGACCTAGATAAATGAATAATACTAATCGAATAAACATATATATATTTTATATATAATTATCATAGTATTAATCATTCTCAAGTGGCGTTCACTATTTTTAGCGGACATTTTGTTCAAATCGATGCTCTTCAAATAATTCATGAAAACAGAAACAGAATAAAATATCGCTGAAATGTGGAGCTGACTGAAATATTGTGTAAGGTCGCCGTTATCTTGACAAGGGATAAAAATTGCGAGTGGCCTAATCAATGAACCCAATCGCAGCGTACGAAGTGCTTCGATTCGATACGACTTCTGTATACCCTGTAAGTAGGTTGGATGAACGTAAAAGTTACCGATCAATATATGTATATCGATGTGGAATATTATAATCTTATAATAAAGGCTATAAAGTTGTGACTAAGATCGATATCGATAGGTATAGTTATAGAAGCTCCTGGGTCTAAATCGAATTAGGTTTTTCTAGTTTCAGTGCCTCGATCGAACTATTTTCCATCATTATTTTCTCTTATATCCTTCTTTTTTAACGATAGCCCCATTTCTACTAGGTTTAACTTTTACATCCATCATCTCCATCAGTGTTCGATTTTGGCAACGATCAAAGAACTATAAGTGTTACATTATTTTTATTGATATCAATATTCACACATAGATATTCTTAATAAAAATTAATATAACTGATCTTGAATGTGGCTTAGAATAGTAGCTTGAAGATCCTCAGTTTGTTCTATATAGCTTCCGAAGCTCCATCTCACTGTCGACTTAACTTGATTCAATATACCAGCCCTGTCTAAAGATTCTTTCCAGGGTATTTCACATTCGTCTCTTTGGCTTGCTGTTGAATTTTCTTTTGAAATTGATAAGCATTTATGGCACGATTTTCGCCACGTTGTGTACAGTTCCTAGGGCCCGGCCCGGCCCGGCCCGGCGCGTTTGAATGAACCCCAGTACAGTGGACTTATAAATAGAACGTCACGAACCGTTGGTCGGCAAGAGAATAATGCGGGAATGAATATTACGAATCGGTGTGATCGATGAATTGACAGAGTGCAAATCCATTTTGCTTTAGATGTGTCTGTATATAGTATAAATGCTAAATCAAGCTATATATATTATCGCATAACTATATGGTACATAAATATTTCATATATTGTACATTGAACTTAACAATTAATTAGTTTCTATAGTTATTGGTAAGTGTGTGTAAATCGATCCGTTTACAGATCGGCCCTGGGTTAAAGCATCGGATTGGCGCACTCTCTGGCAACTCATTCCAACTTGTAATTGCTCTCTCTCTCTCTCTCTCTCTCTCTCTGTCACTCTCCCGCTGAGTTATTCGCTCACATAGTCAACCGATAAATGCAGAAAATTGTCAGGATAGCTCATATGCTCAGACATCCATTGCAGCTGCGTCTCCTCCGGCAGGCAAATACCGTGGGTGCGAAAGCCAACTGAAAGTTTGGAAAAGAAGAAGATAGAGAAAGTAAAATTAGTTAAGATTAATCGAATCAATAGTTTTCAATTTTACTTTAGTCTATTTCCGTCGAACCTCCATTCCAATTTTCTACAATTCTAGCGGCTACACTTATCGAGTTCACTGGACTATCGTTAATTTATCGATTAGCGATCTACACTTGTTCGGTATTTACCCTACTCTCTCTCTCTTTCTTTCTTTATAGATGGTTTTAATCAGAAATGGCGCCCAGTTGGCATAATCTGGGACTATATATAGGCCCATATATGAGTATTTCCTGCCATCTGATTGCCATATAAATCACGGCACGCATTATCGACCATGGGACTTTTGGTTAGGCGCGACCGTTAATCGATAAGCAACAACAATGCTCTGAAGTGGCCCGATCATTGCTTTCGAATTTCGTCATTTATAATTATAGCTAGGTATATTGTAATTATAGATTACTATAGCACAGTGCTCCGTAATTGTAGACGCACGTGCACCATAGTATAAAAGAAATCACCTCAGGCATTTCGACGCTCGTAAAATCAGTCGATCCATATTAACAAAGCCATTGTTATTTGAGGACGATTCGTACTTAGGCAAAGTCTTACGAATGGAAATTGCATTGTTGACGTCTATCTATGCCCAAAGTGAGTAGCACCAGTTAGGTATGATCTTATTGGAATGATCACCTAACATTATGCGATCGCTAAATGGTATTTTCATTATAGATACGTTTACATAATATTATATAAATCTCCTTATAACTAGTTATGTTATGGTTCGTGCATTAGTTAATGAAGGTATGCCTCACTTACAAGAAATCGATAAATATACCATGAAATAATATCTAATTTAAATAAATCACCAGAGATCGGAATGAAAGTCTATATTCACATATATACAATTATCTATAAATATATTTTAAATTGTTCGTAATATTCAAAAATCGATTATACCCCCTGTTCGATTACAGGGTATTCAAGCACGCATATAAATATATATGCACAAGCAAATAAGTAGCACACATACACACAGGCCATATCGCACTCAATATACATGTATAAAACACATACATATATATATATGTATATATACCATATATATTATACATATATATGTGGTATAGTATGGCTGTGATAATGCCTGATTACATAGTGTGGGCAGCAGGGGCGATTGAGCGGGGCGCGAGGAAGGTGGATGAGTGTGACCAGAGATAAGATTTGTGCAACGGGCCCGAGTTCAAGTAGGACGCATACGTATTAAATGCACGACGATGTACGATACGATTCCATTTGATTCGATTTGTAAAACGCGCCCACCGAATGGAGGGTGATCCATGAATGATGTTATATATGTTATATACCTACGTATGTTTGTTTGTGTGTATGTGTGTATGGCCTACAGCGCATTAGAAACTACGCAAATAAGTACAGAGCGCATTGCATTGTGGAATGTGTGTCAAGTGAAGTTGTCCAAAGATCGAGGAAGGAGCTTGACATGATATATGATTAGCTGATAGTGTGGGGAGGGGGAGTATACCTATATGTCATTACAAAACTCTTTTCTGGATGAACTAAGGCGTTCCTGAAATCGCTACACTAATGTTAAAGCTAGAGCTAATGCCAATACCAAGACAGATACTAACATCTATTTCCAATAGAAATGATATGATAATGCTAATGCTAATGTGAATGTTATCTTAATGACAATGCGAATGACAATACTAAGGCTAATGCTTATAGCATTTTAAAGCGAATATTATTGTTAGCTAATGCAACTAATCCCAATACTAGAACGATTAGGAATATCAATAGCTATTCTAATATTATACAATAATTAATAATAATACAAATATTAATGCTAACGCTAATGCAGCACTCAACAGTAATAAAAAGACTAATGAACATTAAACTCATCGAATCGCACACGAGCCCAATGCAAAGAATGGCGCCAAACAGTCTTATTATTGAAAACAACAACAACAACCACAACAACAACAACTTAGTCACAATTGACGAAACGACAACCATTGCGATTGTTGACTTTGGGGCGTGTTGAAGTCTTGGAGGCGCATAGCTCATGCCTAAAAATAAACCATTGCAGCGCGAATGTTCAACGTATCTGATAAGAAAGCCAATCATCATAATAATAATTTTATAGATTGTGCTCTATAAACGAATAAAACCAACAAGCAAGGCAATATTCTCTCTCTCTTTCTTTGATCTATGATCTCTGTATAGTTAATAAAGCCTGTTATTGCATTGGCTTCTAGGGTTTCGGTTTAAGGGATCTATATTTTGGTTTGTCTGAATAATATAATATATAGAAATATAGTAGAGCCTCTCTCTCTATCTCTTTCTTTGATCAATGATCTACAGCCAATCAATTAGCTTCTAGGGTTTTGGCTTTAAGAGATCTCTATTTTGGTTTACTTGAATAAATTAAGCACTCAGCTAATATAATATATAGACATAGAGCGTAATATATGTCTCTAGATCATATCTAGCTGATTAGCTTACAATTTAATTGATTAAGATATACTATGAGCACCTATATTATATTTGGTTTGTTCTACTTCCCATCTCTATCTAATCATTGCACAAACTATACATATATCACAACACAATTTAGTATATCGACCTGCATGATCTTCTTCTTCAAAAAAGCAACAAGACTATTTTCCACAAAGAATTTCGTGTATGGACTGGAATATTCGGCATTGCTGGGCGTTGATTAATGTTTCGTTTCGAAAGTTTGATAGATAAAGTATCTTTGTTTAGCGATTCATTGTCGCAATGGCCCGGCGATCTTCAGATTCGGTCGTCTTCGATCGCAAGATATATATTCATATCGATTGCATATTTTCTTTTCGTTCGAGTTCAGTTGACGTGATTAAAACTGCAATATCAATTGATTCTGATACTCTGCCTTTTGGGGCTATTGTTTGTTATTTGTTGTTGTAAGTTGTTGTTGTTGCCGAAGTTCAACTTGACCATTTTGCAGTAAGTTTGTTTTGACTGAGAAACAAAGTTGTCAACCAAAGGCGAGAGACAAAATTAAAATTCCATTTTGAATTAAAGCAGCAGGAAATGTAATTAGTTAAAATATGTGCAACGGTCGAATACCCTAACTATTTTCATAGAATTATATATAGAAACAACACACAACAGATCTCTCATTTACAAATTATATAAAAATATATAGCGACGCCCTTAGTCTTTAGCTTTTTTTTAATATTTTGTGTAACCTCATCGCAATGCAAAGCACAAATACCCTTTCGCGCAAAAGCTGTTGAGCGAGCATTTTTTCGGCAAATTGCGCCAAAAAGCACATAAACAAAACGTAGCACAGGAAATGGAGGCACCAGAGAGAGTAAGAGAGACGAGACGACCGACTGCCGGTTGGCTGGATATGCGCTGTGGTCTGCTGTGGCGTGGTGTGTGTATATACAGACAGAGGCAAACATGCGATGGGATCAAATTGATTGAGAACATAATTCGGATGTGAGTACGGTGCGCTGTAAGGCGCTAATGTAAACAGTTAAAAGCTGATAAAACAGCGAACGCTGCAAAGCGAACGAGCGAAGAGAACGGCGAGAGGCTAAGAGAAAAGCCGAAGAAAGCCGACGACGAAAGCTGAAAGCTCAGCTTAAAGGCAAGAGAACGTAAGCGACCGAGCGACAGAGCTTAATGTGACGAGGAGCTTTCCAGCCAGCCAGAGTCTGTGAGTGTGTGTGTATGTGTCGTTCCAGTGGAAACGACGTTCAATTTTAAGCGGATTTCGTTCAAAATTTGTGAGAGACAAAATGAATTCAAAGGACCAACTTGTTGCTTGCATTTCAGTTTTTTGTTAATTTTGTTTGCAGCTGCCGCTCAGCGCACCAAGCAGCCCACCCAAAATGCTAGGGCGTGGCGCAAACAATTGTCAAGCAAACACAGAGACACACATAGATGTGTGCACACACACACACACATACAGGCACAAAGAGAGCAAGTGAGGGCGAGGGTGAGGGTCGTCCTGATTGCATTGTGCATTGTTTGTCTGATTGACGAAATGCAAACGAAAATGTGTCGAAATGGAACTAAGCAAATGCAAAGGTGGCAAATGCAACACACCAACAAGCAGCAGCAGCAGCAGCAACAACAACAACAACAACAGAAACAATGGTAAAGAGAGACAGCAGCAGCAGCCGAAAACTGCTGACCATAAAAGAGATGATGCAGCAGCAATAGCAACGGCAACAGGCTGCGACGGGGCAACATGATAAATATACAAGCGCTGGGCTGTTAGCGCGAGGTGCGATTTCCGACGGGCAAGGTGGAGTTGAAGTTGCCCGCGGAGGTGGAGGTGTAAATACAAATAAGCGGAGGTGATATCTCAGAACTTCCTTTTCACACATTCGAGAGCAGCCTTAGCACACACAGGCGCAAACAATACCAATACTAATACCAATACCAATGCAAACGCAAAACACGCACGTACGCACACAAATTGGGAGAGCATTTTAGACACAGCAAAAGAAAGAGAGAGGGAGAGAGAGATGAGGAAGCGAGCAACTGGATAGCATGCGTGCGTACGTGTGCGTGTGTGTGTGAGCATTCAAAAAGCCAAAACGCCGCCGCCAACGCCAACGCCGACGCTGTAGCCGTAGCCGTAGCCGTAGTTGTAGTTGTAGCTGAAGCTGACGCTGCTTTCCGGTGAACGCCAGATCCGCCACTCGCAGCCGGCGGCAAATCATGAAAGCGCCTGTGCTATGGGCTCCCGCCAACCGCTCTCTCCCCATGCCGCGTGCACTGCACAAAAAAATAAAAGCGAAGCAAAAAAAACAACACACAGTGAAAAAAGTAGACAGCAGCGACAGCGCCGCTGCAGCGCAGTCGCACAGAAATGCGTTTTCTTTATTTTTGACGCGTCTTAGATTCTCGGGCCGCGTTTAGCTGCTTCTGCTGTTGTTGTTGTTGTTGCTTGGTTTTTTTGATTTCTCGGAATGGCATCTACTTTGAACCGCCACGACGACTGCATTGTATATTTGAAATTCATTTCAATTTAAATACAAATTTTCTATGAAAATGCACGCATTGCACACGCACACACACACACTCACACACTCACATACGTACGTGCGTGCAATTGCCCCCGCAGTCCCCCATCCACCCGCTGACAGTTGACCACGTTTTGAATGTGATTTGTGGGTGTTTCAATGGCGGATGCGGATGCTAACTGCAGCAGCGGCAAAGGCAGCGGCAGCGGCAGCGGTGGAGGTGGAGGCGGTGGCGGTGTCGGTAAAACATTTCTTTCTTCTTTTACACCAAAACTGCAATTGGCAACAGGCTGGCTAAAGGGGGTAGGGGGTAGAGGGAGGGGCGGCAGCAGCTGGAAGGGGCCACTAAACGGATCATCATTACAGGCAATGCTAGACTCAGTAAGCCCCCACTATAAACAACTCATGTTATGTATGTGCCTGTGTGTGGGGGTCGTGGGTCGGGGGTTGGGGTTGGTGGTGTGTTCATAAACATATCCATTGAATGAGTTCTCGGTTCGGTCTGTCTGTAGCATACATACTCCCAACTCTTGGGGGCGTTCTAGTATATTCCTCTTCGATTCGCTGAACTTTTGCATAAATTGGAAAAGTGAAATGACTCTTGATTGGAAAATCGTTTCTATTGATGTCAAATGGCTTTTCATAAATTACATGTATTTTGCTTCTACTGAGAAATAGCATTGAAGATCTCTACTCTCCAATAAAAACAATAGAAAGTGTTCTCAATAATTATATCCATAAAAATATGTACATATAAAAAACTTGGGCTAATGTAAAATCGTTTTTTTCTTTTTTTTTTTTATTATTCACTCCATTTTCAAGAAATACTAAATTTTAATAGTTCTAAAGTATAGCTGTTCCCTTGTATTTATCAGGACACACATATTCTATATTAATATCAAATATGCTAATCTTGTTTGTGTTTAAATAACTAAAATAATTTTATTCATATTTCGTGTTCGATTGAGCGCATGAAGCATATTTTCCGAGTTGGTCTGATATAGAAAGATCAGATATGATCAAATGAATATGTTTGTATGGTTCTGGCGATAAGTTGCTTATGAGGTCTGTACACCTTTTATGAGGACTACAAATAAAAACCATATATGTGCTTTAAAACATTTAGGGCTCATATAGTCTCTAATAATAATGATAATGATGATATTGCCAACTTCTGCTGAAGCTCTGAGGCTTGTATAGGTTGTAATAGATTGTAATACGAATTATAATGTTGACGATAATAGCAATTATAAAAATAATAATCATGATCATAGTATAATAATCATGATCTTAGAATGATGGCAATTAATGTAATAATAATCACAAGAATTATTATGATAATCAGCATCATAAAATCATAAAATTGCCAATGATAATAATAAAAATAAAAATGATATTACTAATAACAATGAGGACAATAATATGTATTAATAGGAATAATAACGACAGTTAAATTGCTAATGGTAACAATAATAATAATGATCATGAACATAATAACACCACTAATAACAATGATATTTCTAATGGTATTACTAATGCTTATAAATAATGAGGATTATAATAGTTATGGCAATTATAAAAACAAATATAAGCAATAATCATACTGATGATGATGAGTAATTTTCATCATTATGATCATAACTATCGTAATCCAAAACCAATAATAGAACTGGCAATACTATTGCATAGGCCAGTAAAACATCAGCAACAATCAATTTAGCTAAGTAATTGCACAATGAAATATACCTAGCATATCGATGCAAGAGATTTTCTTGCTGTTTCACTTTGCTGGGGGCGCTCAATTGACCTAATCGGGAATTAACTTGTGTCTAAGTGCACGGCACTGGACTGATCCATTGGCCCACTTAAGCCAGACTTAAGAGCTGCTACATAGATGTGTGTATGTGTGTGTGTGTATTAGTGTATGTGTCTAAGCATCAAGGACAAGAGAAATGTATTGCAACTGTCACGTTGGATGACCTTTGGGAAAATACGTGTTACAGCCAGAAAATTGTGGGCATCCATTGGACGAAAAAGGATCGGTTTTTGTTCGCCAGCAAATCTCTCACCTTTCAAATGGGAATTACCAGGACCAGGACGAAATGGTAGTCGGAGATGACGAGTAAGAAGAAGACGAAGAAAAAATAAACGAAAATGAAATAAAACAAAATGTTGCTAACAGCGCAAAGTAAGTGCGGGGCGAAGCATGCAAATAAAAATTTCACACCTTGTAGTCCGGGGAAATACCCGCCGTAGACACAAGACACAGGGCCAACCTGCTGTTCGCTCTAAGCGAGAACAGATGCCACAAGGTGTCCCAGGCTGCAAGGATAAAGCGAAGCGAAGAGTGACAGAGAGAGAGAGAGAGAGAGAGAGAGAGAGAGAGAGGGAGAGGGAGAGAATGCACTTGGAATAGTCGAGTGTTAGATGCTTCTCAATGAAAGAGGCCTGCTCACTATGTAGCTTCGGCATTAGTTGTTGCACACACACACACACAGCTATACTCCCGCACACATACAAATGTGCTTGGCTAGTGTAGCTGTTCACGTGGTAATTCGTAAATCCCAGCCGCAGGTATTTAGTTCCGCCTTTTGTCTAGCTGTGGAATTCCCAATGCTATTATTGCACCTAAGCCACTGCGACACGGCACACACACACTCACACATGCACGCAGACTCAGTTAGCTACGCGCTGACTCGCTCGCACTTGCGTCCTCTGTCGCCGGCGCCGCAGGTCAGTTGGAACCCAGCAGCGCCTCTTGCAACGTTCGCTTGCCATGAAAAATCCACACGCACTCTATTGTTGAGCACACACACACTAGCAGACACACACACATTTGTCTAGGCAGCTGAATGGTTCGAAAAACACTTGGCCAAAAGAGAAGAGAACCAAAAAAAAAAAAAAAAAAAGAAGAAAGAAAGAAAAAATCCAACAGGCAACCTGCACGGCTCTCGGCTTTGAGTCCCGTGGACTGCCTGGGGCTATTGTTCAATAATTTTTAGTTCTTTTGTTGTTGTTGCTGTGCGACATTGATGAATTGAGGAATGATTGGCAGTAACGTCAGCGGCGACGTCGACGTCGGCGGCGTTGCCAGCGGCTTTGCCTCGTTTTGTGTGCGCTTCAATAGAAAAATAAATAAGTCAGCGAGAGCCGACAAGACGACGTTTCGGCCAGACTGACTGGCACCTTTTTTTTTTTTTTTTTTTTTTTTTGGCCGCTTTTCTAATGAATACGACGCTAAAGAGGGGGAGAGAGAGAGACCGAGAGTGAGAGAGCGACAAAGACTGAGCTGCTAAGGATGCTGCTATAAGAATGCAAGCAAATGGCTTTGAGAGGCTGCGGCTAATTGATAGCTGCTGCTGCCCCATATCTACTATATACACATTGTAATATATATTCTTGGTGTGGTATATATGTATGTGCACTCACCTGCTTTGCGCACAGGTGTCGATAATTCGGCCATCAGGTCGGCCAGATTCTTCCTTTGTCCAGCTTCATTCAGCGGCGATATTAACTTCTGCATGTACGTAAAATCCTATTCAAAGAGATAGAGGGAGGGAGAGAGAGGGGAGAGCATTATCTTCTATATCTTCAGTTTAAATATGCTGCACGTGCCAGATAGGGCTTAGACGACGTCAATTTAGATATGCCACAATCTACATATAATGCGTCAATATCATATAATAATTAACACGTCTCTCCCGAAATATCTCCATCAAATAAGCTTTATAGCTGTCGTAAAACCAATTAGTCTAATAGCGCCTACATATAAATCTTGGCCTAAATCAACTTATTTTTACTATTTTTATTAATTAATGCTTATATATGATATATCAAAACTAGATTTATTCGCATAATTTCTATATATTTCATTGTGTGAGGTTAGGCTGTTGTGGCAGACAGAGTTGCCACCTGGCAGTGCAATAAGAAGGATCTGCATTTATATTACCTTGTGATCAGCAGTTATTCGACAATATTTAACCGTGAGATTGTGAGAATAAGACTCTCTTTTGCATAACACTAATTGCATTGCCTAATGTTAATTTATAGCCTAAAGGGATTTCGGGATATTTGAATAGATTTCAATGAGTGAGGTTAGGTTGTTATGGCAGACAGAGCTGCCACTGGGCAATGCAATAAGAAGATGCAATGATAATGAACAAATTGTCTGGACAATAAGACATTTGGAATGAAGTAGAGCCTACATGTAAAAACTATCCAATTGGACATTATTGACTACATAATAATCGTGCATGGTTAAAAAAAGGAGCTAAATTTATTATTACGATATTTGTGTATATATTCCGGGACTAACTAGATGATTTATAGGCCTATATCTTGAGAGGGCTAAAATCGGATTTACCTATAAATTTAATAAAGTCACATTATGGAAGATATAACTTTTTTTGTATGTAGTTAAGAATGAATACGTTCAACTTGATCTGTTTAAAAATACATTTGGAAAACAGCTGAAAAACTATGGAATATTTGGAATCTACAATCTGTAAAGTCAACAGCTACCAAACAGACAGATTCCCTGATGTTTCAAATACACAAAAGCTGCAGCACGGTCTTATATGTGATGCGGATATTTACATTTATATAGGCTCTAGCCCTAATAGTTATCAGGATATATCAAGATTTGTACTCTCGGTGTGAGTGAATATATAATTTTTTATCGTTTTGCAAAGGCGCTAATTACCCCAATGCCTGACAACTTCCTGGAACCACCTGAGGATTGAATTGTTATATTATATGCCACGCAGCTAGACGAATACAAAATATTGTATACTAGTTTATAAGACGAACATATGCATGAAGATAAATTTCTGAAAGTTCTAAAGTCTCCAGCTTTCATACTTTACTTTAAAATAGAGAGATGCACATACAGTAAGTCTATATATAATTCTATAAGTTGTAAACTATGCCTATATCGTCCTTTACAAATGTATGTACGTCACAGGTATCAAGGATAAAGTCATTCTAGCGCCATTCTATTTTGCATTAATCAACGTGAGTTGATTTTTTCTTGAAGTTTAGAAAATAGCTCCTAATGTTGGTAAGTTGGTAAACTCAGCTCAGCAATTGTACGAATATCGTTACTTCTACACAGATTTACAAACAACTAATAGCAGCGTTATGAATCAACATCCCTTTAGTGGATTGGATAAGCCTTTAATTGTATTCTTATAGCTGTTACTACTGTTTTAAATCCTAATACTAATATATCTCTAAGTAACTCTTAGTATTTTAGCTGATACTTAGACATCCCCTACTTTCCATTAGTTGCTTTGATGGACTCTACATCAATACTACACATTCCTCAATTGAGTATGCTAGTATTACATTAACACCTCCTATTTTTATCATAGTCATTGACTCTTTTGGCTATTTGCACTTACATCGTCGTAGTAGAAACGCACTGGAATGTTCTTAAATGACTCCTGGTCGTTGTACGGCTCCATAAGGCGTCTATTGATCGCCCAGAACTGGTCGAATTTATCATTGATCAGGCCCAGCCAGAGTTGATTGTGGTCCTTCTTCTGCATGGCTGAGATCACAAGGCCTCTATGCTTTAGCACGTCGGCCTCCTTTAGGCAGGCCAAGTAATGCGATTCCAGCAGCTCTCTGCAATGGTTAATAAAGCTTATTAGCTACTAATCATATAGAAATATTAATATTAGTCTATGGTATACTTTGTGTTTAATTTGACAAGTGTCTCTTCGGGAAATTTGGAAAAGTGTATGGTAATGCACCAGGGTGTCCCATCCTCATTTGGATGCAGCAAGTCGTACAGCACACCTGTGCATATTAAAATATTTCAATTTACAATTCGAGCTGCCACGCCCATAACACCGCCTATTTATAAGTACCTATTGGATAATGTAGACGGAGCGGCGTTCCATTGAAATCGAACCAAACAGCGCCTTCCTGGTGCTCGGCAGCAATATAGCGGGTAAAATACTTTCGCACCTGTTAACAGCAAAAATTAGTGCAAATCAATCACATACACAAGGAAAAAGGATTGTTATTGTATTTTGTTGCTTGTATTTACCTTGTCTGTGACTAGGGGCAAGTAGCTGAGACGTGAGACCATTAAGTAGAAGGGCTCTGGTCTGAGGCCGACAATTTCTTCGCTGTCTGCCTGGAAGCAAATGCCAATTTGACCTTCCCATATCATACGCAGCACTTCTCGATCGTGTGCCATGTTTTATTTACGAATATTTCTGCACAAAATCCAACTTTTGCACGGGTCGGTATGTTATTATTTTTGCCATTCACAGTAAAATATGTAACAGGTTGGCAGTGCCACTTTCTGCAACATATCGATACATCGTCTGTTCATATTTGGCCACAAAGGCGATTTTGCATGGCGGTCCCATTAAAACCTATCGTTGTCAGTATGGCCACAAAAGTCAGCGAAATGTTTCATTTTAAATGTGGTTTCATTTTGTAGACCACTTAATCATATATTTTTTTTTTAAATAACAAATACTGTAAAAATGCATAACAATATCAAGTAATTCGATTTAAATTGTTATCGATGATGCATGCCAATCATGATCGTTGGCGGTCAGCGCATTCGATATGCCTACATCGTTATGCTGCGTGATAGTTTCGATATTGATTTCGATTGCAGCACATAGAATGCAACTCTGGAAGCGCATAAATAAATAAAGTTACTCGAATTGTGGGCCTGCGGTTGCGTTTATTTTTGTTGCGGTCAAATGTAAATATGAAGTGTGAATCTCAAATTGCAATTCGTCAAGTAACAAAAATCATTAACATATATGAAAACTGACAAGATTGCATATTGTTATTGGCCAATTGAATACGCAAACGAGAAGCATCGGCAACGGGCCTCAACAGAATGGATGTTGAAATACCTGTTTTGGCTGGATATCTTAATGTTCCAACACAAACTGGATTTTCGCTAAATCGTATCTCGAAAAAGGTAAGAGCCTGCCAAAGAACTTGCATATTTACCAACTAACACACTAACTGCACAAATATGCAATGCCCTTAAATATTCTAAATTCAATTTTAACATATTTGGCAATTGCGTATTACAACAGGACCCTCGCCATGTGAATGTGTGTGTTTGCGAGAGCATGTGTATGTGCGTGTGAATGTATGTATGCATGTGTGCACAGACTTGCGTGCCTTTGTGTGTGAGTGTGTGTGTTTGTGTAGATATCTCCATCTGCATACTTGTTGCATACAAATGAGTCGCATAAGGAGGGAGAAAGAGAGAAGCATGCCAAACGGCGAGCCGAACATATTTTCGATTTGCGTGTGCGCGCCTGAGACACACATGCACACGTACACAAACACGCAGACGGTGTCTACTTATGTGCATACATATGTATGTATGTGTGTATGTGTGAATGCTCGCGATGACGGCTGTTTTTTGGGACTCATCCATGTATATAGATAGATATATAGATATGTATATATAAACATATATACACTTATTTCCATATGTCAGGGAATTCTTTGGTGTGCTTAAGCGACTCCATGTCTCTCTGAGCTTTGAGGATTGGGGCCGTGCCCAGCAACAAATACTTATGTCTGCTGTTGTTGTTGTTCTGTTATGTCAGTAACACTCGAATTTTCGTTGGAAATTTGATTAGCACAACATTAAAACTCGATCTTACAATGGTTAGTGCGAGGCTAACACCAAATTAATAAATAACAAAATCTTCGAGATGTACTCGAAGAGTTAGCATAATAGAATCCAAATAAAAATACATACATATATTAATTTTGACTCTATTCATTTCAATCTATGACAGATCTAAATATTTGTTAAATTATGTATATTTTTTATTCTATACAATTATCTAATATTAAGGTCTTAGATTACTAGAGATGAATATTTCTACACTATCTTTACTAAATTTTGGCTATCTTGTTTTTCCAGAAATCATGCAGCCGTTATTGTCTCCTATTCAAAGCCAGTCGCCATGGCATTGCACGCCTAGAGATATGCGAGAATAAGGATGACAAGAATCCAAAGATCTTTACACTTGAGAATTGCGTAAAGATCACACAGGAGCCGCCGCCAGCGAATCTCATACAGATTGTCAAGCGTAATGTTCAACTTACGCTGAATACGAATAGCGATGAGGAGCTCAAGGATTGGGTGACAGCACTCCAAACGGTTGCCTTTTGCGACAATAGCGGCCTACATGCCGCCCATGGTGCCATCGAAGAGGATAATGATCTATATTGCAGTTCATTTGTAAGTGACTAAATTGAACGGACGAATGAAAGAGAGACAAGAAGAGATTTGCCGAAGTTACTTTGAATTTGCAATGTAGCAGGTTATATGGAAATTGTGCTTGGTCTTAATCAGTTTGTATTTACTTAAGAAGAGAATAAGGAAATGGGATTCAAGAAAATGGAAAGATTTTCAAACAATGTATGAGTTAAACTAGAAAAGTTACCACAATTAGAAGTGTTACATACACTATGTCTATATAAACAGCATAATTCGTAGAAGAGAGAAGCATTAAATAATATCCTTCTCCAATAGTTTGTTGATTAAATATTGAAAATGCAGTAGACTTTTAGTTAAAATTCGTTTACTTTAACGACAATTTTGTATTCAATCGCAGGCAGATTCAACAGCAGACAATGTCATCGTCTGTATAGTGTTTGATATTCTCTAGCTGTAGACCTGGGAGGGTTTGTATCCATTTGACATATAAGAGGAACTGCTTGTAGGAAACATAGCGCCATGCATTGCAAGAGTGGCCATGATGATAGGGACAAGATGGATCGTAGATCCAATCGCGAGGATACATGCCAGTATTACCTTTAAGCTTGAAAGGATTGTGACGTCTAATATGAGTGTAAGGAGAGAGCCAATCACTAATCATGCTTGCTAGCCGATAACTAGCCACTACTGTACTCACTGTGCCGTAAGTCCGTCGTATACCTGCTTGTGCACCGCCAGACAACGTCGGATGCCGTTCAATGCCGGCGGTCCATCCCTGGCTCTTATAAAGCTCAATATGAATATAAATGGCATAAGCTCGAAGCGTACAGAACTAATTACTTCGCCGGTAAAGCGTTTACGGAGCGGCCAATTACCCTGCAGCCAAAGTGCCCCTGCATATAGTACCTGCCGAGATTGAAAGGATGGATGGATCATAATTGGTTTTCAATCGATGTCAATGCAGTGTACCCACTTCTATTTCCGAATTCACTCCCAGCGTGTCCGCATCTAGCATCCGTTTTACTTTGTGTGCCTCCAGTTTCTGAAATTCTGTGCTGCCTACATACCGCAAAAAAACGTATCCCACATAGGGTGATAGAAGCCTGTCAACGGTAATGCACCCGCGTTGCGCTACGGTATACATAGGGATAATGTGATTTCGATCCTGAAGCAATTCATGGGTGAAGTCCCACAATTGGTTGCATAGCTCGTCGATTGCCAGGAAGTGGGCACCGCGCAACAGCTCAACGAGCTGGCGGAGCGACATCGACTGAATCGGCTCGATCATCCAGCGATAGATGTTGACAAAGGCACGAGCCTGTATCCTCGAGCCAGGCAAATAAAGCACATGCGAGAAATCGCGATTGTTGAAGAAATTAGACAACGTGCCCAGCAGCAGGGAATGGCAATAAAACTGTTTACCATCGACACAAACGGCCAGTGTAGGTCCAATATTCTGGCTAAATAGATGGCAGAGGTCTTCAATCAGCTCTAGATCATCTTCAAACGTATCGTCAATGATGTGGATAGTTCCTGAATATATCAAATATTCTTGCAAATGTACTTCGGGGAATGTCTTGTCCAACCGTTCCTTCATTTGCTCTAGCGTTGCTGGAGATTCGTCGCAAGTATGTGTACCAGTATAGCATTCTGTCATTGATATGGGGTTTGCGAGCTTATGATCGTAGATATCCTCACGCTTTATATCGTTAACCATCTGGAACTCGTTGAAGATTGCCTTATCAATTAATTTTTTGGTTTGTAGCATTGCCTCGTCGAGTCCTTCGTTGATTAACTCTTGTCGCTGAATGATGTCCCCGTATAGAAAGATATTTTCCTCGACATTTTTTGCTTCTATTTCTTTCTCCCTTTCTGCCTCACTGTCGGAGTCTAGCTGGCTCAGTATTATTTGCCTGTTTACGAATCTGGTGATTCTCTTGCGGTATTCAGAGTAGCTTAAGTTCGCATCCCCTTTTTTAGGCCAGTTCTCTTGAACTGCTCGTATTGGTGTCCAATGCTTATACATTTTCCGTTTTTTCGTTTCATCAGGTTCCTTCAATTGAAGTCTAGGTAATTGCATAGATTTTGCCTCCATTCTGCGAACGTCGAATTTCGAATTTGCCAAACTGAATATTCACACACTAAAATTCTATTATATAAAAAAATTTAATTAAAAAAAAAATATATATATTAATATATATATATATACAATCAACTTCGCTTAAAATTTATGAAATATTATCAGCAAATAATTCAACTGATATGTTTTCGAAAAGGAATACGTGTGTTGAAATTACATTCAAAGCTAGCTGAGGCTCAATTAAGGCCAACTACTTATAGATTGGAGTAGGTAACGCTGAAAAATATTTGACTGAACTCTAAGCCAAACGTAAATTTGCAAACTATAGGGAAAACCTTTTAGAGGGTAAGTATAATATATGAAAGGCTGAAGTATGATGTAAAAATATAAGATAAAAGCAGATAAAGACAGTAATTATCTCATAATTATATTACATAAATTATCTATAGCCAACTGAAATTATATTGAATTGAGACTCAGTAAAAACATATAGACACTCATTTAATAAATAAATATCCATAATTTACGGTTATGCCATAGGTATAGGAATTGAAATGGCTAAAAAAGAAAGATACTCTATTAACATATGTACATAAACAATTTTTTTTTTTTTTGGATATGTACACAATGCAAAAAAAAATAGAGTGAGAAAACAAGAAAGCAATTCATAGTGTTTTGTTAGGGATATGATAAGCAGAAATAACACAACTGTTTTGTTTTCCCAAAAGTTCCATAATCATCAAATGCATGCGCAAAATAGGAGAAAAAAATCGCTTATCGCTTAGAAAAACAAACACGCACCAACTGTGGGTAAATCTTTCTTCTGTTTCTTCTTTTCTGGTTCGTTCTTCTCTCAAAGCTCTTTATTTCCTAAAGAAAACACAGCTGGCCAACGCAGAATATCGTTGCCGGAATGGTCGTTGTGCATACTAATACAAGTGTATTTGCTTTAATCAACAGGACGGATTGTTTATTATAACTCTGATACCATCGGAGGCGTCTATTCGGTGCAACATCGAGCCGCGCACGTATATGCTGCAGATGACGCCGACGGAGCTGCAACTGAAGTCGGAGGATCTGAATGTGACGATTGCCATGTGGCCGTATCGATTCATTCGCAAGTATGGCTACAGGGATGGTAAGTTCCAGTTTGAGGCGGGACGCAAGTGCACGACGGGCGAGGGCGTCTTCACGCTGGACCACACCAATCCGCAGGAGGTCTTCCGCTGCATGTCCGCAAAAATGAAGTCGATGAAGAAGCTAATCAGCGGCGACAGCCTCAGCAGCATCGAGTGCGTCGAGAATCAGTTCAGTGCCGCCGCCTGCATGGAGCCCGGCTCGCGCAGCCCGCTGCCGCCGTCACCTTCGAGCAATCCGCATGCCGGCGAATTTGAGATGAACTCAACGCAGAGCTGCATCTCGCTGCGCGGCTTCATCAGCTCCAATGATTCGCTGAACAACTTCTCAACGAACGGCAGCGCCAACAGCATCAGCCTGTCCGTGCCATCGCAAGCAGCCGGCAAACACATTCCCAACAAGCCGCCGCGCAAGCTGCCCACGCCCCTCGAGAAGCTCAATATGGGCCCGGCGGCAGCCGCTGCTGCGGCTGCGCTGCCAGCTCCAGCTACTGTACTGCCTGGCACAATAACTCAATGTGATAAATATAAGAATCTTCTGAAGTATGAACCGGTTGCCATAACCACATCGTCGCCATCGGATGCCAACGGCAAGAGCAGCGGCTCGGCTGTGATACTGAAGCCTGCCTCCCCAGATCCGTTGCGTGCCGTTGCCGGCGGTGGCAGCAGCGTCGGCGGTGGTAGCCCGCCCGACCTGCCGCTGAGGAACGAGAGCTGCTGCAACAAGCTAGCGCTGGAGCGTGACTACGAGTCCATTGAGAACATAACCGAGGCGTGGAAGACGCGTGGCGTTGGCGACGTGCGCCACTGCGAGCGCATACCCTCGGCCATCAGCTGTGACAGCGACTTTGTGCGGCAGCGCTCGCAGTCGCAGCGCGACAAGCGCAAGGATCTGAGCACCAGCGGCGCGACAAGCGGAAGCAGCACGCCCAAGATAATAGACATTGATATTGGCGAGGGCGTGGGCGTGCTGGTGTCGCCGGATGCCAACTACGATCGCCTCGACTTTCTATCGCCGAACAACAAAACCTCCAGCGGCTACAAGACCATTGTGAACGTAACACTGCCTGCGAATCGTATACGCTGCAGTCCGCCGCCGCCGAATGAATATGAACTGATTGCTAGTCCCGATACGGAAAGTTTTCGCAAGGCCGACGATAGTCATCTGGGCTATGGGGTCCTGCGCAAAGCCGCCAATAATACTGCCATCAGCAACAACAACAACAACAATAATAATAATAATAATAATAACAACAATAATAACAATAACACTAACAATAATAATAATAATAATAATATAAATGTCAGTAATAATAACAACAGCACGACACTGCCCGCCACAATCAACAATAGCAACAGCAACAGCAGCATCAACAACAATAGTAGTAGCAGCAGCAGTCTAACGGGTCTCTGTGCCACGCCCACGACGAACTTAAGCAACGACGCCGCCCTCGATCATCGCAACTACAACGGCCTCAACTATACGATCGTCAGCAAGCCCAAGCGTGTGTGAGAGCGCGTGCGTGAGAGTGAGAGAGAACACAGACAGATACATACAGACATAGATTGTTAGACAGAGACAGTGAGAGTTGACGCGAGAAAGAGAGAGAGCAGACTCTGAAGTCGTAGCTCTCATGTGGAAAACATAAACCATTCGAATAGAAACGAACAAGATATTAATGAAAAAGACAGAGAAAGACAGTGAGAGGAAGCGACGAGCAGTGCGCATTATTAGACAATCATTTTCATACAACCAGTGGATCTCTAGAGCTCTCGTTGCATTTATAGCCCAACAGTAAACCTTATACAATATTATAAAGCGCAAGCAAATAAAAAAAAAAAAAGAAATTGCTCAAAGAACAGTAGAAGACATTAGGGGTGTTTCTCGAAAATATGTTAAGCTGATTCAGCTGAATTTATTAGAACTGAATGAATGTATTATAACCGTCTTTCCATACTATAGACTACATTAACTGATTATTGTTGTTTGTCTCAAATGTTTTGCAGTCACAAATCTATTCTTAGACTGATCATTTATCAAATTTCACAAATTTCGTCTTTTTTTAAGCAGATTTCTTTTTGACTTAATCCGGCGTGCAATATCATTGTTTCAATGTTAACAAATTCATTTATATATTTGGAATTTTAAACACTTTTTGTCTGAGAAATACTAGAATATATATACTAAATGTAAATCATATCCGATGTTTTTTTTTATGTGAAAAATTGTAATTTATTTAAGATAGACTAAAGTCTAGAATGTTGCCATAACGCTACTTTTAAAGATATCTACTTCTGGACTTCCGAATAACTTTTGATTCAATTGTAAAAAAATATTGAATGTATCCATTCAAATCTCTTAATCCTAAAATGTATTGCTAATTGCATTTGTGAAGCGTGTTTCTACTGTTTTGAGCTTAAGTAAGATCTTTACGATGTTATATATACGAGACTAGAATGTGAACGAAAGCAGACAAAAATAACTCTGTTGTTATTAGAGATAAGCAGCAGCAGCAGCAGCAGCAGCAGCAGCAATAACACCTATTACTTGCATGTACATGTAGATATATAAGTAATACGTATGCCAATGTATCTATGCGCACATTTAGTTTTATATCGTGTTAAAGCGGGGCTTTGATCTGTGGCGCCTTTGTTGGGTGTCGTTGTGAACGACATTTGGTATTTCGATTTGTGCATATACCAAAATTGTGGCGATCTTTCCAATGTACTTTGATTATTTTTATATATGCTTCAACAGTATATTATTTTTTTTTTTTATTATTATTTTTATGCATATATATATGCATTTAGACATATATAAAACATTTTTTTATTGTCCCTATTAAATGTGTAAATAAAGCGAACGAAAAATTATAATAAAAATTATATAAAACTAATATATATACATATATACGAGCAAACAGCTTTTTCATTACTGAAAACATATTTTGATTAGATTTGTCAGTGTAACAGCTGTTCAACCGGAATATAGCTGCTCTTTTCGAATTCTCCCTAATTAAAAGACTGTTTTATTTTTATTTTTATCTAATTCCTATTTGCTAACAAAAATTCTGTTTTAATGAAATTTTATATTAAAATGTTTATTACAAAATTGAAAGAAAGTTAAGTGTAAAAAATCGAAATTTGTTTTTTAGAATATGAAAGATTTTCAAAAATGTATATTTGAAAGTTTACTAACTCGAAACTCGAATCTAACCTAATTATAGCTGTCAAACTTATAATATAAATTATGAGGAGTCTCATTTTGTATAAAAAAGTATTGTCACCAGGTAGTACCGACTTCATAATTCTCATTCACAGACAAAAAAAAAATTGTAAATTTCAAGATTGAGTCCGAAAAGCTGGTTTAGTCCCCAATGTACCAACAATACCTTTTTTCAGGATTGTCACCTATATAATCGATGGTTTTCAAAATTTACTACTTAATATTTGATTTTCGATACGGTTACTAATATACTCTTTTTGCATCATGAACGAGTATAAAAATCGTAAAAATACTGAATTGCTCAACACGATGCAAAAGCATATCGCAGCAGGCTTTGAGAACACAGTAGGCAGTGGAATATGAGTGAAGTAGAAGCGAATTGGAGTTAGTTTTATTGTTTTTGTTGCATTGAAGTTCGACAATTCATTTGACTGAGCATCGAGAAAAGAGAAAATAATTGGGAAATTTCCGGAAAATGTTGTCATTGAGACGCTTGCAAAGATTTCAATGGCGTCCATTGGTGCGTCTCTGTTCGGCCGAGTTAGTACACAAAGTAAGTGACAACGTATTCATAAATTACACATATAGACTCGATACTTAATGTTCTCAACTCGAACTATATTGAACAATAGGATACATTCATAGAGAAACTGCGGAACAGCTATATTGAGGATGAGCGGAACAATTTTGTGGTGCCGACGTTCAAGAAGGCGATGCTCTTTCCAGATGAGATTGCAATTAAGGACTTGAATGGAGAATTTACATACTTTCAGCTTTACATAACAGCCAAAAAGCTGGCCATTCAAATATCCAACTTTTGTGGTAATCCCAGCGAGTCCCTTTGAGAATTCATTCATTTTTCATTGATATATCGAACTTGTACTATTTCAGGCAGTGCCTCGCAGTCAAACGTCGCTTTCTTGTGCTCCACTAATGCGCTGTGGATTGTTATCCAGTGGGGCTGCTGGATTTCAGGCCAGGTGGCTGTGCCCCTGGAGCCAAATCAAGCGGCAGATGAGCTGCTCAGCCAGGCCACCGATTGCAAGGCGAAGTTACTGATTGGCACACCCGAGTGTGAGAACATCACCCAGGAGCTGGCCACGAAACTGCAGACGGCCAGCATTGTGCTGGACCACAGCTTTGTGCCCACGCCGGAGAGCGTCGCCTCCACGGCCATGTATGCCAAGCAGCTGGTGGGCCTGAACGGGGCCCTTATACCGGAGAGCACGTTGCCCAACGACTATTATGCCAACGCGCCGGCCATGCTGATCTACACGCCCAGCTCCTCGAACAGTCGGAACGGCGTGGTGCTCACCCATCGGAATATCGAGGCGCAGATGCGCTGCCTCGTCTCCAGCTGGCATCTGAAGGCCACCGACTCGATGCTGCCGCTCATTTCGATGAATCGCATGCATGCGGCCATTGGAGCTCTGCTCGGTGTGGGTGGCAACATATTGCTGCAGCAGAAATTCGACAGCCATACCGCTTGGAGCTCCCTGCTGGGCATCAACAGCCCGTCGAAGCAGCGCGTGAATATCTTCCTGGCCATGCCCATCATTTACAAACGCCTCATTGCTGAATATGACAAAATGTTCGCCCAGGACTCGCGCATGGTAGAGTACATAATCAACCACTGCAAGCAGAAGATTCGGCTGATGGCCACTGCATTCGGGCTGCTGCCGGAGTCTGTATTCTATCGTTGGCGCGAGATAACCGGGCAGAATATTTACGAGTACTACGGGATGCTGGAGACGGGCCTGGTGCTAGGTCCCGCCCTCGACGAGCAGTCGCCCAACAGCAATGCGGACTACCGTCCGGGCACCTTGGGCGCACCACTGATCGGGGTCACCGCCCGCCTGGTGAACAACCAAGGTGATCAGCTGGTGAGCTGCAAGAGCGAGTCCAGCATGGAGAGCAACGCCAGCTCGGATGAGAAGACCAATAGCATGCCAGTGCTGAATACGGTTGTCGGCGAACTGGAGATAGCTGGCGCGAATCTATTCCCCCGAAAGATCAACACAATTCTGCAGATAACCCCTGTGAAGGTAGGAACGACCGCAACGGTTGACCAGGTCGCGCCGATGGAGCAGACCGCCGAGAAGTTTCTGAAAACCGGTGACATTTGCGCCTATCGCAACGGCAGCTTCAACTTCCTAAGCAAATCGACGGACGTATTCAATGTAGGTGGATACAAGGTCTACGGATCCGAGATCAAAAAGGCTCTCATTTCACATCCGAGCATCAACGATGTTGCCGTTTTGGGCATACCCAATAAACTGTGGGGACATCGTCTGGGCGTCATTTGCATCTTGTCGCCCGATGCCGATGTCGATCTGGAAACAATCAAGTCCTATTGCTATAGACAGCTGCCAGCCCATAAGCGTCCCACTGTCTTTAAAACGATCGTTGCCAAGTAATCAAGCAATCAATCTAGTAATCTATTAGCTCAACATCCTCTCTTGTACGATCGTACAACATGACAAAAATTTTCGTGTCCTTTATTTTAATTGTTCAAAGATAAAGAGAAACCTCTATTCCTTTTACAGATGATTGCAACCGAGAAATTCATCAAATGCAGTACTACATACACAAGCTCAATCAATTTTAGAATATTGATAACCTTTAGCTAACTGTTATAGAATACCGGCAAATTATTAATCAATCTGCAATCATCAAAATCTTGGTGCAACCTCTTTATTTATACAACTCGATTAAAACATGCATTTTACTTATTGGTTATTGATTATTGATTTCTTTTTGGAGTAAAACGAAATTTCGTTTACTTTGTGGTCTATATGCTATATATATCATATCACATTAATGTCATAGGGTCAGGTGTGTGGAGGGTCCCTAAAATAAAGGTCAATATCCCAAGGATAAGAGTGAAATAAAAAAAAATCATTTACTTACATATTTAACTTTAAAATTAACTATGATAATCTGGTCATATCAAATAATATTATATCGTCACCTAACCTAACCTAATTCATCTTACAGATAGGGACATCTGAGATGAGTTCCGGATGCTTTCGAGCTGCTTAAGACATTCAACAAATAAAAACAAAATAGACCTGAGATGTTCATACGCATATATTGAATTCTGCGATATAGCTTGCTGATGTAGAAATCAACTTCTTTGAAGGATTCTTATGCTACTATTCCACATTATCATCCACGATCCCCAAAGTTGCAGTCCACGTCTTCGTTGATGGAGCACAGCGACGGATATTTGGGGTTCATGCCTGATTTGCATTTTTCTCCAGCCTTTTTGCAAGCCGTGTAGACTGGCCAGCCTATAAAGTTGGTTGTGGCATAGTTGCATGCCACCAGGAACGTGTTGAACTCGTCTTTCAGGAAGTTGGCAACTGCACAGCCGACGGCTATGCTTCGCTCATGAGCCACCATCGTTAGGTGGCCAATGGTGCTATCGAGGGAGTTATATATATGATATGGGACATAGTAGTAGGATAGTATATAGGATGCGTGACTTACGGTCCATTGTAGTTGTTGGGATATTTGGCTAGATGCGCGGCCTTGACGTCTTTGCCTTCTTTAGCCCACTCCTTGACTGCGTGGCGTAAGATGGTGGATATATTGGGCGCCGCCATGCCCCAGTAGCCCTCAATGAACAGGTTCTGTCCGGAGTATCTGAACTGCTCCGTATTATGGCATGCATCGTGCTCCATGTAGCACTGCTTCACATTCAATTCGGCCAGCCGCGCCAGCTCTGCGTCCCATCTGACTGTGGCCATGCGGCAGGCCTTCACCTTGACATGTCCCCTCCCGCTGGCCCACTGCTCGCGTACCTCGTTGTGCGCCGCGACAACGGCCTGCTGGGCATCCTCCCCAATCGCCAGGAGCTTCGCGTCCGCCGGGCACTCCTCGGAGAAACTCTGCAAGCAGCAGCCACAGATGCACTACAGCAACGACAGCAGCACAAGTCCATCCACTAACCTCATCGTTGCCACAGGCTATATGCTGCACGCCCTTAGCACACAGCTTGCAATAGTCGGGCTCCCCAGCCCGACTGCCCTCCAGTAGGCAGCTCAAAGCCATTGCTGAGACCAGCAGCCAGGTGATTCCGCGTGCCGTCATCGTGAAACTCTGTGTGGGACAATCGCTTGGAGCGCTGCTTTTTATTATGCCGTCGTAAGGAAATCGTGACTCCTTATCAGTGACACGAAATGGGCAAGCCGCTTCAAGTGGATTAGCTGAAAGGTTTCCGAAATGAAAACTAATTTGCCCAAGGTAATTGGTTTCTATCAGCTCAGATAACTTAGGGATGAGTCTCAACTTGTACTACCCCACTAGATATCCGATCGTTCATAAACGTTCATGAAAATGGGATATCAGGGTATAATGTTCTTGTGAAAACTTATATAACAGGCAGAAGGAGGCGTGGCAGACCAATTAAAGTATATACATACATACATATATTCTTGATCAGGGCGACGAGCTGAATCGATATAGCCATGTCCGTCTGTTTGCATGAGCTCCGAGATCTCAGACGATATAAGAGCTAGAGTCAGTTCTATGCAGGGTTCAGGGGAATCTCTAGTCGAACAGCACTCCTGCTTGTTAAAATTCCAATTAAAGTAGCTCGAGTAGCATACGTCAGAGCAGAGTTGGCTCCGTTTTCAGTGTACGCTCTGCTGTAGCTCAGTTAACATAGCCTGCTTTATTAGACCTTTCGAGTTTTGTGCGGTGTATGTGTCGCTGTATTTCGGGCACAAACTCAATTCGAAATTACAAAATTTGACTGGGGTTCAGCTGGCGAGCGACCCGGGTAGACAGCTTCCATAATGACGGTTACGTATCTAATACCAATATATCCACCCGATAGTCGACTCACATTCGATTGGGATGACAGTGTGGAGGCGTCGCTATTGGTGGCTCTTGGCTTTTTAGTTCTCATGCAGCTGATCCTTCTCATTTACATTGTGCTGGCCCACTTTCAGCCCTGCACCCTGTACCGGCAGCAGCTGAATGAAAGCTACCGCCGGCGCTATGGAAACTTTATCTTTCGTCGGCTGCTAGCTCAACTCGATCGTGCTTTTGGGCAACGACCCGACGTCGGTCAGGAGCTCAGCTCCTGCCTAGAAGCGAAACGCATGGCCCAGTTGGCAATACGCCTGTTCTGCCGTGACTCTACCAAGGTGCTCTATCCTGAGCACGAACTGGACTCATTGGCAGCCAGTGATGCCTATTTTGTGCTTGACGACGAGGAAGCCGAGCTCAATTCCGCAGGCTATTACAGCGTTAATTTCGATGTAACGGATGCATTCCTAGAGAGCCTATTGTATCCCAAACGCGCTGATCTCCCCAGTAAAAACAAATCAAAATCGTAAAGTTGTTAGCGAATCAGGCTATTCTCATTGTGGCGTCAGCGATGACGGTAAACCATTTTATTTCAATAAATATGACACAAATTTCTAAATTGAACCTAATGCTTGAGTTGTGACCTCTACTCTCTAGACTATGCATGTACTTTGTTGAGGGATCTACTGAAGATAACCTTGTCGACCACGTAGAGCTAATCATTCTGAGCGGTGAGAACCCCTTCGCTATTGTCTTACCTTATGTAGTTAGCCTAAGTCCCTCAGTCTTATTCGATTAGCCTACCTTACCTTATGTGGTTAGCTTTACTCATTCAGCCTTACCCGTTGAACCTTATTCGACTAGCCTTTATCACCTTATGTGGTGAGCCTTACTCACTGCGATGAATTCGCTTAACCTCACTAGTTCAGCTAAATTTTGATTCTTCATTATTCATCTAACCTTAAGCACTGGGGTTTACCCATCGACCCTTTTTCGCTTATGCCCTGAAATGCGTTCAATCCCAAAAAGGAATCAGGAGCATCCACCGCTGATCTTAATTCCGTGAACTCTATCTGAAAACTTGCGAATTTGATTTTCGTTTTCAATATGTATATTTTGCAAACAACTTGAACATACCACTCGCACACAAAACCAACTAGAAACATAACATAAGGATATAGTTAAACATAATTGTTAATATTAAACATTAGCAACCTGTCGATATACATATGGGAACGGACTCGTATATCTACAGTTATATACACTTTACAATACAAATTACGACACAAAAAAGGCAATAGAACTAGATTTCATTCTAACAACGTTCGGTTAAGTTCGCTAGAGTTCACTTCTTGAAGCAGATCTTGAGTACGCGTATGACTGGCGCTTCGAATAGTGCGGATATAACAAAGGCCGATCCGAAAGAGACAACGGCGTTGCCCAGAAACGTAGTCAGTATCATGGGATTGTTGAGATGAACGGTGCCGCTCATATGCGATGAGCAGATGAACATAATAATCGGATGGATCAGATAGGCGCAGTAGGTGAGACGCGACAAGGGCCACAGCATGCGATAGGACAGTATCGCGTTGACAGTGGGCGCGAGTCCCCAGCAGCAGGAGAGCACTATCCAGACGAGGCCACACCCAAAGGCCGTATGTCCAATGCTCACATAGAAGGCGGTGTTCACGACGCTCAGTTCACCTGGCCAAACGCCAAAGATGACCAGGAATAGAACGCCCAGACTGCAAGCCCAGAGGCTAAGATTGAGACGCCTAGATATTTTCGGCGGCGTCTTTACCCTATACAGCGCATAGCCGGTAAACATGCCTGTGTGCATAAGAGAGAGAGACGGAGAGAGAGAGGGAGAGCAATTCGAGTGATTGAAGAGAAAGAGGAGTACTAGGACTTACCCACTATATAGGCTCCCACACGCTGCCAGGGTTTGTCGTAGAGAAAGTCAAAGGACTCAAAGGGCAGCGCCACCTTGTGGGTGTATTGATGCTGCAATGAAATAATGCCCGAAACGCTCCAAGAGCTGACCAGAAAGACAACCAGTGTCACTGCCACCGCCTTGAAGTATCTAGAAGGAGTGACATCAATAGGTTAAATAGAGCCAGACTAGCTGAAGCATCCTTGCTCACTTTCTGGAGAGCGCCAGCAATAGACAAGCCATGACATAGAACTGCATATCGTTGGCCATGTACCAGCTCCACATCATGCACATCTCGTGCTGGGGAAAGAAGTTGTTGATGTACAGAATGTTGCGCCACCAAAAGATGCGGCAAGTATTGTGCTCGATCTTGGCCGGCTGGAAGACGGACGAGTCAAGGCCCTGACGGACAGCAAAGTCATTGAACAACACCACAAAGAGGTAGACGGGCGTGAGGCGCAGATAGCGGTACAAGAACATCATCATGGTGTCCAGGAAGCTACGCTTGAAGACGGTGCACGGCGGACCCGCAGGCTTCCTTTCCTGCTTCACATAGAGCAGTGTGACCAACAGGCCGCTGATGAAGAAGAACGAGTCCACGGAGAAGGTGGCATTGCCAATGACCTGGTACCAAAACGAACGTTCCGTGATAACTCGTTCGAACTGAGGCAGGGAGCAGACAGAGATACATTAGAATACCTTGTAAAGTGAGAGTCCCCTCAAACCCTACCTTATTCTCGCCTATCGCAAACATTTGCAAATACGTGTGCACCATCATGGTCCAGAGTACGGAGAAGACGCGTAGGCCATGCAAACAGGATGTGTGCGTCTGCGTGAAGTGTGGACAAGGATTGTTTAGGTTCTTGATAAGGAGGTGTGAGGGGACTTACCTCCTTGTTCTTGTCTATGTTCAGTATGGCCTTGGCATTCGTTTGCAGTGCAAAGCACAGCAACAGCTGCTGATGCAGTGCTGTAAGAAGGGGGTAGAATGTACATACATATGTTAAGAATGGCATGCAAAGCTAAGCTTTTTGCCGCACCAATATATATAATGGAAAAATGTGAATTAAAGAAACGTCAAGTTAGGGAAATACCCTTTCGAATCGTTCAATTACATCGCAACTAACAAATCTACTCCACAGTTCTTGTGGACTAGTCCACTCCCTTAGCAGAGACAAAAACCCATATTCATGTGAACCACTTAGTGTAGACACAAACCTATGGGCTGCTCGGCTTCGTAGGTGCCCGCCACGCCTGCACAGCTGCCCGTTTCCACCTGGTAGTCCGTCATCTCATTCTTGTCCGTCTGTTTGCCCGCCACGCCCACTACAGAGGCCACCGACGTGGAGGCTGTGCTCTCGCCGTGCATCGCCTCCGCTGAGTTGGTAGCTGCATCCGGATGCCGTTGCCGATTGCCATTCATATCGACGTGCGCGTCCAGCGTCGAGTCCGTTGCCACAAGCCCATTGCTGCTCAGCGGTCGCATTTGAAAGAGCTCGAAGGGCTTGCCGTAGTAGGCCGCCTCGTAGTCCCCGCTCTTGCTGGCGGCATCGCATTTGGCGCTGATCGCGGGTATCGGCGCCGCTACCAGGCGACGCTCATCGATGCGCATCTGGTAGTAGGTGGCCACGATCATCACCAGCAGCAGGGTAAGCAGAAAGCTTCTGCAGTCATAGAGATAAGGTTGGCTCTGCCATTAGTTCACCGAAGTCGGTGCTGCTTGGTTGCACTACTCACATGAACACCTGGAACTTGAGCTGTCGCCAGTGGCTATATAGTCCAGGCACGGTGCGCACGCGCAGCACCTGAAGGGCCGGCTGCTGGGCGCTGGCGTTGTGCGCTCCAAGCATGGTCAGCATCCGTGCATAGGGGTCCAGCGAGAGTATCGACTGCACATCGTGCGCCGAGCAGGACTTGGGCAGGCACTCGCCCAGGCTGAGAAGCTGCTGCTGCATGTGCACTATAATATTGCAGGCAATACTTTCAAATTCGACAACTTACCGTCCGATTGAGGCGTGGCATTTGCAGCGAAATATCAGCCACATAGAACTCCAGCTCAAAGTGCTTCCGTTCCCCGCTACCAGAGAGCTGACGGTTCAGTTCCAGGCAGAATGTCAGCTGCCCCAGCCACTTGTCATTCCCGAACAGCAGCTGACCCCGATAGCGTCCCGAGGCATCGTACGCTACAAATACAGATCAGTAAACGAAATTGAGGATCTGTATGATCATTAAATATGATTGATTAACAAAAAAGAGAAGGAGTTCCCACTAATTAATCTGTTTGCAAATGGCAATCAAGCGATCATGATATATTTTTGTTTGATTGGGAAAGAATCTAATTCAGTCGTAGCATTAAAAAAGAAATAGCTTCTTTCGTCACATAGATTCTGGCTTCAGGCCTGAGCATTTCTTAGATCAGATAAAGGAATTGCAAATGATAGATTAATCAAGTTAAGATCAATCAAAACATGTATATTACAAGACTAAAGTCTAAAGCCTTCTATTTCACGCAGTTTGGTAACTAGAACATGTCCATAAGAACTGATTCTTTGCCTTTAAATCCACTTAGTATTCATCTTTGAGCTCACCTTTCTGTGCCCACTCGTAGCTGGAGTGCAGTCCGGTTAGGTAGGCCTGCATCTCGAGGCCGCAGCCGGTGCGCACGCTGGTTCGGATCTCAGAGATTTGCCAGTAGAAGTGATCGTACAGATTGGTCACGATCTGAAAGTAGTTGGCCGAGCCATAAAGGCTCTCGGCCATGGTGCTGCTGTTCGCATTCGCCGTTCCATTGCTGCCCAGGTAGTGGCTGATGCTATTGATGGTGCTGCCCAGGGTCTTCAGCTGCAGCTCGTCATCACTTTGCTTCAGCAGCTCTCTGCCCTTCTTGGGAGAGGGCTTGTTTTTCAAAATCTTCAGTATGTGGGTGCTGCTCGTTGTGGTTGTTGCTGCTGTTGTTGTTGCTGCTGCTGCTGCTGTTGCTGTTGTTGTTGTTGTTGTTGTCGTTGCAGCTGTTGTCGATGCTGCTGCCGTTGTTGTAGTTGAAGTGGCGGTTGTGGTTGGCTGAAAGCTAGACTCGGGCAGCGCTGATATGTCCACATCGACGGTGTCGCTGTCATCAGGGTTTGTGGGCTTGTAGCTCAGCTCGGGTGCATTGCCATTGCTGAGGACGTGCTGCTCCTCGCTGCTGAGGTCACCCTTCTTGATCACCTCATGCTCCAGGTCCTCCAGGTCGCCCAAGTTAAAGTCAAATGTAACCGGATGCAGTTCGTACTCCTTAAGCGGATGCGGCTTAACATACTCAATGCTGGGCAGCAGCTTCTCCAGCGGCAGATAGGGCTTCTTCTTCAGCGGCTTCTGTGGCAGCACTTCGTGAGTGTTGAGCGTTAGAGGGGGCTCCTCCTCCTCCTCGTCGTCGTCCACCTCATGCAAGATGGTGATGTTGTTACGGCTGCTGAAGTGATGCGCCGCAAAGTCTCGCAGCTGCGCTGTGGAGGCCAAGGCCTTGACTGGCTCCGAGCTGTTTGTGGCTTCAGGCTCAGTTTGATTGACCGCTGCAGCCAGTTGGCCAGCGACCAGGAGCACAAGCAACACGCCCAGTCCTTTTGTCCTTGACATAGTGTCTGGCACACTTGGATCTGCTGCTCACTTGGATCTTACTGCTACTCGAGCCTAAACTTTAGCTTGATGTCGTTGCAGTTGAGTCCTCTAAATACTCTCCTGCATTTTCTCTTCTTCTGTTTTGCTTTCGATTTTTCACGTTTTATTTGCTGTCTGCTTGAAGTTGCGAATCTCACTTCTCGCTGTCATCGTTCTAGTATTTAGTTCATGTGATTTAATCAATGGATATCTATATGCACAGGATTAGAGTTCAATAAACATATATTTATATCTAGCGATTGCCCAACCCCCCGTTTCGGACATAAACGATTGGGCAGTTGTTTATGATCCGATTCGATTTTCGTTTTCATTTTCGTTTTCGTTTTCCTTTTAATTTTCGTCTGTTTGCACATTTATGGCTTTAATTGTTTCTAGGCGGGCGCAGGTTGCCCGGATTGCCAAAGCCTGGCAGCTGCGGCGACTACTGCGGCTGTTGCTGTGAAAGCAGCCAGAGGAAAATTACAAAATTTCCTGGTTAAACTTGTTAAACGTGTTGCGCTGAGCACTCAGTGGTCGGACGGACGGACCGTTGGACGGTCGGACGGTCGGTCGTTGGCTGTGGCCAAAGCCGAGTGCCGCATGCTGCTAGCGGGAAAATGTTGCTGCTACTGATGTCTCGAGCTAGCCTTTCTTACATAACTTCCGCATCTCGCCATCGATTCGCATTGGTGCGACGATGATGATCTTCGGCCGTGCAGTTCGCACTTTTCACCTTATTGTGCAATTTCTATATGATCTATATTGATCGCTCGAAATTAGCGGGCCAGCTGCCGCCAATGCGGCCAGCACCGCCGATTATTAGCCTATTATCGATCTCCTTTACGATCTGAGTAATTGGTTTGCTAACTGTATGAAGCTCAATCCATAAAAAAAACAACACAACAAAAGTTAGTACAATTCAAGATCTTGTGGAATATTCGTAAATACGTTTTTCTAAGAATTGAAACTTTCAATATATATTATATGAAAAGTGTCTCTTATGTAGCTCTAATTAATAAAGTATTCTATATGTATTCAAAATAATAATAATTTCCTATCACTCTATTTCTCAGTCAAGGATATTCAATAAATGATTTTGAAGTTCTCTTTAGAATGAAATACGAGTTATCATAACAAAAAATACTTGCAAAGTTGAAATGATTTCATTTGGGCTCTAAACTATTTATGTCTTTATATCAGCACTTATATATTATGTAATTTCTATCAACTAACTAATGCCCAGTATCACACTTTCGAATCTGAAATTTGTAAGAGGTTTCGATATATATTTTGCGAAATAAATATATAGCTTTTATCTCCTACAAGAGTTTAGTTAACTGAAATTGGTTATCGAGCATATATACATATATACATAAATAACACGAGTAGGGGTACCACTTACTTTGTATAAATCCTTTCACTCGTATTGACAAAATTACCCCATTTGTATCTGTTTCTTTTTTCAGTCCGTATAATTTCCCTTTACTTATTTTAAGCCTATGAATTGGTAAAGATCTTAACCTCTGCTAAGCTAATTCGGTACTTAAACCCAAATCCTTGTCATTGGGTCACTTGGTCAGTTAGCTAAACTGTCTGCAGGACGATTATTATAATTATAAATTTAATACCATGAACTCCAATTATTATTTTTAATATTATAATATAAAGTTATTATTTTCTTTTTTTTTTTTTTTACTAATTACTATCAGCTCAACAGAATATTACTGATTAAATGATTTTTTACTAAATTCTGTAAAATTTATAAAAAATGTAAGACCTTTGGCGCAGGTGTTTAAAGCTAATATTCCAAGCTATTTGCTGACGCACTATTGACTAATTCGCTTAGTTCGATACATTTATATTAGACCGAAATAATAAATAACAGTCTATAATTGTAATATGCTGCTTATCTCTTAATCAAGCTTGAATACTCAATCTTCTTTCGAAAATCTCCTAAATGTCGAAGCAATCGATGTATAACAATGCTACACACGCCGTATAGCAATCTTATATAGAAAAGCATGCAGATTAGCCAATTCGAATCTGCAATCATATTACATCATCACATAACTTCTTTTGCCTGATCTTAGACGTACGAGTACCAAGTCCAAATAAATAACAATTAGGTCTTCGAGTTGTCGCTGCCGGCGAACAAGTTTATCGAATCAAGATTAATTAGATCTAGTTAGTCACTTGTTATCCACTGATTTTACAAATCACCCACCCATCCGAACGGTTTTGGACTCATTTGCCACGCTCAAAATGCACAACCCACATGGGCTGGGGCCGGGCGGGGATATGCAAGCAAAGTGCTGCAACATATTGCAAATCCATTGTTTGCCAATCGAAACAGCAGCAACAACTTCAATGGGCCCACGCTATGTTGTGCCGGGGACTGGGGTACATATGTAATGGGCGTGATGGGTGCGCGCTGGGTGGTAATTGAAGAAGTAAACAACAACATCAATAACAACAAACACAAAACAAAAAAAAGAAAACAACAACAACAAAAGCACTGGAAAAAAGAGGCACACAACTGTTAACTGGACACGGTGGCCACCTGCTTGGGATTTGGATGACGACCGCTGCTCAACCGTTGCGATGAAAGTAAAAACCGCGACTGATCAGGCGCCGCCGAAGCTGCCATCGCTGGAAGCCAATGGACGGCCTAAGAGCCGAGCCGAGCCGAATGGAGACGAGCCGGCTTCGGCAAATACAGGCGCTCGACGAAGTCGCTGGAGCAAAGTCAAAAAGCAAACGCAGGGGTGGGAAAGGGAGGTACTGAAGACAAAGACACAAATGCATTCGCAAGTGCAAGAGACGTAACTAAATGTGCGTGCGTGTGTGTGAGTGCGTGTGTGTGCGTGTGTGCGTGGAAAAGCGCAATAAAGCAAACAAGCAAAAGTCATAATGCACACTAAAAAGCTGACGAATGCAATTGCCATGGCTAGGCTGCGCAGGTTGGACCAAAGCTGCCTCTTTGCCTGCTATCCCAAAAGAAAACGAATGCTTGGATCAAGTGTGAGAGATACATATGACAAGAGAAAGAGAAAGAGACAGAGAGAGAGAGAGAGAGCGGAGAGAGACAGGCACCAAAGCGTGATAGACACGCCGCAGACGCGAAATGAAAAACAAATATCCAAACAAAAACCAGTAAGAATATTGAACTTAACTGAACACAACTGCATAATGCCCGCTCAAAAAAGCACTTGAATGGAAGCTACAAATGACTTAATGAGCTATATAATGATCATGATTAAAGACCCTACCACATTAATATCCAGTAAAAAATATACATTCCTCGCTGGGTGATATAGAAGAGTATTAAGAAATCATTCAAAATTCTTTTCTAAGATTTTTTAGTTTATAATTTGATATAAATTTTTTATTTTTGAAATTTATGATTTTGTATACTTTTTAAATTTTGTGAGTTCAGGCTATTTTTAAAAACATGTATACTCGTCTAATTCAAACACAAATAAAGTTTCATTCAGACGAACGCTTTGTTAAAACCAATACACTCTGGTAATTTGATAAATGAGTACATTGTAAATCCGAGCCATGAACTAAGCGCACTGACCAGCAGCTACCAGGTGAAACGAACGAGTAGCAGTACCAATACTCGCCGCACTAGCCCCCGCTCCACTACCTCGGCCTGATATGCAACTGGCAGAACAAGCTCGACTTCAGCAACAGCCGCAACGGCAACAACAAAAACTGTCGCAATCTAGCAAAAATGGTCACAGAAACATTACAAATATTTTTTTTGCAGAGCAAAAGAGTTCAGTGGCAGTCGCACAATAAAATACAAACTCGAGGCAGCCACACCCTCCTCCAAGCTCCGAGCTCCGAGCTCCCAACTCAAATGAATGAAGGCGAATGATTTGTGAGCGTGTTGCAAACGATCTCAAACGATCTTAGGCCCAAAATAAAGCCTTAGCGAAGCTTAGTGAAAGGGAATGCAAGCTGCAAGACAATGAAGGATAATAATTGAATACATATATATTTTTAAAATTCGAACAGAGATTTCAGTATTTGCAAATGGTTTTCAAATGGTGGTAAATTCAGATTCAATTGCAACTGAGATAAATATTACTTTCAAATTAAAAAGTAAGATTGATAAAGATTCCTTTATTATTCTCATAGTCTGATCTGCATGTGCTATAGAAAATTCCACTGTCCACAAATATAGATAGAGTTTTGATATAGGATTCATAAAGGATCAAAAGCATCGCCTTCAATCTCTTACCTTCATTTGAAAGAAGCATTATACAATACAATATATACA
Source organism: Drosophila arizonae (assembly GCF_054131065.1). Taxonomy (NCBI): domain Eukaryota; kingdom Metazoa; phylum Arthropoda; class Insecta; order Diptera; family Drosophilidae; genus Drosophila; species Drosophila arizonae. Next base: position 27,812,536 of record NC_142927.1, read on the forward strand.
ATTGATTTCCAAATTTCAAAACGAAATACAAATTTTTGATACAAAAATATATGTTATAAATTTTGTGCACGTATAATTTGCAAAGCTTTGGCATATTATCGGTCAATTTGTATCTGTTTTACGAACAATAACATTCCATCAATAAAGTGAATGGGCTGTACAGTTGATACGCAAGTCTTGTAAGTATGCGTTGCCAGCTCAAATTACATAATATTGCTAAATCTACTGATCAATTGAGATACGAAGACAAATGTCCATATATATAGACCAAGCTATACACACGTATGTATTTCTATATACATACATACGTATATACATATATAAATTATTTATATTGTCAAAAGGTTTATGTGGCTTTTGCCCTTCTATGCACTTCTCATAAATTCACTCAGTGCACCAACTCTGTTCTCTTTCTGACTTGAATAGACTAGGTCGTTCAAAATTGTTTTATTTATATTCGATTTTACGCTTACCTCCGCTTAACTAGTTTCGTTTTTAGTGTCTCGAATTTTAGTTTGTTTTTTCCCAAATTATTGGCCAGTTACTGAAAATGAGTTATTCATAAAAATAATTTGTTGCAAGTGTTTGGCATGGCTCGGCTGAATGGTAACGCCTCTTAGTTAAGTCAGAAGATGTTGTTGCATGCGACTCGAACCTTGACGATTGACGGCTTAAGAGCGTGTGGCAAAACTTGTTCATGTCTGTGCATTTGCTTTGCACTTGGCCACAGATACAGATACAGATACGGATACATTGAAACTTTCGATACAGATACGTATATGCATTTTGTCATGGCCGTAAATCAGTTAAGGCCAACCTATTGTCAGTGCTTTGGCCTAGCCCTGGCCTCGTACCGCCTGCAGCGAGATCTATACTTGCAGCAGAGTTCATTTCGGTTCAGGATAGTACTCAAGCAAGTCTGCCAAGAGTAGCACAAAGACAATATTTGAAGAAAGTGAATTTATATTGGATAAACGAATGAAGCGTCTCTTGCACTGGGAGCAATGCTGGGTGAGAAACTAAATTGAATCATGGAAAAGATAAGATATATTAGAATACCTAAAAGACCTGAAAGACTCTTTAATATGATAGCCTAAATGAATATTTGATATTAGATATTTAAGCTTTGTTTATCGTTATCGTAGCTAGGTTTCCATTTTCCACTTCAAAATGCACTTAAATATTACGATCCTAGTTTTTTATCTGAGCGTGTTTGTAGTTTCATTTTAAAATCTTTATATTGAATATATTTCCATACAATTTGCGCTAAGGATATAGGAAGACTCGTACATTTACCCAATGGGGAATAGATTATAAATATATATTATGATGTACATTTAACGACTGCATAATTTCTCCGAGTGTAGCTTGTGGCACGAGCCGCAGCCTGACTGCGCTCGCCTTATGATTTTGTGGCAAGCGCCGCCGTTTCAGTCACTGGGCACATGAGGCAGGTGGAGCTGGCGGCTCGGTGGTGGGGCGGTTCGGGGCGGGGCGATGCAGGCGCTTGGCGATAGTCGTCATAAGTGAGTGTGCCAAAAAGTGCGCGAGTCTGTTGAAGTGTATGTTGTGTTGGCTAACCAGCATTGTGATGCAATTCGGCACTCAGCGATTACGCTAGCCCAGCTGTTAGCCAAATAGCCAGCCAGGCAGTTGGCCAAATAGCCAGCCAACCAGCCAGCCAGCCAGGCAGTTGGATAGGCGCTGTCGAGCTGCGGGAACAATGCGCATATTAAACGCAGCAAGCTGCTGGCTCCATTGCCGATTGCCCCAATGCGCTGACGACTCGAGCTCCATATTTATTTTCGGGTCGACAGCTGAGACGTTGTCAGCGAAATGCACTCATGAATGGCATGCGACGCCGTTTTGCAATCTCTTCATTTTTCTTGCCGTCTTGTGGCATCGTTTAGCAAGTTGCAGCAACTAAGCGAATGCCGTTGCATACTTTACAGCTGCGCCCCAAAGTGGTTTTCCAGCAAACTTTTGGGCGGCCCCTGACAATCAAAATGTTTCAAGCTAACCTTATCTTTCATTAGACTGTGAAAATGTGTTAGAACTATTTATTGGGCTAGGGTCGGGAATGGATCATCGAGATGACTTTTCAGTAGGCATTGCAGACGGTATTATACCCTATACCCATTGAAAATGGGCAGATGAAGGCGTGGTACTTAGAGTATTTATATTCTTGATCAGGGCGACGAGCTGAATCGATTTACCTCTGTCCGTCTGTCTGTCCGTCCGTATGTATGAATGCGTCGATCTCAGAAGATATAAGAGCTAGAGACTTGAAATTTTGGTAGGTAGGTATGTCGAATTTGTTTCCATAAATCGATAAGTAGTCCTATTTTTATTACTGATTAAAGCGCTTATCGTAAATTATAGATATAAAATAATATCTCTCATATCTTTGGAGCTAGAGCTCCCAAATATTAAACTTAGATATGAATCTTTATAGCTTTGATAGACTTTTGGGTTTTCTTAATAGCCACCCTATCCCCATATCTAGGCCTTTCTCCAAGCTTGCAAAAATTATATTTCAAATACTACAGACAGAAAATAGTTAAGTTATCGAATCTCGACAATCCTAGCTCTTTATTTAGTCTAAATGATTTATTAAAACAACAATTCATGTTGCAAAGGAATGATCATTGCGTACTGTAGGTATACATGAAACTGGAATCTGCTGTCTAAGCTCCCAAAAGTAGACATCTAGATAGGGCCTGTGCATAGGAATTAACGAATTCAAACTCCCATTGCAATACTGTACTTTTCTCCGTAATCCTAATAGATGATAATTATATTCGTATTCCCATATTTTACTGCTTTCCATGAGATTTCTCCCTAATACCACTAGTTGACATTGATAATTATATTCCGATGACTTTTCTTCTTTTTCACCGTGGTATAACCTTTCTATATGGTACTATTCTCCGTTATATTGCTCCCCGATGTGTCTAAGCGGATGTCTTTCCGCTAGTTCATATTGAAAATGATATTCAAATGAGGTACTCTAAAATACCGGACTAGCTAAAAGTTAACAACTGTTCACAGCTGCCCACTATATCTTATTAAGTGTGTATGTGTGTGTGTGCGTGCGTCGGTTGTTCCTCTCTGGCAACACTTTGATGTCGAACAGCGGGCGCTGGCGAATTATGATCGCTTTAGCGCCTAATGTCTAACGGTACAGCAGCCATTAGCAATGCGGCAAAGGCAATCATCATCAGGCCAAAACATACGCAAAACTACTTACACATCATCAGACCTCTAACCAAAGGTGTTCAGAAGGGGGCCTCGAGTGCTCACAAATGAACTGCGAAAATAATCAACAACAATGTTAATGACAAGAATTTTGGATTTGATCACGTCGCAATTGCGGCAGTTGACCCAGAAGAGGCCCCAAAAACCATGGCAGTTATATTCCTACGGTTGGGGTCAGAGAGTCGACGGTCAATAAGGTTGCTAACCCCACAGTCCCCATCTGTAGGTGTCCAATAACTCTTACTTTTCACTGAGGTATACGGCATGCTTTTACTTTAAGTATATGTTCAACGACTTAATTTCCTTAAATTACAACGAATGAGTGAAACAGATGAATGAATGAAACAAATGAATAGTTATAATGAATATGTTTGGAGCTGGCATAGGTCGACAAATAGTTAAGATTGTGAGGAACACTATATCGGGTTTAAATCGATTATAGCAGGTCTCGGAGCTGCAATTAGTGAGATCTATTATCAAATGGAATTACTGATCGCTCAAACTGCTCTATGTATGCAAGTCAGTCGGCCAGTTGGTTTCATATGTCAGTCAATCAGGGTGCAGTCAGTTAGTGAGCTAGTCGATCAATCAGGCTATCAATCTATTCGTTAGTCAGTCATCGAACCACGTTTACATATAAAGCCAGTCAGTCAGTTAGCCAGTCAGTCAGTGAGTTAGCTGTTCAATCAGTTGGTCAATCAGTTAGCTAATCAGCACGTCAGTTAGCCAGTCAATCAGTAGAACAATCAGTCACCCAGTCAGCCACAGCTAGTATGCGAGTATTTTCATTTATTGATTTTACTCAAGAACAATTGTTTCTAGTGTAAGATCTTTAGATCGGAGCTTTAGGTAGCGACACGAATCGATTAGGAAACCGCAAGGCAAAACGCAATCGTGTGCAGTGATCATGTCCAGCCCGTGTGTCTGGGGCTTACAATGGCCATTTGCATTTTGGCCAAGAGCGCACAGGGCCGAGACAAACAAGTACTTGAGCTTGGGCCGATGCGCTTACAGCATTTCAACTTTTCAGCTGATGTAAAAGGTCAATTCGTCAATGGGAAAAGAATTGGGAAAGAAAGCCTTTTTTATCTCTGTGCTGGCTTTTATGGTAACATAACGGTTGGAATTCTTGTTCCTTGGCCAGAAATGTACATGAGCTTTGTTTTTTGTTGTTTTTGTTTTATTGGCTTTTTTTGTGGCTCGTTAAACGAGCCAACGGCAATTGGCTGAGCTACAGCTATTTGTAGCTGCGGATTGTCCCTACGGTTCTCTTGCCCAACCATCCACAATTAGCGGCAATTGAAAATGATCCGAAGAGGATCGTTTGCGACGCAGGTGTTCGTTCCACGCACATATACACACATACATATTCACATATACACAGACATGCAGTCTTTTCTAGCTGTTATAAAGTTAGCTTCGGTTAATTGTAAAGTGAACAGATTGGATGAATAACCATTAACATATATTACCGTATGCAATACAATAGAGAGAGATGGAGATATCAAAGGAGATAGAGAGAAAGAGAGAGAGAGAGACAAAAAGAGGAAGAATGATAAAGATTGGAGAACAAAAAGTGACATAAAGAGAGAGAAATTCAAAGATGATATAGCGAGATGGATGGATAGAGAAAAAGGTCAAGAGACGGAGAGAGAGCGAGAGCCAGATCGAGGAAGAGAGAGTGAAAGAGGGATTCAGATCAAGAAAGAGAGAGATATGGAGAGAAATGAAAATAGATATACAGAGGAAGATGGACAGATAAAGAAAGATATCGAGAGACGGAAAGAGATAGGGAGATCCAGATCGATCCAGGAAGAGAGAGAAAGAGTGCAAGAAAGAAAAATATATATCTTATGAGAGAAATGCAAAGATAGATAGAGATATATATAAACAGAGCAAAATATACAGATAGAAAAAGAGATCAGTAGACGGAGAAAGTGAGAGAGATAGAGAGAGCGAAGTCGAGGAAAAGAAATGAGTTAGAGACCTAAAAAAAATAGAAAGAGATTGAGTATTATATGTACATAATCTAAATATCTGTATACCTGAAAATATAATCACAATATTAATATAATATATATATATATAATAGACAGATGAAACAATGTTTACCGGAACCTGAATTAGGTTCGAGCTCATGGATTAATGCAGAGCGTACCTTGCCATAATTTTAAGTACTTTACATTTGGCATTTCAAAAATAATTGATCTATTTAATTTCTTCATTCTCAGTTGTCCGAGATATATTTTTTTCTGGCTTGTAGATTTCGCTCTGGCTTTTAACTTTTACTTTCTCCTTAAGTACTTAAATGTAGCTTGAGCCACATAACAAATTACGTCCGTAGAACCTGTGCGTTCTTTTAACCCAGATTTGTAAAAGTTGTTGTGTGTGTTTTTTCGTGTTTTTTTGGAAGAATTTTGAGCATTTCATTTCCCAAGAGCTGATTTCGTTTTCAACAAAAAGCTTACAATTTGCAGTGATTGCTCGCAGTGGCCAACTGCCCCCATCATTTTGGAGCAATCGGCATAGATCTCTTTATACCTACATAATATGATTGTATTTTTTGTGGGAAGCCATGTAGTTTGTTGTTTTTATTTTTCCGTTCGAGAATGTGGGTAAACGGGAGATTAATATCGCTGCTAGAGCTCTTTACGATTTGTGGGTCATTAGAACAACTGAATTTTTTAAACGCTCTTTAATTTATATAATTATGCCCGCTTGATGTTTCAATCATACCGAATGGAAAGCCCTTCGAAATAGCACAAGATGCTTCGGCAGCAGCCCACAAAATGCAACCCAGGGCGATCATAATCTTGATTTCTTTCTCGACGTCTCTGACTCTGTCTCTGACTCTCTCCATCCTTCCTCATTTCTAAAGGCCGATCTCTACTTTGACTTCTTTCTGGAAATCAGTGCCGAACGCTCTCTCTCTCTCTCTCTCTATCGCTCTGTTTTTCCCCCTGCTCTGTCTCTCTCTCTTTCTCCCCTATTCATTGCTAGTTTATTAGCTTCGGGACATCATATCAACAAAGCAGTTATCCACTCAAAAAGAAATTTATATTCGTTTTAATATTTTAACTCAATAAAATCTCTAACGATTTCTGTGAAGAAGTCGATTTCATAGTGCTTCTGACGGGTTAATTAATCTAGATATCAATTCACTCTGGGCAAAATTCATTTTATTTAAAATATCAAATCTTTATAACAGAATACTTTTTCTTCGACAGAGATAGATTTTAGTTTAGCTTCGATTATAAGTAATATTAATTTAAGTTGTTTTGGATAGCCTTCAATTGAAAAAGTATTCGAAATGAGTTTGCCTCGCATTTGCATAATAAAATTAATGAGAGAGAGAGAGAGATTGTCAGAGGGAAATACATGGAGTAAGATTTTGTGTGCGAGAGAGAGAGAGAGCACTGAATTTAATAGAGACTTGGAAAGGGGGCCCCCAGAGGTAAACAGAAATGATAATTTAATTAAAGAGCCGCCCTGATCAACTATCCCTAGATTTCTGATGCTCCGTTGTGAGATTTAGATTCTAGTTTTTTTTTTTTTTTGGATTCTTTTTTATTTGGTTAGTTAGATTGCAGCACGCCATTTATCTTTGGCCTTTTTTTTCTCTTTGGTGTGTGGTGTGTGTTTTGGTATTGTGGCTAAATAGGTCATTCGTCAAGGTAACTTTCATTTAGACTGGAAAACTCAGCGAACGTGGAGCACTTAATCATAATTTCATTCTCTCTCGCTTTGCTACGTTTTGTTCTTGTCATTGTTTGCCGTTTTCTACGGGTAGTTAAAACGATGAATTCACTAACAAGCCTCCCCGAGGAGAAACGAAACGCGGCTAACTAATTGGATCTCTGTTCCATCAACATGGGGCAGCGTCTCTGGAGTGGTGAGGGAAATGGTTTTTCATTTTCTTTTTGGTATTTTTTTTTTGTTTTTGTTTTTATTTTTTGTATTTTCTGTTGGCAACTGGGCGTCCAAGCATGCCCCATCTTGTCAAGGATGTGGAGCTGGCGGCTAACAACGGTAAATTGAGGCTGGCACCTTTTGGCCAGCGGGCCATTAGCCAGCCAAATGGCCATGAGGGTCAATGCTAATTTCAACCTTTTGACAACTCAACCAGCTCAAGTCCCCTCTCCTGCCCTGGAGCTCCGTCTGTAATGCAGGGCTGAGAATAGGAATAGCGCTCGCGGAGCGGGGGCCTCATCGCAGCTCGAGCTGCGGGCCCATTTTCATTCTCGGCCTGCAAATCACTTTCCTGGCTTTAAGATTGTAATTTGGCTTAATTGAATTTTCGTGCTGGTCAAAGCAAAGCGATGCAACGCGAGGCGACGCGATGCCATGCGATGAAATGCCTTGCGAAGCGATGAGATGCGAAGAGACGTTGCATCCCCCATTCATAGAGAGATCTCTAATGAGCCTGCCTGCCTGGCCACATCCGTCAGTGGTTGATGTCGGTGGTGCTGCTGCAGCTCATTATTAAAACTGCAATTCCGCCAGCTCTTGCATTTCTCCAATTCATTTCAATTACTTATTTTTAATGATTCGGCAAAATGCTAAAAATAACCAAAATATGCCACATGGGGCTTCAGAAGCACGCGAGAAAGGAGAGGGGCAAGCGACAGTGTTGCAAAATGTTTTCACTTCTTAAATGATTTGTGCTTAATTAGAGTATGCGAAAGTCTGCGGCCATTTGAATATGCTAACTATATAGAGGAGTATAATTTACTTTTAATGCTGTTAAGTGAGTGTGGCCAGCTGTAAAGTAGGCCCAGAGTCGTTTAGACTTTAGCCTCATTTTGATCTGTGTGTGCTGAGGAACTATTAGCTCTAAGATGACTAGGGTTTACTTTAAGTATACTATACATACATACATACATATGTTTACACATTTAATATTTCAAATATATATATTTATTTATACATATACTTATTATATTATATATATATTTAATATACACATAGCTTGTTGCCTTTATATATCGAACAGTCTTTGATCATATGGACTATAGTATAATGATATATAGAATCAAAAGTAAAACCATATAGATAAAATACTTTTAGAATTTGCTGAGGTCAGAGCCTTATCTACTGAATTATCTTACTACCCTACTTACCCTAATAAAAGATTCACAGTCTTTATAAAATTTCATTAACAGATCTTTACAGGGATCTGGGTATTGCCTAGTCAGACACTCTCATCTAGAACAGCATTTCCTTTGAGCTTTCAGCGCCCATTAGAAAGGAAAGAGAACTTATTTAGACATAAATGGAAATTCGGTACAAAGGGGCCTAAAGAACAAATTCGAACCAAATTAAATAGATACATATACCCGAGTATTCAAAGCAATCCATCATGTTATACATACTTTATAATTAATTCAACAGTATCACGCGATATTTGTCTAGCATGTAGGATAGCCAGCTAATAGATATATATATAAATTTATCAATAGGGCCAGACATGCAAATGGGCTCTACGGGGCCACAACTCACCTGCCAAGCAAAGTGAGAATGCGTAAGAAAATTGCCGCCCATCGTCGAGGCTTGGAGCTTGCGGCGCATAGTAAACCCGGATATGTTGTTGTTGTTGTTGTTGTTGTTATTGTTATTGGTGCTGATGCTGATGCCAGAGTGATTCAGCATTTGAGGGGTTTGTTAGCCGATTGTTGTTGGCGGCTTTCGTCACGCCGCCAGCGCCTGTTTGAGCCAACATGTTAATCATTTCGCGCGTCAAGCGCCGTCAAATATCCCAGCTGCCTGTTCAGCCCAGGCCATAGCCCTACGAGTATGTCCAGATCCAGCTCTAGATGCAGTTGCCAGACCCAAGGTGCCTATGTGGAGTTGCAGCTCGAGCTGGAGCTGAGAGTGCACCGCGGGCGCTTGTTACAAATTTTGATGGACGTCCCAGGCCCGGAATTGATTGGCTTTAATGGTAATGGCAAGCGCTGGGCTGAGCTCTGCCGAGCTCTGCCCTCCAGATAAGTAGATGGCAGCCGCTCCTAATGGAAATGCGTGCGGAGCGTGCAGCCCAGGCCAGCTGACAGCATCCAAAACTATCAAATGCATTTGGATGCCCAGCCAATTTCCCTCACAGTAGTCCAGCAGATCACAGTTGGCGATGATGACGAAGATGATGATGATAACGATGATCATGCTGTGACTGATTGGGTTGCAGTCACTGCCAGATGATTCCTTTTGGGGCCAAGTTCAAGGCCAAGTTCAAAAGTGTTGACACTTTGACAAGCTCCACTCAAATGGCCTCAACAAACAGAAGAGGGTCAGAACAGGCGGCAACAACAGCAATTGTTGCCACTCAAAAGCAAAAATAACAAGTTGCATTGTTATGTGGGCGTCCAGCCAACGACTCGAAGATACTCTGGAAACGATGAAACTGAATGATGATGACATGAGAAAACTGGAGAGAGGTTTTCGATGTGGACGATAGAGTATGGATGGAAGGAAGATCAACATACAATTCAATAATGATATTGATATAAACCATATTTGTGTATAAATAGTAGAAAACCAAAAATGTAATATTTACTATGAGAGCTCTATAAGGAATTCAAAAAAAAAAAAAAAAAAAAAAAAAAAAAAACAATTAAAAACAATTTTGAGACTTATCGAATAATCAAATAATATGATCTTTCTTAAATATTAATAATGATAAATTGTGGGAACTATACATAATCAATAGACGCTATAATATGGTTAATATGGTTGAATCAGATAAATGATGGGAGAGCTAGATTGATGCGAATTGCAGATCAAATTCTTGTGGCAATGAAATGTTGCCTGCATAGATATAAGAAATACTTTATACTCTCCCTTCAATAAGAGTGCAGTGCATTTCGAGTATTCTGAATGCCAAGTGGGGCAAACCCATATACACTTTCTTTTGCTGGCTGCAGAGTATCATCATGTCCCAGCAGCAGCAGCTGCTATGGCTTATGACTATGATTATGACCATGATTATATATATCTCTGAGCTATATACATATATGTACGTAGGCATGTGCATATATATATAGGCGTATAACATTATGATGACTGCGCTCAACTGACTTTGATGAAGGATGCCCAAATGCCACAAAATGCAATTTCTTTTGTTTGCTATTGTTCTTGTTGTTGTTGGTGTTGCTGTTGTTGGCATAACGAGCATTTTTATGGGTCGACATGGTCAGGTTTTCTCTCTCTCCCACATGCTGGTCAGAGATGTTGCTGCCGCTGACGTCTTGTGATGTCGTCAATGTCCATTTCCTGGGCCACTCACAGAGACCGCAATCTGTTGCGTTTATCTATGTCTTGTGTGTGTCTGCCTTTATGGGTGTGTGTACTGCAGAAGTGTGTGTGTGTGTGTGTGTGCGTGAATGTTTCTGCATAATTTGCAAAATTATGGGAATCGAAATTCAAGTGCGCCAGAGCCAGCCGTCTGCAAATGCCAGTTAACCAGTGAAGCCGCAACGTCGCCCTCGCTCTTCCCCAGCCGTGCCGCCCCCTCCCCCTGCACCCCACTGGCCCGCAGGCACATTGGCCATGTCTAGCGACTCCTACTCTAGGGTAAACACGATTGCCCAGCCAACTTGATCTGCGGTTTTAGACTTTCACAAACAGCCAACTGCCAACTGGCAACTGCCAACTGGAAACGGGCAACTGGCTAAAGAATTTACTTGCAACGCAGTTGCTGCTACCAATGACAATGCCAGCCACTCAGAATGCTCATGCCCATGCTCATGATGAGGTTGTACTTGCTGTTGTTGTTGCCATTTTATGCTTCATTAGGCCAAAAATTATATCGTGGCATCAAAAGCCTCACTGCCAAGCCAAGTGACAGACAACCAACAGCCACTCTCTAGCTAAACTGGCAACTAAATGACCCAACACAACAACAACAACAACAACAACAAGAAAACGAACAGCAATAGCAACAACAATCACACAAGGCTCGCCAAATAGAAGAGTGAAGCCAAAGAATTGAACTGGGCGCTGGCGGCCTAATGCTTAGATATTTGCTTCAACAATTTGGCCAACTCCATCAACAACATCATCAGCAGCAGCAGCAACAACAATAACAACAACAACAAGAATAACAACAACATTATCTACAGCCCCGCCTCCCATCAGCTTGGGCAAATTTTCAATTTGAAAATTGATGAGCTTTTGCTGATGGAATTGTGTCTAGCTGCTGTCCGGCTGTCCGGCTGTCCAGGTGTCCAGGTGTCTAGGTGTCCAGGTATCCAGGTATCCAGCTGTCCAGGTGTTAACGCTACATGCAACAACAAATTAATCAATAAGAAAAGAATTGCAATTATTCGATGCTCTCCTTGCAGAGATTTATGTTCCCCAGTTAACGCGTAGCTTCGGAAGTCTATTCTAAACTAAATGTGAAATGGGAAAATAAATTTAAAGTGCAATTTGAGCTATTATTATTATTATTAATATTAAGAAGAGAGGAATTTGGAGCTAAGAAAAATCCACTTAAATTTCTTTAAAATAAGATTTATGCAATTTTAATTATATTGTAATTATTTGTTATGTACATATAAAATTTTCTATATATATATACAATTATACATATAAAATTTGTTTTGTATTTATTAAAAATAGTTTATTATTAATTATAATTTTATAACTATTATAAATGAAAAAAATTATTGAAATTTAAAGTTATGATTTGATTTTTATATAAATTGATTATTATGTAATTGATTATTAAATTTTTTTTTTCTTTGTATCATATATATGTATATTTTAATAACCCTAAAAATAATTTTTGTTTGTAAAATATTTTTTTTTTATAATTAAAGTCTCTGGCATTTCGCTAATTGATGGCTGATCAAATTGAATTCTTTGCATATTTCTTTTCAGAGATTTGATTATTTGTTAGTGTTGTCATGCGTAGAATGTGTTGAATGGGGCGATTGCCTCTCTTGAGTATTTCCACCATAAATCAATGTCCCCAGCCAGAATTTTTCTGCGCCTGCGCGGCGCTTGTTGAATTGTCAGTCACATGTTAACGTTGTCATGGTGGGAATGCTGGAAATGACGTTCCATTCGAATGGTACGTACAAAAATCTTAAGCCATCGATGAATGTGTCATTCTAATTGAATGTGGAGGCATTCGTTGATTTGTTAACCATGTGAGCTTACTAATTTGTCAACCAAACGGCATTACATAAAGAAAATAGAAGAAAGCCAAGCTTGCAATGATAAAAATGATCTTTATTGAAGCCTAGCTGCTCTTGCTGCATCAGGAAATCAAATGCAATTGATAGAGCTACTCTATGACATCATTAGAATGATCTAGGCACTAGGCTTTTATTAACATATATACTGTGATTTTGATTAGATTCGAAATGAGTTTCTTTAGTATCACCAAGGGACATAGACACATATACATATGTGTTCATTTATGCAATAGGAATTTTACTTGAGGCATTTCACTCGAATGTCATGAATGATGAATTTATTGACAAAGTGAGACACTTTTAGTATTGGTGCCGTTGTTAAATGTGCTTTTAGTTTTAGTCATTTGAGGCTGACCAAACGCAGTTTATAAAACAGGGTATTAAAGCTTCGTTTTATTGGTCTTTGGACTGTTAATGTTGTCTTTACATGAGTTGCCTTTGGTTAACTTCGCCCGCAGAGCATCGTGGTATGCCGTGGCATATTTGGCTTCAGCCTGGACCTGGAACACCCGCCCGCACCCGCATCGACTGGATAGCTAGTCAACTGGACTGGACTGGCGTGAGTTGGAGATGGAGTCTAAGTTTGAATCTGAATCTGAGTCTTAGTCTGAGTCTGAAGTGGAGTGTGGACTGTGGCAATCTATGTAGATCTGTAAGAACATTCACGCGTTCTGCTGGCGCGTCTGTCTGGCTCTGGGATGCTGGCGCGATAGAGCTGCTACAGATTCGATCGTTTGCAAATGAAGCCAGAAAAGAAGAAGTCATGTAACTATGAGTGCATACACTAAACGCCTCGAGTCGCAGTCGAACTGGCTAACTGACTGACTGAGCGACTGGCTGACTGGCTGATGGACAGATTGATGCACTGATTCAAGTGTGAGCACAATCGCTGTCGGAATCGCAATGCTCGCCGCCTGTCAGCGAACATCAGCGAAGCGACAAATGAGCAAACGAGACGAGAAATGCGGACGAGCAAACATGCTGCAGATCAACTTGGAAGGAAATGGGTTTAGTTTAGCTGGGCTGCCAAGCTCTGGGATGGGAACCACAGCACGCCTCATTCTCTCTACTCTCCCGCTCCAGCTCCAGCTCCAACTCCAGCTCCAGCAAATCGGATTGGAATCTATCGCAAAAATGGAACCGCAGTTGCCTGCTGCCTGCTGCTAGCTGCTTGTTGCATGTTGCTTGCTGCTTGCAACTCTTGAGTGTGGCACCAGACTCGTCCACGCTCGAGTGTGCAACATGATTTTCCAAAGCTGCCTTGCTCAAGTACTCCATGTACTTATCACACATATTTCAATTTCATTCCACATCCGCGTTTGGCACAATTGCAAATGCCCCAATGCAAATTATTCGGAATTCGAGCAAACCCACAAAAAGACGTTTCCTGGGCTACATAAACTTTACTAACTTTATTTTATTGTTGTCCCTAGTTTAAGCATCAAATGAACTTCTAGTCAATATGCAACAGTTTGATAAGCATAACAGAGGTATACATATACATATATGTACATATGTGCTTGAGCATGGCTCAAGTTCTAAGCCATTCATCTTCGTGCTTATCTAGTAATGGCACGATTAATGTGATACACTATAATCGATTACTTTGCTGTTATCAATATCGATATAATTGTATCGAAGCTGAAGAATTTTTTGTCTATACAATGGTAATTAGGTTAAAATTTTCAATTCTGATAGAATTCAATAAAGGATTAAGGCATTTATTTTGATTTCCCTCTTCTTTATCATACCACGATCATCAATTGCAGATCAGTACGAATGATTGTTATTGAACATAATCATGTATGTATTTTGACGTTTGGATATTTTCATATTCATTCACATTGAAAATATTAGAAAAAAAAAACAAATTTAATGAAGTTAAATCAGTTTTTTTTTCGATTTAATGACAAAGTTCAAAGTTCAAAATTGATATACATACATACTTAATAAATATCGTCATATATTCCTTTATCTTTTTCTTAGTAAATTACAATGATTTAATTAACCTGGGCTTAATTCTGCAAATAACTCTACAACTTTTCTTCTTAGATGCAATAGACAAATATCTAGGACTAATCATGTGAATATGAAGATGGAGTTGAACGCAATGTAGGTCATGTTCTTTATAGCTGATTTCATCAGCTGTAAAATGCAGCCAGTTACCGTTATTTCAGGCAGCACGAGCTTTTTTTTATATTTTATTATCAGTGCAACTCGCCTCGTAAAGATAAGCAAGAGTCAAGTGCTCTCTAGTACGAAGTATTTGCCATGCAGTTAAGCCAAGAATGTAGGTCGCGGGTGTGCGTGTCTGTGTGTGTGTGTGTGTGTATGTGTGTGATTGTGACTGCTTCTGCTTAATATGAGTCGCATCATGAATGATGCACGAGTGCAGGCAGTTAACGGTTCACCAAGCACTCCTCCAAATGAGTTGCCCTCCAAGTACCTGCCACTCGGATTGCATAAGGAAACACTTACGTGTGTTTTAACTGCAACTATTTGGAATGATTTCATCAGAGACCTGGGCACCAAATCAGCGCATCAACATAACAATCACAATTACAATTAGAATCAGAATCAGAAACAGATTCTCGTCACGCTATCACCATCTCGCTCTAGCTGCCCTCTATCTACCTTTCATTCTCTCTCCCTCTCTTTTTCTCTCTCGCTCTCTCTCTGTCTATGTTGTTCTTATGTCACTTGATTGTTGCTGTGCTCCATTTCTGTCACGCTTGAAGACTGCAATTGAGCCAATTGACTCCTCCAACTGTTGTTGCGGTTGCAGATGCTGAAGCACTCAGTCCACAGTCCACAGTCTAGAGACTAGAGTCGACAGTCTTCAGTCTTGAGTCTTCAGTCTCCCGCCTTTAGTGGGGGCGTGTGAAGAGCCCATTAGAATTGAGAAGAACAAAGCACAACGAGCTACAAAATATATGTATATATATACATATGTATGTGTATGTGTGTATATCTAGGAGAGCGAATCAGTCCCATATTAAAACGAGCACAGCGACAAATAGAGACAACAATGGCGCGGGAGGCGCTCCAGGAAAATGACTAATTATGCAGCAGGCAGGCAGACAAGTAGACGCAGGGGCGAGCACGGCAGAAGGGGTGGGGGGAGGGTCTGGGGGACGGACGGAAGGCAGAGCTGCCAGCAACCACATTAGCGGCAAACGGGGCGCGCTTTGCGTTGGTAGCGGTGAATGGTAATTGCGAACCGTTATAATGCGAGAGCGCGCATAATAAGAGCAAATGGAGACGGTCATGATGTGGACGCCGTTGAGAACACCGTCTGGGGCGGAGTTGGGGAGCTGGAGTGATGGAAGAGGGGCACCTTGTCAGCTTGGCAGGTTCGCTGTGTCAGCCCTAACGCGCACATTTGCTCCAGTTCCGCGAGGCAAATGTGACACTCGTTCACGCGCGCTGAAGCCAGCACGCTCACGCACACACACACACACATGTATATGTATATAGATGTGTACTACAGCACATCAGCGAATTTGCCTAGGCCCCAGATCAGGCATTGATGTAATGATGATGACGCTGACCCAGTTGCGTGTTAGCCGCAAACCTTTGTTGCATCCAGGCAGTGGATATAGCTGCCATGGAGCTGGAGATGCAGCTGGGGCTGGAGCTGGAGCTGGAGCTGGAGCTAGGGCTGGAGCTGCAGCCAGAGCCAAGCTGCATAGCCCGCGCATCTTTTGTTGCACATAACTGTGTCAGTGGTGGATGCCGCGCTGGTGTCGATTCCACAATGCGCACACACACAGATACAATGCCACATGTTGCATTGGCATAGTTGCAGCTGCCACGGCTGCTGCAAAAGGTGTCGCTGATATTTCCCATATTTGGTTACCACACAATCGGGCAACCGGGTAGCCGGGCACCCGGGCAGCCGGGCAGCCGGCCAGCCGGCCAAACCGTGCCACTTGGTGTTGCAAGTGAACTTGACGTTGCCCCAAGCGCTGCATTTGACTGCATTCGAATATGGACAAATTGCAGGAACTAACCCATTTCGTTGCCTTGACAATGTTTAATGATTCGCGTCCCTTATTTGCCTCCACCCCTCGCCCTCTACGCCTTGCTGCTGGCCCCTCCTCATCCACATGCCGCATGATTGATGGGGCCCACATTCGACTCATTGTGCCGACATATAAGCACTTAACTATTTTTGGCTATTACCAAATCTGGTTGAGCAAGTCCTGTAAGGAAATTTAACTTAAATTCAGCCATAGCGAAAGGTTGAGCCGTAGAGATTAAGGCAAATCTTCGTCTTAGATGGGTCTAGATAATTGGCTTCCCTATAGCCCAGAGCGTAACATATTAAAGGCATTACTTATATATAATTAGGTATAGCAACCAAAAATTATTTATTTAATTAATCGACGAATAATAATCGAATCAAATAATTTTATTATTATTTTTTTAAATTTTAAGTTTTTTTTTTTTTTTTTTTTTTTTTTAAATATTGTATTGCTGAAATCCAGAAACAATAACAGTGAAATCATATGTGGTGGTTCTTTGAAGTGATTAGAATAATTTTGGAATAATCTATATAGTTTCAATTGATTTTGCCAATGGGAGCAAAATAATCGAACATTATACTAATCATAGATATAATACATTATAGGGCAGACTCCCGAAAATAAAATGGAGTCTTAAAAAGGCCATGAACTGAAGGAAAGCTTTTCAAATTAAAAAGAAAAATCAAAATTTTAAATATATAAGCTTTAAGCTGTTGAACTTTTCTAAGAGATTAAGATTAAACTTAAATTAACTGAAAGCTGCTCAGCAGCTCTATGATAATAATACTAAGCAGATGTATACAAAGTATTCTAGCTTAAATGGCTCTTTCCTCATATTTATAACTAACATTTGACTTTACGCTCTGATGAGCAAAACCTCTTCAATAGCTTGACAAACTGAGCTTTGAGTGAAGATCAGCTTTGGGACAAAATTGATATAGATTGGCTGCTCTGGGACAAAGGTCACAGAGGTCAATGAAGCCCATTCCATTTCATCATTATCTTAACTGCTCCAACTCGGCTACTGGCAATGGGACGGATTTGTTGACCAGCTGATTGACCTCTTGGCGTGCACTTGGGGATCTCTGATCGAGCTCTCGATTATCGCACTCATAATGACATGAGTGCGTAAGTTGATTGTCTTTGGATTTGAAAGGCTGAGCACTGGAATTGGTTCCAGAACCTTGCCCTAAGTAAACTGAACAGATGCCACGCCGGAGCATTGTCGCTCCGATTTAGTTAGTTAACTCTAACAGTTAATAAACACATAGACTAGAAGAGATATATATATATATAAGTATACATATGTCTATGTGGAATGTTCATCTTCATGCTTGGCAGCCAGATAAGTGTATTCGATGTCAATGTCTTGCTGCTGCTCTTGCTGTTAATCGCAGATCGCACGGTTTCGAGTCAAGGCCTAGGAAAATTGCCAGAGAATGCTACCCAAAGATATACTCACATGAGTTGCTTCTGTTCTTTGGGCTTGATGACATCATAATGTCAGTTGCAGTGCTGAGGCGGCGGCAACTGCATCCAACTAATTTCTAACTGAACAAAACGCATCTAACTGTCAATTGTCACAGCACGTTCCACGGATTTGCTCGCTTGGCTGATGGTTCCGCTTGTTCACAAATTATGGCTTCTACTGCTGCAGCAACTATAGCTATAGCAGTTGCAGTTGCAGTTACAGCTGCCTCTGGCTCGTCTCTGGGTGGGGCTTCCCATTTACCAACTGGCAAATCTCTCTAATATGAGAATTGGAGAACAAGAAATACTATATGGTTTATTGGAGTTCGTGGTGTGGGCTTTCACTGTCCGCTTGTCAGCAGCGCCCAATTATCGGCAATCACTTTCTTCCCTGGCCAAGCAGATGATCTCTAGCTGTGTGGCTTACATCCAGCTCCATGGCTCAGATCCAGGCTGCAACGTGGTCACAGGCTCAGGTTGTGCTCATTCTCTAGTTGGGAAACTGCATGTAATGGAATGCGCAAATGAGCAAAAAGATGACTGGGCAAGCTTTGCAAATACGAATGATCAGCCAGCAGATACCCATTCATTGTAGAACTTGAAGATAGAGTTTGGAGTATGTACATACATG
This sequence comes from Drosophila arizonae, assembly GCF_054131065.1. Lineage (NCBI taxonomy): Eukaryota > Metazoa > Arthropoda > Insecta > Diptera > Drosophilidae > Drosophila > Drosophila arizonae. The sequence goes on from NC_142927.1 coordinate 27,831,117, forward strand.
TATGTAATTCAGATTTCAAAATAAGCTCATCATATAAGTCAAATTTTAATATATCGATCATTTTTTGTTTGACGGAAATCAACATGGAATCTTTGTTTACTTTGTTATTTTAATTTTATTTTTTATATTTTGAATTAGCCAACGTCTCTGATAGAGCATACTTTACCCGCCAAGGCATCATCTCTATCAACATTAATTTATGCACTCACTCAAAGCCCTCCTCTTCCTTGAGTGAGCACAGGGTATACGAGACATAAAACCCAGAAACGTGAGCCCCGCAGCCATCAATCGAACTGCGGAAAAACCATAACGAAAATCGAAAACTATTTTTCACAGCCTTTTCGCCAGGGCCAGAGTCAAAGATGCCTGAGCCCGCCAACGGCGACAAATGCATTTAGAATCATTTTTGGTACTTTTTCTCTTATTTTTCCATTATTACCGAAGAAAGTTTTTTGAATTTTTTTTTTTTTTTTGGTTTTTTCTTTTTTTGCTAGCCCCCCCACAATTTTTGGACATTTTCAGATAGATTTTAGACTCGTTTTTGGTGCTGTTTTGTTTTTCGTTTCGGTTTTGCTTCGTTTGGTTTTTAGTGGCTCTATTCAAGTCGACGGCGTCTGTCTTGCGGCCCCGTCTGTGGCTCGGTTTGGCTTTTCGGTCTTTTGTTCTAGCTGCTGTATGTGGAAAATGCTATCTAACGGCATCAGTTACACTACATAACTGTTCTCACTTTCTTGACTGCGTCGCCGCTTTGAATTTATTGTTGTTTTGTCTCTCTTGCCGCATATCCGGTGCCGGGGCAGATGGTGTCCGCGGCCATTACGATTACTTAGAGCGCATTACAAAAAAAAAAGCAGAAGAAAAACAGAGATGGAAGTGGAATCCCAAATAGAAACAAATACACAAATATATAGAGCCAGACGGAGAGCCAGAACCAGAATCCGAATCAGAGAATTTTAACTTCGAATCACCATCCGAAACTAGAAGTTTTAAATTCAAAGATAGCTCCACTGATAGTCTATCGGGCGATCTACTGCACGATCTCTCTCTCTCTCTCTCTCTCTCTCTCTCTCTGTCCCTCTCTGTAGACCAGGAGCGGGACTTTAGAAGCTCTCACTTATCTTTTAGTTTAGTAGTTCTATTAGCCACTACAGTCGATTGCGTTGCCTAAGTTATAGACCAACATTGCGGCATTTGCATAATGTCTCAATTTATAGGAGTGTGCCTCCGCTCGGAGGGCAGGGCATTCAAGCCAAGCAACTAAATGCTATTTATAGCCATGCAACCAGCGGATCTGTTAGCCAAAGTCGTTTACATCTATTAATATCTCGGCGACAGAAAATATAAGGAAAATACTCAGCACATTTAATTAAATTCATGTGCTGGAACACGAATAACTTCCGCAACATAAAATCATCGTCGCTTATTAATGCTTAGTTTTACTAGATATTAGATAAGAGGACATTGGATTGTGGCACTATGGCTAGGCAATAATATATAAGATCTTCTATATATCCGTATCTCTGTATATCTTCAATATCTATTTCTGAAGCAACTGCCTTATAAGCGGTGAACGAATTCTGGCTTTCCATTCTCTTTATAAAAACATACTAAATGTTTCTATCTAAAATTTCGTGTATGAATATTTAAAAAGCTTTTTAAATGAAAGCTTGAAGTTGAGTTTAATAGCTAAATAATTGAAACATATGTATGTAAAGTATGCTTATAAATTGATAAATAAACTATTTGGCAAGCTTATTTCTTATAAATTAATTTTAATTGCATTCATTTAGGGTATTCAAAAAACAATAAATTAAAGTAAATTGACTTAAAAATGACATTGAACAGACTTAGTATCTATAATTTAATTATATGTATTTATATCGCAGACTTTAACTTCTTATCCGTTCATGTAGGGCATTTAAATGTCGGCCAGAACCGCAACGTATTTCTCTAATTGGATTCTTAAGTGAATTAAAAAGCTGTCGCCAGCTGCAGACGATGCTGGAGATTGAAGCCGAAACAACCAACGCCGAGTCCAAGTCTGAATCCGATGTCATTTTTCTACGGCTTAGCACTTTCACCTATTGAACCAGATTACGGCTAAGAGAACTGAATGGCCTTTGTGCGGCGCTGTCTGCGGCGAGCTTAATGAAATAAATCAAATCGTCGCAGGCTATTCAGAATGCGATTCTATTTAAATGCATAATTTATGATGCGTTCGTTGCCTTTTGTCTAATGTGGAAGCATGCTAAGCATTTCCAATTAATAACTTAAATTGGTGCTAAGGCCTCGGCTGAAGTGAAAAATGTAATCTCTAAGATGAAGCCGAAGAAGTTGGTCATTAAGCAGATTTGAATTTTCTAAACATTTTCTTAAGCCAAGAGAGACGTGTGTGTGTAATCGAATGTCTGTATGTGAGCTTGAGTTCTCGATAAGAAAGCCGAGGAGAAGAAATCATAGCCCGAAGACGTGATTCAATTGTTTCAGGAGGAGCGAGCGCTAAAAAGAGTTGGAAAATTCATTGATCGGAAGAAAAGAAAGCAATGGGAATTTTCATTGCAGGAATGGCAGATGGAGTGATTGATAGATGCCCAACGAATTCTTGTTTCATACATAATCGACTACAGCTTGTTAGGCTAATGACTGCTGAACGTAAGCACCTGACTCATTAAGATCTACATTAATGCGGTTCCCACACAGACACTCACACACACACGCACGCACACAGAGATCTTAATTTGGTGTGTGTAAATTGTCTCGGTGCACAGTGTCAGGTGAAATCAACGACAGTAGCGACAACTGGCTCCATACGTATGTACATTTGTCAAAATTGTAATGAAAGTAAAACCCATTAGATTCAATGAGCGACGATGACCATGACAAGAAAGCAGACGTGCGACACGTGCAGCAAAAAGCCGCGCAGATATGCGAGCCAGACTTCAGTGCGGCTGGACATTAAAATAAAGTTAACTTAACACGAAAATTACAACAACAAAATAATAATAAAAATCAAAATAAAAACGAAACGAAGCGAAATAAAATGGAAGAAAAGCAGCGTCTAAAAATAAAAGTCGGTCTATAGCCAACAAAAAATAGAGAGAGAGACACACAAGCAGTCGGAGTCCGTCCGCCAGTTTTAGTATTATTGCAGTTTGGTTCAGTTCAGCTCAGTTCGGTTCAGTTCATTTGAGTCGCGGCGAGTTTGGTTCGACATCGGAAGCGACTTTTCTGCCCTTTCTTTAAGTGAAATTTTGACTCAATGCCACAACGTGTACAATGCGCCACATGAAAAGCGAGCGACAAGTTCATGAAGCGTGTGCGCGAATCTTGAATACCCTTTCCCTGAGGAGCGAGATATGAGCAATGCGAGGAGTAGGCAAAGCTCTCAAGCTTTAATTAACTCAAGCAATATAGTTCTCTTATAATTAACTTACTGGCATGGGTCTTATTGGAGCTAGCTTACGATTTATCATCAATATGCAAATATATTTGCATTTAAAGACTAAAATTTGTAACCCGTAAAGATTGATTAGGTATTCAAAATAAATATTCCAATTTTCCAATTAATATTTTATTGATGAAATATCTTTACTAAATAAGATATATGTATGTAGTTTTCTAATTGGAAAATAATCATCTGCTGCTGAAACTATTAGCTGCTCTTATCACTACTAATTCTACTACTATACTATATATTTGACAAACTATTGTAATAATATTATTAATATATGATATGAAAATTTGTGAGCAAAAACTTTAGTATACATAATAAGACATAATATTTTGTAGCTAATATATAGTATGCATTATGGGCCATTTAATATCTTAAATATTAGTCAAACAACTACTAATTTAATTAAATTGAAGCTGTATAAAGCACAGATACATATGTATGTCCACACACATGCGCAAAGGCCTATTAATAAATTTTAGTTAAACAAAAGCCACACTTTCAACAAAGCGGTGCAAGTTTAATGCTCTAGTGAATCAGATCTCGAATGAAAAGTTTTGGAATTTAATAAAGATGACATATAGTGGATTGTGGTCAGTGGACAGCGGTCGGCGGGGAGGCGGGAGGCAGGCGGACAGACAACGACGCCGACAACGACAACGACAGCGACAACGACGAGGGTCGGACACGGGTAATGAAAAGTGCGTAGATCATTACTTGTTTTCCGCTTTTATCATATTCTATGTGTCTGCTTCTTTCATGGGGCACCTGCGTGAGCAAAGAGCAGCGACAGGGGCAGGGCGGGGGCTGGGGCTGGGCGTGCGAGGAGGGCCGTAGCGGTTCATTGTCGTTCACTGCAACTTAAAACACAATTTATTTTGCGTTTAATTGCTATAATTGTGAAATTAATTTCGTTTTCATTTTCGTTGGCCAGTGAAATCTTCTTTACTTCTCTTTCCCTCTTGCTTGCTCCGTCTCCGTCTCCATCTCTGTCTATTTATTTTTATACCCTGAACCCATTGAAAATGGGAAATCAGGGTATAATGGTTTTGTGAAAAGTATGTAACAGGCAGAAGGAATCATCGCAGACCCCATAAAGTATATATATTCTTGATCAGCACGACGAGCTGAGTCGATATAGCCCTGTCCGTCTGTCCGTCCGTCCGTCCGTCCGTCCGTATGAGCAAAAGAATCTCAGAAGATATAAGAGCTAGAGAGCTGAAATTTGGCATGCATACTCGTGTATACCATAGGCAGTACAAGTTTGCTTTATTTTTTCGATAACTCGTCCGATAACTTTTTTATCGAGAATAATCGAAAAATCGACTTGGTTTTTTCAGCATAATTTTAACACTTTTAGACCTGGAGACTTCATATTTGGGTTGTATATAAAGTTAGTGGATACAAAGATTTTGTAATTTGCAGATTTTGGATACCACGCCCCCTTCTCCCCCAATTTGTAAAAGTACTAGTACTAGTACTTTTCAAGTACTAGAGACTTGTGCTTTGGAATGTACACATATTTTAACCATATGATTACGCTCTGAAAGTTTCATTAAGATCGTATGTCTACAAAAGAAATTATTCAACAAATAAATTCTCATATTATTGCCCACATTGCAGCGCAGCCCAAGCGCAGTCGCTGCTAACTGCGCAGTCAGCAGAGCACGTGCTTATAAGTGCATGTGTATGTATGTGTGCATAAAAGAAGTCCAGACTGATTAGAATATCAGCTTGGAGGGTTCAGGGTATCTCCTAGTCGAGCAGTCTCGACTGGAGCCTTCTTACTTGTTTATTACTATTATTTTTTATATTTTTTGGCTGTCGGCACGTTATGAAGTTGAATGATTGGGATCACCCAGGCGGGGCAGTATCTAACTGATCGCGTCTCATAAGCTACGTACTTAACAGCCAAACCACAGCCGGGAGAGAAACTGAACCTGAAATAGGCTTTTCCATGGAAGAAGAAGACACATGGATCTGTAATAATAGCGAAAAAAAAACCCACAAGATGATCCCGGGGGATTAGCTCATACTTAGGGGCAACTGTAATACAACTGTAATTCAGCCAGAAAACAATGATTGAAATCAATAGGAAGCAAAGCATCGACTTGACTTTCAAATGTGTCAAATTCGTGCTTGTTTAGCTGAAAATAGTTGAATTCATATCTCAAATTGCCAATATATTACAATTTGATATGGCTGATTTAAGCGAGCGGGAGTGTCGTCTGATGCAATTGGACTGCATACGGGAGAACGTGGAGAATATTCTACGGGAGCATCGCACGCTGGGACGACGATATGCTAGGCGCCAGCAGCAGCTGAACCAGGGAGCTGGATTGAGTGCCGTCGACATCGGCGTCCAGATGGATCAGATGAGAATGCGGGTATTTCAAATAATACTCAATACGGTGCCGCAGTTAGCCGAAACCCCCGAAGAAATCGGACGAGTGTCTGAAATGATAAATTTATTGGTTACGGCTACAAATGAATTTAGTGATGATAATCCTTTCCACGGCCTTGTAATCCTTTGAAGGCTATCAGCGGGCTTGCAGCTTATTCATTATCAAGTTAGCTTATCATGTTGTAGCTGGTACTACAACAAAATCAATGCATGTACTTTGAGCAAGCTTTGTAAACCTATTTGCATTTATATCCATGGATTATCAAAAATAAAATTCACTGATTTCCATTAGAAGAAAGCTGTTAATCAAAGAAGACCAAGAAATTAAATCTCTGTACCTATTATTTAGTGTCTAAGTCAGTATTTTGCGATTGGCCATATTCAACTATTGTAAGTCGTCTTGCTGCACTTTCCTAGCACTCCATACTTATCGATCGGCTACTAGCCGATCTGCCACTGCACTTAGCATATTTAAATAGACAGTAATGAGTTCGCCTGGCAGGCAGAACTTGACGTATAATCAGTGAACTCAATCTGGAATTATTTGCACTCGCAATTGTCCCAAAATTGGCAAATAGAAAACGCCAAAGACTTGCACAAACAGCCGGCGAACCGCTCATTCAATATTAGCTGACTAAACATGGCCAAGAAGAGACAGTTGAAGAACTGGCCGTAAGCCAAAGCGGCGAGTCGAGTTGACTCCCAGTCAGACGAAAAGAGCTAAATAAGAGAGGAGGAAACAACTCTGGCAAAAAACTTGGCTAACCGAAAATTATGCGCGTAAATGGCGTGCGACGGTTGTTCGACAAATGTTGGGGCAAGGGGGCACAGATAGAGCTAGAGCTGGCTGTCTGTGGCAGAGACACAACGTGAGGCAGATTTGAGTTTCAAATCAAAAAGCTAATGAAAAGGTTATAAATGCCGTTATGGCGTACACAGACACACACACACACACACATAGACCGCATGAAAGCCAGAAATTATGCCAATACAAACATGAATACAAATATAAATACAAACACGAATAGAATTAGGCATACGATTGCACTGAGAGAAAACAAAGCAAATACAAATGGATAGGCCAAGGGAAGTCAGCACTTACATTCTTTTAATGTTTAGCGGGAATTTTGTTATATGTCATATATCTTCTTTAAGGACATATACTTTATTTAGGCATAATCATGATCTGAAATGTACACAAGACAAAAGCTTAGCTTCTTTATGTAAGTTTATCAGCTATATCGCTATATTATCTCTTAGTATCAATAGCATTCGATATATGCCTATAGTTATCGAAAATGGTGAAATGAAAATATAACTCCCAAAGTCTATAAAAGATAGATCGAAGATAGATAATGAATATTTGAAAATATAATTTTAAAAAATCCATTCATAAAATCTTCTTTTATATTCTCGATATTTACCTTACTAAAGTTGAAATAAGTTGTCAACTAATTATCGTTAACAGCATATTTGCGAAATAATCAATACATGACATGTAATAGTTGATATATTTGTAAGTTTTTTCGCTTTTCAATTGATACATGAAAACTGAAATTATTCATATGAAATTATTCATACCCTCATTTTATTTATGTATGAAATTAAAAATCTATATAAATTTATTGAATGAAGAATTCAATATACATGCTATGCTCCTAGTTACATATGCATTGCAGTTACTTGCCTTTTTTTCAAAAGTTGATACTCTCTTTTTCTGTCAGTGTAGCAGTGGCTGCTACTCAGCGTATTCTCTTCTAATTTCTAGCATAAGAAAACAAACCGAACCAAAGGAAATAAATCTGAATTTGACTCAGTCGCTGTTGCTGCCACTGCTGCGGCTGCTGCTGCTGCTGCTGCTGTTGCTGCCACTGCAGCAGTGGAATGCTAAACATGCAAGAGCAGCAGGCAGCAGTCAACAAGCAGCAGGCAGCAGCAGCTTTTAGCCGGCTTTGGCCAGGTTCGCTTCACACGCTGACTGGCGATGCATCAAGCGGCGAATTGATGCCGCCGATGATGAGGTGCCACAGCCGCTGCCAGTGTCAGAGGCATAATGAGAGCTGGCGACTGCGACGTCAAGTCCGACAGCGACGGCGACCGCGACTGCGCTTGCGGATGGGGCTGCGAATGCATTGGCTGAGATTATGCTAATAAGTTGGCGCTGGAGTTGGCAGCAAACGGTATTGGTAACCAAACTCATGGACACAAAGCGCTGCAAGCGACGACACATAAAACAGAGAGAATAGAACACAGAACAGCAGCGGCAGCAGCAGCAGCAACAACAACGGCAACAACAGCAGCAACAGCAGCATCAGAAGCAGCTATGGAACAGGCAGAGACAACAGTAAAAGCTAAAGCTGAAGCTGCATTCTAGGTCAGCGACTAGCACTAGGAGCGATGCTGCTCGGTTGGTTATGGTGTTGGCCAACGTCTCATTCATTTATCAGCCAGCCGTGGACCAGGAGCAGGCCATGGAAATCGGTCAATTGTTGCCTGGTCAACTGTTAGCAACTGCTTTTGGTTTTAGTTGTTTTTGTGTTTTTTTTCTATCTACCTTTCTGCGACGAGTATGTTGGCCTAAATGACTATTCGGAATTGGCATTTAATATGGGCTTTGATGTTGAGGGAGAGCTGGTTGGCCTCGAATCCAGCTCAAGTCTACGGAGGCGCCTACGCTAAATGACCTTCAGCTAAATAGATTAGAGATGTGAGCTGTTTGCTTTGCCGAGCTGATATACGAATGCTTAAAGTGATATATAGAAATTGCCAAGCTGAATTCTGGCTATTTGGACATTATTTACGATTTTCTATTTAATTTTAACTTATTAAGCTATCCGAAATTACTTAAAATGACTGATATAGCATTGGAGTAGTAGGCTGTACTACCTTGACATTTATACAACAATTCAAATTGTAGTAGAACTTAATTTCAATTTGTTGTTTAGTAGCAGAAGTAGGAAAATATATTTTTGGTGAAGAAACCATTTTTAATTTTTGCAGAAATCGAAGATCTGGGCACTGTCAAAATAATGAGTTTGGAACTTATTTATGCATTGATGTTAAAAAGGAAAAGTAATTAACTCGAATATCCAAGTTGTTTCATAAGAACTAACTGTGTTTTCTCACGCCAGATAAAATCAGGCAGACTTTCAGCTATTTGGCAAAAAAAAAATATTCAAAAATAAAGCAAAACAAAGCAAAGCACAGCAAAGAAGTGAAAAGTCAACGTCTGCGACTGTTCATTCATGGATATATTTAGCTGAGGATCTGTATCTTGAAATTTAGCTGTATCTCTCTCTGTATCTGAATCTGTATCTAGTGAGCTTTACAGTTGTTTTTGCGCCGTTGTCGTGATGGTCGCTGTGGCTGCTGAGCGCGAGCTCGCGTTGCTCAGCCAATGCCAATGCTAATGCTAATGATAATGATGATTATGATAATGGCCGCTCGCTAGCGATAATGATGGCCAGCCAGCTGACAACTGTCCACTAACTGAACTGAGTCTAAAACTCTAACCGAACGCCAGACAGCGGGGAATGTGTGATAGTATTACCCGCAAATTACAGTTAAATTAAAGACCATTCCGTGATTAATTATATCTCCAGCAATTATACACAAATATGCAAACACATACATACATGCATATATAGAGTATTGGGGACCTCCCAGGCGACAGCAGGCAACGGCATCAAATGAGCATTGTGACATAGCCGATCATTCAGCTATTTGGGTAACTTCTATTCGTTTTCGAAAATGTTGCCAAAAATTGTAAAATTGAGTCAGAGCGACGCCCACGGTTAGTTGTCGAAGACTGGCCCCCACCGACCGCTATAAGCTGGATATGGAAATTAATTAGCCTTTGGCTTTAGGTTTTGGAAGTGGGCGAGGTCGCGTAGCGCTGCGCGTTCTGTAGGTCTCTGGGTCGCGTATCACTTTCATATTGATAATCGCAATAAATCACAGAAGTGATTTTATTATTTATTTATTTTATGGCATATATCGAAGCGTCTCGAGCAGCCGCTGAGACATCAAATAAAGTTCTTTGATTCGTTTTGACTGTTATTTGTTTTCATTTATCGTTGTTGATGTGACTATTGTTGTTGTTGTTGCTATTATAAACGTAAAAGCCAAACAACAGCATTAGTAACAGCAACAACAAAAAGTTGACCCAGTAAAAGAAAAAGTTTATTTTTATAAATTTTGTTGCCCCTTCCTCTGGCTGTTTTTGCACTCTTTTTGTTTTTGTTGCTGTTGCCGCAGTTGTTGTTGCTGTTGTTCTTGCCTTGCAAATTTTTTGGCCAAAAACTTTGCATAGTTATTAATTCTTAACGGTTTTTACTTTCACGTTAGAACAATATGGACAGAGGCGATAATTATTTCTAAAGATGCCGCAAACTGGCTTCAGCCTGCGTCGCCCTGCGTCGCTCTGCGTCGCGTTCGTTGCCTAAGTCTTTTGTTTGCTCTTCCCCTGGTCGCTTTATCAGCGCGCTGCCCGCTCATGCGCACATCAGTCTAGCCCAAATATGTTGTTCAGATATACTTATATACGGCCAACTAACGGTTCGGCAATGACCAGCAAACTTTGCACTATTTGTAGAAGTTTAAAGTCATTTTTGTTTCTTTTTCTTTCTCTCCCCCTCTCTCTTTCTACAAAATTTGTTTTTATGTGTTTGTTTTCTGATTTGATTCCAAAACAAAAAAGCAGAGACCTTAGCGAAAAGCAAAAGCAAATATATACATAAATGGAAACTAGAACATGATGCAAATTACACTGGACAATGGCCAAAGAGGTTATATTTGGCTCGGCCCAAAGCCGAGGTGAAACCTAAAGATCGAACAAACAGAACTGCAGAGACAAAGCGAAATGCAAAAACAACGGCAAAAAATAACTTTGTTTGATATATGAGAGCATTTACTTGTGCATATAGACATATAGTATCCGGGAGAAGTGTGAAAATATCGATGTTTACAAAACTCAGCAGGAGCCTGAATACTTAAGTAGACTATATAGGTTATGTACCTAAGTCAAATCCAAAACCCAATGAAACCCGTTTGCATTTTAACTTAATATCTCTAGGATATTATATTTAGGTATATTCTAACAGACCTCACTCGAAATCTGTTTATTGTGCGAGAAATATTTTTTGATTGCAACTTCTACAAATGATGTGGGTATATTTGGTACTACTCGTTAGACTTACTCTATTTGTGACTGTTCTCATATTAATGATCAAATATGAACTCTTTCTTTAAATCAATATCAAATTTTTATAATAGACATATACATAAATATCAAATACCTTTCAAGAAATACTTCTGTTTCGCTTCTGTTTACATATGTTATTGTGTCACATTGCCAAAGCTTATCATCGACTTTGGCCCCAATTCTCATGCTCATATCAGATTACTCTATAAAGTAGCTTATCTAGGAATAAGTTAAGATAGTTAATAGCTTCGTATTAAAACACTTTCATACGCAGCTGCTGCAGTGCGAAAGAGTTTCGCTCTTTCATGTCAAATGCATTTTGGACTATCTCCAATTTATGTAGGATATCTTTTCGTTAGGATTGCTGTCGCTCATCTGCAGCTTAATCTCGTTTTATGGCCGCATCTAGCTGAAGATTTGGGTCAGTCCGATGGTGCCATCATCATCATCATTATCGTTCATAATAACAAGCGGCACATGACATGATCTTTGGAGATGAGCATGCAAGCCAATCGACAGGCGCGTTTTCCTCTTCAGATTCAACTGCTGCTGCTGCTTCTTCTTCTTCTTTTCTGTTTCGTTTTTTATTTTGTTTATTGCTGTTGTTGTTGTTGTTGTTGTTGTTCATCTTCTGTTTTTGTTTAAACTCAATAATTTTTCTTGTTTTTGTACAACTTTCACATGTGAATGCGATGTCTGACGATTGCCGTCATCGCCTAGGCCCCGCCCCCGCAGCCGTTAAAAAGGCTGCCAGCGGCCCGCCTCCTGCCCAAGTGATCTCCTCGGCCCATTTGCCCCCACCCTTGGGGGCTTCGAGTTAATGTCTCGCTACGTTTATTATGCTGGCATTTTTTCATCTTCATCATCATCATCTTGTGCTTCTTCTTATTTAAACATTTTTTTCTCCTTTGCAATTTTGCTGATTTTCTTCTAATGGCTCTTGCTGTACTTGCTGTTGCAGCAACACTGCTGTCGCTGTTGTCTTCTTGCTGGCGGTTGCTGCTCGAGCTATAAATTTAATTTCGATGCAAAGTTACAGCTTAATTCTAATGCCCAGCTACGTTGGACACGACCAAGACGCAGGCCCAGATGGAGACGGAGACGAAGACGTTCATCATCATCAACAGCAGCGAGAAAATCAGAATTCCAGCGTCTGTGTGACCGGCGGGGCTGGCTGCCTCTGCCTATTGCCTGCCTCTGCTGCTAGCCGCCCTCCTCGCCCCCCTTCGCTTTGCCTCTCCCCCGCTGGGGTTTGCGGGCATTTCACTTTTTTCGTGCCGCAAATGATGATCGATGTGCGCGTCGCATGTCGCTGTCGCTGCGGCCAAACGTGGCACGTCGAACATTTCGCCTCTTCTGTCTGCCAGCATTTAAATTGGCCAAATGCAAATGGCCTCCAAGCTCCAAGCTCCCAGTCCCAGCTTCAGCACCAGCCAGAGCCGACGACAGGCGATGCCAAAAATTATTAAGATAAATGTCAAGCACGTCTTAGAATTGCGCAAAAATTAATTAGAGACTAAATAGACTCGCCTGCCAAATGCAATTGCAGCTTCCCTTGCTCTGGTCCGCGATCCGCAATTCGCAGTTCGCAATCCGCAATCCGCAATCCTTGCTAATCAGCCCGGCAGCTCAGCTCGGCTCGGCAATCAGCCTAATAAATGACTGCGCTTGTCTCTGCAGTCAGCTGCGCAGTCGGCGTCGCCGCGTCGCTGCTAGCAGCGCATCTTGTTAGCCGCAGTCCAGGCGCTAATTAGCTGCGTTCACTTTGGGGCTGGCCAGCCGACATGGCCAGCGAATTGCTGCCAACTCTTTGACTGGCAGCGAACCTCTTGCGCCTTGTTGACAGCGAATGGGCCAAGAGAAGGTCCAGCCCCAGTCCCAGTCCCAGCCTCAGCCTGGACATGACTTGATTGAAAGCCCAAAGAACTCACCTGCGTTTCGGCAACTCCACAGCATTAAATGAGCTGTCCCCCACTCGCCATCCTCCATCTCTCCAACAGCTCTGCGTGCCTCCGATCTTGGGCTGCATCAGCAAATACCTTAATGGGTAATTCACATACTCAGCGGACACGATCAACACCCGCTATAAAGAATTTAGTGTGTTATCTGCTAATTTCTATAAATTAACATTCTCGCAGAGTTATGTGAGAGATTCAGCTGCAAAAGAGAGCGAGAGATAGAGAGAGAGAGAGAGCGAGAGAGACAATAATCACCATTTTTATAGTTCCTCAGTTCATTTAAGATACAATATCTTATTACGTATCGCACTACTGCTTAGAAATACGCAGATGTATCTAGATTTTAAATTTCATTAGCTTAATGTAGATGCTGCAACAACTAAGCGATTTGTTAAGCAATAGATCTATGTGAATGGATCTCTGGGCTTTACACGGGATTCGTTAGCATGTTTTCTCTATCTGACTTTGCTATATTTAATCCAGTCGCACACATACGCATTTATAAAATATATAATATTACATAAATTGTCCCTTCAACTTATCTCTTTTCGAAAAGTTTTCTTTATTGAAGAATATTTAACATAATCTGCTTAGTTTTTCATAATGTTAATCGATAGTTACAAAACGTATTATCTACTAAGCAATTCCTTTGGAGATGTATGAGAGAATTCGTTTGTTCGAGGTGCTGTCATAATATGCCCAAGTATAACGACTTTAATTTTCCGAAAGTTTGAACTTCACTTTGTGGCGTTACCTCAAGTGCCAGGGCTCAGCTCACAGCTCGCCTCGCACGAACAGGGGCTCTTTGGTAGGCCTAGAGATTAGTGGCATTAGTGTAATAGCCAGACGCCTGGCCATTATGAAATTAATTTTTGGGCTGTACACAAATTCTTGGCTGAGATGGGTTGAGCTCGTGTTTAGAATCTGTTCAGATCATCGCCGCCTTCTCCGAGACGACTTCCGGCCGCCTTGGCGAACGCTTTGTCTATCGAAAACTCGTTGGCCGCATTGGAAAGCTAACGGTTAATGGCTGCTGTCTGTGATTAACTGGCCTGTATGATAACAACTAATTAGCTAGAAATCAAATCGAATCAACAACCAACCAAACAAACAAACAAACAAACAGACAGACAGTCGGATAGATGGACAGACGGACACATGAACAGATGGACGGAAAGACAAGATTAACTATTCGCCCAGGGAAGTGAAAGGTTATGCGGACTTTGCGTTGGCCATCTTTTTGTCGCCCCGGCATCGTTGGAGCATGGAGAAGACCGGAACAGTGTCCAACTGAACCGAACTGAAGTGAACTCGGCTAAAAAAGTAAAAGCCTTCCACATACTAGAGTTGAGCTGACCAGAAGAGAACCAAGCCAAAGCCAACAAGCCAAGCCAAAAGCTGAGCAAAAAAAAGAAAGGCTGTCTCGTCCACAAAATGACCAAAGCCGTGCAAATATTTAGAACAGAACCAAAAACAACAAAAAAACCGCGACGCACAACAAGCCCGCATGTGTGTGTGTGTGTGTGTGTGTGTGTGTATGGCAAACTGGTCAAAAGCGCTGCGTCAGCTGTGAGTTAAGACTGTCATAACAGCTGCTTGGAATGCCAGGCGACTGCAGGAGATGCTGTGACAGCTGTTTGAGATGAGCGCGTGACACGAAACGGCCATGAATTGACAGCTAGAGATGACACACAATTTAGCTATGCTTTAAGCGCATATCATGAGGCAAGCAATCTAGAAATAGCTAAATATATATCATATACGACAAGCCCTAACTATAAAAAAACTCAGTTGTTTAATTGAATAATCATTTAAATACTATTAATATGCATATTCAAATTCATTGTCAGAATGGAACTGCAGTAGTTCATTTGAGTCTGCTTTAACTAATAACATTAGCATCAATCAAAATGAAACTAAATATTACATAAAATTATGACAAAGCGTAGCGCATAAAATATTAAGTTAAGATTGGATTGTATTGCAGTAAATCACAGGATATATTAGAGATGAGCTCGTGATAAACAACAAAAGAGAAATACTCTTATATAAGCACATAAAGATATTTATACACCTATATATGTATTAATAGAATTCACATAGATTTATAGAAGTCGTATTTTGGCATCACGCAACCATCACTAGCGCATGAGGTAACTGATAGCTGGCGCCCAAAACACAGCAGTTACTTGAATGCGGAGCAGTTGCAATGGCGAGCAACGGGGCTTTTGGATTTTTGCAGCTGTGACATAGAACATGTTCTCAGGGGACGATGGGGGGTGGGAGGTGGGAGGTGCAGCGTGGTGGGTGGGGTTAGCCGAGAGCTGGGCTGCAGCTGGTGGGAGTTAGGCTGCTGCTGTTGCTCTGTGCACTAAACAGCGGCAGCTTAAATAAGCGGAACCCAAAGCGTCAAGCAATTTTCTTATTTTAAGTGATTTCTTTACGCTTTCGCGGCGGCTGCTCCAGCCACAATAACGACTGCGACGTCGGCGTCGACAGCGGCAGCGTTCCATTCGTTCCGATCTTAATTATTGTCGCTTGCAGTCAGTCAGACAGTCAGACAGACCAAGGCAAGTCTCCGTCTCCATCTCTATTTTCATCTCTCGTTTCTTTCAGCTGCTGTTATGTCAAGGCGCGCTGCAGCTCAATTGATGCCGCCTCTAATGAATTATGATTACATTTACAGTCGCTCGCCTGCGGTAACTCTACAAGGCGCTGTTAGGGCGCTGTTAAGGCTCGCTGTTAACATTTTTGCTGGCTGCGCCGTTAGCAGCATGGCAATGACCTGCGACTGCGTAGAGTTTACTTGACTAAATTCTCATTACTCGGCAGCAGCAACAGCAGCAGCAGCCGCAGTCTCTGCTGAAGTCAGCGTCGCAGTTGACGTCGTCGCAGACACAGCCCCTACCTTGGCCCGCAAAACGCAAAACGGACAGCCACTTTAATATTTGTTTTCTTCATTTCCAGCTAGTTTATTGTTGTTGCTGTTAGTTCTTTGCGCCTCGCAGGCAACTCCGTTAATGTTTAATGCAAATATGGCCAGCGATTCAGCTGATTTTCTTCTTTCTTTCTTTATACATTTTTACTTAACATATTTCGGACGTAACGGCCGTAGAATTTGTCACCCTTTGCCTTAATTGGCATAATATCAACAAAATATGCTGTACCCCAACCACTTTCTATTCGCATAAAAAATAAAGAAGAAACAACTAAGCAAAACACTAAAAAAACATGAAACGAAATGCTTGAAAAGCTGAAAAATTCACAGCGCCATTGGCCAGAGACCTCTGTGTTTATTGTACATGCCAGATGTACATAAAATGTAATATTTATTTCTATAGAAGCTAACTGCAGCTTTCTAAACCCGCACTGAGACTTATTTATGTTTGGTGTGATTTGCTGCTGTGTATGTAGGATAAACAATATTTCTACAGCTGAATGAGGATGCGCATTCATTAGAAAACAGTTAAATTGAACCCTATAAAATTCACATAAACTTTAACTTTATAATCATCGTTTATTGAATGAAGTCGAAATAAAATAATATTCAAGAAGTCAAATATATTTCTTATAAACACTGCACAGCTTCTAGCTTCTAGCTAAAGAATAAATAGTAGTTTTTCACATAGAGTAATATCTATAATTGTTTAATAAGTTATCTTTGAGAATAATCATCGTTTTTAGTACAATTCTGAAGTCGAATAGCAAAGACCTCGTCTCAATCCTTAGCCAACAAATAAATTTGCTTGAAGACAGTGAATGAATGAACATTTTTTAGTATATGATATGATAGGATAGACTATGATGATATCTTTATTCTTATTAGATTAGAATTAATCTAAAGCTAACTTCAGAATTAAGCACTGGCAACTGGGACCATCGGCTTGATGATGGTTTATAATTGGATAATTGGATGAACAATATTCGGTTCTCTAAATCATATAAAATATCGCATGATGATAGATATTGGACTTTTAGAAATTAATTCCAAAATTAAAAGAAAACTATATTTTTTTCTGTTAAAACGTCTGAGCAAACATTTGTAAATTGCTTCTGAGGATGGAAAATTAGAAGTTCTCTAAATTCAACAAGCTTAATATACCGAAAGTTATTCCAAAAGTTAACTGCGAAAGGTAAATAATCTAGTAAGATATTCAGCTATGCCAAGCAGCAGCAGCAATTAGTCAATATTTGTGAGTCTTCTGGGAAGCACGTAGAAACGCATTCTAAATTCGAGTACAGTTAGAATGGAAATACGTGTAGATTCTTGGATGTTTGTTCATTACATTGACGGCCATCAATAAAGTACGCCCATATTTATCATTGGGCTGGCATCGCTGCCTGATTACACAACATGCCGTGGCTGCTGCTGCAGTGACTGCGCATAATTCATTAGCATATTTATCGGTCAATAGTGGATCAACAGCATCGCAGATGCTGACAAGATTACGACCGATTCCCAGCGCCTGCCCGCCCGCTTGCCCTCTACCCTTGCCACACTACATAACGCCCCGAACGGTAGCCATGCAAATCGATGCGCTGTAACAGGTGCCGTTGTCTCTCAGCATGTAATGTTGAGACAACAGCAAAGTAAGGCGAACGGCGAACGGCGAGCGGAGAGCGGAGAGCGACGTGCGAGCTGCTTGTCTCGCAGCCCGCAACAGTGGGCGCTCTGTTGTTCAAGTTCAATGCTACGAGCAGCGAGTGCTGTTAATGCTGCTGGCTCTGCTGTTGCTGTTGCTGTTAAACTTGAGGTCGCCTCGAATCCAACTCTCCGTGGAGAGTGTGTGTGCGCGCGTGCGCTATAGTTGTTGTAAGTTTGGAGAGCGCGCTCTCTCGTTCTCAGCTTTGTGAACTCTTTCTTGTTCTGCAGAAGAGGCGCAACGCTCGCTCGACCGTGTCTGTGTGAGTGCCCATGTAAATGTGTGTACGTGTGTATGTAACTGTGTGTGTGTGTGTGTAAAGTAGAAATGGGCTCGCGCTTTTCTTCGCTTCTGCTTCGTGCGTTTGCATTGCTGCTTCTGCTGTTGTTGCTGTTGTTGTTGCTGACGCTATCGCTGTCGCTGCTGCTGCTGGTGCTGGTGCTGCTGCATAGCTTTCTTAACATGATGACGACGACGCCGGCGTCGCTTTCTCTGCCGCTGTTCTTGTGCGCTCTCCCAGCTGGTTCTTCTTCGCTGTGGAGACCTCTGGGAAAAGCATAAAAGTGGCGCACTCGCTGGCCCACCAGCCATTGCGCGTGATGCAATTGAAGTGCCAACAGCGCCGAGTCGAGTCAGCATTAGCATCAGCAGCAGTAGCAGCAGCAGCAGCAGCATCATCAGCAGCAGCAGCAGCATTAGCGTGGACATACTAAATACTTTTTTTTTTTTTAACAACTCTGTGTGCTCCTAGTGAACTTGGTAGTGTGCAACATTGCAACATTTGGTGGCATTCGGATTTGAGTACTAGACACCTCCTTGTGCCCCACAGCGCTCAACAAAGTGTCGAAAGTGTGAAAGTGCAAGCATTTTTTTCTGTTCATCAATACTAAAAAAAATCAACAAACAAATAAAAAAAAACACGCGAAAGGATTTTCGTAGCCAACGCATACAAACCGAAGAAGGTCAACGAAAACATAAAGCCTTCTCCAGAAACACCATCAACAAGAGAACAAACAGAACTCTTAACTCAATTTATTGTGCAATATAAACATAACGAAGGTAAGCAAAACTCCAAATGCCTGTGAAGTTCAAAACTCAACAAGTGCTGAATTTTTTTATACATTTTTTTTATGGTATTCCGTAATTTTAAGAAGTGTTGCAAAAACCGAAATGAAACAAAAAAGAACAGCTAAGAAAATGGAAACTTACAATATAATGCCAAACATGTACATGAAGGTCGTACGAAAGAAAACTGGTAAATGAACAGTTATGAGAAATACTGGTTAACATCTCCTAGTAAATGTTACATTTCACAAGAATAATATTTACTAAACTAAACAAAGAATATATATAAACTGCTAAAATATAATATACAAATATAATTCTATTCAAATTCATATTTGATATTATCAGTTATGATATTTTAAAAATCAATCAAATAAAAATATAATGCAGAAAATATAAAATTAGAAAATAAAACTCCCGAAAAATCATATTAACTCAATTATATAAATATATATGTATTAAATATAAAAAAAAAAAGAAAAAAAACACAATATATCAAATAATAATAAAACAATAAAGTTCCTTTGTTAAAGTTCTTTGATTATCTTTCTTTCTTTTTTTTTTTTAATTCAGTCAAGTAAATTAAACTATCTGAAATATTAAAAATTAAAATAAATAATTATATAAATTTCAAAACTGTAAAATAATAAAATAAAAATAAATTGCATACAATAATGAAGAAATTTATGTGAAGCGAACGTCGCTGGGAAGATAACGTTTTTCTTACCTAGCTAGAGCATAGAGCAGTACCACTCAAGAGATATGTATACATATCAAATGATGATATTATCATTATGTACGAAATAATAAAGCAGAAACCTGTAAACCTTCGTATACAGGCACCAAACGAAAGACTTAGGCAACAAACTTGAATTCTAATGTGAATAAAATCATATATGAGTACACATACTGCATGCGTATTTCTTTAGTGCATGTATGAGCGAGCAAATGTGTGTGTGTGTGTGTGTGGCAGGATGAGCACTCACTTCCATTGCCCGCAGTCGCAGCTTTGGCTTTGCACAACTTGCGCCATTTTCAATTCATTGGAAAATGCAGGCAAGACCCAAACCCCCTAAGTCTAAAGCCACCCAGCTGGACACGCTCTCTCTCTTACACAGGCACACATACACACACACACAAGCAAACATACATGCGCTCGCAGCAATGGCACATTTAATGCTCTTTCTTTTTGTCTACTTTGTCTACTTTACTTTAGTTTTTTTTTTTTATTATTTTAATGCCTGCGCTTTATATTTTCTGTTAAAGTCATTAACGCAATTAACCGTTATTACCGGGCCGCCATCGTCGTCAGCGTCGACGTCGTCGTTGCTGGTCACCCAATTCATTAGGAAAGCATTTAGTGTAAAAGAAAGACACACAGATACGCACACACACAAACACAACGAAAAGCAGCAGCAAAAAGCAACGGGCCGAGAGCATGAGAAACGCATTAAAAAAAAAAAACTACAACAACAAAATTATGAAAAAAAGCGCACGCAGCAAAAAGAACTGAAATGCGGAGCAGCAGCAGCCCCCAAAGAAATAACTAGCTGCCCCCCACGCCCCTACCGCCACATGGCGCAGTGCACTGCACCTACCCACTGCGCCACTCGGCCGGCGTTTACTTTTATAGCTTTACACACACACACATACATGTGAGCACATCTTGAGCAGAAGCCAAAAAATGCGAGTTGACTTTGTTGAAATTAAAGTTTATTGTTCTTTCATACACACACACACACACACCTACAGTGTGCCGCCCCGGAAATAACGTAATAATGTTGTATAAAAATGACTTGTTGCTTTATAATCGAATCGTAAAAGAGCCCCCAAGAAATAGAATGGCAGCCATAAAAGCGGTTTAACATTAGAGCGAAACGGTACGCGTTGCATGCCCCAAAACAAAAGACTTAAGCAACGAACTTGCCAGCGAAATGCATTTGCATTTAAGTGGAAAAACGTTTAATTGCAGCAGGCCACACAGACCACAAGACCAAAGAAATTACGACCAGCCGCCCGCAACATTAAGCAGCCCCTTCACACACCAACAACCACCTCCACCCACCACCACCCGCCACATGACGGCCAGCAAAAGAAAGAGATTTCTCTGTCGTTATCTGTCGTTCATTCTGCGTCGCCATCTGCACGAGATGCGTGTCGGGCGGGTGGGTCGTTGGGGTGGAGAGCTACGGAGCTGACCCACATCTGCCAGAGGCTTAAGAAAGCCAGCAACACTAACCAAAAATACATGAGAAAATGCCGATAACAACAACAACAACAGCAACAACAGCTTTAACTAAACGTCAAGCGCTAAAAGCTTTTTTTTTTTTTTGTTTCTTGGCCCACTTTTAAATGTGTTTCAGTTCATTTGCTGGCAATCAAGTTGCCAAGTTTCGCAGCGGAAATTGATGAAATCGATTTTGATTAGATTAGAATACAAACAAATAAAAGCAACAACAACAACAGAAGAGTTAAATAGTGAAAACTAAATGTAGATCGAGCTCAAGCGAAGCTAATTGAAGCTCTATAAAATCGAGATCGAGTTTACATTGGGCTGAAGTAGAGGAGAGAAGAAGAGTTAAAGCAAATATTTAAGTAATTGATAAGATCGAATATTCAAACAGCTCACAATGAACCACATATATGTATATATATGATATGATATACAGCTAACAGATAGCCAACTCAAGACAGGAAGCAAGGGAAGTTAGGTTGAGCTTTAATCTATGTATGTGGTTTATAAAACCATTTTTTAGATATCAATAATAGAATAGAAATTCAGTAATGAGAATTTATTAGTTAAATTATAAAAAAACGCATTTCACACTCAATTTCAATTGCGTTTAGTCTTAAGCTCCACTTTTGTCCTACTTCTACTTCTTCTCTACTTAACCACTCTAAAGAGCTTCTATGACTTTTCGTTGCTAAATCACATATCATTAAATTTTACTCATGGCCACAAATCCATTTAGGCTTCTCTCACTTCAGCTAAGTTTCGACAAATTGTGGCTGCTTTCTTTAAGTGGGGAAAAGAACAGCATATTCATATCTAAGTGCGCCATCTCATGCAGCAGCTATGCAAAATGTGATGCACCAGTTGCAAGAAGTTTTCTTTGCCTGTTCCGAGCCGCTATTTTTGTTTTTATTTTATTATTATTTTTTTTTTTTTTTTCTTCCTTTAAGAACTTGTCTACTGCCTACACACAAGCAACTGCCACTAAAAGGAAAAATAAGAAGAAGAAAATGCAACAGCAACTACAACAACAACGGCAACCGCAACAACAAGATGCTTGTTCATCCTGTCTCACATTTCGGCCATCAGTGGCTCAGCCATTTGGTGGCTCTGGCGGCTCATTTCGTTTCGGGTTTGGTGCCGCTTCGCTGCGGCAGTTGTAACTGAATGCGCTGTGGCACAGTTAAGAGTTGTTGTTGCTGTTGCTGTTGCTGTTCGAGTTGAAGTTGGAGTTGTTCTTTGGCATTGTTGTTGCTGTGGCGCTGACCCACATTCTGAGCAGCAGCAGCAGCAGCAGCAGCCAGCCAGAGCAACTGTAGCAATCCCAGCAGCTGTTGAGGCACTCTGAGCAAATTAAGTTCACGAATTCAGCACCTGTTGCGACAATTGATTCGCGAGCCATGGGCCCGAACAACTAGACAATTGAAGAAATGTACAAATATACAATTGGATAAATGGTAAAATAGCTGGCAAAACACTTTGCGCCCAGTTCTTAAAGCTCTTCAAACAGCGAACAGCTCAAGAGCCTGTTGAATGGTCAGCGATACATGTGTTGAGTGCGCGTGTGTGAGTGTGTGTATATATGAGTGTACTCAAGCTCAAATCGCTTAAACACTCGCTGAGTTGCAACTTCTGCTTTGCCATTTTCCTTTTGTTTTTGTTTTTTTTTTCTGCCTGTTCCAATTCCAAATTCCATGTCGCAAAATGCTGCAAATGATGAGCTGGCAGTTTTTTTCAGAATTTTCTTTTCTATTCTTTTTTTTTTTTTGGCTGGTTCCACCTCAAATATTTTCGTTTTCTTTTAGAGGGGGGGAGGCTGTCTGGAATCTGTGCTAGTCAACGGTTGTTTTTCTTCTTCTTCTTTGTTCACAGCACGCCCCACTGACCGCTCACTCGGCTTTATTTGTAGCTAACTACGCGCCCTCTAAGCCAAATGGAAAAAGATTCTACGGTTGGCTTTGTTCGCGTCGCCCATTATGAATTTGATTGTCGCAGAATCTGTCAGAGCTGACTCAACTTTCAACAACAGTTCCCAATTAGGCCATCAAATTATTCAACGCACAACAAAGAATCAAAACACAATGGTCGCACGAGGGTGTGGATCGAAGACGAGTTGAGAGAAAGACCATGAAGTGAGAGGAGTGTATATAGGGCAACAGTTGAGGTCCTCCTCTAGATATCGGGTATTTCAATGGGCCGGACAAATATTCGAATTCCTAGAGCTAGCTCTTTTTTTTATAGGCATTGCAGATATGATGGAGAAGTAGTTTATTATCTAAAGGAAAGGCAAACTAGCTACAGAAATCGAGGTTTATTGGTTCTTGATGGAATCAGCAGTTATAAGCCAAGTCACAAAAGGGAAGCTTAGGCGTCATTTATTAGCAGCTGAGTCAGCCTAAGAGCAGCTATTCATTGATTTCTATAAATTCAGCTTTGCTTTCTACAATTTCCATTTCAAGTTCTGTCACAAAGACAAACAAGCGAGTGAGAATTTAGCATCCGAAATACTATTCCATTTACAAATTCCACGACAAAAGTTCTGAAGCCATATACAAAGCCTGGCCTTGTTATAATTCGCATTCTCTATGCCATAAAGATGACAGAAAAAAGAATTCGTAATATTCAGTTCTCTCTTTTCTCAAAAAAAAAAAAGCAAACAAATTTAAATAACTAACTTGATTAGCAGCTCACGGCTGGCGTTTGAATGATTGAATGATGATGACTCGCGGCATCATGTTGGACATTTATGATGATGAGCCGCAGAAGTGGAAAGCACTTGCCGGAGCTGGATTAACAGCTACACTTCCAGCACTTGTGCCATTGTCCGTGCAACGTGTGAAAGTGTTCCCATTTCGAGTGTCATTTCAAGTTGGGCGTAGTGCTCGTCTCTTCTGCTTCTTCTTCTTGCTCATTTTTCTTTTCTTTTCTTTTTATTTAATTTTTTTTTTTTTTTTTTTTTTTTTTGATTTCAACATGCTGCTAAATGATATCATTGCACTTGACGTGTCCAGCGGACAAGAGCCCAGTTCAACTGTATATTAGTGGTTGTGTGCTCATTCGTTGAGCCACTAGGCCGTAGTTTTAATGAGCAGCGCCTGAGCTTTAATTAGACTTGGGCAGCATGCAAATGCCTCACTCCAACTGTATGTGTGTGTGTGTGTGTGTGAGTAGAGTATATTTTTGGAGTGTGCGAATGCCAAGTGCCCTCTCTCTCGCTGAGTGCCTCTCCCACTCTCTCTCTCTCTCTCTCTCTCTATCTATCTATCTATTACCTGCCGCGCTCCATAGAATTTTCTTTTGGAAATTGGAGCAACTGCAGTGAGCTGGCATCGTTTTTTTTTTCTCTGCCTCTGCCGCTGCCGCTGCTTGTGCCTTTTGTTATTCACAGCAGCACCACCGCACCACAGTGGTGGCAGCCGCTCAGCCAGGCGTTGCACATTTGCATAGAGCTTAATGGGAATGCCGCCCAACTAACCTGCCGCATAGCATTGCTTGGCCAAGTTTGTGTCTTAAGTCTTTTGTTTTTTTTTTTTTTTTCAAATTCGGTCAAGTAATCAAATAGAAAGCAAACATTTATTGTTATTGTAGCTGCAACTTTATATGAACTTATATGTATATACTAGTGGATATATATAAGATTTTTTCTTTTTTTTTTGCTGGCTTCGAGGAAGACACGACACGTCATGTTCCTGTCTCCAGATCTTGTTCGCTCTCTCTCTCTCTCTCGCTCTGTCTCTGGCTGTCTTTGTTTTTAATTGTTCGTGCTGTAGTTGTTACTTTAATTACTCAGCATGTTATTGCCGTGGCTGTTTCTGTTGCTATAGTTGCTGTAGATGCTGCTGTGGTGGCTGTTGTTGCTGTTGTTGTTATTGGTGGCATGCAAATATATCCGCTAGTCCATGTCCCGATCTCCGGCTGCCTCATGCAGCGAAACAATTTCTTTTTGCACTTTCCACTCGCTGCTGCTGCTGTTGCTGCAGTCGATTGAATGATGACTTGACGACTTGGCGGCGAGTGCCCCACCAAACTAGAGGCCAGGTGGGCTGGCCGTCTGCTTATTGCTTGGTGGCTGCCAGGGGTCGGGTCGATATGGGCGTGGCATGGCAATACGTTCGCCTGTTCGCTTGTTCGCTTTTCCAATTCTTCATTCCCTTCTGTGTTATTTTGTTTTGTTTTGCTTTGCTTTGTTTTGTTTTGCTTTGCTTTGCGTCTATTTTTTCTCAGCCAGTCAGCGCGTATATCAATAACCCATTAGACGAGCTGCGCGCTAGCTGGGAGCTGCTGCGAGTAGTAGATACCGTTACGCAGCAACTTTTCAGCCAAAGCAAGCGGGCCGGGTCGGGGCCTTCGGTTAGCTAGCGGTTTACTAGCCGAAGAACATGTTGTTGCCGCTGCTGGAAACCAGAATGAAGCAACTGCCAGCCAACGGCATAATGATCATAATGATGATGACAATGCCGCAACAACAGCAGCAGCACCAACAACAACTACAACTACAACAGCAGCTCACAGCTCACAGCTGACCATCAAATAAGTTCAAATATGCATTCGCCTGCTGTTCATCTTCAAAGCCAAAGAAAAGTAGCTTAAATTAAAAAAAAAAAAATGAAGAAAATGAAAAAAATCAAAATCAAAATGAAAATCGAAAAAACTCGTTTTCCGCGCTTGCCCAGCTGCATGCTCGTCCATAAAGTGCATTTCCCCTGATTGTTATTATGATCAGATTCGGGAATAACTAATAATTAAGGCGCATTGTTTACGCGCAGCGTTGAAAGATGCGGCCGAGATGTGTCCGTCCGATTAGCTACAGCCAAAGAAAGCTGCTGCTGCTGTAGAGTGGCAGTTGAAAGCGAAGAAGCTTGACTATTTTTGGGGAAATGCTGTAAGATGGGACTTAAAGATTTATGCATGGGCTTTACATGCATTGAACGGCCTACCTCCAAAAAAAAAAAAAAAAAAAAAAAAAACAAAGCCAACAGAAGCAAAAACAATATCTTTCAAGTCGGAGATAAACCAAGACCCACTCAGAATAAACATGCTTTTTAATATCTTGACAGTATTTGTTATGCTAATTTTCCCAGGGCGATTATTCAGAGTAATGCTGAGAGACCCATAAAGTTCGAATTGAGTTGTAAATTAGCTGGGATTTTCAGACTATCTACTCAGATTTTAATATAGATGTAACTGCTGAGCACTTTGTTGGAGATATATACATAAAAATTGATGTTTGTTGATAAGTTACTAAATTTATTTCCAAGGCGTGAATATACTCCTGCTTGATTGAAAATTGGAGCAGGATATTCGTAATATCTATTAATATATTGTATATACTATAAAAAGGCTAGGAGTTTCCATAAATATACATATAATCAATTCAAACTTCAAGACAAATTGAATTTAACTAACCACGCCCATCTGCCCATCTGTCTGTTAAGTATATACAATAATTTTGTTTATCAAATGCAAATGAGTCCAGACACAGATTAAGCTATTTAGCTATAAAATTTAGTGTTACTTCTAAGACATTATTTTTGGTATTAGCATATTCTACTGTAAGCATTCTCTCTCAATGAAATGCCACAAACTTCAACTAACTGTATTTTTATTTCCATTTCAATTTACAGTTTTCATCGGCATCACATTTCGAGCTGCAACTTCTGAAGGTAAGTTGCCATCCCGATGCGAATCCAAGTCGATTTCGCCTCATCGAGTCTGCGCGAATCGGAGTTCATTTTCGCAGCAGAAGAGAGCGCGCTGCGATGGTTTTGGGCAGCTTTTACTTAAACCTGGCACTCAGATGCCAATGGCAGGTGTTGCTGAGCTGCAGCGATCTGCAGTTGATTAACTGCACTTAATGTTGCTATTGGGGGCTGGCAGCGGCAGCATCTAATCGCTGTTGCTGCAATCGGCATTGGGCACTGGACACTCGGCTCAGCTGTGATCCGCTGCTGCTGCTGCTGCTGCTGGGCCTATTTATAAGGCAAAGCGTTGCGCTGCAATCAGTTGGCAATTAGTCACTCAAACTGACTGACTGACTGAGCTAGCTAGGCCGGTGCTGGGCCGGTGCTGGGCTGGCAGCAATGATTGCAACTGTTGCCGGCCATACTTCACAATTAGGGCTGCGTGGCTGCAGATAAATGTCAGTGGTCTTTGGTCCCCACCTAATTGACGATCAGCCGCAAGTTTAGCTTTGGCGGCAGCGTTGGCGGCTTTCAATGACATTGAGTAATGCGAGCAACGCTTAGACAGCACCAACAGTTGCTGTTGTTGCAGCAGCAGTAGTTGCCGCCAACAGGCCGCTGAACGTTGCTTTTGATTTGTTTGCACCACCAACTGTTGACGACTCGCCAACAATTAAGTGTTGCTGCTCTTCTTCTTCTTCTTGTTATTCTTCTTCTTTTTCTTCTTCTTGGTGCTGTTGCTGCTGACAAAACGAAAATGAATTGCCGCTTTCAAAATAGAAGAAGAAGAGCAGCCAGCCGCTCCAAGACAAAAGACAGGCGGCAACAATTCCAGCAGAAACAACGCCCCAACGCCTAGTCAGAGTCGGTCCAGCGCAGAGCTCGTCTCACAATCTTTCTTTCATTTCGCCCGCTCCCACTCCCTGCCGCTCACCATATAATTCATTATCTGATGCAGCTGTAGATGCATCTTCATGCCAATGCCACAAAGATGCCAAGATGCGTTTAGCTGTCGCAGCCGCACCCCGTTGGCCACATCGTTGCTTGGCCGCTGCCATTGCAATTAATTTCTATGTCTATTTTTAATTCGCCTTTTGATTATTGCTCGGGCAGGCGGCGGCCTCAACGGCCTCGACGGTTTGAAGGCTGCGCTGTAACGGTGCTTGCGGCATTGGATGCTGGATACAGATTTGTGGGCTGAGTGTGTGTGTGCTTTGGGCGTGAACGCTGCGCTTCAGCACCTCACATCAATATTATGATGGCATGAAAACAAAAGACTTAGGCAACGAACCCATCACTATTCTGATAGCTAGCAGCCAAAAGACTTGGGCAACAAACTTGCAACTATTTCGGGCAATAAAACAAAAGACTTGGGCAACGAACCTGTCATTATTCTGATAGTTAACAACAAGAGGCATGGACATGGGCAGCCAAGCCGCTTGCAACTGTTCTATTGGCATGCAGCTGGAAAGCTCTCACTGCTTCGATCAATGAAAACAAAAGACTTAGGCAACGAACTTGCGCTTGCCGTAACGGTGCTTGCAGCTGTTGCTGCTGCTCGTTTGTGATTTGTGGTCTTGGCGTCAATATTTTGATAACATCTGAAAACAAAAGTCTTTGGCAACAACCGTGCGCTATTCGCTTCAATTGCAGCGAGGCACACACAAAAGACTTAGGCAACGAACTCGCCACTATATTGCACTAATTAAGCTATGCACCAGCCCCCTGACGGCGAGCTAGTCTTACTCTCTCTCTCTCTCTCTCTCTCTCTCTCTCGCTGTCTCGTTGCCTGCTTGCCTGGATGCTGCTTGCTACTGCTGTTGGTATGAGGAAGTTGTTGCTGCCACAAAACTGCGCGTATCTCTCGCTTGTATCTGGCAACTTTGGGTCGCATGTGTGTGCCACAAATCGTTGACCGTTCTTCGTGCGGAGCACTGGTTTATTTGCTGTTGGTGGCTCGTTTTGTTGGCCGTTTGGCTCTGAGCCTTTATCGCGCTTATCAGCTCGACTCCATCCATTTCCGCTGAGCTTTGTTTGCTCGACTTGGACACAAAATGCTTAAATTGCATTTGCTCTTTGCCATTCGATTGTTCGTTAACCAACCACGCCCCACCAGCTATGAGCTGGGAAAGTGGCACACATTTGCCTGCAATTAGCACACTCGCTCAATTACTTATCGATCAACGTTCAATTATCGATAAGTGCGAAATTTCATATTTATCTTGCACTTATTTTCAGCTTTAATTGCCTAGCTGCCGTCTGATTTA